>NW_026944220.1:2905745-3588084 GCF_033297405.1 Parathielavia appendiculata
GGTGAGCCGCTCACCGCGCTCACTTCCTTGGCGGTGATCCCTCTTGCAGGCCCCACCTCAGCTTTCCCCTGGTGTTACGCCTCTTCATTGGCTTCCGTCGCCCCACCAGGCCTCGATATATGGTTCGTTCGTACAATACTCAAGTTAGGGCTAACTAAACTACATAAAAATAAGATTAGTTTCTTTACTCTATAGTTAGCTACTTATTTATGTATTTTACTAATCTAGTAAGTTATAGAAGGTTAACTGAATAACCACGTTAATTATATATTTCTACGTTATATTGCCTTGATATACTAGTGTCACGGCCTCTACTATGAGCTCTATACTTAGGCTATTAGCAGGCGAGACACTGTGGATTTCACGGCGAAGCGATATGACTGGCAACAGAAGGAGGATATCTAGAGAGCGGGAGACTCATATTAAAACTTGGAACTTCCTTCTCTCAGGGATTGTTGGGCAGCCAACAGTTACATGCTCAAGTAAGCTTAGATCTACCAAATGGTATTGAACAGATTGAGGTATGAAACGAAGCTTGAATTGGAGTCACGATTCCAGAGTGACCACACAAATGAAGGATCAAGATAGTGGGTTAGTGTGCCTCCCAGGGGAATTAACCCCCCTTATATAGAGACAGTGTGCTATGATATGGCGTTTATGTCAGGAACTGCGTCATTGTGATGGATCTGTGTTGACTGAGCATCTCGCATTGAACATCAGTGCTCAGTCCGTGAATCTTGGTGCCAAGGAACCCACTCAGTTCAACAGGGATCAGTCAATTGGTCAAGTGGTACTTAGTCATCTTACCTGCTTCTCGTTGCGGATTCGGTGCATCTTCCTTGGTGAGCCTGTGTGTATCACCTTACAACTAGCTACTACTATAAATATAACGGTATATTTCACAGAGATATCCTTAATTAACTACATTTTATGTCTAAATTGAGTAAATTTCTAGATATCTTAGCTTTGCAACTCTTTAGAAAATGCCAACTAATCCTAGCTTAGTCACCCAATTTACATGAAATTCAGAGGCTCTAGAAATAATAAACATCAATCGAAGGGCTTAGGATAGAATTGAAATACGGATCTGTATTATTTCATGTCACACCGTAGTGCGCACACAACGATTTGCCGCCCGCCAAGACCGACATTCCGCTCCGGGAACAGCCTGCATTAGCAGTGGGTGTTTCCCGTCTCCAATGTCCGTGCGCGCTCAGCTCGCAAACAAACGTGTTTCCGATTCTGGTGTGGGAGGGGAGATGGAGGCAGATGGAGGAGGTGGCGGAATGGGGAAAGGAGGGAAATGGAGCGAGCCTGAGAGCGGGCGAAGAAAAAGGAGGTGAACACTGATGAATCAACAACGATACCAAACTAATAGGACACGACCTGGCAGCCTGACAATCATAGAGGACCCCAAGTTGCGGCCCATTATCACTTCGGACCTCTCCTTGGAAGACTGTCGACCCTGTTCCCCTCCCGGTTTGGCGAGGCAGCCACATGGCTGTCGCGGAACCATGGACACGCCAAACGCGGCCCATGAGCCCAGCCGGCAGAACTCTGTCATCGCGGCCTCAGTCGTGATGCTGAGTCTCAGTACCATCACCGTGCTTCTCCGCTTCTACACCCGCAAAGTCTTGCTCAACATCCTGGGCGCCGACGACTGCGTGATTCTCGCCGCCCTGGTGTGTGGAGCTTCAGATCGCCGACATGGCTGGCCAGACTGACACGTCTCCATGACAGATTCTGTCACTCGGCGTCAGTGTTGGATATATCAGGCGTCCGTTCACCCGGAATCTAGTTTGTCCAAAACTCCACTGACACTGCCACGTCCAGAGACGCACTTCGGCCTCGGTCGGCATGTTTGGCTGGTCACTGACGATGACCTCTCCAAATACCGCTTGGTAAGAGAGCAGTGGCAGCCAGTGAGACGTCCCAACAAGCCACTGACGCGCCCGATTACGCATCCAGGAAGAGTGGTACACATTTCTCCTCTACGCCACAGGCCTCTCGTGCACCAAGATATCCATCTTGCTGCTGTACCGACGCTTCTTAGCCCTCGGCTGGGCACGCATCTGCACCTTCGTCGTCTTGGCCACCGTCGTCGCCTGCAGCATATGGGTCATCATCACGTCCTTCATCGACTGCATTCCGCTCGCAGCCGTGTGGGACAAGACGATCGACGGCAAATGTATCGATATGAATGTCAAAGTGGGAAACTCTTATGCCCACATCATCACCGACTTCATCATCTTCGCCCTGCCCATCCCCTTCGTCATCAGGCTTAAACTTTCCATGCGGCAAAAGATTGGCTTGATGGTTGTCTTTTGTGTGGGATTCGTGTATGTACAGTGCGCCGAACCGTGTTGTCTAATTCTTCGTATGTACATGGCTTCGTGTTACTGACGCAGTCAACAGGGCCTGCCTCATCTCCGTCATACGGATCGTGGCAGTGAGCTCGATGGATTTCTCCGACAAGACATACAACCTGGCCACTCTCAGCATCTGGGGTTCTGTCGAGGTCAATTTGGCCATTATCTGCGCGTGTCTGACCACCTTGAAGCCTCTCATTGTTCGACTGTTTCCAAACTTACTCAAGTCGAGTTACATGGGAACTCCCAGGACGCTTGGTTACATTGATCCGGCGTCGGGGACGGCAGCCAGCGTCCATGGCCCTCGAGTCAAGCACGGAAGCGCCTCCTTTCAAGTTGCCAGAGTGGACGACGTCCGCGGCACTGACTCGGAGGGGTGCGAGATGGATGACTTAGAGAACCAGATCCAACGAGGGGCCTACATAGTGACGCCCTCCAAGGCCTATGCACGGCTGCCCTGATCTTTGAGGGTCAAAGTTGGTACAAGCTCAAGGATGGTTATGGCAGGGCCTGACCGCGTACCTTATTCAAATCCGTCTACATCACATCGTGGCCTCCACCTTGTTTCAAAGCATTGGGCTTGCATTTCTGCTTTCCGCACAAACATTCAGGCGCCCAGAAAGAGGCCAGCTCCGAGATGGCCAAGGCTTACTTACATAAGCAAAGCGGTAACAGTAGCAGTGTCTGCGAGCGTATGATATGGTCAGCTTCCTCCCTTTGCGCTTTGTCGCTTTTCCGGGCGACCGTGGATGGCGTAAGAGCGCAATGAAATCTGCCCGTCCTCAACCTCGGCAGAACCATTCGCAAAACACAACTGTTCGAACATGAGACGACAAACAACGCACGTAAAGTCCTTCAGTCCACGCTGATGATAGCCTGGCTCAGGCAACTGGCGAGCACTACAACTTCAAGTACATTCCATAGCCCGGGACCCCCCGGTGGGCAAACTCCGCTTCCGCATTCCCATCCCCCGTCTCAGCGTCAACCGGACCGTCAACCATGGCACTACACCGGCTGTCCGTCCCCAGGCAAGCACAGTCTGGTTTCAGTCTCGCTGCCGCCCGTCATCGAAACCTTGGTAGCAGGGGAGTTCCGCCTCCATCTGGGCCGCCGCACCAGACTTCCGTGGTCTAATCTGAGGATTGCCTGCTGCTGGATGTCACGGTTCCAAGGCCCTGTTCGATGCGCAGACCGCGGGGATACCGGCAAAACCGGTGCCCGTCCTGGTTTGGATTCACGGAGGCGCCTACGTCGAGGGATCCAAGGACGAGGTCAACCCGGCTAGCTTGATCCACTAGAGCCGCGGGAACGGCGACCTAAGTGTCATCGTTGTTGCCATCAACTATTGGTTGTAAGTTCTGCCTTCCTTTCCGCTACTTCCTTAGCAGCTCACCAGCGTAGGGGCCTCTTCGGCTTTCCTCGGCGCAAGCCCTGGATGTGGGACGTTGCCTCCAGCGCCGGGCGCTACGACCGACGACTCGCCATGGAATGGGTCCGTCTCAAGTTAGGATTTGGGCTGATGGATACATTACATTACCTATAGACCGACATTTCTTCCGCTTGTTGCTAGATGTTAATTGGATGGATGACATTGCAGTGTTTTGGCCACAGTCCTCGCGCCGTGTCTGTCACAGACGTGCATCCGTCACACACGCTAAGACGGCAGTTGGGAACCCTCTTATGGCATGACCGGTCTGTGGCATCTGTAAGTCGGGGTCAATTCTTGGTACTATGCGAAAATCATCCTCTCGACTGCCCCCTTTTAACATGAGGCTCAACGACTCCAGCTCCTTGAAGAGGACTCCTGCCCAACAGTGTGGCCAATGGTCTCAGTTCTGGGGTGCCAGTCCCAAACACCAGCGGTCCAGGCAAAACGGCCAGGCCAAGTCCCACGATTCATCCTTCATCTTCGCCCACTGGTACACTAACAAGTCTCGGAGATTGTCGTTGGATGATGGCTCACACTTATCTCTGTGTAACATAATCCACCATCGGCACCTTGTAGCAGCAGTACAGCGGCGGCACGGAGACGCTGAAAGTCCTTGGACCTGGCGTGTTGGACCCCAAGCTGGATATGCTGTGTAACCGAACATCAGCTGACGGGCTGCGGCAGAGCTCGGTAACTGTTACACAGTAAGTGGTTGGCATCACGAGCCCTTTCGGCTTCACTGTGCTTATCTGCCAAATATGCACCGGATTATGATGGGCAGGCACTGTGTAAAAAGCCCGAGACAGCCGAACACGATGCTGGCTAGGGCTCCACGATCATGCAACGGCAGTTGCATTGACCATCGTGAGGGCTGATTGGGTAGAATTGCATGGTCCAGGAAGCTTATCGCCAGGGTATCTGAGGTGACTGCCAATCCGTGGGTAGCACGGAGGGAATGAACCTGCAGGGTCGTTATTATGGTAGTGGGTTGGAGGGGTAGGGTACAATATCCGTGCGAAACCCGGCACCTTCAACCGACTGCCCTGTCTGGCTCGGCCAATCGAGGTTGGGACCTTGCTGACTGGGTGGACAAGACGAGCTGGCAATGTCCATGAATGAAGAAGAACCGGAGGATTGTCCGAGGACTTTCGGCAACCACTGGTTGAGTGAGATTGCGTGGGATATTTGATACAGCAAGGACAGGGACATCAAAAGAGCAGAGCCCAGGTCCCGGACGGACACACTAAACAACACACACCTCGGTAGTCATCCGAGAGACAGGAAGACCAGAACAACGCCGCAGGACTCCAGTGACCATGGCGTCCCTTCCCCTTCCGTGCAACCATGCCTTCGCCAAAAAGTCGTGTCACCTTTCAGAAGCCATAACCAACATCCGAACCGGACTAGAAACGCCAGAAGCATAAGCCCCGGTAGTCAACACAGACCCCAGAATAATACACCAAACCGTGGCTCATGCCCTTCCCCATACCAAGCAAACCAGAAAAACGAAAACTCAGAAAGCATGCCCATGACTGCAGTACTCCCACACACCCCCAATAATATGCGTGCATCAGAAACACTCGCACCACCCAGTCTCGGGATCCCTCACTCCGACCCGATGGACGACGAACCCCAGCTCCCACTTCCCTTGTACCTGCCCCAGCCCCTCATGCTGTTGTCGCTGCTGCTGTTCCCTCGGCCGCTGTTGAGGCTGCAGCACCACGCTGGCCCAGCAGCACAGCCTGCCCTGTGCCGAGAGCACCTCGGCCTCGTCGTCGCGGAAGCCGGTGAAGTCGGCCAGCAGGCAGCGCGAAAAGACCCAGTCGTCGCCGTCGTCAAAGTGCCGCTGTACTTGCACCCTCCTCTCGCTGGGCTTTGCCGTGGAGGACGTGTTTGATGATGATGTGGTCGGTGATGGTGATGGTGATGGTGATGGTGATGGTGGTGATGCTGAGTGGGGTCCGCCTGCCTCGGAAAATACAAGCAACTGCTCGCTCTCGAAGCGAGAGAGGAAGGTGCGGACGAGGGGCCCGGGCAGGGCGACCTGCTCCAGCTTACCCTGGCTTGTCGTCGACGCCGCGTTGTCGAGCGGGAAGTCGGCCACTTCGAGGCGGCAGTGGGGGAAGTGCATGAGTGGGGGCGACAAGGTGCCTTGTTGGTCCAAGTCTTCTTGGTCGGATTCGGATTGTGGGTTCTGGTGTATTTGTGTCATGGATAGGAGCAACTCGGAAGCTTGGAGCGCGAGCTCCATTGGGGATCCATCTGGGCCCTTTTGCGCAGGCTGTCTTGAAGAATGCATGGTGCAGGAGTGTGCGTGATGTTGGCGTTGGTTGGATGGGAGGATGCAAAGTGACTTGATAGTGAAGGGACGTTGTGTTTTAAGAGTCCCCGGCTGGGGACAAGCGAAGGTGGTGGGGTCGAGTTGGGCGGGTTTGCCTTGGGAGAGACGCGGAGATGGGCGGACGGCCTGGAATAGCTACCAAGGCAGAGAGCAGGCGGGGTAGCAATATTAATAAAAAAAACACCAGAATGGAAGAGCTGTCCCAGCAGCCCAGCCTTGCTTGAGACAATATGGGCTCTCTTAATTGTAATAATAATAGACATAAAGAACAAGCAGCCACACAAGACAGTGAGAGCTGGACGAGGTTTTCTCATGCGACGTCCCTCTTGAGATCCGGGGGTGTTCACAGGGTGCCGCCGGATCGCAAGACCTGGTGTGGGTGTATTCGGCTCTGTTACCCAATCAGCTCGGTACCCATGTTGGCGGGTGACGGCCGACTCTCTCCAGCTGAAGTTGCTAAGTGTTGGTACCTCTGTGACTCGGGTTTTGTGCGGAAAGAAGAGACGCGGCACGATTGATCGAGCTCATTGGAGCGCGATTTGCCGCCGGCAGCGGCAACAGAAAAAGCCAGTCAAGGGGGTGAGATTGACATCCCGTTTTGGACAACATGTCGCCGGAATCTGGCTTGGCTTCAGTTAGGGCGAACTGAACATCCATGAAGTGACGGGGCCCGCGCAAAAATGACAGAAAAAAACGGCCGCAAGGCGTCGCAAACCTTGTGCCTGCAGGCCCGGCAGTCCGGGCAAGTGAGAATGCTGCGATTGGCTGCCACGAATCTTTGCTGCGTTGCCGGGGATGCAGCCAACATCGACCCGTCACAGAAGAAACAACACTTCGATCGGGCCGAAAAATCGAACACATGCCGAACCGGATTGAACTCCGGACCCCGCAATGCTGGTTGGTTCTTCGTGGAGTTCGGTGAATACCCTGCCTCACCTGCAAAACGTCCACTCAAGGACCGGCGCAAAAGTCTGAGATGCTGCAGTGCAAGGTTCCTTTTGCTAGTTTTCTGTACAGCATGAATCGCTTTCGCTAACCAACCGCTGGTCGGCTTCCCGTCCTGGGAAACCCGGAAATGGGTTGGGGCTGTCGGGAAACTCCGCATCACAACTCCACAACGCTAAATTAACCTTAGCAGAAAACAGATCTCCCCGGAAGCATCCCCGAGAAACTTGGCTGCACCCGAAGCCCGAGGAAAAAGGATACAATCCTGAGCCAAGCTTCAATAACGCAGGCCTGCCAATTGCGCAGATCTCACTCAAACTCATGTTGGAAACAACTCAATCACCAAGGTACCAACAAGCTGGCCCGGCAAGCTCCAAGGGCCCCAGGAGCACATGCACGGCGTTGGGAACGGGATGGGGTTGGAGGCTTTGATCGTCATCGCACTAGTGTGAGTTGGCATCTGGGCTGTGCCAAGGCACAGTTCTTGAACCTCGAGGTTCGATCTGCGTCCCGGACTCCCTGCCATGTGAATCTTACCTCACCCATCTCACCGGCTCCTGCAACCTGCGTGCTGCCGATCAGGCACAGTACAGCCGGCCAATCTGTCGCTGCATCCATGCAGGGAGGTGAAGAGGTGTCTATTCACATAGGTACCTCACACAAGCATGCCACGATCGTAGGACGATGAGACGTGGAATCGGCCTAACATTGTTTCCAATGCAAGCCTTGCCAAGTAAGGTATGGCATTCCCATTTTCCCCCATTTTTCCCCATCTGTACCAGTCAACGCCAGCCATTATTCTTAAAGCAAGCGAGCAACCAACCAGAGTCGTCGACGACGTGCAGAATGCTTTGCCAGCCTGAAAGGTTGGTCCTCTGACACGTCACTGGCCATGCCCTGTCAGACCTCCATGGCAACACTGGGTCTTTGGCTTCCTTTGTTTGCTGTCCCTCATCTTGCACCAGCAACGAACGTCGAGACAAATGTGATCGACTTTGGAGCCTGTCGATACCTTGGCAGATCTAGCCGTCACGAATTCACACCTGGTTAGAGAGGTCCAGGCTATTGGTTACTAACTAGGTAATGCTTGCATGCCTGGCCTCGTCGGCAGATGCACGAGTAACTAACTGTGAACAGTACCATCGCCACCTTCTGCCTGTATTGAGAGATACTACCTTAGCTACGGAAGGCAACCAGGGAGGAGGTGGAACGAGTTAGGTCTCTTTGCCGGAGAGATGATTGACATCAGGTGAGCATGCATGATGCCTCTCATTGAATACTACAGGTTTTGATTTCATATGACATCAAGCATGATAGAGGACCTGTGGGTTTCCGCCAGCTTCAGGTGACATCTCCGAGGAAGTTGACGGGTCTCTAATCAGCACGCTCACAAGGAAGTGGGTGACAGGGCATACCAATCACCTGAGGGTTCAACAGTCCGAAGTAACAGCCCCTTCTCATCCGCATGATTCGCGCTGTGCCTCCATTTCAGAGGCAGTCAATCCAATCAGACAGATCCAAACCAGCCAAGTCTGATGCAAGAACCCCAAATCGAGCTTCGAGACTACTAGGGTAAAGAACACACAACATCCTTGACACTCAATCAGAGCGAAAGAAGGGCCTCATTCTCGATGATTCGTTCCTTGGAGCCCTCGAGGAGAATTGGAATGAGGGCCTTTGCGAGATGATCCACGCCGATGGCCCCATACAGCCGGCCCGAGAGTCTGGCGGCGAGGCTGGCGTCCGCAGGGAGGATGCCGCTGGGCCGAGCACAGTAGACGACAAAACGCTTGGTCGTGTCGGCGTCTGCAATCCCGCACAACCCCTGCTCCACCTGTCCCTGTGATGGTTGACACCGTCAGATCCAGCCTGATGCACAGAAACACCAGCTAAAATATCATACAAGTACACCGTTCAGATACATACCTTGACTCGGCGTGTATCGGCCATAAAATGCAGCGGCTTGCTCTGGTCCCATTCGGCAAACTTGCCGCTGCAAAACACAAAGCGGAACTGCTTGCCTTCAGGGAGCTGCGGCGCGAGCTGGTCCCTGAAGGCCGTTGCGGCGGCGAGGGCGTAGTCGACCTGCACCCTCTTGTAGGTGTCGAGGTCGGGGAACTGGCTCGCTCGCCCGCCAATGGCCCTGTTCACTGTTAGTAAAAGGAATCGTACAATGGTACAAGGAAATCGTGCGCTACGCTGGTACGAGGACGAACGAGAAACCCACCACAAACAACCCTCGGCCCCGGTGAGCTGGGCGATTAATTCGGGCGGATAGACAGAGAAATCGTCATGGAGAATGACGGTGAGTTTGGGACTCTGGACATGCTCCAGGGGCTTCCTGGACAAAGCAACGACGCGTGTGATGTGGTCACTGGCGATGCACTGGCGCACCAAACTGCTGCCGACCAGGCCGGTGGATCCTGTGACAATGACTTTCATCCTGGGATCTGGGTTGATGACTTCGACAGTTGAGGCTAATTCGTCGGGGTAATGACGCAGCGGACCGGTTCGGATACGTTTTGCCGCTGTCAGGGGTTTTGGGTTGTGACGTGATTTCCGTTTCGCTGTGCAGTGGAACTTCCCGTCCAGCTCCTTTTCACCTATGCCTGCACCCGAATTTAATCGGACTCCATCTCGCCCAAACTTCCATTTCCCCTTTACAGTTTTTTCTATTCCATTTTCCCACGGTCAAGATGCTAGCCGAAATTGCTGGCCAACGTCGGTCAACGAAGCGGACGTGGAAGAAACGGGGAACGCCGCCGGCAACTGCTTGGCGCCGCGCCAAACCGAACTCTTGGAACCCCTGAAAAACATCGGCCCTACCGTTTGGTATGCCGGGTGTTGGCCTCGTGTCGAGGAAGCAGTTTTGGATCGGCGAGACAGCGATTACCGAGTCCCAACAACCAGATTCCTGGGCCGAAAAGGCCATTACATGCCTATCAGCCCGCCACCTAGTGCGCCATCGGCCAAAACTGTCTGTGTCACGCAATGCGGATTTCTCCGGGCGCGACAGCAGGACGTGACGAGACGTACCTTTATCTGGACAAATCATCATTCGACAAGCGATAGCCGACAGGCAGGCATGCGTTCTCCCCGCTTTTTCGGTGCACAATGCGGAGCTAGAGCTGAAGGCTGGCAACCAGTGTTTCTGGGTGGATGAGAAAGGGGAACTATTCAGTGCCACAAGGACGTTGTCACCGCCATCACGGGCGAGGCCCCATTTGTCCCATCGCAGTCGCACGATCGGGAGGCCAGGTCCACACCAGACGGTATCACCAACTGTCAAATGCCGAAGCGTTTTGAAGCCACAACGCATCCAACTTCATTGACCCGGATTGATATCTTATATACAGCGAAAAGGCAAAAGCCTGGGTGAGGGGGCGGCGCTGAACCCGGCTCCCGGATCCACCGGCTCTAAAAAAACTGCTGGATGCAAACAAGCACGCCACATGAGCTAGCCATCGCAGCAACATAATCACACACAAGAACCTTTTACTACACGGCCATCACTCCTCTCGCAGCCGTTACCCGCCGTGTCTCGTCCCTGCTTTCCATTGCTTTGAAGCGTAGCGCGAATGCCTTACATTCCTCCCATATCGCCTCTGCCGCGCGCCTACTCGCAAGACAGGAGCAGATTTTGACAGCAGCAGCGAGCTAGACGGCATCCTTGGCTCCGACCTGGGGTTGGGTAATCCCTCCTCAGACCTGCCCTGGTTCCTTGCACCGTCACCGCCAACCAAATGTCGTTTAGCTTGGTTCGTCGCCTGAGGCGCGCGATTCCCGTTCCTGGGCCGCTTGATAGTTTCCATGGATCCGTCGGCGGTAGTCACGGGTTCGAACGAGGGTGTACTGGAGAGCTTGGGGAAGGTGAAGCCTGACGTCAGACTGTGTGGGCAATATATGGTTGAAAGCACAGAGGTGTGGCTGAGACTGGGGATGGGTTGTCGAGCCCAGGAAAATGTCTCAAGTATGCACTCGGCCGAGAGCTACGGTGGTGCAGGAGCTCTAAGGCTGTGCACGGTTTCGCCTGTCGTTCTGGCATGCTGTTTGCCCGTCAGCGCCGTTGATGCCGGTGAAACTGCATCAGGGAAAACTGTGGCCTGAATTTCGAGACACAGAAACGGGTGGACTGATCGGAGTTTGCATGGAAGCGGCAGAGCGTGGCAATGTGACATGGTTCAGATTTTGGGATGAGCTAAGATGACCGTGCCGCCTACGAGCAGCACACAGGATGCATCTCATGTTTCAGCGCCTCACAAGCTGTGGTCGGGTAATGGCTACCAGGTATACTGGCGATCACTTGACGAAGAAGCCCAAAAATATAACGGTATACATTTATCACTGGTTTACCAGGTGGTTATCAGCAAGGGGTTATCACAGCTGGGCTGGCCGCCCAAATCCTGTGACAGCAGGATGCGGAGGAGCCGAGAAAATTGGGGGCCGAAGATGATCTTATGCTTCCCTCTAGCCAGGCGACCTTGGATCTCTGTACGGGCAGTTGTCGAGGAGGCCGTGCCAAAACCGCAGAGCGAGAGCGGACAATGAAGAAACATCCATGGACACGCGCTGGAGTATCAACCCGGCCAACTGCCTCTGACCTGTTGCTTCTTGAGGATGTGGTGGTTAGATGCCCCGTCAAAGACAACGCGAGACTCCCTAGCCTCACCCCCCTGCAAACAGCCAGTTTTGTTCAGCCTGTGCTTCTGCCCTTGCGCGCAAGCCCAGCTCCTACAAAAGCTTTCTTCCCCCCAATCCTTCATTCGCCCCCTTCAGGATCCATCGATGAACTTGCCTTCTCGATTTAGTTCACTCCGGCAACCACGGTATCGATATGTCCAACTTGAACAACCAACCTCTCTTTTGCCTCGTGCCTAATTCAAGCGATGCCCAAGATGTTCTGACGCTGAAAGAGAACCGGCCGCACAGAAAAGGCCCTGCGAAACGTTTCCTGGACTTCCCCTACTTCATCTTCGGTCCCAGTCGACCTTCCAAGCTGAAGCAGCCTGGAATGCTAGCAGCGCTCGGTACAGGCAAGGAGGAAAACGATATCTGGCTCGGCAACGACAACCGCAACGGGGACGGCTATCGCCGAAAACAATGCGTCTTGTTTCTCGACCACACCAGAAACCTTCACATCCGATCCTTCACGGGTGCTTGGGTATATGTCGTCCTCTGCGACACTGAGCAGCACGGCTTCGGAGGGTTCGATGATAAAAGACCGCGAAAGAGTTATCCGCTACATGCCTTCCAAGGAGAACCCCTCCCTGAAATGGTCATTCCTCGCCATCCGAAGTGGGAGATAACCATTGGACTTGGGAGGAATGGAAACACCTGCTTCCGGTTGGTGTGGTTGGATACCGGCAACCAGGCCGGCTCTCTCTGCTGGAACTTGGTTGATTCTATGCCTCAGAAGCATCTACAGGGCTCAACACAGCCTTCGTCGGCTTCTAATGGTGCTCAGACACCTTCAGACGGCGCCGCATAATCGTGGTGACACTCCCTCCCAGACACCAGAGAGCGCTTCCGGCCCAGTAGTAGCCGCAGCAGCAACTACCACTTGCTCCTGCAGCGCAGGAGCAACCCTCCGGAACGCAGGCGAAGCAGGGTTCACAAGGCAACGGAGAGCCCTCTCAGAGAAATGGGCAGAGGGCCAGATTCTAGGCTAGCTGCTTTGAAACTTGAGCAGTCCTCCACGGAGACAGAGAGCTGGGTGTACGGTAAACGATCGGGAGGAGAAGAACTCAGCTGCAAAGGACGGGCTTTATCCCGTTGCCCTTTCTGTCGGTTTTCCCCTTACTACAGGTACTCTGTCTTCGGCTTCCCCAGACCACGTCTCCCAAGTCTGGGCCTTCATGGTATGGTATACGGTTGGTCTGCTCTGATTTGGCTTGGTCTGGTTTCAGTTTGTTCAATTTGCTTTGCTTTGGCTTGCTTTGCCGGTGTTTAAATAGGTGATCAGGTAGTGGTTTGCTGTTTGGCCGAACTGTCGCCATAATTAGAAACATAAGCATGACAACTTAGAGTTAGGAAGTCCCTGAAAGACTACGTAAGTCCTCTTTGTTCCACATCTATAGTGGTGACAAGATCTGAGTCTCATCCATCCCTGGTGATTGGAAACAAGATACCCTCTGTACGGTCGTGTAATGCAACAAGGGTGTGCTGAGCTTGCTCGTCGTAGGGGAGCTCGAGCTCATGTTCCGAGGGAAACACGATTCTAGTATGTGTCAGTGTCTCACTGGCACTTCAATCTAAGACGCCTGAGCGTTGGCAAGTTGCTTTCACAACCACCTAAGGGCTTTCACAACCACCTAAGGTATCCAGCAGCTCTGTGAGCGAGTAGGAGAATCGTTAATAGCTGGGAACGTGTAGCTCAGTGAAGTGCGAATACGAGTAGGGTTACATTATGTTGGTTAACGTACAGGGGATTGTCGAGCCACAAAATCAATTCCGGCGGAATGCAGGAGACATTTAGAAGAACGAACTCTGCGAGACCTGCAATCTTGAAATTCCTGTGCTATGCGAGCCCATCGCCACGATATCTTCTTCGACTCTAGTCATTCTACTTTGAATATCTCACAATGAAAGCTGCTCCAATAACGGGGCTCCTGCTCTCTCCTCTCTCAATCCTCGCTCTCTCGGCCCCAGTCCCAATCTTCACCCTCCCTGGGCCCGTGCAGCCAGCTTCGTGGTTCGAGAACATCGCTGTCCGCCCGAACGGCAAGATCCTCGCCACACGCGGCGACGCCCCCGAAATCTGGCAAATTGACCCTGCCACGGGCCAAGGCGGCCTCCTTGTCTCCGTCGAAGGCGCGTTCAACCTTACGGGCATCGCCGAAGTGTCCCCGCACGAACGGCCGCAAGCCTCCTGCCTCGAAACCTATGTATTCGGCAGCTCACACATCCCCGCGCCCATGCAAATCGAACCTGGCAGCGCCAAGGTCTGGACCCTCCAATTCAGCGCCAACGGTAACGCCGCCCCCACCGTCTCCCTCCTCGCAGCGATGCCCAGTGCGGGCTTTATCAACGGCATCGCGGCCTGGGGAAAGGGTCGCGTCCTGCTCAGCGACACGGTAGCTCAGATCGTGTACCTGATGGACGTCGAGACGGGCGCTTACACGACGCCCCTTACGGGCTTGACGGGCATCAACGGGATCAAGACTGCGCAGGGGTATATTTACAGGGCGGACCACCTGTCGTCGACTCTGAGTCGGATTCCGGTCGGCCCAGACGCTGTCGCAATGGGTCCAGCTGAGGTGCTGGCGACAAATCAGAGTATCGATGACTTTTCGATCGTGGTGGATGCTTTTGGGAAAGGGAAGGCGTACATTGCGGCGATGTATGACGTTGAGGTTGTCGAAGTTACGTTTGGTCCTGCGCCTTCTTCGGGGCCGGGGGTTAAGAGGGTTGTTGCTGAGAATTTGAGCGGTACGGAGACTGGTATCAGTACTGCCACTGCGTTTGGCAGACGGCCGCAGGATTCTGGATTGCTGTATGCCACCATTGGTCAGGGCGGGGCCAGCGCTGCTATTGTGAGGTTTGACCCGACTGAGTAGTGGGCATTGGATGTGTCAAGGTGACCAGGGGCCCATAGAGCGTGGCATGTGAACGGTCCGTGGAAATGAGACTTAAGCGAAGGACGGAAAAGAAGAGGGCAGAGGATGAAACGGGGGCCTTATAGGATTCCGTATCTTCCCTTCTTCTTGCACGGTCTGAACCTGTCCTTCCCATCCCATCTCACATTGTCTGACATCACTGGTACAGTACAGGAAGTCGCGACTTGGAGTTCAAATTGAACCTGATCCTTGATTACTCACCGCAGAGAGGGAGACGTTGATCACTCCATGGCATAAGGTAGTTCCTAAAGTAGGTAAGAACAACACAATGGCAATGCATAAAGAGTCGAACTTAAAACCGCACTTCTCGAGCTTGCACCGTGAAACCAAACACCATGCGGTCGTGCACGATGTATGGTGGCGGCTATTGCATGTGGAACGGGGGAGCTATCCAAGTTGAAGAGAGGACCAGTTGAGGAGGAGAATGAAACAAATTCCTGAACACCACCAAAAAGCCAAGGTACGTAAACAAGTTGACGAGAGTCACAAGAACTCCATTGTCGATGAAGAACTCGGAATGCATCCAAGCTTAAACTAGCGATGTGGTCACAAAGAAAATGGATCGGACTGGACAAAAACTAAATGCAGGAGTTGCTAGCCACATGGCATCCATGGGTGATTTTTCGTCACGGCAAGAGCCAGGCTCACTGTCAGGAAAGCACACCAGAGGGCCAGCCAAACCCGGCCTTCTTCAGCTTTTGAGTCCTGTACGTCAAGTTTCAGTCATGCACATCAACCCAAAGTTCAACACCAGCCATCATTGATAAGTAACAGAATCAGACCCACACTAACACACTTGCTTCATTTTCGGCATTCATGCTCCAGGCGATGTGACCAGAAGAAACACCAGAATCAGCTGTCAGTGGAGGGGTTAAGGTGGATTGAACAACGAAGATATACACAGACCAACTCCATTCCCAAACCTCTTTTAGAGCTCCTTTCTTTTTCTCGAGGGAACCGCACTCTACTGCCAAAAATCACAACACTTCCGAGCCCCATCCCCGCAGGGCCCTCAGCACCGCCTCCATTCGACATCCCACGCCTCGGTATTCGCTTCAAAGTACGCCTTGCCCTCGCCAGTCAGGGAGCCCCGGAAGTTGATGTTCATGATGCCCGTGTAGCCGTCGCTGCCCGTGCACGGTGACCACACCTTGCTGGCGTCGGCCTTGGCGACGAGCGTGACGCCCTCGTTGTACGTTTTCTCGCCATTGTTGGAGATGGAGCCTGAAACAGTGTCCTGGTTTTTCACAATTGTCAGGGTCAAATTTCCAGTAGTGTGTGATTGGAAAGGGGAAAAAAGGGAAACAACTCGGAGGTCAAACCCACCAGCTTGGCTGCGTCCTGGCTGAAAAACACAGTCGTGTAGTGCGTCAGCGTGGTGCCCGGCCCCAGCACGACGTGGCCCTTGATGACGTTGGATTTGAGGGCTACCTGCCAGCCCGGGGATGCCCCCTTGGCCTGCAGGTGGACCTGGCAGTTGACTGTTTGGTTGGCGCCGGGCAGGGAGGCCGCGAAGTTATAGAAGGTGACTGTCGGGTCGTTGAAGCTCCCCGAAAACTTGGGGTCCCTCTGGCAGCCGTTGCCCGAGTAAGTGATGCTAGTGATCTGGGGCGGCGAGCCCGGAGTAGCGGCTTCGGCGGCCACGGCCGAGGCCGCTGTGAGGACGAGAGCAAGGTGAGAAAGGATGCCCATTGTTGTGTTTGTTGTGTGTTTGTGATGTGGTGTCTACTTCGACTAGATGGTGGAGAAGCTTGGGTAGGTACCGTAGGTGATGTCTCTGGAATATCTGACGTAGTCGTCTGGTGCAGGTTGAAGATATGTTTCGTGGCAAAGGGCGCTCCTGGGCTAGTAACCTTCTTTATATCCCCAGCCACGACACCTGGCCCTCGGAGGCGAGGGTCATGATGCCTTCGACTCGCGATAGCTGCTTCTTTTCGCCACCCATGTCCTCTCCGCGAGTTCTCAGGTTGTCAAAACTCTGGGTGCGGAGCTATGCAATTTATCCAAATTGCAACCCGCGAATCCGGGTGCCAGGATTGGCAAGAACCAAAGTCTAAATTAAGTCCAAAAATAGCTCCCATAGACTTCTGGCATTGTCGTGCCAAGACGATCTGGAAATTGGGTCGAGTGCTTCGGAACGAGGCCAGACCACGGAGCTTGAACCGGGAGAGAAAGAGCCAACGTGGAGAGCTACCATGCACGTTGAGCTGCAGATGCGGCAGACAATCTCGGAGTATATTGTCAAAGTGATAGCACAACGCCTCGGTCACACCACATGTTGTTCCGTCCTCCCTTCCACCGTTAGTCTGGTTGTTCTTGGGTAGTGCTGTGCCTGGATGTCAACCCCCCTTCGAGGCAGGGGCTGCAGCAATGGCTGGCCACGACGCCGCTTTACCTACGGTGCGGAGTACAGGGCACTGAAAGGACACCGGCGGAGCTCATTTCCGCAAAGATATTGTCTGGGTGCGACGTCATGTCTGTGTCTGGCCTTTCCACTGGACATCTGGTCTCGGTACAGCAGTTCAGGGGTCGGCGGTCACAAGATCGGGCCGGCAGCTAATTCGTTGTGGCCGCTCTAAGCTTAAAAATCCTTCCAGAGCACAACATGCCGTTCGCCGCCAAGTTGTGCCCAAGCGTTCGGGTGCGTTCTCCAGATATTTGCTGTTGATGTCCAGCGTGTGATTGCATGCGGCAAGTTCACAGACGTTGACAGTAGCGCTCCTATTTATGGCAGCGCAATATCTTCCTCGGGCTGGACTTGCGAGCCAAACGCCTGCCGAATGAACGTGGCTGGAACTTTGATGCCTCTCGTGGACAGCCGCGACGGACCAGCGACTCTGTACCTTCACGGTGACACGTCTGCGGCACGAGATAATGTCTTCAGATGACGTGTGGAGATATGAATTGTGGGCCACGGAGCTACAACCAGAATGGGTGAAAAAGCACTGGAGCGCTTTGATGCCAGATCCCGCGCGAAGTAGGGGTGTGGGACTGAATCAAGCAGCGCCTCAAGCAGCGCCCGCAGCCCAATGCGAGCTTCAAGACTGACAACACGACAACAAGTCAGTGGCTCTCATTCTTATAAAATAAGCTTCCCATGTTCACTGATGATGCATTGACTCGGCCTTGGACGCCCTTCTCCGAGTGTCATGGACCAATCCAATCAACCTTTTCCTTACGTGTTGTTCTCACCCCTCCAATTAGCTAGAATCTAGGAGTGCTCACCATCACCCCTCCATTGCTGGCGCCACTGACCACTGCAGTGCAATAAATGGACTTCCTGTACAGAAAGTACCTGGTCTCCTTTCCACCTCCTATACCTTACTCCCAGCTCAAAGAACGAGAAGAGTTCACCACTTTCTCACGATAACACACCAAAACAGTCCAGATAAAGCTGGCAATTCCTACCAGCCCATGATAATGGTGGTTAGCTGAGGAGTGTGGCATCATGATCAAGAGCTACATAGGGGGTATCCTTCTTTGCAGCGCCATTTACAACGAGGATTCACTAGCACGGAAACAAAGAATGTGAATTCCCCTACACTGTGTTCTGCAATGTTGGAACTGGCAGAACCTAGAAGTATGATACTTGACATGGAAACAGTTGCGGACCGAACCGGCACCGTGGCACTCGTTGGCTGGGTCATTATCAATCACTTAGTAAGAGACCAAACGGAGGAAACATGGCGACGCCTAAGCTATATACCTTGGCAATATTACAACGAGCCACCAAAAGCTGGTCAGTTCTTGCGCCGGGGTCATGTCACCGATCCAAGGACACGCTCCGAGCCTGCGATGCAACACCTCCGGAGGTGAATCGACATTGATTTTGATGAAACAAGTGACCCCGTACCATTCGTGACTCAATGAAGCTGTAAGCGTTATGTGTGATTCTGAGTCTTCTCTATATGTATTACCTGAGCGTCTTGAAAAGTCGGCCCTACTTGATGCTGGCCAGATGTGATTGAACCAAGTTTTGTTGACTCCCATTGAATGCTAAGCTCATAAATGCCAGATGTAAAGGGCAAGGAAGGGCTGGCTTAGGGATAGGGCAAGGCATCAAGAGTCAGAGGAACATCCATTCCTACTCCTAAGCGGAATATACAACGAGTGTCTAATTATCTGTCAAACTCCGTCTCCTTTCCTACTAACTACCTAGACTAATTAACAAGAATGGTATCACGCGTCCATTTTTCACAGCTCCATGTCATATCCAAGCCCACTATCCCCTACCCGACTGAACGCCAAAACCCAGCAGCGGTAGAGACCGTAACCATAACCCCGCAAGAGACACCCAGGGTATCAGTGGAACATCGAGTCATCAACGAAACGGAGGGCCATCCTAAACCCCAAAAAGCATCACTCAACCACCCGCCATCCTTCCTCATCCTCCTTTTCTCTCCATCATTGATGCTCATTGCCAGAGAACTCCACCTCAAACTGTCCTTAAGTCCTCTTCCCGCCCGCCTCCGGCAACTTGAACCACTTTTGTATTCCCACCCTCCTCCCTCGCAGCATCCACCGGCGCCGGCACCTCCTCCCTCCCAGCCCCCCAAGCACCAGTGATACTCTCACTCTCGACAACCACCTCCCTCATCACATGAATCGACAGCCTCAATTGCGCCCGAGGCGGCGCCCTCAGCGCTCCTCCCGCTCCGGGGTCAAGAGCTTTGCAATCCTCCCCGTGATCACCATCATAATTCCCTGCGCTTCCGCTGCTGCTTGCCGCGCCCCCTGTGTCCCCGTCGCCGTCGCCGGCGGCGGTGGTGGTGGTGGTGATGCTGCTGCTGCAGGTGCGCTGCGCTTCCAAGTCGAGGTCGTGATCGAGGTCGTAGGCGTCGTCCGCGTCGCTGGAGCTGGGGTGGCGGGTGAAGCTGTGGTAGTAGCGGGATTTCTCCATCATGTCCTCGTGATGGTGGCCGCGGCGGCGGTGGTGATAGTGATGCGACATTTCGTATTCGTAAAGGTGCGGCAGGCTTCCGCTGCGGCGGTTCTTGTTGGTGGGAGTGGATGTGTTGCTTCCGCGGCTCTGGTACCTGTGTAGCGGGCTGGTTGGTGAGGCGGGAGGAAGAGAGTTGCGCGTGTGGCTGTCGTTGTTGACCGGGGTGATCCATTGCAGGGTCGGCTCGCGGATACCCTTGCTGGGGGAGAGCAAGCGCGGGAAGACGCGCTGGATGAATGGCTTGAGTGTCATTACGCAGGCGCAGGCGATGGCGGCGTTGACCTCGACGGTGGTCCAATAGATCATGTAGGCGCTTGTGTAGGTCGCGTCGTATGCTTGAAGTTCGGTGAGGTCGATTAGGGCAACGAGGCGGACTACTGAAATGATGCACACACTTGGAGACAGATGGCGTTAGGACGAGCTGACGCTGTGTGGGGGCAGAAACCGACATACCCAAAGCCCAGGGCGAAGAGCCCCACAATGGCATATTTCTGCCTTCGGGGCAGGTTTAAGGAGGACAGGACCGGCATCTGCCAAGATCAGATGCGGGTTCTTCGGCGACGGAGAGCATGGGTTCACGTACCGGCAGCGCCATAATGACCAGGTCGCTGGTGATGTGGAGAGCCGCATTTGCCCACCACAGGTTGGGAGGTTGGCAGTAAACCCGTGTGGTGAAATACAGTGACCAGTCCCAGAATGCCTGCAACGGCATGCACGCCGTGCAGACGGCGACGACCAGCCATATCCCGCTGGCGACGATGAGGACCAGCACGATTTGGATGACCCGCTTAATCCAGCCGTAGTTGAATATGCGTTTGTACAATAGGAGTATCGATATCCTCGTGAGGGTGAGGCTGAGATTGTAGAATAGGATGCCATACCAAGCAGCCTGCGATGATTGTTATGATCATGTACTTGACATCAACCATCCCCACTGTCTCACGGAGATGCCGACTTACCCTCTCGAATGCTGGTAACTTGAACGGGTCCGTTTCCCAGGCGTGTTTCCCCGCGCCATGAGCCACCTCTGGTATCAAGTCAGCTGCGGTGGCGGAAGAGTTCTATGATCGGGGTGACGTACGCTCAAGTGAACTTGCTGTGACGCCGGCAGCGCAAAGCTGTGAGAAGGATCAGTCGCGTACCTGTAATCGAGTGGAAAGTTTTCCCTACAAGAGCCGGTAAGATACACCAATCCGAGGCTCCAAGCACATGGTTGACCCAGCCCCTGGTGTAAAACCGGAGAACAACAAACGTCGAGGCGGCAAGGAACGTTACGACAGCACAGGCGATGATGTCCGGCTGAAGGGACCTCCCGGCATCTGGCGGGATCTGCCACAGTGTCGAGTTGGGCGGCGGGATCGTGAAGTTGCCAAACGTCGAGTTGGACCAACTAGTGTCCCACACCATCTTGGCCGGGTCCTCACCTGTAAAGGTGAGAATGACGCTCGAAACCGGGGCTCGGCGCTGGCGGTAAGGGTGCGGTGGTCATCACCAAATGTGCAAACCGAAGCTAAACGTCGAGATCCGGAGAGGTAGGGCAGGGGCAGCGGGAACATATACCGTCCCTGCGTGCTCCATTCACGGCAGCAGATCTGATCAAACCGTTGATGGACGGCTATCGCAGGCTGACGGCCCCCGCAGTGTTGCAGCTGGGCAATTCTGGGGTAATGGGAATGGTGCCTTGCTGTCAGAGCGGCCTTGATTCTCAAATTTCAACAGCTCCTTTGAGAGTGATGTCGCCCCACGTTTAACCTTTGTGTTATGGTCTTCCAAGGGGAGCTAGCAAGAAATTCCCGTTGCCCCGGTGGGCTAAGCACGAGGCGTTGCGCCCAGGACCTGCCGGCGAATTTCCCGAGCCACGATGCGACGCTGTGTTGCAACGCGGATGGTTCGGGCTGATTTGGTCGTCGAAACCAACGGCTCCAAGATTCGGAACGCGGGGAAGCGAGATGGGCGAAGGGTATAAGACTGGCCATAATCCTGCCGGATTGGCCAGCACCGACAGGAAACTTTGGGTCAGTTTACCAACACGCAGCGGCTGGCAAGACTTTGCTGGAACTTGGATGTGGCTTGGCCAGCTTTTTCCGGTGGTGACTTCTCGTCCAGATATCGGTGAAAAGCCTGTGGGATGTCTTTAGCCATGCTGTTTCGGCAAGCCCTGCGAGACTCGATGAATTCGCTCTCGCCATCGAGGATATTCTCGGAATCCGGCAACTCGTTTTGCATTGACAGAAGTGGGATGAACAGTCCACCTTCGGGCTGAAGTTGACCGAATTGGGCAAGCGCCAAGGCAATGGCGCACGCGTTTCCTGACTACCTGTCTTGGCTTGGAATGAGGTTGAGCAAGCTTCATGGCTTGTCGGATGCATGCAACCGAACATGGCAACTGAAATAGATTGTCTGCCACTCCCGCTCAAATTGCACACGGCAGTTGTCCTCAGCCATCAGACACATAACAGGTCAACAAGGCTTGGAACTGAGCAAATCGGAAGCTTTGCTTGCAGCTAACTAGTCCCAGACTGTGAAATGCTACGCGTCAGGGGGGTTGCAAGTATCGCGGTCTGGCACCGAAGGCCAGGTTCACACAAAATAACACGACAGCCAAATTTGAGCATGGTAATTTATGAAGTTTGTACAAAATCTGGTATTAAGAGGAAAAAATAGCAAAAGAATAGTTACAAGGAAGCATTGCAGCGCTGCCAACCAAGCCTGAGCACCATGTGGGACTCAAATCACTTGCTTCCGGCTCTCAGAGTTCAACGAGAAATTCGGGCCGCCGAAAAACTCCACTTTAGCCGACAATGCACGGAGTCGGAGCGGCAAGCTCCCGCCTAGGCTCCCGTCTTGGCAGAGCTGGGGTTCCGAAACCCCCGACCACCACCAGAATCACGGATGCCGTTTTAGGCAACGTACTTCTTCAGCAGCGAGTTGTAGTTGACATAGCCCGTGCCAGAGGGGGGTTCGCTAAAAGAAGCGCGTCAGTGTCTGTACTCTCTGGCCACTTTGTGTCTCAGGGAACGATATGTCCGAAAAGGATAAAAAGCAAAGAAAAAACAAATAGAAAATGTGGAGGAAAAAGGGGAGAAATAAATATGGAGGAGAAACTCACAAGCTGTACATGTAGTCACCCCACCAGGGCCCCGCCGCCCACCAGGACGCTCCGAGCCAGACGTCGCTGTTGGCCTTGAGGTGCTCGAGCAGACCGGTGACGGCCTGGTTGCAGACCGAGTTGGCACCGCCGGCAAACTCGCCGAGCATGCCGACCTTGCCGTTAGCTCGGAGCCAGTTGGTGGCACTCTGGACGCGCTGGACGCCAATGTCGGTGCTGACGCAGGCCGTGCTGGTGCCGGACCCGTCCGTGTCGAGGTATTGGTGCATCTCGTACACAATCTTGTTCTGCGGATCCGTCAGGCCCTTGAGGTTGTCGTTTGTCTGAGCCCATGTCCAGGCCCCCGACCACGAGTTGCCCTCGACGAAGATGTACTGCGAGGTGGCCCCCGCCGCGCGGATGGCGTTGATGGCCGCCTGGTTGAGGTCAAACACCAGCTGTTGGTCCATGTCGTGGTACTCGTTGTTGGTGTCAAAGACGACGAGCGAGTTGGACTTGAACTGAGTGGCGAGCTTGGTGTAGAAGGAGCCAAAAGCGGCCTTGTCCGTGATGATCTTGTCGTAGTATCGGCCGAAATTGTGAGGGTCGAGAATCGCGTAAGAGCCCTTGCTGGTGATGAAGTTGACCGTGTCGGTCAGGTTCTTGAGATAGCCGGCGTCAAAGCTCCCGGTCAGCTGGTTGGGCACAAGGCGCTCCATCGCGAAGGCCACGCGGAACGTGTTGTACCCATCGTTGATGTGAGTCTGATGCCTGTCAGCATAACAGTCTTTCTCGCCTGCTCCTTGATCGCATACCTGGATTGACGAGGTCGACGGGAAGATGAAGTCCTTGCCCCAGGTGCCAGGGAAGATGCCCTTCCCAAACTCGGCGCTGGAGTGGTTGACACCGAACCACTTGAACTTGCCCCTGCTAGGCGAGGTGCTGGTGGCTCCGGCCGTGGAGGTAGTTTTGGTCGTAGACGTCCTCAGCGTCGTCGTGGGACCTGCACCGGGCTGGCACTGATGGTACCAGTCGTTCACGTAGACGCACGTGTACCCCGAGACACAGGTCGTAGCGCCCTGCCAATTGTTACCCCCACATTGTGACCAAGGGCCGCCTTGGGCAACGGCGCCGGTGGCGAAGAGGCCAGCGACAACAGTAGACTTCATCTTGTTTGGCAACTTTGGAGCGAGTGTCGGCTGTGTCCTTCCGCTGAGAGACCAGTGCCCATCTTAGCAGCCTTTATAGCTGTCGAGGTCAAAAAGGCATTGTGGCAACGGCCTCGGGAATGCCGACAAGCGAGCACGCGGCTCAAGATGCCCCGCTCTTAGATCCACGAGTTCAGGGACAATGCCGGCCAAGAATCCCTCATTCCGGGGAAGCGTGCGTGGGCGTGTGGAGCAGGGTCGCATCGTGAACGCTTGACTGTTCGCGAGCAGGAGCCTCGGAGGGCACCGTTGGGATCGCTACGTGGGGATGGGCCCGCCGGGGTTCCAGTATCGGGCAAGAGAGCACGGCGGGAGCCAAGCCGGATTCCAAAATCGTAAAACGCCCCATCTGATCGGACGGGAAAACATCAAAGAATCCCCGAGCGTGGAGATGAGTTGATTAAGCTGTGCGGAAGAGGCGATCGCAAAACCATGGGAATTGAGTCGCCGGTCCGAAAAAGGGGCGGATGAGGATGTTCCGTGATGCGTTTTGAGCAACTCGCAAAGCTCCGTCTGCCAAGATGAGTCGGCCGAACGTTTCAACATCAGACTCTACGGACCGAAGGGTCGCTACCGGGTAGTGTTGAACATAAACTTCGCAAGCCTCACCCAAGGGCAGTATGAATGAAACTTAGCCCGGGGGGCTCAGAGAAAATTGACGAACACAGCGAAATACGAATAATCGCGCAACATGACGGATACGGCGAGAGCGTGCTCATCTTCAAATACCTCGATGTCTGGCAGCTTCGCGGTCGAAGGTTCTAGGATGCTGCCGATCTCATCTGGTCAGGAGGTGTTTAACTGTGGTCTACCCCTTCGGTGGGAACTTCCGGGCAGGTATGAGCTGCAGGCGCGCCGGCAGGGCAGGCAACATACCCGAGCCGACGCAGTATAGACGCCTTTAATCTCTTGGCTGATATGACGGTCTGGACTCGATAGTGGACGTTCCGGTGCCGCTACTGACTCCTGACCTCGAAATCAAGGACCGAACCCATCCCCCCCTCCGTCTCCATTATTTGCCCAGATGCTCAGGTCAATACTCAACGTGAGCCCGCAGATGCTGGACTAGGACTTTCACTGCCTAGGTAAGTAACGTCAGAAATTTTTTACCGGGCTTTTCGTCGTGTACTTAAGCACATACCCTACCTGTTAGGACTCGGCCGGAGGACTCTTCATCATGGAGCAGCTAAGTGGGATTTCTGAGTTTTGACCCGATTCCGCTTGAACCATTGAAGACTAGAGAAGATAAAACAAAGTATTGGATAACGTTAAGTGATGAAGATATAGTTGTAGGGTCGTGAAAAACAGCTCCCAAAAAAAAGAAAGAACGAAAGGATTAGAGGAAGACCTAGTTAAAAAAGAAAACAAAAGCGAAAGATATGTCAAGCTGAAACCTTCTGGCGGATATGGTAAGCGGGAAGCTGGGGTGTGGTAAACTGGTACCGGAAATAGTGTCACTCAGCTGAAAAGAAGCTCACATCAGTATGGGAGTCTTGCAGGGTCTGGAACATCTGAAGTCCTCAAATGTCGACCGAACGAGTGCAGTCGTCCCACGGTGCAGCTGAAAGTGCCCTGCCCACCCAGTGGCTTTTCGCTTCTCGCGGTCGGTGCCCAATCACGACGTCCAACAGTCAATGGGTGCTGCCACCAGTTCAAAAGTAAGCTGCCTAAAACCTGCAGGGTACGCGCATATGCAGAGGGGGACAGAATGTAGGTAGATACCATTGCCATGACCAACTGATGTATCTTAGTACAGAAGTGTGCAGTGCTGGAAGTTATCTGCCGCTTTATGGAAACATTGAGTTTGTCATGCGGCTGGCAAAATCACTCGCACATTAAAGCAACATCCAGCTCATTAGAGACAGAGATCATGATGTCGTTTGTTGTTTTGAAACCCTGAAGCTCTCTGCAGTGTTGCGTCATAATCCCAAAGATCGGCCCACTTCCCCGGGCCAGGTACCGAAGGGTCCGATGCACGCCACAGCCCAGTTGCCTTCGACATCAAAGCATCCTACCTCACCTATCTGAGACTTCGATTTTCTTTAATTAAGCTGTTTCGTTGTGCGTCAGCGACTGACAAGAATGGCTACAAGCGTCCTGCACACTCCTTCCTCGCCAGGACAGCAAGGTCCTCTACTTGACGCTGAGGTATGTGTTTGGGATCGCGCATTCCATGTCTACCTGTAATTGGGGTACGATTTGGATGACCATGTTGCCGTCGGAGTTTTGGACATCTGGTCTAATCAGACATCCACTTAAGGCATCTCCATACTCAGGTCATGCTCAGAGCAACTGGGACTGTACGACCGAGGTCAATGACACCCACAACCACAATATCCCGGCAGCCAATGGCATGTGGATGGGGGATGCGCCCCCAACATCATACTACGATTCAACAACCGCCGCCTTCGGCACGCCACTGAACGTAACCGCCTGGTCAGAATATGGAACAGCTCCCGAGGGCAGCAACATGCCTTCTCCAGCCGGCACCCTCCCAAGCCCAAGCTTCGAACCCGACGGGCTACTTTGGCCCATGTCGCCAACCAACGCTGCCTTCACCAACCCCTGGACTCTGAGAGACCAGCCACTGCGATCTCCGCTATCCGAAGCACCGTCGTACATTCTGGCGCAAAGACTTCCGACAGACGAAGACGGCATCCGTACCAGTCAGCCAGTTAAACCCCCAGCGAGCGGCTACAACTCTCCTGCCACAACCTCTCCCTCGCCCTCAGCCTTCTCTCAGCTGCAGAACAATCCAAAGCACAATGTCAACCGCCCAACATCCTCCTCAAAGCGCCCAGCAACACCAGCAGCAGGACCAGAGCCCACCCGCCTCCGCACCTTCAAGCGCTACAGATCCGACACGCCACCCTCCACCACCAACAACACCGCACCAAGCACAACGAACAGCAGCACCACCAACACCACCACAACAACAACAACAAAGACGACACTGGGCGGGGTGCTGCCAGCCGACGTCGACCCGCGCGTCGCCTGCGAGCGGATCCGCCGCCAGGCTTGGGAGCGATGCAACGCCCAGGCGCTCGAGATGGCGCAGCGGCGGACGATGCTGCGGGGCCACGAGCACGGGGCGCTGGAGCGGGAGATGGAGAGGCTGAGAGTGAATTTGGAATTGATGAAGCAGCGGGAGAGGGAGGCGGATCGGAGGCGGTGGGAGGGTGGTGATGATGCCGGAGACGGTGGTGGGGAGATGGTGAGGATGACGGTGGAGTAGGTTGCACTGGTATAAGGAGAGGGGAGGGGCTGAGGGGGATATCTGGAAATGGTGTTTCGGAGTTCAGGGATCCAAAGCAAGGGAAAGGGCGTGATATATGGACAGAGGTTTCGGTATAACTAGAGCCATTCATGATTATATCAGGGACTACAGTGTAATAATTCCTCAGTAGAATCCTGAAGCCACCTCATGTTACAGCTACCATTTTCTCCCGGTTTCTCCTTCCTTTATCCCCATCTTTTCTCTCCCTTCACAAATTCAGTGCTTCCTCTTCCTCATGTTCTACTTGTCTTCTAAGGTGAGACTAAGGGCTCCTCCTGTCCCTCTCGCCTTTATCAATTCATGTGATGGAGAAACTGCCAGTGATTTTTGTGTCGGATGGACACAATAGGGTTGAAGTGTACAATACCTGCCTACCGATCATCACATCCAACTCCCACATTGCCCAATTGGTGCCACGGTGTTGACCGACGGAGGTACTGTACTTATCAAATTTCATTAAATGTACCTCTTGGTGGTCCAGCTGAACGGGACTGCCGAAGACGTCCGTATCTCGACCAATCCCGGGCTGCCTCGCGTCCCGACAGACTGGAGCTGGAGGCGTAGTGTCAATAGTGCACTTGTCCACGTGGTGGAATTGTGCCATGTCTGCAGCGAGGCTAGCTGGCCCTGCTGAGGTACATTTGGCCAGTCCAGGACCACATCGAATCAATGGACCGGCAGAATCAATGTGAGCAAGAGCGTGATGCCATGCTTGGGCGGGTATCTTCACATACTGTCCATCTGCTAACTCAGCTCTTCCTGTTCTTAATCCATCACTTTCGCCATCTTCTGCATGCATTATTACCTAATAACCTGTGTGCAAAACTCCACGACTCGGTGTCATGGGACCGGCCCGTTCCGTTGTTCCACCCTCCATTCCACGTCGGTACGCTGATGAATGACATCCATCGGGATATCGCTGCCCCCCATGCGATTATCATCTCGATCCGTGCCACGCTCCTCATCGCTACGGCGGCTCGGCGTCGGGCTGGCGTGGACCGTCACGTGGACGCGACCAGCCAGATGCTTGGGCACCAGCTCAAGGTCGTCGCGGGACTGCGGCGGTTCCTCGTCTGACTCGGTCAGCCGGTTCCACTGTGACCCCTGGGAGTTGAGGACTTTGGTGTTGCTCTTGCGGCCTGTCCCTCCGATGGTGATGATGGCAGAACCCTTTGGTTGGGAGAGCGGGCCCTTGGAACCGCCAGTGCTGGATGGCCAGGCGGATCTCCAGAGATCACGCACTAGAGGGCCCTGAGAAACATGGAGTCAGAATTTTTAAGCTCGCAAAGAAGACGGGAAGAATGAGCTTACCAAGCATGGAAGGCAAGCTGACACGATCCCGGAGCTGATCTCGATGATGTTCCAGGCGCAGCCGTCGGCCAGAGACCAGGGCACGTCGTCGGTGGTGTAGGTCAGGAAGACGCGGAAACGGTAGATGCTCGTAAAGACGACGTAGCTCCCCAGCAAGAAAATGAACATGAGCAGTACCCGCTGCCACAGGTTGGTCTTGAGCCGCAGGACGTGGGGCATGGGCAGGCAGAGGATGGCGATGTCGCAGAGGATGCTCGGCACTGAGATGCAGAGCTGGGTCAAGAACAGATTGATGCAAGTTCCTTCCAACCACGGCTGCCAGAGCTTCTCGCGAGGCGTACATTGCCAGGTGGCGGCCAGTATGCAGGCGATACACCATGCGGTGGAGATTCCGCCGCAGATGTAGCCGCCCAGGCGCACGGAGCGGACGGGGAAGACGCGAAAGTAGAAGAAGAGCAGCGAGAGTTTATAAAGATTGACGCCTGTGACATATATGATCTCGGCGCCGACGAGGGTCTGACCATGCATCGTCAGCGAGACTATCACGGCACAGACGGTTCAAGTTGCAAACCTCGTTCAGTTTCTGCAGCTGTGGCAAGGTCAAGGCACCCGAGTGCAGCCCCAGGCCTATCTTGACGAGCTCCAGGTTCATTACCATGTTTCCGATCAAGATGGCAAGGGAGGCGACGATCAGCCAGTCGTCGGTGGCGATGTGGGCAGCCTGGCGCCATCGAGCGACGAAGCGAAGAAGCACAAAGACGCCCGCAAAGACGGTGAATGCGATGGAGACATTGCGCACATACGCCCTGCTGTCTTCGGTCAAGTCCTGGTTCTCGGCGAAATCGGTCAGTTGCTGCAGGTATGCTCGCTCGGCTTCGGATCTTGACGTGTCGTTGACCGGGTAGACGACAGCTGACGGGGTCGGCGCCGTCGAAGCCATTGTGGGCTGTCGTTTTCTGCGTAAGGTCCGGTATTGGATACAACTTGTCACAGAGATATTTCCAGAGCGACGAGAGTCCCGAGCATGACACGAGGTAACCCCATGCTCAAGTCGGCAGACTGGATGGACACCGCTCACATGCATGCAAGAGCAAAGCACACTCTCGGCCGGACCAAATACTCGGGTCCGCCTCTGGGCCTAGCCATCCCTCCCACTTGAGATAGAAAGTTTCTGCAAGCACCTTTGGCCCGACTCTTTTCCAACACAAGTGTCCCCTCAAAGCGCTCTGCCGGCATCTCTTAGGGGTTGTCGGTAAAAGCTCGTCCCCTTCGGCTAACCTCCTTTCAGGCCGCCATGCGGATAACGGGTGGAGAGGTCCACCTTCGATGCCGATCCTTGCCCTCTGCAATGCCGGGGTAAGAGAAATCGCTTCCCTGCTGACAACGGCCTGGGAAATATTTCCTTCAAAGGGAGGAAAGAGCGGACTTCCCCGCCCAAATGGATCAACTGCACATCGCCACATTCAGGGCTTTGGCAGCAACTCGAGTCATTTCTTTCCCCGGAAACGCTGCTCCGTACCTCAGGTCCACCCGTTCGTCTGTCGCCAGAAGCGTTGTGGGCTCCTTGAAGCCGTTGAAAAAGGGGTTTCGCTCAACTCGGTCCCTGACTGACTTCCACCCGCAGTGGGTCTCGAAAGTTGCGATTCTTGAGGATGTTCATCAGATGCAGGGGGGGATGCATGATTGGGTTCTGGGGGTCTGCAAGCGGTGTTGCAGCGCGTGCTGCTGTCGTACGACCGTGTGGTTGATCTCCCGCCGAGTCCCGCTGTTCTCTCTATCAAAGAGTGAGACTCAGGAAAGCGCCAGGCGTCCATCGAGGCAGGTGCTTTGCACTCGACCCGGACCAATATGTCCCGAACATCAACCCTCCACAAACTATCGACTCTTCGCGCCGAGCACGATAAAGCGAGATGGCGATTATCTGGTGTACCCACCGACGGAGGCCTTGGCGAGTTGGCCGAGAGTGTTAGCTTGCCGTAGCGTTGCCGTAGCGTTGCCGTAGCGTCGACCCCAGCGGCACCACTTGGATGGAGTCCAAGATGTCGTTAAAGCTCCCCGTCTTCCCAGCCATTCGCTTGTTGGGCTGTCTCATTGCGGTGTAACGCCAGGCACACACGTGGAGACAGGCTTCCAGCCACAGACACACACGCACCATGTTCTCCCTCGTTTGCCGCATTTTGGTCTTCGCTGTCTCAGCCATGGCGGCCGCCACCACATCCGCGCTGCCGACCATCGTCATTGTCCCCGGCTCGTGGCAGCTGCCGTCCGCATGGGACGAGTTCCGCGCTGTCGCCGCCAGGGCAGGCCACGAGGTGTACCATGTTTCGTTGCCTAGCATCGGCGGCACGGAGCTGCCCCTGACAGGTCTCCCCGAGGATGTGGCTGCCGTCCAGCATGTCCTAGACGGGCTCGCCGACCACGGCGACGACATCGTCCTGCTCTGCCACTCGTCCGGCGGCGTCGTCGGCAGCAACGCCGTCGCGGGCTACGACATTGCCACCCGTAAGGCCCTCGGCAAGAAGGGCGGCGTCGTCCGCATCGTCTACCTATCCGCCTTCTTGCTCCCCAAGGGCAAGAGCCTGCTCGATATGCTTGGCGGCGTCCCCCTGCCGTGGATGATTGTCGACGTAAGTTCCGCCATTTCACCCCTGAACATCATGCCCTTGCTCACGCCAAACCCAGGGTGACCGCGTCACAGGCGACCCGGAGATGATGCCCGAGATCGGCTTTAACGACCTGCCGGCCGACCAGCAGGCGTACTGGGCCCAGCAGGTCACCTGGACTTCGGCCGCCCTCTTCGCCGCGCCGTCGGAGTACGAGCCATGGAACAATGGCATCCCCGGCGCCTACATCTTTCAGACCATCGACAACGCCCTGCCGTACAACCTTCAGCAAAACATGGCTCAGCAGCTGCAGCTGGGCCCCCACCCGCGCAACGCAACCATGGAGAGCGGGCACTGCGGCTTCCTTAGCATGCCCGACAGGCTATTGGGTGCCCTGAAGCAGGTCATTGGCGGAAACTGAGGGACGGTCGAGTCCATGTCTGTGTCGTAGAGACGGTCAAGGAAAGAAGGTTTCACGGGTGATACCCAAGAACCAGGTTGATGTTAACCACCTGGTACCCCGGTACTTTACCTTGGTCAAAGTTGAAATTGCTTTGATAAGTCAACTCCTTACCTCGGTTTTTGGTTGCCCTGATGCGATGCCACCTTACCTGTCTTTGTCCAACTCGAATCTTCAATGCCGTGACGTGATGCACTCTTTACTATAGCCATTCCAGTCTCTTCGTCACTATCGCATTGTCCATAACTGATATCGATGCTCGCCGCTTTGTTGTTCCTCGTGCAATAGATTACAAAAGAAACCAACGTAGACAGTCGGATCAGACGCCAACAAACAAAGACAACTTGAATACAGTGATCAAAGACCAATCTGCAGCACCTAACCAGATGAACGAAAGAAGCCACACACGAAAACTGAGAACGAGACATGTCGATGCAGGACCTAACGTGTCGAAACGGTCGCGTTCACCTTTGAGATGGACGGCCTTAAGATGAGGATATGCTAGCCTTGGATGTTGCGTGTGTTGCCAAAGTGTATATTGCCCAAGCCCGACTTGCCGGTAGTCGATGGAAATGGGCTCTCAATGAGCCACAGGCGAAGTACGCACTGTAATGCACAAACATCATGAGATGAAGAAACAAGTATCCGTACATTGGAGTGCCCGTTTTCTCAGTGCCAATGACGGGGTCGCTAAGGTTAGTTAGTAGTTATTGGATGTTCTAACTTCCAAGTGATCCCCTGCTATTTATCTTGATTAACTTACCGCTTTCGGCCTCACTGTTCCATCACCATAACCTCACAGTAATAAGTCATATTGGAATTAAATCCCTGATTATCTCGCTGAGAAACAATAGGCAGACCACGGCAAAAGACTTAACAAGGGCGACTCACGAAGATCCGGTCAAGTCGGTCTAATGATAGACTTCAGTGGGCGGCTTTCAGGAGGAATGTGACCTTGACCTCTCTTCCATGCCAACCAAAACCCCCGGCTTAGTACCTGGTACCGTTTGTCTGTGCCTCAGCTTTTCGTTGCTGTGACACCAAGTGCATCGACTCGAGCTCCATCATTTGATTCTGATACAGCAAAGGGTAGAACGACGCACGTGCTAATCGCAGCACCGTAAAGATTGTCGACAGCATCCAGGGTAGAAGTGGAGAATTAAAAGAAGTCGTCGCTTAAGATTATCATATACAACTCGAATACAGAACCAAGCCACGCTCATGCCGTGACGGTGTGATCGATGATCCAACCCTCTAAGGCTTTATAGCTGCAATCCCCTTCAACCCAACCTGATCTATGAACAACCAGCCAATCCCATGATATGATATCACACCACCTGCGAGCAGACCTAGGGCTCGCCAACATGTTTCTCATCCACCTTCCCAGTGCAAGTGTGGCGAGGAGGGGCCCGACAGATGCGCTTGCAATCGCCGACGCTGACATCCGGAGGCTCCAGCTTCCTCTTGCGCGTTCTCTGGGGTTCCGTCACATCCTGCTTCTTGTTCTCCGCCCATCTCAGCGCAATCTGCGTGTCCCGGAGGATGTTCATGCGGCCGAGCTCCCTAAAGTCGGCCTCGCGGAAGGTTTGGAGGGTCGACTCGCTGATGGTCGTGGCGAGCGTCTGTATGCCCCAACCGTTCGCCTGGGCCCGCCGTTTTCCCCAGTTCAAGAGGTAGTGACCGATGCCGTTGTCCCAGTGGACAGCCTTGACGACGAGGGAGCGGAGGACTGTGGGAGGTTGGTCAGCGGTCAGGGGGTGTGAGCTCATAGGAGGGGACTAGGGTGGAGACAACTTACCTAGATGCTTCCTGTGGACATCGCCATGTACGCCGAGGCACGTTGGAATAATTTCGTTGCACCAGCGGTCCCACTCTGTTTGGTTGTCGGCGCTGGCGCGCCGGAAAGACTCCAGCGCGTCCTGCAGATACACCGTAAGGCCATTGGGCGGAACCAACAGTCGCAGTACCTGCTGTCTGAACGTGAGGTCTTTGACGATAGATTCAAGCTGGCCAAGAAAAGAACCACCGATTTCTGTCAAGTTCGGGCCATCTCGGCCGTCGACGTGGTCGGAGCCGGAAGTATTAGGGCTGCTGTTTCCCAGCGCGGGAGGCTCCTGCCACTCGGCCCATCCAAGGATCTCCTCCCTCCGGCGCGTCGCGCTCAGCAAGTATCTTTGGGAGTTTTTGAAGTAGGTAGCAAGGATGAAATGGCGGCCGGGCTTCTCGTGGTTGAGGCGTAGCTGAGTGAGCCTCCAATCCGCGTCTACCGCGAGCATCCCATTGGCGGCTTCAACTTCGCGCTCGTCCCCCACTTTGACGCGCCGGTGCTCGGTGAAGTATTCAATGTCTCGTTCCTGCTGAAAGACCTCGTTGGCCATGCGAGCCATGCGGGGAAAGTCGGCTGGCTCGGCTAGTCGGATTTGCAGGCCGGGGAACCGATCCTGTGGGCGTGTCGAGAGCGGTATTTTGATAGCCATGTTCTTGGGGATGTCGTGACTCAAGAGAGCGAGAAGTAGTCTTAGTATTGATGAAGGAGGATGGTTTTGGGGCTTCTGGAGCGTGTCGACAGGTGTGATGTGCCAGTCGCTGTGAAGGTCAAAGCGCAGGATCTAGTCGGCGATGGGAATCTGGAGGAAGAAGAGGATGATCAAAACAGGAAGGATGACAGAGATGATATCCTGCTGTGGTTGACCTCGTCAGATTCGTGGTTTCCTGCGGGCTCTGGTGTGGCGCGCCAGGTAAGGTACGTGGTTCGCGAGAGCAAGTGCGCTCATGCCGCATCTGCATGTGGTCTATCTTATGCACGCCGAAGCAAGAAACCTTGAGGTATGAAACACCAAATCAAACCTGCTGCTGCTGCACTTGTTAGACACCTACATACGAATCGCGTCATTACCTGGTATGCCATCATGAGGAACATGTTGCGTCTCAGCCAACAAGGGACTCTCCTCTCTCATGTAAGGTAGTGCCAGTCAACTTCGAGTTCCACTTCAGCTTGCCGTCTCTGACTTGTCCGGCTCCCCATCATTCAGCTAATCAGACTGGAACATCTCGCATGCAAAGTGTAGTTGCACCTTGCTTTCATCCTTCAACACCAAGCGTTTCTGCCGTGAAATACGCCAACCTAAGCCCATTGAGCACCTTCAGGTTATCTTTTGTGAAATGCATTCCTTGCATTCAGTTGGTTTCGGCTACCTGCGCACTTGCGAGTGTGCCCTTGAGAGGCTTGAGACGCATATCGGGCAAGATGACAGACCTCCGGTCACCTACGACATGCATTGCAGGACAATGACCAACATGGCGAAATCTTTCCCTTTAAAGCCTCACCGGAACACAGCAGATCGATTATCCTAATCAATCATATCCCGTGAATGGTTGTTCCATGGTGGGAAAGTGTGTGGTTGCAAGCAGTGTTTGATTTTGAATCTCCAAGTTCTGGCGATTCTGTCTCTGAAAATTCGGCATCCAGTTCAGCATGACAGAATTCTGAAACTAATAAGATCAGCGTGCAAAATCACCGTTGCCCAAGTGGGCTGGTCTTCCTTCCACCCAGTTCTACCACCACCAAGCTCTTTAGCCAGTCAAGGATGTTGTGCTTCAATGGAGTGTCAATGTCAACATAAGTGTGCTCGGTCGCATACAGGGTTTGATTGCACAGTCTGGTGGGGTGCCTTTGATCCTCAGGTGACTAGGTACGTATCTAAACCTTGTCTCAGCTTGCTTGCTTGCCGAGAAACCTCTAGCACTCACTGTCTTTAAGTGAGTCTAGGACACAGAATGGCACAAATTGAAACGAGAGGAAGAACGTCAGAACCCGCACTTCAAGGTTATCTGGAAGCAAACCGAACTTGAAAAGCAGTTGGTTCTAGTTGTGGCTTGTGGGCAGCAGCAGTGCCATGATCTGAGTAAGACGCGCGTTGCAAAATCGGAACACTGGACCTAGCCGTTGACGGGAAATATGGGACATCAAACACTGAAAGGCTGAAACACTGAATGTCAGCCCACACACTTCTCCATGGAGCCCCTGGCAAAGGTTCGCCGGCTCCAAGCGGTCACAGTGGGCAGCAGCTCAGCTGCTGATCTCCGCGTGGCTGTTGATAAAATGGATGGTACTTTTCCATTTGTATGGTTGCCGCCGTGTTGGTGGTCTTGGAACAAAGATTGAAACTTTGAAACTTTGCAACCTTGAAACATTGAAACGGGAAATGTCAGCCCGACTTTCAGGTCCGTTGCCGTGGGGATGAAGCAGCGGGAACTCATGGTCGTCGGGCTGCGGCTGTCAATCTTCGCCCAGTGATTAGAGAAGACAGGTGTAACTGCCCGCTTCCTCTTCTTAAGGGGCGGTACTGTTTAACGATTGCAAACGATGGCGCGAGCTGACGACGGAGAGCGTGGCAAGGCGCGTCTCTCAAATCAGCACCCGCTGTCTCGCTCAGTAATCGCAAGTCGAGGTCAGGATGGTGTCGGGAATGGAAGGATGGGATTTATATCAAATGAAAAGCTGATGAGGGAGGACAACTTATGATGGTGAGAAGAAGGATAGCATCACGATCACGATGAAAGGGTTCCTGTTCCCGAGCCCACCCACTATTGACATGGAGTGGGCGACTGTCACGAGAGCTAGGTGGCTCAAATGTCCCAAACTTCTTGGACCTGGCCACTGGGGATACTTACCTTGGGGCAGTGGCCTGGCAGGTCAGAAGCTAGTTTCGATGTCCGGCTGATGAGGCAATAACCTGGAAGACAGGCTTGCACACTCATCTGCTGGAGGAGGGGGGAAGCCATCCAGGTGTGCCGCTTAGCTCACCCAGATGGCTGCGTCACAAAGAGAAGAGAAGAGGAAGTGGATGAAGTGGTGAGCAAGCAGTGAATTTATAGGCAACCAAGGGCGGCCTATGCACGCCTTCAAATCTGCAGTCACTTTCAAGAGCGGGTCTTTCTCTGGTGCTGCTTTGTCGCGTGTCCTCATGCGAGTAGCCATCGTTCGGGCGGTGTAGTATGCGGATGGGCATGCGGCAAGGGGGGTTTAGAAGCTGATTCTCAGACCCGCTGAGCACCCGCTCGACACATTTCGCACGTAGCTTGACTTTCCCTCAAACAACTAAAAGCTCGGCTTGTGGTCGAGGGAGGATGTCGACAATTGGCACAGGACTGCATCAACATCAACTAAAGGGAGAGAGAAGAGTCCTCAACTCAGAGGTAAGGCACTGTAAGCAACCCGACTTGAACTTCACTCGCCTCCCGGACCCGGGAGATTCAGCCGTTGGCTTCTGAGAACTGAAATCTAGGTACCGAGTCAGTAAAGACCGTTCCACCACAAACCATCTATTTCCGAGTTACGTTTCTTGTTTCTACTATAGTCCCACGTTGCTGGTTGATTATCGGTGTCCAGCTCCAACCGATCTCCAGCACTAGACGGATACCCTCCCTCCTAGGCTCCTTCTGCCCAGGCGCGGGTTAGAGAGACCCAGACAAACGTAAGCTGCCTATTGTCTCATTGCTGCATCTAACCTGGCCTAACGCTAGTTATGCCTCAATTTCACGATTTCTTTCCTTTGACGAGCAGTACTTTGTGTCCAAGCCATCCCTGTTTCGAAAGCCCAGCCATCTAGGAGATTCTAGTGCCCTCTCTTACGGCGACAACAGAGCGTCAACGTCTGCCAGCGAAGAAAGACATCAAAGAGGCGTCAGGCTATATATCACAGGTAGAGGACTGGTCTCAAGGGTATGGACGGATCTGCGCAAGAGACACATCGACAATTGCTCACCTCGCTAACTTTGATCTCTCTTTAGGCATCGCAATCAACCGCAACGAGCCCCTGAACCGCTCGATGGATGGAGGGAAACAACCAAACCCGTTCATCAAGTCGAGATACGACTTTTCCATCATGAGACCGGCGAAACCCACATTCACCAATCCATTGGCTGCGCCGGACGACCAAGGAACACACGTAGTCGAGAACGACGAAGGAGGATGGAACATGAAGAACACCAGCGGGACACCACCGCGTATGAGCAAGAGAGACTCAGACTTGGGAAAGCCCGATAGGCATGTAGCCAAGGTGCCGATTCCGGATGTTGGGGGCCAACGCAAGAGGCCAAGCCAAACCGCTCAAGGTGGATGGGAGTTGCTCGATAAGCACGGTTGCCCGGTCCTCGCACCGAGTAACAGGAAGGAAAACGAGGCACTCAACAGAGCAATTGATGATCTGGACAAGATGTTCTCCGCAAGCGTGGCTGCGTTGGGGAAGCGGTAGCACATGCCAGGTTGATCCAGCCACAGCTAAAGTGTAGATAGTACCTGGGTTGCCGAGAGGACACCCGAGATGATCTTTCCCAGGCAACTACTTCTGGTTCCAACCACGCTATGGACCATTCCTCGATTGTGGTGTGCTCAATCTCTCGCTCTTATGTGAATCTTACAAAGGGATGCAAACCATGTAGTTAATGTACAGATAAAACATCATCCCTTAGTCGCGTTCCAACACTTCAGCAAGCGCCATGCATGTAATCGAAACACGGAATCCAATATCCAACCGGCATCATGTACCATCGGCTGTATCCCATCATGACTTGTATCCTCCTCACATTTTCCCCGCGGTCCACACGCCCACAGCCGTAGACCTAAAATTTCTTCGGACCCGTCTTCCACTCGCCAGCATCCTTGACGCCCTGCGCGGCCGAGCCGACGCCCTTCTCGAGGCCGGTTCCAATGTTTGCGACGCCATCACCCAGGGGCTTGCCAATGCCGCCCGTGGCGCCCGTCACGGTCTCGCCGATGCCGCGCGAGGCAGCGCCCAGGACACCGCCGACCGTGTTGGCCAAGCCGCCGACCGTGTTGCCGAGGGTCGAGGTGACGACCTTGCCGGCGCCGGTGATGCCCGAGTCATTGTTGTGGTTGTTCATTTTGGGATGGGTGAGGTGGTTTGATCGGTTTGATGTGGAGTGAGGTCGAATAAGGATGAACTGCTGTTCGCTTTTTGATGGGATGATCAATGGTTAGGAGAGTCAAAACGTCAGAAGATCATTGTTTCTTTGCTCTTATACCTTATGCGTACTGGTATGGCCACCTAAGCTTGGCGAGTCAAAAAGCCTGTTCGGGAGCTGTCAGCTGCTCTGCACTACGTCATCCAGTCCTCGGCCTCCTCCCCACCAATCCCCCCTCAAGATTGATACCTTACAGACTTTAAAAAACTTCGACGAATTCTGTAGCATGATACCCTTGGGTTCAGGAGATGAAAGCGAACTGAATGACGTCGAGACCGTATCGTAATGCGGTCCTGAGGCGGATCTGTATGAGCACTTGCTGCAGCCCCCAGAAGCCGTCTACACGTGTACCTCTGAGAAGCTCTGAGATAACCCCCTTTTACGACTGCCAGATTCATTCAGGTTGCTGTGTGCAGAAAGGCCATCCTCATGAACGTTGAAACTTGCACTGATCGATTCAAGCCAGAGTATCAACAAATGGAGATCCCATAGTGTCGCTTCATCAAAGAGCTTAGAAACCAACCAAGCCCCTATGTTTCTCCTTAATACTACCAAGTCAGCAAGAAAGAATGTCCCTTCCTTTCTTGATAAGTCCATGCAGCTGCTGAACGCTTGGGTATTCCTGGGATTGGATAGACCTATCAGAATTGCCTTGTTGGCGGGCCGCCAACCGTTGCTTTCCACCGAGCCGGTTCCATCGCTCCTCACGTTCCCCATGTGTCAATGTGCGATCAAGTCCCAGACAACACCCAGTGCCCTGGACGAACGCTAAATCCTCTTTCCAGCGCCAGAGATGGCTTTTCCCATCCACGGTCACGTCATTATTCTTACGTTAGGCTTCCCAGTAGGCTGCGATTTGACCCTCACTGTAGCTTGTGCCGGGGTTTGCGCCAGGGCCGGGTTCGGGTTCGGTATCCGAGTCGGGCTCCCGGCGAGGATTGACTTTACCCGGTTTGCAGCCGGCGTTGGCTGCGGCTGCCCGAGCTCGAGCTCGTTGTGTCCTCTTCAGCCTAGAACGTCGTGTCTCGAGGGCGCTCGTAGTGCGGCCACCGAATACCTCGGGGTATTGCTCCTGATCAAACGAAGGGGCGATGTCAGCCAACCATAGCCTTGGGATTGAGAAAGGGACCGTTCCAAGAAGTTTAGCTGTTCAGGCTCTGCGCGCAACGGAATTACTCTGTTCCTCATATATATTATTCCTACGCCGCTGTGCCCTAGGGCGTGCCGGACCTTCAACAACTTACTATACAGGAAAACCGCGCCCTCGTGGGCCGGGTGAAAAACCCATATCCTGTTCCTCATATAGCTTCATCACTTACAATGATGTCCCAATCTGACAGCCCTTCTGCATTGAGGCGGACAAGGAATTTGTCGTCTTCATCGGTCCACGGGTCCCCACCCCGTTGAATCCGAGACCGAGTCGACGAGCTAGCCCGGTTCTTAACAGTGCCGTGGTTGTCCCGCTCCTGTTGGTTGAGGTCGAACTCACCGTTGTCAAACTCCTCGGCCCCGAACCCTTGGTCGACAATAGGATCCGGATAGGCGTCGTCGAGAACATCGTTACCCGCAGCGGCATGCTCTTCTCTAGCGGGGATCTGGTCGTAGGGAAGAGCTGGCCTGGGCATGTAAGGCAGGCCGGGCTGAAGGTATTGACCGGCATGACCAAGCTGAACTCCTTGAAAGCCAACGTTGTTGCCAGCCATGAGCTGCTGGGTGAACCAAGCGAGCCCTGAGCCCCAGCCAGCATCCACGGCTGTGTTTATCAGTGTCGTTCTGTCTCGGATGGTAAAGATGGGCCTATTTTGCATCAAGACCTCGAAGATCAGCTGGCCCCGAGGATTTTGCACCTGCTGGTGCAAGACCAGCGCACTGCGGGTTTGCGCAGGGCGGTGTTGGCTCAAAGACGGAGTGAAGAAAGACGAACGAAGCGGTCTCGCACCTTCCAAGTCCGTATTCACGACACCGGCTGAGGTAGTCGTTGAACAGCATCAGGTCTACGGTGCTGAACTCATAGGCTCTCACTTCGCAAGGCTTGACGAGGTGATACCCAAAAGTCTCGAGGCCGCACCAGGAGCACACAGCGACGAGCTGGATGCACATCTTACTGCTGGTCAGAACGCGCGGCGAGGGGGAAAGAGGGCGGCGTGGAGAGACAAGTAATGACGAAGGGGCGCGAGGTGCAGCGAGGTGGTGAACAAAAGAGCTAAGAGGTTCTTGCCGGTGTGAGGGGCGCAGGAGAAAAAAGATATGTCAACCCTTAATGGGTTAAACTCACAACCGGCGGCCTGCAAGTGCAAAAACCAGAATAACGGGCATGAAAAGGAAGCAACCAATAATCAAACTTTGACCGTCCTAAGGCCCCTAGACCGTTTTTAGCACCCCCAAGACAACCAGACGACACTTCAGACCGCAGCAATAGTGAATCCATCCCAGGTCATTTGGACTTCGTGAGCAGGCCTCGTCTGAGGCCGTTCTTCAATTTCAACTGACAGTGCCTTTTACATCATTCGGCATCATGATGCCCCTGGCAGACTCTGCAGTTGCCGTCTCCTCTCGTTGAACTGAACCATCTCAACCTGACTTCTGGCCAGTTGGGCCTCTTGCCGAGCCTTGGTGCTCGAGAAATAGATGCGCATCACTCCAGCAGCGGCGAGGATAATGAAACCGGCATGTAGAATGCTGAGAAGAGACGAGTCAGTATCCCCTTCCAATATGCCTGCAGACCCGTGTTATTTACTCACGAGAAGACAATCATAAACACCATGACGTTTGACATGTCCGAAGCCCAATACGACCGCCGCTCCCCCGATCCCCTGTCAACCAAGCCAAGCACCAGAAAGCAAAAGGCCCCTATCCCTACCAAGGCGATGTCGAAACACACAACCACAGGGTTGATGGCCCGCCTCCTCTTCAGGAAGAGAAGAGACACCAGCTCGTACGTATCCATCAAGATTCCGGTTATGACCTGCCGGCACATCAGTCGAGGGTTCCACAGACCACCAGTTAGGGATGAGTCCGGAGCGCACTGGGAAGAAGGATGGGAAGAGGACATCGACTCGTGTCGTCGGTTCCGACCTCCAATAGCCGTACAACCAGGCGACGAAGGCCAAAGCGCCAAACTCGAGCAAGACAGAGAGAAATCGCCCGATAACCTGCACCCAATTGAATCTGACGCCCAGCAGCCCGGTGGCTGGAACGCGAGGGACGCAACCGCCCTTCTCTGTGTCCATCCTTAGATCTTAGGGTGGGCTTGCGTCGACGTGGTGCTCGTTTGCGAAGCTGGTCGGCCGAGGAAGACGAGGCCAATCTCCCCCAGCGCGTCCAGTCGCTTTGGGTGGCAGATTGCGTGCCTCGTTCGGTGCTTGGTGTGGTGCGCCGACAGGATGAGATCATGCGAAAGAGGCGGGAAGGGAAGTACAAGTACACCTGTAAGAGCACCCGGCTACCTGACCTGATGGGTCGGGTGTGTGTGGTTTTCTGGGAATGGAAACTGAAGGGGATGACACTCTTATCACGGCATCGAGGTGAAGTTGCTTTAGGGCGGTCGAGAGCAGCAATGATGCGGCACAGCCGTCCAGGGGCAATCCTGTACCCCCACCTGCAGCCCGATAGAGAATGCTCAAGTCGGCTGGGTGACATCTGTTGGTTGTTGCTTATGCAGGGGACGTCTGCTCAGGCGCTAGCTGGGACGCCGACCCTTGTTTGAGGATGCCGGAGAGCAGATCCAAGCAACTTGAACACCATAGTGCCCATTCTCGGCCTGATATACACAGAATCTCTCGGGATACTTCCTAAGAATCATCAGCGTACGGCGGTTTCTGACACGAATTTGACTCAAATTCAGTATGCGGAGCCCGTTCCTTAGAACCACTGACCCAAGGGTTCGGAGCAGAGTTTGGGGTAGACGGCCTGGAGGATGCCGCCCAGTCAATAGTACCACCTCAATTCACACAATCAGGGCCTCAAGAGGAAGAGGTTGGTACTTTTCTGCAAGTACAGGTCGTTTGCTCGTTGATGAAGTGAAACAGATAGCGCCATTCAAATTGGAAATCGATGGTGCCTGGGACTTCAGGTCTATCACTGGCAACACTTTTACACTGTGAGCATGTATTCTCGGTTTTGCCGTCGCTCCTGTACCTCAATAATGCTATGCATCTCAATATGACGCCATAATGGACTTAAAAATAAGTCAGCCATGTTATCAAGGTAGCACTTGACCTCTGGATACACCATTTCAACACAGACAATAGGGACATGTTTGTAGTAGAACAAAACACCATTATTTGGTTGCAGTAAGTATCTCACCTTAACCATGTAGTTGGCCTTGTGAGAGTTAGGCAGGCTCAACTGGTACCGATAGGAGAGAAGTGCTAGGGTTTTCATGGTGCGGGAACAAGGTGTGAAGACATTCAGACAAAACGTTGAAAGAGAACTCAAACTCTTAGAGTGCTGACCGGCAACTCCATGTTTCTGGCCGACTTCACACAAAAAGTCTGAAACTCTTTTCCGGTGGACGGGCTAAGGGCAACGGCTAGCCTGGACGTCTACGCAGTAACAGGTTTGTACAGGGCCTCATCCTGCTCGATAGTATGAAGGATCTTCCGACGATACACTCCGACAGATGTCAGTCCCAACAGATTTCTCTGTTTTTGCTTCCATTTTAATACTCTGCCCCTTGGTTGTTGACGCAATCACCGGTTTTAACCCTCCCACCCGATTTCCCTGAACTTACGTTGTAGATAGCAACTGAATTCTTCCAACTTCCCGATTAACTACTCTGACGATACAAACCCTCCATTTCAATGCCCGTCCCGTGCCACCACAACGAATAACAACACCCTTTTTCCAATCAATTCCACAGCCAAAGTCCATTTGATCGAGTCCTCAAGCACCCATTCGCTCAGAGATTCAAAGATGGCCGCTGAAGCCGGCATGGCGCAACCCGAGCAACGCGACAACGGCGATAACAACACCGAACCCCCGACATCCCAGATCCTCACCCTCACCCAGTTCCACGCCGCCCTGGCAACGGCACTGCTGATCGCTACATCCAGCCATAACTACCACCACAATCACTACCATCACCACCGGCAGGGTGTCACCCTCGTTAATGCGCTGTCCTACCTCCACTTCTGGTGCGCCACACTGGGTTTCGCCTGGTGGTATGCCTCGCAGTGCGCCAGCTTCAGCACGGCCGAGGCAGGCTGGGTGCGCCAGGCCCTGCTGACAGCGCGGGCGGGCTAGAGGCTCGTTTTTCACATGCTCTGTCTCGGGCTGGTTGGTGGGTTTATGGGGGGTATGGTGTTGGTTGGGCGCACGGCTGTTCACGCGTACTCTCCGGGGGGCGTTATCATCGGCGTTGAGGATGGGCTTGAGGATGGTGGCGGAGATGGAGGAGACTTGGGGTATGGGTATGGATGGGGGATGGAAGCGTTGATGGGAGTCGGTGAGTCATTTCCTCTCGGTTTGATTTTCATTGCTCTTGTTACTTCTGTTTCTGACGTGTTTGCAGTGACCATGGCCCTCGTCGGCGGACCGGTTGGACTGCTCTTTGTCGTGCTCTGGCCTGCGCTTGGCTGGTATCTGCGCCGCATGGGTCGAGTTCTTAAGTGGACTTTCCCGTACACCATATCCGTTCTGTGGTTTGTCGCCAGGTGGCTGCTGTGGGGAGTGCGAGTGGTGGTGGCATGGCTGTTCTGGGCATTTCGAATTGCTTTCAAGCTCTTTTGGGGTTGAGTTGGATTGGGAGGCTGAGTTGAGATGAATGTCTGGGACATGATCATGGTGGCGAACAGAGGGTAGGGAGCAACGGCTGGGGTGGGCATGAGCGGAAATTGGCGACCTCAGGGTAACCCAGTGCTTCGCATTCTGCATTCTTCATCATATGCCCTTACTTCATCGCATTGAGAGCTTTCGAGAGGCATTGGCGGCTCGCTTGAACCTGACCAGTGACCAGTACCTCTTCTGCCCCTTTGTCCTGATCCAAGCCTGCTTGGACAGGCAGGTAACCATACCTGGTATTCCCGTAGTTCCGGATTTACACGATACCTAACCGTGACGTGCACCCTGGGTATTTCGAACCTCTGATGGCATCCAAACTGACAGTTAACACTCCGATTGTTTTCCTGTGGCTACTTATCGCCTAGTTAATAAAGAAGAGAGGCATGCCAACTTGGCAAAGTCCCGTCTATACCTTAATGAACCCAAATTTGGCCGCTGTGGCAAAACAGATGACGAATTACAGGCAACTTAGGTAAACTACATACTTACTGTGATTATAGTTTACTGACAGCCATCCATTCGTCGCCAGTCTGGTGCCATCAAGTGACTCTGCTCGACGTCTGTACTTCGTAAAAAAGATTCAGTGCTTGGGGAGGTGAAAGACAGGTGATGTGAACTGGTTCCTAGGACCTTAGGACTCACATGGTTCAAATAGGGGCAGTGTGACAAACATGGCAGTCTCTCAGATAGGGGCCAGTGCGGGTTCACAAAGGCACCAATGTCTCCTTTTGGACGGATGTTGTGGGTCAGATTGGTGTTGGGAAAATTCACTCATACCTCGCTATTTCAATCATCCTCATGGGTGCTGTTATGTTATGTTGAGGGACTTTGCCTTGAGCAGCATTACCTGACGTGGAGCTCATGATATCGTCGATTTTGCAGCAAGAGCCTGGTGTGAGAGTGTGCCATGTAAAGTACCTAGGTAGCTAGAAGAGGGCTAAGAGATCGAGACTAAAGATCCAAGAGAACGACGGGACATATGCCTGAGGAGCCGGCAAAGAGAATTAGTCGAAGGAATTTGGGGAGGCTTATCAGGGAAGCTCGGTGTACATGGCTGTACTCTGTCTGTCAAATGGTCGACGCATTACCTCAAAGCTCCGACACAAAGCAAGATCCGCTTAGGCCCGTGGAAACAGGCGGGGACGTGATGCGCCAACATACCGTCCCACAGCCATGCCACCACATCAGTAGGATCCGAGAGGTCTTATGTAGGCGGCCAATGGGCCGCCTAGCACTCCATGAGACCTTTGACCCCTGCCCTCACTCAATAAAAGCCAAAACAGCAGAAAGATGCGTTGTCTATTTTTATTTATTTTTTTCCCTAAGAAACCTCAATCACATCCTGGCCTAGCACATCCTGAGGATTGCAAGGCCCTTTGTGCTGAGGCTCCAGGGCAACGTAAGGTGCGTTCAAAACCAATCTCTGTTCACCTGACTGCCCATTTACATGGACGCCTTAGTTCTTCTCTTTAACCGCTTCTGGCTCTTGTCGTTGCCTTGTTTGATGCGGGCAGTTTCCTGCACGTCTCTCCAGAGACGACCGGCTTGGTTCTCTGTACCTCAAAGGTCGTGTTGCTAGCCATTGTCTACCTTAATCAGATTTGCCTGCCAGATCATCCTGGGGTTTGGTTTGATTGGGGACTCCGAGTAACGAACGAAGACACCGCCCGGATGTAAGACGTCAAAGAGCTCAGGCTATGAGGGACTTTTCGAAAACGCCATGCTCCGATTCAAAGTGAGTATCATCTGGAAAGGTCTTGGTGAGATCTCGCCTCTCGGCGGTATCAGGACTCAGTGTTTGGGACGGCTGACCCCTGTATTGCTTGATGTTGTCAACTCAGACTGGAGCTTGTCTGATCTTCAAGTGACCTTTGTTGATTTGTTCTTTTACATCTAGCCCAAAGACTTCAAGCCTTCTCGCTCAACCACTCCTCCCAAGACTCCGAAAGCGTCCGAGCAAGTCACACAAGAGATATCAAGATCAGGACTGAGGAATACACCACTTGGGTGTAAGGGAAAGAGGAGGCCTACACGGGAGCTCGTACAGCAGTCAAGAGGATGGTCGCAACGGGTTGGGTACAGCACAGTCAATAGGGGGGATATACCACACTGCAGAGGGGGACATACCAGTAAGAGGTCGGATACATGTACCGTGATGACCAGCAACCCTCGACATTACACCGCCCCAACGACGGCATACGAAGTACGAACAAGGACTGGTGGAATACTGGCAAGCGTAGATATACAAGAATAACGAGCATGACAAGGCCGGAGCAACGCAGTCGTAAGAGGGATACAGGAAAAAACGGGGAGTTACGTTGGCGAGAGCAGGCTACACATAGATGGTCATGAAGAATACCAGGACTCAAGGGTCTCTGAGCGACGTGGCCCTTGACAACGGAATCACCCCGAGAAGCTGCGAGCAAGGAACCATTGACCGGAAAAGGCCGGCGAGAATCGAACCCTCAACGAGGTGCGAGTTTCGATCGAGTTCAATGATACCAGACATTGTGAAGAATCGGAATATGTTGTTGAGGGACATACACTATCAAGGGGACGAACATCTACGTACACTGTTGGCAAGGAAGTGGGATATACAACCAAGAGGAGGAATATACCGTCCAACTGCGAGGGTGATACCCGTGAGGAACAAGAAACCCACCCATGACGACAGTCAGGGAGGCATACACCATTAAAAGAAGGATATAGTTAAGGAGACTGTACAATGTCCAAGAGGAGGACGACGATGTGAAGGAGGGCTGGAATACACGACTTAAGAAGAGAGATATATTGTCAAGACGAAAGGGAAATACTTTGTCGAGAATACGCCGTCAATAGGAGGATAACTCCGACAAGAGGGCACCTGCTTCAGATATATTACCTGAAAGACCGACCCATATTTCAAGAGGAGGCCACGCATACTGTCCGGGAAGGAATACGATATCAAGAGGAGGAATATGCCCGACAAGCAACACGACATACACCGGCGGCCGATCGAGAAGACGGGGGTACAAGCAACCTGCCCGAGAACTGGACCGCGCTAGTTCAAGGGAGAGTTGATCACGACGGGACCCAGGCACCGAGGATGAAGGATCTCGGGAAAGTGAAAAGATATGGAGAGAGCATACGGCAACGTGGGCGGACATCTTCAAGAGGAGGGAGCAGCTGTGTCAGAGGAAGGGAATAACAAGGCAGCGGAGTATCGCCCTGGAAATGGCGCAAGGGATCATCAAAGACTGGGATATGCGGCAAGAAGTGGAAGATACGAGGCCGGGGCTCCGCTCAGTTTAAATTGCCACGACATGGAGTAAGAAGTCGAACATACCACCGCTCAAGGACAGGACTCATGAGGTATCGAGAGGACACGAGCCGGCAACCATTCCCAAAATATCTCGAAGAGGGAGAGAACGCCTCGCTGGAGGGAAGCGTGAACCAAACAGACTCGAGATTTGGGCACTCGGAGCCTGGAACTTTGTGAATACGGTAACAAACATGGTGGGAGCTGCGGGTTACCGCGCAAATTCGTGTCTGTCTGACATCAGGAGATATAAGACTAGACTCGCGAACCTACAAGGACAAGGGGAGTCGATTGCCAATAGTTCTGGTAGCTCAAGAGTTATTAACGCTCCAGTCAAGAACATGCAGGTCAGGGTATCAAAAAACAAAGGCTGACATGGGCACTCTCGGGGTGGAGCTGGCAACATCGGGAGCTTTTAATGCAAGGGGTGTGCGTGTATAGCTGTTTCTGTTATCGCTCTGCTCAGCAAATGGAAATGTTTGAGGGCTGTTTCAAGACCTTGCTCATGGTCACGAGTGGCCCTTGAGTTCTTGAAAGATTTTCTGAAAGTTCCGATATAAAGGATACCCGCCTTCGTGCCTCGACCCGGTCGTCCCCAAGGACCTTCCCGACGATGTCCACCGCATAACACAGCACCCCATCCTGAACCTAAGTAGATAGGGCTGAAGACGGTCCTATAAGCGAGTGAAAAGTGAGACTGAAGACCGTCCGTAGGCGATTGAGATAGAAAACCGTCCCATGTATCTACAGGTGAGTGAGGTAGACAGGGGAATTCGAGGGGCGAAGGGGCAATTATCATGACAAGCGCGAGCTTCCCTTACTCGCCGCTGATGGACCATCAACCACCATGCCCAAGACCATCGACATGGCAACTGGGAGGGTCGAGCGCACTCGACCCCTCCACGATATTGTCAACAATGACAAGAAAAGGGTGGCGTATTTCTACGACTCCTTAAGACCAATTCACCCCCAGCATCATGTCTCGCAACGGAACCACCCTCAACGAGCACGGTCAGACACCCAGTTGCTGTCCGTTGTGCCCCCGACGAGTTCGCGTCGCCTCCCGCCGCTCAGCCTCGAACTCAAGGTCAAGCTCAATCCCATCGGCCACCTGCTCAGTTTTGGTCTGGCCCTAACAGTCCAACCCGCTGCAGGCTAGACGGCAGCCACCTCGCAGCCACCATGTATCCTCCGCAGAGAGGCTCAGGGCTGGATTCTTCCGCTCCGACGGGAGAGCTCGAAGACGCCCTTTCATGACTTAGTCACCAAGGTCGGAACCCTCGAGCAGTGACTGAGAGTCTGGCCGTGCCCGCAGGAGTGCCATTGCCAGGCATGATGCCGTGCTTGAAATTGGTGAAGTGGACAAAGAAGTAGTCTCGCCGGCAGGAGGACCTTTCTTGCTCTTTGTCTTGACCCGCCAGCCCCTCGATTTTGTATTTGCTCTCTTTTGACACATCCCACTGCTGTTTCCGGCCCTGTGTCTTTGTCCACCGGATTTGCAGCAGCTGGCCGGCGAGACAACTCCGCCTATAGGTCGAATCCCGCGTGTCGGAATGCAGGGACCAACTGCCCTGGCAGACACCGTTTGATTCATCTCGGAAACTCTACTGCTTCATAATCCACAGCCAGCAGGCAGTAAGCTGAAGCCGAACAACTGCTCCTCTGCCGATCCAAGCTGTGTTTATTCTGTGAGACGTTTGTAGTTAGCGAGTCAACAGGGAGAGAGCATCCGCAAACCTTCCCACGGACCTGAACGTGTGGCTCAGGGCCGTAGTCTGGCGACCCTGTGCTGTTCTCAAGCCAGAGGTCAGCCTCCAGAGCGGATGGCATCAGGTCGGCCATGTCGATGACTCCCTGCGTCTTTTCCTGGATAAGTTGAACCTCCCGTGACCGGGAGGCAAGCACTTGCCGCCGCCATAGACAGACACATCAAACACACCCATCCAAGGCGGGAAGAGACATAGCACGCAAGGCAAGGTAAAGAGCGAGCATCCAAAAAACATGCAGGCAGGAAACACAGCAAGAGCAGCAACAAGGCAGCAATCTCAGTGATCGAATAACATTGCGCGAATAAGTAAGCAGCGTCCCTGCGAGTACCAGCAGATAGATATCTCGCCGCGGACCAACCTGAACCGTAGAAGGCAGGAACAAGCCAACCAACCAAAGTCCAATATCCTCGAGGAGAGAATCTATAAAGATATCAATCCTCTCGCCGAGTTCCAAGCCAGATGGGTAAAAAGAACCGCTGTCGATTCCTGCTCCCAACTGACCATCTCCTCGATGCCTGGGCTGGTGACGGGCGCAGTGAAGATAAGCCTTAAAGCGCGGGACGAACGAAACGAAAATGAATGAGTTGAAAGGCAACGCGCAGAAAAGAAAACTGAAAACGAGTCCAGCAGCCATCCCTCATAATGACCCTTCCGTTCCTCATGTCATAGCATCCCAGGTACGCGAAAGAGCAGAGACAGCGAAACCGGGAAACGCCGTAGCAATGCCGAAAGACAGAGCAGATGGATCGTGAAAAAACCGAACGAGGTTCCAAGGAGGGAAGAAGCGCAGGCAAGCTCGAATTTGTCAACGCCCTCGATGCTTTTCCATGACCGATACACCGCCTCCCGAACTCCGTGCGAGGAACGACTGATGAGTGAACCAAGGACGCAGAACGAAATTTACTGCAGCCGTGGTTAGCAAAAGACATGCAACTTGTCAGGGGACAATTGACTCACAGCCATGGGGCCAGGAGGGGGACCCTGCGAAGGGTTGCCGCCGAAGGGAGGACCGCCATAAGGGCCACCGGGACCGGGGGGACCGCCATGAGGAGGCATGCCTGCCATGTAGTGCGGCGGCGGAGGAGCCGGCCGATAGGGAGTGCCGACGCCCGAATTGTTCTGGGACCTGCCCCAGGAGAGACGAACGCGCGAGTTGCCAATGGGATAACCTTGCATCTGGTTGATTGCCATTTCGGCGGCATGACGGTGGACGAACTGGACAAATCCGCAACCCTTGCCGGGAGGAATCTTGACGTAGGTGATCTCACCGAAGCCCTGGAAGAAGGAGCGGAGCTCATCTTCAGTGACGTAGCCCGAGAGACCACCGACGAAAACAGTGGTATTGTTTGGGTCCGTGAACTGGTTCATGGGCTGCATCGGGTTGAACGGTGCGGCCTGACCATAGAAGGCGGCGGGGGCACCCCACATGGGGCCCGGGTGGCCGGGAACCGCGGGCATGACCGGATTGGGCGCGTGGCCATGTTGTCCACCGTACTGGTGCGAGCGGGTCTTGGGGGTGGCTGTCGAGATCCGCATGGGCCGGTTGCCGCAGTACACGCCCTGCATCTCAAGCAGAGCGCGCTGTTGGTCACTTTCATCGCTGAACCGGACAAAGCCATAGCCGCGCGACTGGCCGGTCATGGCATCCGTCATGATCTTGGCAGACTTGCAGGAAGGGAATCGCGCTTGGAACAGCTGGACCAATACGAACTCGTTAACCTCAGGACCGAGGTCACCGACGAAGATGCTGTACTCAGGGCCACGATCGTCACTACATAGTTGTTAGCGAATGCCAAGAGGATCCACTGCATCCATCTCATACCGGCGGTCGACTAGGCCACCACCAGACGCCCAGTTCAGCTTGAAGACCCGGTTCGAATTGGGAACCGGTGTACCGTTCAGACTGAGGGCCTTCGAGGCAGCCTCAGGAGTCGCAAACTCAACAAAGCAGTAGCCAGCGTTGCTATAAGCGGGTCAGCTTAGCGGATACTACGTGACCTGGACGGAGTTATAGGACGAAACAAGCTAAAACAAGAAAAACCCCGGTATTACCGGTAGTAGGGGAAAAGCGGGGCAAGAAGATATAGAGGGGTATAGTCGAACGACAAAAATAAGGTATAGTGTAGAACGACAAAGAAATAAATAGATGAAGACTTACCCCGAGTTGCGGTCACGGATAATCTTAACCTGCACAGTCTCACCCAAGACGGACTGGTAAAGGTTCTTGATAAAGGCCTCGTCCATCCAACCCTCCATCTCGCCCATCCTAAGAGAACTGTTAGCAATCACGGTGTACAAACAAGATACCTCTTAGCTCTGACTTACCACAGAGTCTTCGGAGCGTCGTTAGACGGAGTCATTGGCGCGGCAGCCGAAAAGCCTTCGCCCGAGCCGTTCATGTTGCCGCCGTTGGTGGCAGCGCCGGGAGGGCCAGTAGGAGTGTACTCGGCCATCGTGTCCCTGCCGATTGCCGTTAGCACCAAAGGCAAAAAAGGCTCAATGAAGTGACGTAATAAACCGTTAAAGAGTTTATAAGTAACTTGATGGTTGGTCTCGCCAAAGAGACAGAAAATCGGTGAAAATATCGAGAACAGAAAAATGTCGGCTGTTTTCGAGGAACCGAGCGATACTTACTTTGAAGATCGAGTAAGGCGTAGATCAGTCCGATAGAGTGTTGCAGAGCGTTGTGGTTGAATCGATTGCGAGCTTTGAGGTGTTAGTGAAAATTGAACATTGTAGCCGGCGCCGAACAAGACAGGCGCGCAAGAAAAACTAGAAGGTGGCGAACGAAAACTGCGCAAGATGTAGAAGTGTGGGGTGCGAGATGGAGAGTGGGAAGAGGTGGAGGAAGAGGAAGAGGTGGAGGAAGAGGAAGAGGAAGCAAGAATATAGGCAGAGGGGGAGGCCCGAAGGGGATTTGAATAGTTCAGATGGAGAGCACTCGAAACTCCCACGTGAATAACCGTGCCATTGCTTAGAATAAACGTGAGAACTCTTGGTCACTCGGCTCAAAAAACGAGAAGGGAGCCGAGAAGGTCAGATCAGGGGACACGTGGACTTCTATACATTGGCATCCCATTGTTCATGCAAATGCAACTCGATGTCTCTTTGTTCCTCGGCCTTTTGAATCATGTCCCGAGACTGAGCACTTCAGATGAGGGTTACATGGACTTCCATATTGTACCGGTCCCATCGTGAATGCAGAATCAACCCGCGATCTCATGTCCTCCGGACGCCGAGAAGTCAAGAAACGAAGCTAACAAGTCCAGACCGGCATCACGTGAAATTTCACGTGATATCTATCCTATCAACAACGCAAAATAAACCCGCTGTTTCTAGATCTCGGCGTTCGTGGCAAACGCGAGGCCGAGAAGATAAGATGGGCATCACATGGACTCCCACGTAAACATCCATCCCATCGGTGGAGCGGAATGAGATCGCGGCTCAGCTGAGAGGCTAGGCAGTCAATACGGTGATCACGTGAACTTCCACGTGATATCGATTCGACACTAACAAGAATAAAACTTGCAGCCCCTTGATGGCTCTTAGAGGGTGGGAACCAAATATCGGCCCCTAAGACGATATGGACCCTCCTAATCCGACCTCCCTCGCTCAATCCACCTAGTAGTGCTAGCGAGACTTCGCTAGTCCAAGCTAGATAAGACGAGGAAGAGCGCGGGACTACGGTCGTCATCACGACGCTCCAACCGGAGAGAACGTATGTAATCTTAGAATCCGAATCGCGCACTACGTGTAGAATCGACGAGAGGCTCGGCAGAGTCTCGGCAGAGGTCTCGGCGGGAGTCTTGGCCGGCTCGGCACTCGACCGGCCAGGGTAAGAGGGTAATGGATTGTGCTAGGGCCGCCCAGGGCATATGAGGTGCCTTGGTAGAGATAGAGGGCTCGAATAGGGAAAGTTGAAAACCCTAAGACTTTAAGACGACGAGGACTATAGGTATGGTTGTCCTGCTTAGGAGTATATAGTTGCTCCACTTGAAGCATTTGGAAAGGCGGCCAATGATAGGGAAGAAAGCTGAGTAAAGAGATTTGGACTCACCAGTACCTCCTGGATGGACAGTAAACAAGGACGTCTGCCTTTCAAAACGTTAGCTTCCGAGTTGGTAGCAGATGAATCCGAGCTGGAAGCCGGATAAGGCGCTGTGGTGCAGATGACCAGGCTGTAGTTGTAGATGACGAGGCTCTGGTATGTAAATGACTAGGCTGTGGAATGCCAGAGACGGGGGTTCCTTTGTCCTCGACCTTTGCAAACCACCGCGCCCAAATGGGAACGCCACACCTGGATAAGGTATTGTTGAAGGACAGGGAAAAGAGACGGAATGCCACATACCGAAGAAAGACTTGAGCAGAGCGAGAGCTTTATAGCGGCAGCACCGGATGATCAATGGTAATCGCTAAGGGGGGTTTTGTTTCGAAACTGTGTATCAGGTAACGACGTTAGCCACTGCCTGTTCGAAACGGAGAGTCCTAACGTTAGAACAGAAGCTGTGTCCCATGCCCTCCTAAATATGAGGTGCGGCGGCTCCCTTGCAAATTGCAAGAATCAGCAGACCAGGTTAGACGGGGAACTGCCAGGCGCCATCTCCTATGGTGAAGGGAGGTATTGACGACCGGCCAGTCCACTGACGACCGGCCAGGTATCAGGTGTGTCATGCCCAGGGCGTTGTCCAGAGCCCCTGGGTATGCAGCATGGCTGTTCGGGTGCTCGACTTGATATAGGTTCGCCTCTCGGATCCAGGGGAGAGCTGAGAGCATGAGAGCATCTGCTGGAAGCTTCGGCTGCCAAAAGCCGCCACGGCGCCCATAGCCGGCCTGAAGAAAGAAGCGACGTAGCGGAGAGAAAAGGGGCGGACGAGGACTTGTCGAGGCCCCAATGGTGAAGGTAGCCCGGAGCTCGAGACGGTCATGGCCATTGTCCGGGGCAGGATTTGCGCTGGCGAGGCTGATACGTCGACGGGCAGTTGGTGGTTCAGGGGCCCAGTCTCGTGATGTGGTGTTGCCAAATGTGCAGTTGCCGTACGCCGTTGGGAGCCATCGCGGAGTGTTGGACCTGTTTCAGACTTCCGGAGCACTGATTGTCTTCGGCAAAGTTCCATGAAGTCCGCTCGGGTTTGAATACCCATGGGAAGATTCTTCAAGAAGCCAGGTAACCCAGCGTCTGTGAAGGCGGGGGCAGTGTTCCAGCGAGCAACCTGATGCGGCAGCGCCAGGACGCCCACGCGGCCGCTAGCGCAAGCCGACTGGTCGATGCGTCCAGTGTGACAACTCGTCAACACCAGCCAATGCCCACCAGCGGGACATGACACCGCTTTGAACCACAGCGGGATGAGCTGAGCGGTCAAGACGAAGAACTGGCAGACACAGCCAACGGCGGCCATGAAGGGCGAAAAGAAAAGAAGCGACGCGAGAGGCACATTGGGTAGCAGCCATCGAGGGATACAACTTCGAGTAAGGAAAGAATTCAGCTTACCGATCAGGCAGCGGAAAGGCAAAGACGCCGTATTAGACCCAAGACCTCGAAGCTTGAAACCGATGTAGATATCGTAAATTCGAATCGACGGTGGTATCCAGGACCCGAGGGCAACTGCAGCAAAGGACGCCTTCACGCCGTGAAACCCGGAGATCCTGTTTCAAAACAGTTGTCGAAGATACCAAGAGATAGCGAGCTCCGGATGACCTCTCGATGCTAGAAGAAGAAGGCAAGCGCTGGGAAACGGATCCGCGGATGAGTAATGCTGGGCTCTTGTGGGAGACTTGATCGACGCTGGCGACTGGCGAAGATCAGGAGCATCGAAAATCGGCGAGACCGTGGGTTTCGTAGAATCGCTTCTGTTGGCGACGACCTAACTTCAGTATCGTTGTTAGTAACCAAGGAAAGAGGATTGAAAATGCTAAATAGATTGCACAAGTGGCCGCTCCGAAGAAGGTCAAAGTGCCAGGAGTGGGTTGCGATTCTAAGACAACTGCCCGCGGAACGAGCTTCAAGAGCTGAGCTGAGGCCCAAAGGCCACATTGCCCCTTCGCAAGATGGGACTGATCCGCAGATCAGACGGACAGCACGCCCGTGTTTCTTGGGGGATTCATAGGTTGGCGGGAACAGACACTCGAGGCTCAGAACACAACGTCAAGACGTTCGACACAGGGTGATTGTTCGGAGAACTGGAAAATCCGACGGTGTTGGAGACCGCGAAACCAACTGTCAGGCCCGATGTGCCATTGTCCAAGCAAACGGATCGACCAGCATTTCGGTGAGGTGTGGTGGTGGAGCGCGTGGCTCGGTGGCTCGGGAGTTGGCGAGGACGGACCGCTGAGACTCGTAGACTACGGTTTCAAGATGTTGAGATATGGCAGACTCGCCGTGAGCATAGTCGACTCTCAGCCCTCGCCTGTGTGCCCCTCCACACTTTTGAACATGTACAGTGTAGCAGTTGGGCGTCGGAGAGCTGCCCAAGCGAGATCTTGTCGTTCGGTCGATGTGCGGGATTTGGCCATCAGATTCAACCCCATTGTGCCATGACTTGTGATTGGAGACCGATGTGCTGGCGTAAGGAGACTGGACAGCGGAGGCGACTCGGGCATAGAAACCGGGATTGATCGGGTATGAGTGCTCTCGACGGAGTGTGAGCCCTCCCAAATTCCTGTGTTCGACTTGCAAGGCCGATCAGCTCGAATAGCTGAGGAGAGTAACTTGTTCTCGCTGAAGCTGGTATATCGTGCCTAGGCCTCTGAGGAGGGCGAACTGCCGTAGGCGCTCACAAAGGCGGTTGACGAAGCCCGGCAAGCAGCCAAGCCAGGGGGAGGCCAGATAAAAGTGTTCGGGAGATGGCCGTTCGGGACATGCCTGCTGAGGGAGTGCTTGACCGCTGTACCGGCCACACTTTATTTCAAGTGCTCCGGGACCTTTGATGCACCACGTTGTCTCCCCCGACCGTCAGGAGGCGTGTCGTCGATCTGATAAATATCGAGCGAATCCCGGAAGCGCAGTTCCACCAGCGCGGTATAGGATGATTGGACGTCGAAAGCGAAGGTCGAGTCGGTTGCTGACAGATCTCCGTTGGCAGAGGGCTTAGTAGACACGGTCCTGTTGGTAATGCCCATCCCTCCTCACTCCGCCAAGGCGCGCCAAGGCGAGAGTCGACCAGTGACCGCACCAGGCACGGCCTTCCTCGAGAAGCTCACAAGGCTCAATCGCACCTGTTTGAAATCCGGCACTGGTTCTGGATGAAATTCAAGAATTGATGAGGTCGCACAGTCTGTGGAGGTAGAATCTCCTCTCATGGTACGAGATGACGCCGGGTAGGAGGAATCGAATGTGAAAGATGTGAGATGGCTTGCCCTGTCAGCAGCAGGACAAACAACGCTCAAAGTGAGGCGCAGTAGGAACCTGCGCTATTGGACTGCCCCTTGGTTCTCGACTGGCGAACGAGAAAGTAGGCGGAAGCGACCAGGAGCGAGTGACGGCCAAAGGAGTGACCAGAGATGGCCTGAGCCGAAGATTGTGGAATCGATGAAGCCCTTCGGGTGACTGCCCATCAACCGTCGACTCTAATTCCAGCCGAGAGAGTACCGGCACTCTGGTCCCAGCAGCTTGACACACCTCTGCCCTAGAGTAGGGAAGCGCGAAACAAGAGTTGTTAGATCCGGAAGTATGATGGCAGCCTCCTTCAGCACCATGAACCGCCCAGTGTCACCCGACCATAAGCATGAGCACGCTCAAAATTCTCGTCGTGTATCGTCCCGACTCGCAGGGAATTATTCCGCGATATACCAAAGGTAGGAATTCCAGCGCGGCGAATTTGTCACGTAAGGACCGGGCAGCCGACACAGTGTAGCCGTCGAAGGTCTAACGAAGCGCGAAGGAGGCTATCGAGGGGTCTCCAGCAACGGAGACGAAGGCAGGCAATCCATGAGGACGGGTACGTCGGTCGTGGAAGGGAAGGCGATGTCGACGTCGGTCTCGAGGGGCCATCGTAATCCCACTCTTTTCCAGCAATCGCGGTCATCCTCCATGAATTCCAGCCGACTGTTCCGCCAGCGTCACCAGCACAGCAATTCCCATCTTTATCCACCCCTCCAACCCCAAGGTCGATATCCCAGTCCAGGTCCAAATCACTCGGTCTCGCGGTAAACACCAAGGGAATATCATACAACAAGGCATTCCACTGTCAGGAGCGCCAGACTTACCCTCATAAAGTATGTCCCCTGGGTGTGCTCGAGGTACTCGAAGGACGGGCGGGCACTCGGGAGGAGGAGGCGCGAGTGGTGGTGATCTAGGCTGCCGAGGAAGACTGTGGGAACCGACAACGCCAGATGCGATACAACGACGGCAAAAGACAATCAAAAAGGATGCTTTTGTGAAATCGCGGCAGTGGCTAGGCGCAAGGAGAGAGAAAAACCAGAAGAGCACGTCGAGCGCGGGGGATCAGAAAGAAAAGGGAAAATAAGAGAGAGCGAGATCGAAGGGGGCGCGAGGTGGAGAGGGTGCGAAGCAGCCAAAGCAGAAGCACAGGTGAAAAAGTGGGAAGGCACCGAGCGTCGTCTGGCGAATTTGTCCGGCGGGTGGATTGGCAAGGTGGGGAATGCCCAGCCCAAAGCGGCCGTCCCAGCGCAATCATCGCGTCAGTTCCCGGCCGCCCTGCCCTTGATTTTCAGATATGTACCTTCTCAACTGACATTCACTGTATAGCTCCGGCCACTCCGTCCGGCCGACAGGATCAACGAAGATTCGGACTTTGCTTCGTGCACCAGCATCGAGTAACCGCCTCTTGATAAGGCCATCGCCTTGTATCCCATCAGCCCGACGTTGAGAGGACGCAAAGCTCGGAAAGATTTACGAGAGTGCGGTGCCCCGCTACTGCCAGCGACCGATGTCCAGCGGTTGGAAGCTGTTTCCACCTTCGACAACGAAAAGGTATTTTATGGTAACCTTACCCACCTTACTTTATCTTACCCAGGTTACAAAAGATACATGCACGGATACCCGACAGCCAGCGCCAGCATCTGTCCACCATCTCCATCAGAACAGGCCCGACGTGCCTGCCCACTGCCGACGACAGTTCCCACTGCAGTTTCCGACCAGCCACAAATCTACGGCAATCGTTGTTGTTCCTGTCCAGTGGGGTTTGCTGTACAAGTACGCCTACCGGTGGAGAACGTCAAGGCAGGGAAGCAAATTCTGATCGGGAACTGCTGCTCGGTGGACGACAGCTTTGAATCGCCCGGTCAAAGCTTCCAGGTTGAGCCGTCTGCATGTCTTCCGCAGCTGTGTTGTTTCGTTTCAGGCTATTGCCTGTGCGACATGAGCCGATCTCCCGCTGCGTCATCAGGTAAGAAACAACAGAGAACGCAGGGCCGGGTCTTGCCGCCCGCCTATTGTTATGAGTGTCTAAGGTATCTGCAAACCACATGTCTGTTTGAGTGTCTCCCCGGTTTTCACGATCTCCTCCCTTGACCATGAACGAAAACTTTTTGATTACTTGGTTTTTCGGGTGACCATCATCTTGGACCGTATCGCGATGGGAGGCTCATAAGCCTAAGGCAGTCCCTAACACAAGGCCTTTATTGCCGGCAAGCAAGGTTCCACTTTGTTAGGGCTCGCCAGGGATGCGGCGATGACACACACACCAGCCCTAAGAAGCCATCGATCGAACCCATCGAAGTTTTGCCCAGTGCCAATTCTTTTCGGACCCCGGTCTTCGAGCTCGGCCAAAACGAACGTCATGCCTAATGGAAAGCACTTGGGCGTTGCAGCGCCGTCCAGTGCTCCCACGTCAACAAAGCTTCGATCAAATACGGAGGTCCTTGTACTTGTGTGGGTTGTACTGCATACATACCACAGTATGGCGCTTGAGCAGATGGTTGATGAACTTGCCTTGTCTGAATTTTGGCATGGCTTACTCATCTGGGTTACCTTTAAAAGTACAGTACCGTTCAACGACTGACAGACTCCTGGCTCATCCAGACCAATTCAATCCACTTTTGCTTCGTCGCTACATCACTATGCACAACCCCCTAGGGCTAGCTTTCCTACAGTAGTTCCTAGTGGTTCTGCCGGCTCGGAACCTTTTCTGCAGAGGCTCGGCAATCACCCGCACTGGCCCGCATGCAAGTCAATGATGCCCCCTTCCGATCACTTGCATGAGCCTGATCGACGAATCAGCCCGCTTTGTCAGATCGTGCCCATCGCTTGGAACGGTCAAGGCCAACCGTCTCCGTCATTAGCCTCGGGCCAGTTGGGGCACAGCCGAACGCAGTTAGCTGGCCGTTCAAGTTTAAGCTGAGGAGGATGAACGGATGACCAGTGGCTGATGCGCGCCTCAAAAACCGGTGGGAGTGGCCATGGACGGCATCCCCCGATTCAATCTTGGGCAGTCACAAAATGCCGTCAACTTATGTCTCGCCTTCCCTATGGGTTCATCAACCGATTCAAGACAACGACCGTTGAACATATACGAATACAGAGCTTGATTCGGCCTCAGGGTCCCCGCTCATCTGCCACACGCGAGTCAGTCGGGGACGTCAGCGTTGGTCCCGGTGTGGCTTTATCAATCTTCCGCTTCTCGGAGTCGTCGTCCTCAGTTTGCCGAACTGTGGTACCACCGAGAGAGAGACCAGAAAATTCTCTCCCTTTTCCGCACGTAAGCTCACTATACCCCTAGTCCTCCTCCTGCCGTGTGTTAACCTGCTTTGGTATACTCTCTGCCGGTTCCATTCGACACACTGATTCTTTCCCAATGCTCCAGTGTTACATACTCAACACGCCGACATAACGGCCGAACTCTAGCCTTTGCAGCGACTCAGGCGCATGGGACATGTTCGAGGCACATGCAGCCAGTCGTGGGTGTTCAGGAGTTTGACGGCTTGCGCAGCCATGCAGATATGAAGCAGCACTGCGGGGGCCCACCTTCGGCTTCCCCTTGCCATGACTTCCACACGCTTCCCTTGAACGGCTCTCTGCTGCAATAACCCGAGCTGGCTTTGCACCGGAGGCACACAGAAGCGGCCAGGTGCTTCAACACTAGCAACAAGGCCCCTCTGCTTCATGTATGGAAGTGGCCACACGCTCATTACCAGTCCTTCTTTTATACAGGGCGTATCGCCGGGCGATTTCGGGCGCAAAATAGGCAAAGCCAGGTCTCTACGGCTCACTTTGCCAATACGAACCCATTGACAGCAGGTGAAAGAGTGTCTGGCCATGCGAGTGCGCACGGCAGCCTCCAGATTCCACCATCGGTATTCAGTTAGCCGACGCTGGCCACGCAAGCTTATTGACCACCAGCAGCTCATCCGAATAGGAGATGAAGCGCGGGGCGAGCTGCCACGTTACATAAACATTTGGGCAGAAGCAAGGGCCCATCTTGGGTTTCTAAGTTACTCAAGCCCTTCGGTCTAGCAGATACATGTAGACACACTTGCGGTCATCAAGTAAGCAGTGGACAGTGCAGTAGAGAAGCCGGTAATTTCGTAGGTATCGTATCTGACCAAGACATCAGTGATACAGCCACGAAAAATCCGGCTGCATGGCTGTCGTCATTGTTGTGCCGAAATTCAGTGTGTCCGGCAGACGGAGAAGCCTGCTGGTACCGACCAGATCGCCTTTGCGGGGAACAACCCTGTGGGCACGTCGACTCGGACGTCATCATCGAAGGGCCACGGAATGGTCCATCTCGTCCCAGTGGGCTTGCACGTATAACCATATCGTATGTTTCCCGCAGCACCATACTGTCTCCGAAGCCGCCTTCCGATGGATGACATGCATTGTCCATACCGTGAGGTAGTTCTGGGCAGAGCCCATTGAGCATTGGTCCGACAGGCCAAGAGTGAGAAGGAGGCGCCAGAGAACACGCGCCGAAACCGTCATGTTCGTGCCCAGCTCCGAGGCCCATTTCGGAGTTCACTAGGGAGGGGCCTTCTCAGGAGGCAGCACTCCATATGTCCTTCAGCATGTGCTGGTACGCTAACACACATCCCCACAGGCCGAAGACGGTCCTAATCGACGAGGGAGACTGAAGACCGACCTGTACACGAGCAAGACCGAAGACCGTCCTATTCAAGATTGGCCAGTGACATTGTCCTAAGAGGCGCGGCTGGTGCAGGTATCCATAATGACATTGAGACGATACACGTATATCGTAGCATTAACGAGAGCTCTTGATCTAGAGTCAAAGCCAACCTTCTTCAGTGCCTTCACGCTTAACATGTTGCCAAAAATGCTGTACTGTACTGTAGATGTTCTTCAAGTCTCTCTTGTGCCCGGATATTTCCCAGGAATGGTTGAGACCGGTGCACTCAGAACGGGGCCGTGATCAAAGACAGAAGCATCAAACCCCAAGACGGAATTGCACTGCCTGGAACTACGTCCAATACCGCCCCGTGACTTAAAGTGCATATGAACAGACGGAACGCCATACCCTCTGCGCTTGCTTGGATCAGTTCAGGTACGTGTCAAGTACTCAACAGCTCCAAACACTCCTTCCAAACCTTTTGCACCTCAAGCGACCTCTCCTTCCCCAAAGCCTCATCAACAACACGCCTAATTTCCGCCCTCCATCCATTATCGACGGAAAGTCCGGCGCCTGCCTTCCCTAGTCGTAATGTAGCCCTGACTGCCTTGACCCTGGCCATCCGCTGATTCTCTGTGCCGGTGTCGTCGGTGCCCAGGTCGAGAGTGTTCAAGAACCACTTGACAACCTCCCGCTGTCCAACCAGGGTGCTCGCGTTACCGTCATGAACGATAACCTCGCCGACTGCATCCTCCATCACTTCCTTGACGCAGTCATACCAGAATGTACGTCTGATGGTCTGGAATTCGTGCCTCGCGACGTAGGGCGATGCGGCGTTGAGTGACTTGGACTGACCACCAGCAGCCGACTCCAGCGCCAGCACTACCTCTCGCAGGGTCGACATTGGATCCTGCTTCATAGTCACCCGGTTATACCCCTTCAAGATGGCCTCCATAGCAGCCCAAACGGTCAGGCTCCTGAGATCCAGGCCCTTGCTCCTCCCTTTGCTGACCCCCTTGGGCTGGTCCACGTCCATGACATCCTCATCTGCCTCCTCCACCACCAAATATCCCCCCACAATCTCCGCAATCTCTCCCACCATCTCCAGGTCGTCGCGCACCGCCGCCACCCTCCACAAACACTGAAACGCATGCGGCCGGTACGCGTCATTGTTCCTCTTCGCCTCCCGCACAACAACCTTCCTCAACAGCTCCGCCATCTTCGCATCCTCCTTCCACCGAGCCCCATAAGCCTTGACAAACCCAGGCAACGGCTTCAGTAGCCTCTCCTTCCCCTCAAACGTCTTGAGCGCCAGCGCTCTGTCATACACAGGCCACAGCACCTTCAGCCCCTCGAGATTCACCCTGCCCGACGCCTCGCCGGCGGCCACAACTGCCTCCACAGCCGACGCCACGGCCAGCGCGCCCGTGTGCTTGATGCCCCACTGAGCAGCACCTAGACACCGCTCTACCAGCACGACAACCTCGGTCAGGTACCGCACGACGGTCAGACCGGAACTTCCAGCGTGCGTGTCCCAGACCTCCTGTGCCTCCTTGCGGACGTAGTCGTCCGTGTCGTGGCGGGCGAGGAAGGCAAAGGGCAGGAGGTTCGTCTCGAGAGCGCTGAAGTGGTCCGGGGAGATTTTGGAGAGGGCAAGGACGGCGTCGGCAACCTTCTGGCGGCGGGTTTCGTCCTCGGAGGTGAGGTACAGGGCAACGAGGCGGTCGGCGTAACGGGTCTTGGGTTCCGGGTCCGGGACGATGCGGATGAGGTACGCCGCGGCGCGGGCGTAGTTCTGGCTGACTTCGTCGTTGCGGTCGAGGATCTGCTTCTCCATGAGGGCGACGAAGGTCGGGGAGTAAGGGGCGAAGGAGAGGGCGTGGCGGGTTGAGAGGGTCGAGAGGACGCGGGCGCAGCCGAGCTTGGTGGGCATGCCGAGGGCGGATTTGATGGATTCTAGAAGTCTTGGGGCCAAGTTTTTCATGACAGTTGAGTCAACGCTGCGCAGGGTGTTATCGATGGCCTCGACGATGGGGCTGCGCGATACCATGGCGCTGCGAAGCTTGTCGATCTTCTCGCGGTTATCCTCGCCTGCCCGCTGGTAGTGGTAGTTGATGGCCTCGGGTTCAATGGTGCTCAGGAGGCCGAGGAATTGGGGGATCAGGGTGGGTATGTAGGGCTTAATTGCGTCGCCGCCGCTTTTGGCGATGTTCATGACCGTGATAGTGGCGAAGATCTTGACGTCCTCAACGCCGCTTTCTATGCCTTTGTCGGAGAGCAGGAAGGGGAGGGCCTCGTTCATCATGGCCTTTGCCGTTGCGGTTGAGCCTGATTCTTCAAGCTGCCGGACAAGTGTTGTAGAGAGTGCAATGCAGAGGTGCAGTGCCGCGTTCCGAACCGTTGCCTTGACGTCGTCAAGCACCTTCAGCGCGGCAGACCAGATATCCTTGTAGTACCGCTCGTACTTCTCAAACGACCGCCCCGAAACGAGGTCGGAGATGGCGGCACAGCTAGCTTCGCGGACTCGCCATTCCTTGCCGAGGATACTCTTCAGCAAATCCTTCATGATGCTATCAAAGTGTGTCTCCATGACAGCGTTTGGGTCTTTCACCAATGCTTTCCAGATATCGTTCATGGAGCGTCGGACGTTCTGGTTTGGGTCAAAGCGGTAGCGGTACAGCTTGGGGTAAAGCTTTGGGTCAATCTCCGACTCGGCCAGGATATTGCTGAGTCCGAAGCGCCCAAAGGCGGACCGGGTTGACCATGTCGCGGCGTTGGTAGCCAGCGACATGAACTTGTAAACCAGGCTCGGGTCGCCGACTTCGTTCGCTAGACTCACAATGTCTTTGTACGAAGTGACGGACTTGCCGTCGCCGGTAGGGAGAGCGCCAGCATCAAAGAGCTCGGTCTCTTGGTCCACTTTGAGTTGAGGCGCCGAGCCGGTGAAGAACGACACCAAGTCGCGGACAAGTTCGCCCTTGAGAGCCGCATCGCCCTTCTCGTACACCAAGGCCAGACCTCGTGACGCAGTCTCCTGGACGAGCTCATCTCTTGCGCTGAGAAGCCGCATGAAAGCGACCTGGCATTCTCGGAGTCTGGACTGGACCTCGTACAAGTGTGAGCAGTGCTGGATTACGCAGAACAGCCAGATGCCAGAAGCTTTCAACAAGGATGGCTTGGTGGTCTTGCAGTCCATCAGAAGCTTCTTTAGGACGGCAGCCAGACGCACTGGACGCTTGGAGACGCCGAACCCGGTTTCTTCGGCCTGTACATCGACAGTAAGTTTGATCACATCAGCGTCCCAACATGCGATCGCTGCTGCAATGGCTTCCCCCACAGCGAAGTGCACCTGAGCCTGTTTGATATCGTACAGCGAGTACAGCTTGTCGAGGATTGAACCAAGAACGTCATCCGGCGTGTTGGGGTCGAGTGCCTCCGTTGCTGGAATTGAGATGGCAAGCCTTCCCAGACCGGTGATGGCTTTCTCATTGCCCTTCTTTGCATGGCTGACGAGCGGCTCGATAAAGGCTTTTGAGAGAAGGTCAGCCATGTTCTCTTGGGAAATTTCGTTTGCTGGTACAGGTGGGATGGCGGCAGTCCAAAGCTGAGAGTACGCTTCGAACAGGATTTCCTGAGTTGACATTGTGCAGGAGGAAACAGAGTCGAGAGTCGGGAATATCCCGTCAATAGCAGCACCAACAATAGCGCTCGATTCTGGAGAGTAGTAAATGCACCTGGAGCTGAGGTGAGCGAGAGCAAGGAATGCGCCCTCGACGGCGTTGAGCTCCGATCCTACCGCCGTTGTGAGGTTCTTGGTGATGGCAACCAATGTCTCCCTGACCCTGGCGATGAACTCGGCAGGATTAGACGGGTGAGCTGCAAGGATTCCAAAGGCCTTCGACCCGAGAGCACGGAGTTCCTTCTTGTTCGACTTGACGAGAGGTAACAGCTCCAGTGAGCGGGATGCCAGAGGCTCTAGGACGGCCTTCGGCGACAAAGACGCCAAATCCACGAACGCTCTGGCACACGGCTCAGCAATCTTAACGTCCTCCTTGATCATGCCTTCGAACGTAGCGCGGAGGAGGTGGAAGAGAGCGTGTTCTTGGCGGGGGAAGGCAAACAGGTATCCCCGTATTGTTTGGCGGCTGGCCAGGTCAGACTGCAATAGTGCTTCCAGCCGCCGTTCCCACCCTGGCTCGACGAGGAAATCCTTGAGTGCGGTCAAGAACAGAATTCGTTTGCAAAACTCGACGGCAACGGGGAATGCTGGAAGTGATTCGGCAGGGAAGTTGATGGAGACACCCCTGTCGTCGACCTCCATTCTTGGGCCCCGAGCCCAAATCGGAGAGGCGTTCAAAGGAGTGATGGACTCTTTGAAGAACATCTGGACCATCTCCTTCCAGTCTGGCAGGGTTCGCGACTTGTGGTCGTTAGCGTAATATGCCCAAGGATCCAGGCCCTTGTGACCTTCCTCGACTACGTCGCTGCGCTCGTCAGGACGACCGGCAATGGCGAGAATATCGATCCAACGGGCATAGATGTCAGAGAATGGCAAACAGTGGTTTGCCCACTTCGTCACTGCATGCCGCGCACTCCGGACGACGTCACCTTCGTCATCCTTCAGCGTCATGTAGGTCAGGAGAATGGATTGTAGTTGCCTGTTGACGATGAAACTGTGTGGAGGCTTGAACAGGCTTGTGAGGCTTGACAGGGCGCCATCAATGTTGACGACAACATCTGGGGTTGGGTCTTCTGAGAGGGAACGAAACAACCAGCCAGCCAAGGCCAGGCGGTCGTGCTCCGACATAGAGGCCCCCTTCGCAAGGATTCCAATGGTCTCGTACGCCCTGGAGCGCAACACGCTCTCGTCAAGCGACAGGCGCCCGGGCTTCGGCCAACCCTGTCGTTTTATGAAGTCTTTGAGCAGCTCAACCAGGGGAGGACCTATCTTGTTGTAATCGGTTTTGGTCGGCCCGATACGAGCAACCCAGTTGATGAACTCGAACAGGGCGCGATGGAGCTTGTTCAGCTCAAGGCCAGTGGGCTTTGCGGTTGAAGTCTGGCCATCAATCTGCATGGCGTCACCTACCTCGGCTTGACTGGCGATATTTCGGCGAAAGGCGGCAAGGATGTCGTCGGTGAATGTGGTCGCCGTTTCCGACTTGCTGAGAACGCCAAGGATGCGGATCCGGTACGGTGGAGGGAGCCTGGAGTGCGCTTCAAACAGCTTCTGGACCAAGTCTTGGTCTTCGAGCGAGACGGAACTGCGCTTCAGCAGGTCATCCCCAACCCCCGAGACGCGGTAGTCGGAACTTGACGCGGTGTAAATGGCGGGTATGAACCGTTCCTTATCAGTGAAGGCACCGCTGGCTAGCAAGTTGGCCACCTGGATCCGAGTTTCGGGCAGGTTCAATCCTCCAGCCGCAGGGTCCCAGGTCCCTGGCTTGTCAAGAGTGAGGAAACTGATATCTGCGTCAGTCAAGCCGGGTGACTCGGCTGAGCTCGTCGCGTTTACGCGGAGCAGCAGAAGCTTCCCGAACCACGAGGCGACGAAGCGGGCATCTTCAGGATTCGCCAAGCCCATGGCTTCTCGGAAGTCAACATCCTCCTTACTTCCACGTGGCGGGATTTTGACGGCAGGGAGCATGCGCAGAGTGACGTTAAAGAGTCGGCTGATGGAGGATGTTGAGCCATTGCTGATGCCGCGGAATGCCTTCGGGACGAGGGCACGCTGTTCATCCCTGTCCAGCTTCCCGACGCTGTGTTGAATGTAAACCAGGTCAAAGTGCCGGACAAGGGGTTGTTCTGTGGCCTTGTACTGGTCCAGCAGAGAGGGAACGGGCAACACGATGCTGGTAAGTCAGGTGGTCAGCCCGGCGCCGTCACTTTTACGGGCAGGCTGGGCACGTACCCTGGTGACTTGACGAGTTTATTGATGGTCTGGCAGGTGGAAATAACCTGTGAAGAGCTCTGTGAGCGTTGTGTGTTCAAGCAGGGGGCGTCGGTGGACTGAGTGAAGTACCTTGTTTCTGACCGAGACATGCTCACTGCCGGCTTTGAGCAGCAAGGGAGTCAGATAGACCTTCAGAAGGCCTTGAAGCTTCTCTTCGTCGGAAGAAGCTGAGAGAATCCGCCATTCGACTTTCTCGATGAGCTCGATTTCTCTCTTTGCGTCAGCGGGAGCAGCCATGGCGAGTGGGTCGCCCCTGTGTCGGGATGGAGGTCGAGCAGAGCGAGGAGTGAGTGGGAAGCAGGTGCTCACACCCAACACAAACGTTTGCAAGTCAAAGTGGCATCGGCAACTCAGGTTCAAATTCGAGGGTTGTGAGAGGCAGTTGTGAGAGTCCGGGTCGCGTCAACTGTGCGAATAATGTACAGCAAGGTGAAGTAGGTACGTGGGGTCAGGTTGAGGTTAGTGTTCGATTACCTGGGAGAGGCTTCCACAGCGACGCAACCACCTGCAACGCCTCCCGACAGGCTGCTCTGGCACACGCAACAGCATGCCACTCCGCTAGGTTACTAAGCAAACACCGGGCAGCCTAGCTGATGGATAGTGGCAAATATAACAAGATAATTTTTTTTAAAAAAATATAAAAAAAAAAGAGTATCCGTCAGTGTATTTCGATATCTGCATAGAAATTTTTTTTCCCACTTCGGCATGTAGGTGTGTGTTTGTTAGGTTCGTAACACGGACTTCGTCAATCTCTTGTCTTTGCGGAATGACTTGCTGACCCTGACCTGATTCGCGGGCGGGAAGCTGGATGATCCGGCTTCGGCTTTCTTTAAGGTTCCTTCCACTTTGCGTCAGAGCTTGGCCGCCTGCTGCAGTGACAGTCAACACAAGCTCCAGCGCCTGTGCCCTTCTCGCATGTGTTTCAAACCCAGTTCACCTCACCCCCCCAGCATCCATTCGCCGCCCACACCAAATCTCACGTAATTCCTGGCTTTCTGGCAGTCAAGTTCATTTGCCTTTCCCATTATTGGTCTGGCCGAGCATTGGTTAGGTTCCCTGAGCGCGACAGTGAGCGCGGGGTTTGAGCTGTCCCCCACTTCTGGCACCTTTGAGCCTCGTCGAATCTCGCCTCGCCCATCTGTCGATCGATCAGCCCAACCAGCGACCGCTCGATTGTCAGCATCAAACACTTTGAATCAGCGGCTCTTTTCGAAAATCCGTTTGAAACCGCGCCCCGCCTGGGTCTTGGGACTTCTCCCCCTCGGCTTGAATCGTCAACTTGTCCCGGTGTGGTGGGAGCCACACCTGCTTCGTCAAGATGGCGAGGGAAGAAGATATCGAGTCCTTCATGGGCATCACGGGTGCCAACCGAACCGCTGCTGAGCGCATGCTGGAGCTCTGCGGTTCCGAACTGGAGCAAGCCATCCAGCTCTGGTTCACCGATGAAGACTTGCAGCGCTCATTGAGCAATGCCGGCCCGTCCACCGCCGCAGCTGGCGCCAGCACCGGCTCTACGGCTTTGTCAAGCCGGTCAAACCGCCCGCACATCGGCCGCGAGGATGCCCAAGGCGTAATTCACCTCGACTCGGACGACGACGACGTGGCGATGACCGAGGATGAGACGGACGAGACCGATGAAGTGGTCAACATTGCTAGGCAAGCTCAAGAGGAGGAAGATGCAGCCGTGGCGAGGCGACTGCAGGAGGAGCTGTACGCAGGGCAAACCACAGAGGACACCGGTGTACGCGCACCCATGGCCCGCACCACCGAGACTTTGGTTGGGCCATCATTTGCCGATGACGATGATGACGGTCATGCTGCTGTATTGGCTCAGATGCGGAGGAGACAACAAGCTCGAGGTGAGTTTGCTGCAAGCAATTTCATCCAGCCATCCAGGCTTGTTGACACCACGACTACTACACAGCCCGGCCCCCTAACAACCCGTTTGCCCAGTCCGTTTGGGAAGAAAATGCGCGCGCAGCGCGCCCTGCATCGCTAGGTACTGCGGAGCCGACCCGGGCGTCCCGCTTGGCGGAGCTGTTCCGCCCCCCATACGCCCTGATGTCGCACCTGAGCTGGGATGAGGCCCGCGACGAGGGCAAGGAGAACAAGAAGTGGCTCTTGGTGAATCTCCAAGACATGTCCGACTTCAACTGTCAGGCCCTGAACCGCGATATCTGGAAGGATGAGGCTGTGAAGTCACTGGTCAGGGAGAACTTCATTTTTCTCCAATTCGACAAGAACGATTATGCGGCAGAGCGGTATATCACCTTTTACTTCCCCAACGAAAGCCACCAGAACCCAAACAACTACCCACACGTGTCGATCATTGATCCGCGTACGGGCGAGCAAGTCAAGGTTTTTAGTGGTATCCCCTTTCCGAGCGCGCTTGAGTTCCACGCGCAGCTCGCCGAATTTCTCGACCGGTACAGCCTATCTGCACACAGCAAGAACCCTGTGGTTAAGACGAAGCGACCCGAACGTGTGGTAGATGTGGACCGGATGACGGAAGAGGAGATGCTGGAGATGGCGTTACAAAACAGCTTGGATGCCAACGGCGGCTCAGCCAGGCCAAATATTCCCGACCCAGACGCTCTCACAAAGTCACCAAATCCCTTGACAGAGGGCAAGGGCAAGGAAAAGGCAGAGGCTACAGTGACAGCAGCCGCAGCCGTAGAGCCCGATGCTTCGTCGGCACAGGAATCTGCGTTCTCCAGGATACCCTCAGATCAGCCACATGTCGAACCGCCGCCCGATCCTCAGACGACAACCCGACTGCAGGTCAGAAATCCGCCTGGGCGGATCATCCGCCGCTTTCGCCTGGACGATCGCGTCTCCCGCATTTACGAGTGGCTCAAGGCTGAGCCACTGGAGGGCAAGGAGGGCGTAGAGTTTGAGCTCAAGTCGATGCCCCAAGGCGTTGACTTGATCGAGCATCTCGATGAGACGATCCAAGAGGCAGGGTTGGCCAACGGGACCGTTATGATCGAGTTTATCGAGGAGTAAAGGGTGGCCGACTCCAGCACCGTTTCCCTTATTCACCGTTTTTTTTTTTTTTTTGTGTCTTTGATCTCTTTCCGGCACGGCCCGGTCTCGCCGCTGAGCAACTGGCATGGTATGGGCGGATTGCACTAGAAAGGCGCGGCAGATATGGAACTAGGGTGAATAGACTGTGCTTTCGCCTACGATGCCATGAGTTTCGCGCTGGGTTGGTGTCCTGATTCTCGGTGACGTTTCTCAGTTTGGGTGGGCCCGGTGTGGTAATGGCGATGACTTCCTGGCATGAAGGGACCTCGGTAGGGCCTATTTGCATTCTCTGCTGGCAGCAATCAAGACAATAGACTCAGGTCCTAACGCGGCGTGACCGGGACAAGTCACTGATCTCCCAAAGAGATGGTGACATTAAACTCAATGTGAGCCGAGGCTGGTACCCAATCAAGCTGTCCCATTACATGGCATCTGTGGGCAGACCGAAGCTGAACCGCTCACCGTCAACCAACCAGGTCAGCCGTGCCCACCCTCCATGAGACGGATTGTAATGCGAGGTTGCGAGTTATTTTGGTTGGTTCCTTGGGCGATAGCCGCAAGTGTCCGAGAGTGCTTGCGTGGGTTTCATGGATTGATGCTGATTTGACTTCGACGAGGGAGTTGCACATTCCGGTAGGCTGAGGACTTGTGTTCTAAGCGAATCCTTACCTTGATGCGGAGGTTGGTTCCTATCAAGCTTGTGCCAGAATGAAACCTTCAACGTTGTTCTTGAGCAGAAGTACCGGTCGGTCATGTTTGTGTTACTTACCGGAATTCTCTGGGAGTCCCGTGTTAGTGGAAGGTGACGTTGGAAATCCCCCGCTGAGAAGGCGCCTACCCCTGACATCTCCCTAGCGACATGGGATGGGGAAGCGGGGATGTGGGCAGTAAACAAATCCATCCCCTGGCGTGTGTTTCCGGACCCCACATGGCTTGTCTGGCAACGGACCTGGCACACCAGACAACCACGAAGCTCTTCCCAGTGACGCAAGTGCTTGTATTGTACAACGCAGGGAGGCTGTCTTCTCTCCCGTCGTAGACTTGGAATTTCAAAACACCGGAAGCATAGCACCTGTGGCATTATATGCCCTGGAGATCTTGTGATTCGGTCTGCCCTCGGACTGACTCTTTTTACCATCTGCTTGCTTTCGCTGGATGGCGCAAGTTTGTGCCAAGGTACTTTGACTTGGATTCACACATGCCCCTCTGCAGGTATAATGGCCCGGGTCCCTTCCACCCCTCTTGCTCAACAACATGCGACGCAGCAAAGACCCTTTGACGGATCACTCACAGTAGAAGTTTCATGCTGACAATTTGGCAGTAAGACTCTCGCGCTCTGTGCCCCGTTTCCTTAATCGCACTCGATTACCTTGGCGAACGACGGCAACCACCCAACTCCTCGACAAAACCCATGCCCTGTCGCCCTCGCGCCGGTTAACTCAACGAATTGCTCCTCGGTTCCCGAGCAACACACCGTCAGCTCCCTCTCTGCCTCGTTACACACACCAGCACGCAGAGCACCCGCACCGATTTCGTTCGGACAATCCCTGCTGGCGCAAACATTGAAGCACATGCGCGAAGGGCATGTTGTAGTTCTAACACCAACTAGATTGCAGGATACCACCTTGGGTCGACTCGGAGGATAAACAGCCATGGCGGGCCGCGAAAACCGGGGTTACGACGACTCCGAAGGGTCACTGGACCCAGAGATGCTCTACACCAAGGAGTACTGCATTGGTTGGACCTCTCGTGCGTACGCCTGTGAAGTTATGGCGACTGACAGGACCAACAGGCGGCGGCAGCTTTGGAAAAGTCTACAAAGGGTCCATATCTCCTACAGGTTTGCGGGCAAGAGTTTCACCTTGCTGACATGTTGCCAGTGTCGATAAGCGCACCGGCCAGTCGGTCGCCATCAAAATCATCGACATAGAGAGTGCCGAGGACGAGGTTGAAGACATCATTCAAGAGATCGCCATCCTCTCGGAGTTGCAGTCGCCCTACGTGACCAAGTATTACGGCTCCTACGCCAAAGGGGCCGAGCTATGGATCGTCATGGAGTTTTGTTCCGGCGGGAGCTGCGCCGATCTCATGAAGCCGGGCCTCATCGGAGAAGATTACATCGCCATCATCGTCCGCGAGCTGCTTCTTGGCTTGGACTACCTGCACTCAGACAAGAAGCTGCACCGGGACATCAAGGGTATACCGCCAGCTCGGTTCCTGTCCATGTCGCTCTGCTAACGCTACCCGCAGCGGCGAACATCCTTCTCTCAGCCAACGGTCAAGTCAAGCTGGCCGACTTTGGTGTCTCGGGCCAGCTTTCGGCGACCATGACGAAAAAGAACACCTTTGTAGGCACCCCGTTCTGGATGGCGCCAGAAGTAATCAAGCAGAGCGGCTACGATCACAAGGCCGACATCTGGTCATTGGGGATTACCGCGCTCGAACTGGCCAACGGCGAGCCACCATATGCCGACATCCACCCCATGAAAGTGCTTTTCCTGATTCCCAAAAACGCGCCTCCGCGGCTAGAAGGAAACTTCACCAGAGCTTTCAAGGAGTTCGTCGAGCTCTGTCTGCAGCGCGACCCCAAGGAGCGGCCGTCCGCGAGGGAGCTGCTTAAGCACCCCTTCATCAGGAGGGCTAAGAAGACAAGCTATCTTACCGAGCTAATCGAACGCTACAGTCGCTGGGCCGTTACTCACAAGCAGGACGACGAAGACAGCTTTGACGGGGACGACGGTTGCGAAACCGAAAACAGAGGCCCTGTCAACGAGGACATGTGGGATTTTGGAACCGTGCGTCTGGTGAGCGAGCGAGGCAACATTGTCCACAGACCGGGCCTGCTCAATCCCATGGGTGAATCAGCAACCAATGCGAGATCGTCGAGGTCGTTCGATGTCTCTGACAGTTACGAGGAGGGGAAGCGAGAGGCTAGCCCAACCAAGGTCGTGGCGGAGCCCAGGGATACTTTAAAAGGGGCTAGCGGCACTGGCACATCGAGGCAGGTGTCGCCTCAACGGAAACCGGTGCCAGCTCAGCCTCCCGCGCCGTCATCACCCAGCAAGGTTCCGCTGCCGCCGTCGCCCCAGAAAGCTTCCAGCGGCCCGGAAATTCCTCGGGCGACCTACACATCGAAACCCATGCCACCAGTCCCCTCAACCAGTTCGCCCGACTACGACCGTGTCTTGCAGGAGCAGTTGCAGCGGGAGATGGGCGTGATGAATTTCGGTTCGGCCATTCAGCAACAGAGCCCTTCACTGCACCCGACAGCATCCTCATCCAGGCCAGTCTCAATGAAAATTCCCGAGATCCCGCCCTACCGCGGAGGGCCACACCATCAGCAACCACAGCGAAACCAGCGAACCCCATCACAGTCTCAGCAACTCCAAACCAAAAATAAGACCCAGCCCGCCGTCTACCAATTTCAAGCCCAACAACCTGCCCAAGCCTTCCAGAACCAAACGCATAAACCCTCCTACTCCAGCCAAAACTTCCAACCTCTCATCTCCAAGGAACTCCCCCGCCCATCCCCGAACCGAGGCGACAGCTCCTCTTCCTCCTTGTCGAACCCGCTCTCCTTCCCGACCCCGGCGCCCGCCAACCCCAACGGCGACCTCGACGCCCTCAACGACGTCATCTTCCCGGCCCTCGAAGAGGCCCTCAAGCGCCGCCAGGTCCACCTGCAGCAGCTCTACCGGCCGGAGGCGCCAGGCATGCCGCTGCCGCCCGTCACGCCCAAGCAGCAGCGCGCCGAGGCGGCGCACGACAAGATCCGCAAGCTCGTGTACAAGCTTGCGCACGTGTGCAAGGAGATTGATCACTTTGATAAGGCAGAGCCGGTGGGGATGGGCATGGAGGTGGGCACCTTCTTGGAGGGGTTGTTGGAGGAGATTTTGGTCAGGGTTGAGCCGCTTGATGAGGAGGGGGGTGGGTTGTGACAAGGTAGATAAACAATCTCAGGGGCTGGGCGTTGGTTTACTGGCTTGGGGATGGGTTCGGAGTTTAGGTTGGACTTTAGTTTGGCATTCGTGTTGAGATCTGTACGGGGCATCGCTCTGTATCAGTATTACGGTCTTGGACGGGCATCCCCATGTGGCTGGAAGGGGGCTATTTGCCGTAGCAGGCTCTGGACCCGGGCAGCGGCGCCAGGTGTGTCCCAAGACGATTAGGAGCTACCCAGGTGTTGGGCAGATTCCGCTGGTTCGTTGGGAACGAGAACCCGTCCCGCACAGTCGACCGGAGAGTCTCGATGGTAGCATGCAGAGCTGTTCGTAGTAGGCGGCGGAAGGAGTAAGAGATACCAGCGGGTTGGAACATGACGACTATTTCTGGGTGATACTGGGACTCGACCTATTCTTTTCTGCTTGTTCCTTTGTTGATAGACTCAACTGAAGACACCTGGCGCAGGCGTATTGGCATCAGGCGTGACCACTTGGAGTTTTTGACATGGCCCGTGCTGGTTTCTCTGCTCTCTCGGACACGGTGGCACGGCATTCTCTCTCAAGACTCGTCACGCTAGTGGCATAACCACCGCACATGCATGCCCAACATACCGTGGATTCGTGCCATGGTTCTGAATCTTGGATTTCGGCAGCAACCTTTAGCCAAGTCTATGCCTCAGCCCCCAATAACCCCTTTTTCAAAGCCTGTCCATCAGCTTGGACGCAACATAGTCAATGTTGATCCCAAACTTGCCGGGCGTGGTCTGCAGGTACAGCACGCCATCCTCAATGTCCACCTCACAGTAGGAGTCGTGCTTGAGTTCGTCGACGATGCGGAAGGCGTACTCGTTGGTGCTGACGGCCTCGAGCACGCCCTCCTGCACCAGCTCATCCTCGCCGACCTTGATGTACTTCATCTGGTACGCCAGCGCGTCAAAGTAGCGGAACGTGAAGTCGGCCAGGTTGCGCTGCCAGTCGTCCCGCACATCGCTGTTGCCCGCCTTGACGGCCGCGTCCAGCTTGGCGAAGGTGGCCTCGAAGTTCGGGGTGAGCGTGACGGCGTCCTCGGGTTTGCCCAGCATGCCGGCAATCTGTCTGCGCACGTCGTGGATCTTGGGGTCGTAGTCGGTGCGGATGCCCATGCGGACTTTGAAGGACATGGGCGTGTCGCCGGGTGCCTCGTTGAGCGCCCTGGTGAGGGCTTCTTCTTGGCAGCAGTAATCGATGTTGGTGCCCAGGTTGGACTCAACGAAGAGGATGCGCAGCTTGCCGTCCAGCACATCGCAGCCGCCGTACGAGAAGCGAGGGGGCTGAGCCTCCTCCAGGTCCATGCTCAGGATATGCGCGCCGCAGATGGTGTTGACCTCTTTCTTGAAGTCGTCGCCGTACCTGTTGACGATGTAGTTGATCTGGTAAATAGCGCCTTCGACGTAGCTGGGGAGCATTAGTTGTTGGGGTACGCTGGGGAGATGTGTTGTACAGGTGCATAAGACGCACGCTTTGATGCAGCTTCCGAGCGACTCCTTGGCGTAACCATCGTTGTGGTAGGGCCAGATGGCATTTGGTTGAATATCGATAGTCCAAGCAGTGCCGAGGACACCAGAGAGCTGCTCCTCCAGGTCGGCCTTCTTGTTCTCCCACTCGTCCCGGACTAGACAGTGTTAGACTACCACACTACTTCTGAATTGGTCATTTGTAGTCTTACCGTTCTTGCGCACGGCGAGGGAGAGCTTCTCAGCAGGCGGAAGCCGTCCCATGATGACTGTGTTGGTATGTATTATTGAAGTGTGAGATGTGTTGAGAGCGATGTGGGGTCTGGATGAAGGTGAATCATCCACTCTCAGCTGTGGAAACACCGTCCCTTTATAGGTGGCCAAATAATCCAGGTGTTAGCCGTCTGGCTCGTCGCTCAGCTGATGCCTGTCACCGTGTCGACCTTAGAGAATAGGGCTGAAGTGCCCCTGCTGGAGGCAGTAAGGGGCTTGGCTGTCATGAAGGTTTGGCGACTGCAACTCGGCGTCCTTGGGAACATCCCTGAACCTGCTCCGCGCTTGTCGTGACAGGAAAGTTCAAGCGGGCACAAGGATGTCGAGCGAGTCACAAAACGGCATCTCAGCCCCGTGGCCTCGCCGGGTTTCAAACGAGCTCACCGCCGTGACGATGGAAACAACAGGCCCGTCCTCGTGTCCTCACTCCTCACCACCCTGCCGCTGCACGCGGGGTAAAACTGGTTAGCAGCTGATTATTAGCGTGGTTGGAGTGCAGGGTAACCCGTCCGGAGGCTACTCGCTGGGAAGCATCATAGGGATCTGTCGGAGGCATTCGCAGGCGTCTTTCGAGGCGGAGCTGAGCGCAACGCATGTACCTTGGCCCCGCTGCTGCTGCTGCATCGCTGTCGCCTGCATGGATGAAGCTCGATGTGAACCTCTGTACGGATACGGAACTGCTCCTTGGGCCTAATCCGCCTCGCAGGCTGCCCGTTCCTGCCAAGAGACACCCCCGCCTTCAGCTTTACGCCTCATTGTCAAGGCCTGTCAGGGTGCTCCACACATTTCATGTGGCCCAGAAGCCGCTTTCCGTTCTGGCGACTGAGGCGTAGAAGGACTAAAAAGGCCACGATGAGTGCTCGAGTTTCGTTGAGAAGAGGCTTCACCATCAAAACGCCCACTCCGCCAGACTAGCAGCATCCGACATGCCCTCAATGTAGGCAAGTCGCTCCATCCTTCCCTGCACAGACAGTTGACCCTCATTAGACCGCTCAAAGCCCAAATCGGCATCCGCGACCACTGGGCCAAGGAAGACAGTCCCCTCCAAAAATCCCTGCGGGACCTGCAGGAGCTGCTCGGGCACAGTGTCGTGGTCGAACCGGAATGGCAGCTCCTCATCGCCGAGCTGGATGCCGTCTATGCCGACAAGACCAACCTTGTTGCCGTTGTCGCCGGCTGTGTTCAGGCCTGGTTCAAGAGCATGATGGAGCTCCTCGACGACTCGGGGAACGAGGCTTGGACCGAGAAGGTCCTTGAGAAGATGCAGCGGCGGATGCAGGTGTTCGTCGACGTCGCCAGCTCCGACAGGGCGTCGACGACGTGGTCTGAAAAGCGCGGCGGGTTTGTGCTGAGCTTGCCCAAGCAGCAGGTCTACCAACCTGCTGAGCTATTTCGTGTTTTTCGAGAAGGGCTGTTGGCGTGTTTCGATGAGAAAAAACCGCAGCTGACGCAGAGCATGGTTGCTGGGGGTGCGGATAATTGGGAAGCAGTAGAGATCGATGTCCCTACTGGCAAGGCCGAAGTGGTCGAGACGGCCCCGGCGTTGCGGGCATCGACGCGATCCAAGGTCGACTTCCTCCCAAATCTGGCTTCCCTGCCCCGGCCTGACCAGCTGTTTTTGCAACCGCCATACCATCTCACCCTCACTCATGGCCGCCAGGAGATCGAGTTGCAGTGCAGCCACAGTCCCTCTCTGCAGCTCCTCGCGGATTACCTGAAGCGTTGGTGTCGAGTGAACCATGCCGATACAAGGAACGTAAGTTGCTCAGATTGCGCTCGCCGTTTGCATCCTCGTCTGCTGACCACTCTTGAAGCCGCCTGCCGTCCAGGTCACTCTCCACCAGTCTGCCTTTGGCCTGGGCGAGATGTTCGACCGACTGACGCTCAACACCGAGGAGACAAGGTACACCAATCAATTCACGGTGACATCCCCAATGATCGTGGCCCTGATTGAGGGAGTGCTTGGATACGAGTTGGTTTCAACCAATGGAGCATGGCATTTTCGGAAGGACACGGCGTTGAAAGCATTGTAACATCGCATCGTGTAGCAAACCTGAATACCATTCACCCCAGCCCTCGCAACCCGGCTTTAACCGCCCTCAGTCCAGCGCGTGTAGATTTTTGCCTCCCATGCCATCAGCGGCTCGCGTCCGACCCATTCTGCTGGGACACTACGGCCCTGAGAAACCTCTCTCCAATCTGCGCGGTTCCTGTCTGGCCAGTTGGGAACGAGATATTCATGCCCAGGCGTGTTCTCGTTGCTGAAGTTGGCGACGGCAACCACCGGCAGCCTTCCATCGCCCGCCCGGCCCCTGCGCCAGGCCATGATCCTCCCCCCACGGCTGCTATCGACGTGGAAAAAGTTGGTGTCGTCCTCGCCCAGTGCAGGGCACGTCGTCCGGAAATTGACAAGGGTCGCGACATATTTGAATAAGGCCTGGCGCCATCCGCCGTCGTTCTTGCGTGAGTAGTTGACGGGGTCACTCTGCTTCTTACCCAAGTCGACGCTGCGATCCATCTGGTCTGCAAACTCCTCGCCGGCAAAAATCATGGGGATGCCGACACTGGTCAGCAGCAGCGCAAACGCCAGCTTGGCCCTCTTTGCAACGTCCCAGATGCCGTTGTTGACAAGAAAGTTGTACAATCTCTCCTTGCGGTAACCCTCGATGTCATGCGACGTGATGTAGTTGACGGCTTGGACGCCGTCGGCAAAACTCGTACCGTGGATGTTGTCCAGCTTGCAGTTCACCAACTTTCTAACCGTCCACTCGAAGTTGTCGCCGCCCGCCGACTCACCCAATATGACGGCTCGCAAGCGGGTCTGCCAAAGCTCATTCCACAGCGAGTTGAGAGTGCCTTGATGGACAGTTGATAGTGGCATTGAGAGCTCCTCGCCGATAACCAGGAACTTACTCGGGTCGGCGGAGCCGCCGTATCGAGCGTTGTATAGCTCCCAGCACCGCTCCTTGTAGGAACGCACAAAGTCGTGGTTGGCAATGTTGTTCACACTGTCGAGCCGGAGCCCGTCAACCCCAAAATCCATCATCCATCTGGCGAGATGGCAGCGGTGAAACACCCAGGCCGGTTGGACGGTTGAGCTGCTGGCCCCTGTCTCGGCGTCGTAGGACTGGACGGCGCGGATGAAGCGCCATGAATTCCCGCCGTACCCGTCCCGCAACTGTCCGCTCACATGGGACTGATAGCTGTCTGGGTTGTCTCGTTCCAAAGTCGGGCGGATGTGGAAGTTGCCAAAGTCGATGTAGCTGTACGAATCGTGTCCAAAACCCATGACAACGTCGGTAAAGAGCCGGATGCCCTGGGCATGGATCGTGTTGACGAGACGACACATGTCCGCGGACGAGCCTAGGTCGTAATCGGTAGCGAAGTAGTGGGCTGTAGCATAGCCCCACTCATCCTTGACCTTTGCGTCGGCGGCAGGAAGGAGCTCAAGAGCGTTGATGCCCAGCTTGCTAAGGAGAGCCTCACCCCGGACAGCCGCAATAGAGGAGAAACGGTCACCAGCAGTATCGGCGCTAAAGAGAGCAAGAACGTCAGTAAAGGTTCCCACATCCACGTCGTGCCCGCGCGAATCGTTCCCGACTTTGGCCCACGACGTGGGCAGCTCGTAGATGACTAGGTGGTTGTTTCTGGGGAGCTTAGCTTGGTCTGTGGCGGACGGCAACTGAGGCTCGGTGCCGTCGATGTCGCAGTTCCAGAGTCTGCCATCGCGCAGCTTGATCACAGAGGCAGGCTGGTACCGAGCATTATCTGCAGATGGCGTCGCCACACTATAGGCGACTGTGAAGGCGAACGGATCTGCCACCAGCATAGTACCCCGGTCCTCGGGAGAAGTGTCGTGGACTTGGAACCAGTAGTGGTAGACTCCGTCCTGGAGAAAACTAGGCGAAATCGTCTCCAGGGCCAACTCCCACAGTCCGACCCTGGTGCCCGAGGAAGCCAGAGGGAACCGACCGATCTCGTTAAAAGCGTCAGGGTTCCTGCTTGCGGTCCCAATCACGAGGACTGGGGGTGGGATAGCAGAGCTACCGGACCGTGGGATCCAGAGGACGAAGCGCTCGTGCCGTCGATTGAGTATGTCGACGGGATACATCTTGAAGGTCAGGGAGTTCTTGTTGAGTTAAGAAGGGAACAATATGCGAGGCAGGGACTCTATTGTGAATTAGAGTGAGGCCTGGAACCAAGGCCTCTGCTCGGGTTATGAGGAGCTTTGCAGGTTGTTCAAGATGCGAGAGCAGCACAGGCCATTTTAAGGCTACGACGAGCCATGCTGAGACTGGTGACCGGAAGGGTTGACAATTCGGAGCTGGCTTCCGGCTCGAGTCCGGACATGCAGGAGCATCACATCACGGCTGTGCTGTGCTGTCCTGCCTGGGACAACGAAGGGTGTGCCATTGGCCAATTGAGCACACCGCATGTGCGAGATGTGGCCAAAGAGGATTAGAGACGATGAGTTGTTGTTGCTCAGGCCCAGATCCAGGTTTGTTGTGGCTTCCATGCAATTTGTGATGTACGGATTACTGGAGAGATCCTTGTCTCTTCACATGATATCCTTTCTTGTTCCACTTGGCGATTGTTGGAGTTGAGCCCGCGAAACCCGCAGCCCGCAGCCTTCGTGCCGCCGGCAGCGTCGCAGACGTCACAAGCCTGAGAAGGCACGCTAATCTTGTTACGGCCTAGCGCTGGCAGGCTTCTCAGTGGACCCACCCGTTCGGGAACATGGAGACCGAAAAAGAGCTCGTCCAACAAGGCAGGCTCGGGCAATCTTGGATTTGTGTTTCTGGGTTTTTGCGGTATTTGCCCTGAGATAACCAGTTCTTCGCCTTGTCGTCTTCCCACTTGCATCAAGTCGACCGTCTTCTGGAGTAGCCTTATTTGCCGCCCTCTCTGCTCAATTGCCCAAGATGCTGTCCCGAAACTCTACCCGCGCTGCCCAGGTACGTTGTTCGCCGATCCTTCTTATCTTAGTCCCATCTCTTCGACTTCAACACCTGTCGCGTTTGTTTCTCGGCCGCCTGCTGACCCGTTTTCTGTCCAGCGCCTCCTCAGAGCCGCTGCCCAACCCCAGCAGCGCCTAAACCTCGCCCGCGGTTTTGCTAGCGTCAGCGACGCCCCGGCTCAGACGGTCCAGTCCGACATCTTCAAGCCCACCAAGTACGGGGGCAAGTACACCGTAACTCTAATCCCCGGCGATGGTATCGGTGCCGAAGTCGCCGACAGCGTCAAGACCATCTTCAAGGCCGACAATGTGCCCATCACGTGGGAGCAGATCGAGGTTTCGGGTCTCGACGACGCGAGCCCCACCGGTCGCACCGAGGAGAAGTTCCAGGAAGCCGTGGCCTCTCTCAGGCGAAACAAGCTTGGCCTGAAAGGTATCCTGCACACCCCCATCAGCCGCTCCGGCCACCAGAGCTTCAACGTGGCCATGCGCCAGGAGCTCGACATCTACGCCTCCATCTCGCTGGTCAAGAACATCCCCGGCCTGAAGACGCGCCATGAGAACATCGACCTCTGCATCATCCGTGAGAACACCGAGGGCGAGTACTCTGGGCTGGAGCATCAGAGCGTGCCCGGCGTCGTCGAGTCGCTCAAAATCATCACGCGCGCCAAGTCGGAGCGCATCGCCAAGTTCGCCTTCAGCTTCGCCCTGGCCAACAACCGCAAGAAGGTAACGTGCATCCACAAGGCCAACATCATGAAGCTGGCCGACGGTCTCTTCCGCGGCACCTTTCACCGTGTGGCCAAGGACTTCCCCCAGCTCGAGTGCAACGACATGATCGTCGACAACGCCTCGATGCAGTGCGTCGGCCGGCCGCAGCAGTTCGACGTCATGGTCATGCCCAACCTGTACGGCGGTATCCTGTCCAACATTGCCGCTGCCCTGGTTGGCGGCCCTGGCGTTGTCCCTGGATGCAACATGGGCCGCGACGTTGCCGTCTTCGAGCCCGGCTGCAGACACGTCGGTCTCGACATCAAGGGCAAGGACCAGGCCAACCCCACTGCCCTTCTCCTCAGTGGCACCATGCTGCTGCGTCACCTCGGTCTCGACGATCATGCCAACCGCATCTCCAACGCCGTTTACGACGTTATCGCCCGGGGGTAAGTGCATATTTACGTTCAATCTCAACACCGCAGATGCTAACTGTTCTGACAGCCAAGTCCGGACCCCCGACATGGGCGGCCAGGCCACCAACCAGGAGTTCACCCGCGCCATCCTCGAATCCATGGAGAAGGCTCTTTAATAAACCCGCCCACATCCCTAAACAAACATGATTCGCACGGCAAGTGTATATACCCGATTAGCGCCATGCCGCCATCAAGAAACGGTCTCGACCCGATGTAGAGTCTCCGGTTAGCGGTCTATCATACTCTACAACGCTGGACAGGTGGGTAGATGGGGTAGATGGGGCTACGGCATTGATCCTCATTAGACTGGACAAAAAGGGAGTGACGGGGAGCACAGCATGCGGCGGACTCTGTACTGTATGTGTATGCAAGATGGCGGCCGTAGGGGCAGACACTTATCTTTCCTATGTGTTGCCAGTTAATGATGTGAATGCAACTTGGTTATGAAGCAATTTCGAGTCTTCACTCTCCTTCTCAGCGATACAGTCTACAACCTCCATCATCCCCCACTCATTCCGGGCCTTCTTCCTGGAAAGTTCGGAGCGCCGCTCAGAAATATCAGACTACCGCTTCCCCACTTTTGGCTTCTTTCTCGGATTCACCGCGGACGACCGCCGGAGCTATCGGGGCTCGAGGTTTTGGAGCCGAGCCGGCTGACCCACTTCGGCCGGATGATGATGCCAAGACCGGCTTGAGATGCCTTGCTCAACCCCTCTTATCATGAGTGCGTGACAATGATTTCTCGATGAGGCTAACAACATTAGACATTACCACTCATGCATGCTTTGCTCATAATGGATTTCAAGACCAGAACAAGAGTGTGGAATAACTCAATGAACTATTAAAACCACATCGCGCGTTATCGAGCAGGTTCCCATCCAGAATTTTGAAACTACAACACCACGATGTTTGATCGTCCAACTCGGAGATGGTAAAAGACCTGATGGGAAATGGCCATATATGTGCTTGGTTGTTAATACATCTGAGGACTCAGAAAACAACTGAGCCATCAAACGTTCTCTCCCAAGCCGATGTCATGCACTTCAGAAACAAGTGACCTAGCTCGCGTGGAAACAACGTCCAGATTGGCCTTTGCAAGGACACATACTTCCTCAGCCCACCAACTCTTGATAGCCTAACCAAAGCGGTTAGAGTATCGCACCCAGTTGGAGACCAGGTAAGAGAGGCAGTGAGAGCCGACTGTTCCTCGTGTGGTAAACGAGAGGATGCCTGCGGCTGCATCGGGATATTACGTGCGTCCGGTGAGTAAATCGCTCTCGGCGTGAAGAAGTATCCCAGGATGTGTGTCCAGCTCTCCTCTGCTCGCATGAAGGGGATCCGAGTTGGCTGACGTGACAGTCAAGTTTAGCTGGCTTTGGGCCAGGTCCAGTGTCTACCATTAAGCAAGACGCCGAGGCCCTGCAGTCGCCCGCATAGACGGTGGTTGCTGTGGTTGGTCAGACCTGCATAGGGCTGACATCCAGTCCTGCTCGGGTTGGTTCCTCCAGCATCTCTGCTTCCGAACTGTCAGGGACCCTCACTGGATGGGAAGAAGCCACACCCCGAGTAATGCAGCACGCAGCAGCGCACCCCGCAGAGCTGTCAGAGCTGTGAGTGCGGGCGGCGACAGAAGAGGGGTATCGACATTGCATGCTCATGCTGCAACCCGTCAAATGAGCTAAGCCATCCCGTGCTGACGACAATGGCTCTCCATCGCCGAGCGAAGCTGGAAGCCCAGTTGCCCAGCCAATCCTGCGGACGGCCTGGGCCGCCCTCTCGCCGACCAGCTACGCCAGAACTGCAGACGCCAAAGAGGGGAAGACGACGCGGCGTCTCGCGTAAGTAGGAGTTCTTGGATGGCCTGTGTATAAAACGGATGGGCTCGCGATGCGTCTTTCCAGCATGGAGAACTTCCTACCTGAAGAATACCCAACCATCAGCACGTATCCCGTAAGTCGAACATAGAGACCAGAGTGAACATGAGCGGCAACATAGCCATTACCGGGATCCCGACAACCCCGGGCTCCGATGGTAGTCCTTCCACCCTTCCATGTTGTGTGCTCCTCTCAGCTGACGCCTGCTCTGAATAGGAGCCGTGCCGCTCCGCCGGGAGCTCCGGGATTTCCAAAGGAACTACCCCGATCAGTACAATCTGTACATCCTGGGCCTCAGATATATACAGGCCCAGGGTGTAAACGTGCCTACGTCGTACTATCAGATCGCCGGCATCCATGGCATGCCATACAAGCCCTGGAACGGCGTGGGCAGCATCACGAACTGGCAGAGCACCAGCGGGTTTGGAGGATACTGCACGCACTCATCCATCCTGTTTCTGACCTGGCACCGGCCGTACCTTGCACTCTATGAAGTTAGTCTCTCCTGTAGCACTGGCACCACATACTCCAGGTGCTGACTGTCCGCAGCAATCTCTGTACAACGCCGTCCAGGAGGTTGCAAAGCAATTCCCACAAGGCGCCCTTCGTGACCGGTATGTCGAAGCGGCCAAGACGTTCCGTTGCCCCTACTTCGACTGGGCGAGCCAACCGCCTCGTGGGACGGCGGTCTTCCCGACCGCGTTCACCTCGCCCAACGTTCAGGTCGTGGACGTCGACGGCAGAACCAAGTCCGTTCCCAACCCCCTGTACCGGTTCACTTTCCAGCCGCTGAACCTTCCCCCGGGAGACTTATCACGTCAGGTATGTTCCCTTAGTTCCCGTTCTGTATCCTGTCAACTCACACGCCATCCAGTGGAACCGCTTCCCAACGACTGTCCGGTACCCGAACCGGACGACGGGCCAGTCGCAGGACTCGCGCATCGCGCCGATCCTAGCCAACGAACTGGCGTCGCTGCGCAGCAACGTCGGCCTGTTGCTGCTGTCGTACACCAACTTTGACGCCTTCAGCTTCAACGCATGGGATCCCAGCACCAACCCGGGCGAGTTCGGCAGCGTGGAGGACGTGCACAACGAAATCCACGACCGCATCGGCGGCGGCGGACACATGTCGTCTCTGGAGGTGTCGTCGTATGATCCGTTTTTCTGGCTCCACCACTTGTAAGATCCCCGAGTGTGCAACAGGGGCAGAAGAAGATGCTGACTTACCGTGCCAGCAATATCGACCGCCTCTGGGCTATCTGGCAGGACCTCAACCCAGATAGCTACATGTCGCCCCGCCCGGCGCCATATTCAACGTTCAGTGCCACGGGCGGCGAGCCCCAAACGCAAGACACGCCCCTCGCACCCTTCTGGGACAAGTCCGGTAGCAAGTTCTGGACCTCGGCCCAGATCAAAGACACGGTAACGTTCGGATATGCCTACCCGGAGACGCAGAAGTGGCGTTTCCCGGACCCGCACGCGTATCGGGCAGAGATCCGGCGGGCGGTCACCGCACTGTACGGCACCAACGTGTTCGCAAACTTCGTGGCCAACGTTGCCCAGCGAAAGGAGGAGCATAACATTGCAGTGACCGCCCTGGCTGCCCACGCCAAGCCAGACGCCACGGCAGATGATAAACCGCCGGCATTGAACAAGCCCGTCTTTTCCGTCCCGCAGGCAGTCTTCGCAGCCGCCGCACTGGCCTCCAAGCCCGAGTCAGCCGAAGAAGAAGGCAAGTCACAGCGACCGTCAACCCTCAACCCCACCTGACCACTAACCCCCTTGCTCCCTCACCAGGCCCGATCCCCTCAAGCCTCAAACACCTCGCCCCAAACAACACCTACACCGAGTGGGTCGTCAACGTGCGTGCACAAAAGCACGGCCTGGGCGCCTCGTTCCGCCTGCTCGTCTTCCTCGGCGCCTTCAACGAAACCGACCCGTCGACCTGGGACACCGAGTTCAACTGCGTCGGGCGCGTGTCGGTGCTGGGGCGCGACCCGGCCGAGACGCAGTGCGCCAAGTGCGTCGGCGACGCCGCCAGCGAGCTGATGGTCTCGGGCACGGTGCCGCTAACGTCGGCGCTGCTGCAGGACATTGTCGAGGGCGAGGTGGCGAGCCTCGACGCGGAGCACGTGGTGCCGCATCTCAAGGAGAAGCTGGCGTGGAAGGTGACCATGTTTGACGGAGAGGAGCGCAACGTGTTGGAGGTGCCCGGGCTGAGGGTCAGTGTTGCGTCGACTAGGGTGACGATTGGCGAGGACGGGCTGCCGGATTATAGCGGAGAGTATACCGTGTGGCCGGAGATAACGGATGGCAAGCCTGCCGGGTTGAGAGAGGGAGAGCATGTGTAGACGATGGAGGGCGATGGAGGCGTAGAAACGGTGGCTGACGCGCAACATGAATTGCCGTTTTAGTCGTGGACAGGAACAGGCGGATGGCAAGGTCCGAAGAGATGGGTATCAAGATTTCCGCGAGAACGAGATGATAACAGAGGTATACGTGCTTTTTCGCCAGAGCCCCAACGCCTTCCCAGATGCATCCCTAGACGTGGAAAGGACAGAAACAGAAACCGCCAGGGATTGATCAAAACTGAATCCGACGTTTCCGCCCCGTATACTTGGAGGTCGCCTTGACAATCTTCCCCTTCCTTTCCATCTGCTCCTTCTTCTTGATGATCCATGCCTTGCTGCCTTTTTTGATCTCGCCCTTGCCGCTCTTCCCCTTCTTCCGGTTGTCCAGGACATCGACGTTGTCCATACCCTCAACAACGCCCGTGATGTCGCCGCCCTTATTGGCAACCGCGCTGCTCCCCACAGTCAAAACCAAGTACACCTTGACATTCTTTGTATCGGGGTCGTCCTCGAGCAGACCGGCGCCGAAGCCAGCCTTGACGGCGGCCGATGTAATCATCTGCTTCTGCAGGTCGTTCTTGGGGTAGAACTGGCAGACGGCCATGCCGCCGCGCTTTAACGACGCATAAAGCCCGTTGAAGAAGCGCGATAGCCTGCCGGCTGGTGATGTTTCGCTGTTTTCGGCGTTGCAAAGCCACTGGATGGCGCTAATGCTGATGGCGGCATCGAATGTGCCGGCGCGGAACGGCACGCCTTGCCCGATATCCGCAAGCAGAAGATCGCCCTCCACATCCCGTTGGAGCGCCACGTCCAGCATGGAGGCACTGATATCCATGCCTACCCAGACATGTGGTCCCCCTTCCTCTTCTGGCACTGACGAGAGAATCTCGCCTGAGAGACCGCTGCCGCAACCAATGTCGAGAATTAGACTTGGCGATTTTAGGTTGAGGAGCTCAAGTGCTCGCCTTGTCATGGAGGCCTGGATGTTCTGTATACGGGAGCTTGTCGTGTATTTCCGGGCCTCGACATCGTCGTAGTGGATATCGGCGGCGCTGCGCTAGTGTCAGTGGGTGTCAAGCTGGCGGGCTGGAGATGGAGAAGGGCACACGAACAGGGTATCCTCGGGACGTGACATGTTGGCGAGTAGTCGCTGAGTCTTACTATTGACGCGAATATGCCGAAAGAGGCAACTAGACTCTCAAATGGTTCGGGCCGCGTGAGCGCAGGCTTATTCGAGCTCCGTCCGCCGGGTCGAGGTTTTTCTTGAATCAGACAAGGTGGGGTACGATTCTTCGCTCGGCAACTCGGAAGCCCACTCGATGAGCAGTTTGTTCCGTGACTTTGGGTCAGGTAGGATACTACGGAGCGGCGTGTTGGCGAATGCCTTCAATTCACACCGCTTCGCAACCGAGAGCACTCTCCTCTTAAGAATCCCTCTTTAGGACGGAAACGACGACTGTGGGCGATAAGCTCGTTATCTTATCTCATTGGGATCAACAATCAGCCGAATCCGACCTTCACTTCACTGCCCCACCATCCACCTCCAGTCCGGTGGACGAGGGAGAATGGAGCTCCGCGAAAGGACGTCATTCCTAGTCTCGCAGCATCGAGCTCCCATTCTAGCTGTTGCCAAGACGCAACTGCCCCTGGATGCGAACATCAAATCAATTGGCCACGGTGACAGCTTCGCGACAGCGTCCACGTTTCCTTTCAGTCAACCTCGCATGACCTGGCAGAGTTCTTCTGATTTTCTTTTTTTGATTTGATACACGTCAATATGTGGATTCTGCCTCTTGTTGGCTATCTCGGCTCCATCGTGGGCTTCTGCTTCATGACGCTGGCCATAGGTGAGTACTGTTCCCTGCCTCCTTCTGCGCCGCGAGTGTTAACCATTGGGCTCTCGGTGTGCAGCGTCTGGGCTATACTACCTGTCTGAAATTGTCGAAGAACACACGGTCATCGCCAAGCGCTTCCTCACGAAACTGATCTACTCCATCATGGTCCTGCAGTTGTTGCTCTGCATCGTTGACCGGTTCCCCGTCCTCCTGACAACCCTGGGCATCTTCTCGCACTTCGTCTATCTCGGCAATATGCGGCGGTTCCCGTTTGTCAAGCTAACGGACCCTCTATTCCTGACCTCGTGCGGTGGGTGGCACTACCCTGCCCTAAATGGTTTGGGCAACAGCTGACGGCGGTCTCTAGTGCTCGTCCTTGTAAACCACTACGTCTGGTTCAAACACTTTTCCCACCACCAGGAGCGTGCCTACCAGAATATGGCCTCATACTACGACAGACCCGATGACATGCCCTCGTTCACCGAGATCGCCTCCTACTTTGGCCTATGTGTCTGGCTCGTGCCCTTCTCGCTGTTTGTCAGTCTATCGGCGAGCGACAACATTCTCCCAACAATGGGCAGCGAGCCGTCACCATCTGGGACCGGGGGTATGGTTGACACTGGCGCCGCAAGAAGACGCGGCCAGGGAATGGCGAAGGCATTGGTAGACAGTATACGCGGTGCTATTGGCGCAGGGAGTTCTATGGTTGGGTGGAAGAAGCCCGAGGATCGGCTATGAGTTGCAAATATTCCATTGGCAGCATTATCGCACAGCGGGCGTTTGGATGGTTTGGAAAAAGCTGTTTATTTCTGGCTGAGGTTCAAGTAAGCGTTCATCGCAACACAGTGCCATTGGCTGGCTCGCCCTTCTGCTCCGGACACAATGCTAACCAGAGGCCTATTCAGATGCATCGCTACTGTACATTGTCATGATACCCGCTGATAACACCCAGCGCTGAATTGTCCTACCGTTTCTTCCACTCACACCACAAGACGTGACCTTTCATCTTCCACCGTCACTTAGCTTTTTATTGATCTCAGCCAGCTCCGCCTGGGCAGCAGCCACCCTCGTCTGCGCCTGCTCCGGCTCACTGATCTTGTCCCTATTCCGTCTTACCTGCTCGTAAAACTCGGACGCCTGGCTCACGTTGCGCTCCGTCAGGCCTGCACCACCGCTACTCTCCCTTCTGGCTGAAGAAGAGGAGCCAGCCCCTGACCCCGAATCGGCGCTTGAGCCCGAGCCGTATGCTCTAGCGGTAACTGACCCGCCACCGCCAGGCTCCTCCCTCCTGGCCGGCCCGGAAGAATCGACGGTCGCCGCCACGCTGGACCAGTCCTGCGCCGATGAGCCGTCCTCATGCCTACGACGCCCGGCCGAGGATTCGGCACGGCTACCCCAGGCTGCACCGGGTGAGGCGAACTCTCTGGAGGCTGATGTTTGCCCCCGCGGGGAGCTGTGGGTGTTGCGCGTTCGGGTCATATTGCTGGGCAGTTTAGTCGTGGGAGCGCTACGGGGAGTGTCGGAGCTGTTGAGAAGCGGAACCGAATCGGTTCTTGCTGTCTCGTGTGCCTCGCGTGCTCTGTTAGCCGTGGAGAAAGTCCCGCTGCTCATCGCCCGGCACGACTCGAGTTGATAGAGGCTTTCCTCTGCACGTTCGATGCGTCGACGGTTCCTACTTGGGTTGATACTGTAGTGCTGCTCGCTGCTGCCAGCCTCGCTGGGGACGTAGGAGACGTCGGAAGAGGTAGATGTGCTGCTGATCAGGAGCCAAGAGCTGTCGTCGGATGTGGTCGATGGGGGGTTGCTGTTGGCTGATGACATATCCTGTTTCACGGTTGTGGAGAACCCCTCGGTATCGTTTTGGAGTCGTTGCGGCCGAAGGATATTTCCTTTTTCGAACCGACGCCGGAAACCTTCGAGCAGCGAGGGGTAAGCGGAACCGCCCCTTTATATCTTTCACTTCTCACAGCGTCCTCCGTCTTTGGATGAGTGTTCCTTGCTGCGCTCCGTCTTGGCATGACCGGTCCGTGTTTGCCGGTGTCACCTCCCAGGCTTTCCACACAGTTCGTTGACGTGGTCCGGACGGAAAGCTGCAGGCTTGGTGTTATGTTGGTCAAGTTGTGGTAGCAAACCGACAAGCCGCTGGAGCTCTGGCCCTGCCATGGGCTTCTTTGATGAGGTGTTTTCTCCACCGCTGCGTGGGCTTCGGGAGAGTAGGTCTGGCGCACGACCAGACATTGCTGGGACATGGACCCTGTGAGACGGACCAGTCGGGCGTTTTCTCCGTCGTGGCGGTTGATGTCTGGTCTGTGTCTACGCGAGGCATGCTGTGCTCTTTGCGTTAGCGATCTTCCTTTCAGCTCCATGCCTCATTAGCCCAACTCTAGATCTGGACAGGACCTCCGAGGAGGTAGCCCGGTGCTTGGAAAGCGTTCTGCCCGCTCGCCTCAATTTGCAAGCCGTGATGTGCTAAGCCTCCAGTATTACTGTGTTAGTCTAACTTAGCATGCTGAGGAACCACTAGTCCTGGAGTGACAAGCTAGAACAAGCAACCTTCACCAATGTCAAGAGAACTCTATTCATCTAATGACATGGCTGTGAGCAATTCATCATGCTGCTACAAACACACCCGATGTCATCATCAAACTATTGCTGAGATGACAAACAACTGAGTCAAAAAAAACTTACCATCTATTGCCATTAGTCATGGTAGTCACCTATATGCCTTGTCTAATACCCAGAAACATCCGGTCACGTCTAGAACGTGGAAGCGACCAGGAACGGCTAACCGGGCTAAGACTCCAGTGACTCGGGACAATGTGACACAGCCCAAGCTCACTCGTAGCTTTGCGCTTCCGTCCTCGAATAGGAAGCTGCAGGACTCCCTCCCGCGCAACGTAAACCGCGGGTTCTTGGATTCTAGGCTTGGTGCCTGTGAGATCAAGATCCGGCAAGAAGCCTGTCGCAATCCATCCCCGTGCTAGCACGCATATCCGAGGACCGGGAAGTCGGAAAGGAGCTTGGTCAGCCAGCACAGACACCTGCCCAACTGGGCACCTTACCATATCATTGGACGTCTGTGTTCTAGGAGCGGAGGTCTTGGATGAATGAACCAATACACCCCTAACTACAGTACTTTGTTAACCCCCATGGCTGCTTGCAAGGTTGGTTAGAACGTGTCCCTGCAAATCCTGGTACGCCGCATGCCAAGGTTAAGTGGCTATGCTCTGCGTATCTAGGCGGCTGATGCAGTATCACCTGTCGAATCTTACACTTTGAGGCTTTGCGCTCAGAGCAGCTGTTTGATCTCCACCTCACGTGAGCAACCTCTCTGGACACAAACCCCGAATTGCTGACTGGATTCGCAACCGGAACTGCCAAAGCAGACTCCCGCTCACCGGATGCAAATGGTATGCAGCCGGCAGCATGAGCCTAGTGCCGTCACGACATGGCAGTAAAGGCACACGGGATTATTGGTATCTCTTGATCTCTACAAATGCGGGCAACTCTAGTTGTATCTTTCTGCTTACAAAGACGATTCGTGTCGTGGTTGAGAAAGGCGAGTGTGGACAGAGAAAATCCAAGAATTGGCAGCTCTAAGAGTTTGGGAAACCGCCAGCGTGCCATTTTCTTGGGCGAGGCTTCTTCCCCATCTCCTACTTCCGAAGGCAGCATTCCAGCGGTTCTGAGCAGTTCCTTGAGATTTGACAGAAGGGCGACGCGAGGGTGTTGTTGGCTCGACCCTTTTGAGTTTGAATTTTGAAAGGGTTTTTCATGGGCATCACCAAATCACTTCAGGCAGCGAGTTGGTGTTTTATTCATCTTCATTTTTTTTCTCTTTTCCGCCTTTATCGTTTTATCCCTCATTAAAATTGTTAGTCTTTCCTTCTTGTTCTTCTTCCTTTGCTTCTCTCTAGATGATGGGGCGTACTTGCGGAGGCGATGCCCGGGAACGTTCTTATGGGCGAATCGAAGGTCACTGCTAACGTTAACTGCCCAACAACCCTAACCCCCTACCTACAATCTGTCCATCACCCAGTTGGCAGTTGCTCCTTCCCTCTCGAGGACCGATTCACTAATGCACCGGACGTACGGATGTAGCCAAACTCCTTCTCTCAAACATCATGTTCTTGTGTCTGAGCAAAAGGAAATACTGTCAAAAGTATTACGACACTCTGATTGGGTGTCGTTTGCCCATCATCAGAATCGAACTGATCGCCTCTTCATTACTAGTGAAGCGCTCTACCGATGAGCTAGACGGGCTTCTTTTTGTTGAAGTCGGGAATTGAGTACTCCTTTATGAAATTAGAAAACATGCCATTTTGCGCGTGTTCGGTGTGTCTCTGCATACCCAATGGACCTCTGGATGAATCAGGGATGTGGCAGGGACATGGTTGTGCTCGACTCGCCCAGCGGTATAGGTGGACAGCGACTGAGGCATACTCGCAAGTTGCTCCGTCACGATGTTATTTCTCTGTTGGATGTTCATTTTTTTATTACATGAGCGGCAATCCCCCAAAGCGTGTTGGTCTCCGAGACTCTGACCCTTTTCCAGCAGACAGCATTGACAGTGCCTCTTGAGCCTTCGACGTACCAAAAGCCCGCTGCGGCAGACTGGCGGAGAGAGAAAGGACATACCGGGTGTGGGGTGGGCAATGGGCGTCACAAGCTCCACCAGGTCTGCCTGGCTGCTGACCATGTGGCCTTGGGGTGCGGCGCTGTTCATTGTGTTCAATATTTTCAGCCGTTGAACCAGCCTAGTCCGCTACAACACAATGATGCTGTGTTCGGCTGTCGCGTGGTAGTCGTCCCGGGACTGAAGACCAAAGTCCCCTGCATCCGTGCCTGGTGATGTCTCAGTGTATGCGTAACTCGAGACTTTGTGGTTACGACAACCCCACTCACAGCCAGGAAGTGTCACAGTTTGGTTGGTCTTTGATGTTGTTGACTGGCACAGAGTTGAGAAAGACGCGGAGCCACAAAAGCAAGGCAGCAGTGAGCGAAGGCGGTCAACAATGATTATACACATGGACGGATTGTACATACTGTGACTCAAGCACTGCAATGTGCCTTGTGTTAGATGTAGAAGTTGGAGGCTGCTGAAAGTCACACTTAACTAAGAGCTGTCTTTTTACATGACACGTTTAGGACAAATGTCTTCCCATGGGCCCCGAGCAGAGATCTGAGATACCTACGAATGTGTTTGATCCTGCAGGGTGTCCACAGGAAAGGAGTAAGGGAGAACAGAATAGACGTAAGAGAGGGAAAAGGAAGGAAGGGAGGAAGGGAGGAAGGGAGGAAGGGAGGAAGGGAGCGGAGTGCCGCGAACGAGGATGGAGAAGGACAGAAAGGAAAAGGAAACGGAAATGACGAAAAGCAGCGTATGGTTTGTGCCTCAAAGCCCATATGTTGCCAGTCAGTGGAAGTCGGGCACTCTTAGAAGCACAAAAACAGGATTGTATAATACCTAGGTAGTCTTGATTCGCAAAGCCGAAGGACATGTGACTGCTTCAATGCTTGGGGCAACGGCGGCTCGGGGCCTTGGCCGAACAAACACCCCCCTCCCCCAGATTGAACGAAATGACACCCATCAAATAGTCTACGTGATATATAAGTCGCAAGCCTCAGAAATAATGCGATGTTCCTGTATCCCCGACCATTACCGAGTCCTACCCCCACCGGGAACTCCCGTTCCAACGAACGCCTCACACAGCCTCATTAGTCTTCAGGGACATGGCAGACAGTTGCGGCAGAAGAAACAAGAATAAGAAGGAAGATAAGAAGGAACAAAGCAGATAACAACATAGCCTTTATCCTGGGTATCTGAGCCCTCTTGGGGCAACCGATATTCGCTGTTCATAAAGCAATGGAAAACAGTTATGACTTGAGATCGGAAGGAAGGGAAACCAAAGCCTTCCCACAGATACCTAAATTCCCCAGACCCTCAAAGAGAACCACCCCGAATGACGCGCACGTTGGCCATCCGCGACATAGTAGGCAATTCCCTGCTCTCCGGGGCACTGCCCTGGCGGCTGCGGAAGCGAGGCAGAGTCCCCTGCGTGCCGGGGTCGTCGCCGAGACGGCGGCGGCGGCGAGAGCCTCCGAAAAAGCCACGCCACCCGCCGCGTCTCAGCACGCGGACCTCGTCGGTCAGGATGGGCCAACTGGTCGCCGCGAAGATTATGGCGTTCCACAGCCCCTGCAGCGGCAAGACCACGGCACCGGCCAGGTTGAGCGGGTAGCTCGTCCGGGTTGGGTACATGAGCGAGTAGACGCGGTTGATGCTGCTCGGCGTCCAGGTGACGAGGATGGAGATGGCGAAGACGAACGATGTACGGAGGTACGCCAGCTTGATGGGGTCGAGGTTGGCGAGCTTGATCCGAAACTTGTTCCAGATCTGAGCCAGCTTGTTTAGGAGGCCTGGCTTCTTGTGCTCCTGAATGTGGCGTCCAGTCGAGGAAATGGTGGAGGTCGTGACGAATGGCTTGTCATGGTGAGCTCTGCTTGTCGGGGAGACCGGCTCGATGTCGTCAGGCGAGCCCCAGGGGGCGTGAGGTCCGGTGGACGATGGCTTGTGCAGGACAGGCGCTATGGACCCGGCCGGAGTTGAAGGCGGTGTCTGACTGCCTGAGGACTCTGCTGTGACTTGCACCTCGGTCGTCACGGTTCCGTAGCTTGCCTGTGCCTAACATGAGAACATCAGTTTGTGATCCAATATACAACATAGGGAGAATATGGAATGGTATGGCAGTAGCCAAGACGTAGGGATGAAGGAGCACAAAAAGCGCACCTTTTCCGTAGAGTCAAGCGCACCGCCACAGATATCTCTCGGGCTCGCTTGGTCGCTGAGGGTCAGGTTTCGAAGCTGGCTGCGATGTCGGAAGACACGAACACCAACTGCCCCGTAGATAACAGCGGACAGCAGAATGCACGTCCAGATTGGCAGATAATATGTAAAAATGCGCAGTTGGTTGTACTTGTCGTTGATCCAGCACCATAACTAAGAGGGAAACCATCAGCATTAAACAGCCAAGGTAGAGTGCCGGACAATGGGCATCATGGGTGAACTTACTGTCGCATCGCCGTAGATGCGCTGGCCGTTGGGCGCGTAAAAGAGACAGATGAATGCAGGAACCGCGGGTATACCAAAGCAGACGAGGCAGTAAACCCAAAGATACTGGCGGAAGCTGTTTGGAGAGTAGCTCATGAAGAACACCACGTAGACATTTACTGCCATGGCAAACGACCACCAAGGGTCCGACTGCATGAACCTGAATTGACCAGTTAGCAGGAGTAAATATTCTCCCATGGATCGCGGCCGGGACTCACATCTCCAAAAGGAAAGCCTGGGTTTGGCACAAAACCGATTCCTCGCCAGCCAGGATGCCACTATAGCCGATGAGGCATGCGATGCTGGCTCCGACATTGGCGATAGAGGCGAAGAAAATGAAGGTGTTCGGGACCGTACGGACTCGCCTGAAGAGACCATAGGCGACAAAGATGAGGCACACGCAGGTGAGGCTGATGGAGGCGCCCAGTCTCTCAATGTGCTGGAGAGTGTCGCGCTCTGCAGGTGTGAGGTTCATGTCGCTGCTCCCTCTTGGAACGAGTATCGAAGGTTCCATAACTAACGGCTTGGAGGGAGAAGGGAGAACGGCCAAAGGGCATGGATGAGACTCTTCACGATGCCGCTGCAACGGCATGAAGTTCTCAACCATCGAAACTCAATGACGTTTTGGTGACCGACTCTTTGGTGGTATTGTTGGAGTTGTGAAGCGGTTGAAGATGGTCGATGCCTGATGAGGCCTGCGCTGTACCAACACCCTCTCGCCGGAGGGCAAGCCCGGCAAAGATTTTCAAATTTTTTGCAAAATCCAACCTGGCCGAGATTCACAATTACCAGCGATGGGGGTCTTATTTTGTGAGACAAGGTATAGAGTGTTCGGTTGGTGGTCTGGCGGGGGGATGCGATCGGTCGGTGCAGCGTGGCAGCCCCGGTCACCGCGGATGCAGCCAGATGCCGAACCGTGAATCCAAGAGAGTTTGGCGAGGAACGAATGACTCAAAGGATAATGCGCAAACTCGAAGATGGCGCTGTCGAAACTCTCCTCTGGTTCTGGCATGTGAGTGTAGCACCTGCGCGCCACCTGTAGGGGAGCAAACCAGGCCGTTGTGAGCAAACCGTTCAAGTTCCCGTCAGACCTCGATGGGATGAAATGAATGATCATGCCATGGCCAAATCCCGTCGGTGGATCCCAAGGGCAGGTGAACACATTGGCGAGATGCAAGCCAGTGCTTACACAGTCGTCGTCAGTGAGCTGGCTTCGGCTCAGTTGTGGTGACCCCAACGGCACGCAAGGACTTGTCGGTTGGTCGTCTGCCACATCGGCCTTGTGGCTGTTTCTGTTTCCCGTCCGAAGTGGGCTTGTAACGCCCGAGTCCTCCTGTAACTCAATGCACTCCACCCTCTGGTCCGCCACTGAGACAAGACTGCGAGAGCGAGGGTCAACGGTCTATATTGCCTGTGTGACTTGAGTCGCTGTTTGAAGTACCTGATTGGGCGTTTGCAGTGCCACGACATGGCCGTCTCTCCTGGCAGCTGCAGCTTGAGGTTGGGATGCTCCAGCAAGATACTGAGGCAGATGCCAGATCGCTGGGACCAGCAGCTGACCGGGCTTCTGCTGGGCTGTTGGACATGTCATCGACGTGTCAATCATGCAGGCGTGCACGGAGGATGCCAGCCTAGCTGCAGTTTTAGGGGCTCGAAATAGGCGCATCTGAGATCCGTGGCTGAGACACAAGATCCAAGGTCTGTTTGTTTGCGGCGTCCTTGGCGGCATGGCCTTCCACGAGAAACGGCTGTGCGAGACGCGACTGGCGGACAGCAAACACACAAATACCGCACACGCAGGTACCTTGCGCCTCAGCCGTCGACCGTTGGAAGAGAACGGCCGGAATAGTACACTGTTGCTAGACTGGTAATTGCAGCGGATGTCTCGGTTGTGAAAGCCAGTACTCACAGGACAAGCCCGTTCTCAAGAGGCGCGGTCCGAGTCGCCAACATCCGCCCGAATCTCGCCATGTTGAGGAAAGGCACAGAGGTTTGAAAACGGGAAGCCGTCATTTGTACAATGCAGCTTCCCAATTTCTCTAGCGGCGTCTAGCCTGTGAGAGTACACCTCCTTGCCGTGCCACCGTACTTTCAAACTTTCAGTCCTTGTCAGTGCCAGGGCAAGGCAGCGAGAGCACCTGCAGTGGACAAGCTGCCACGGACCGTACCTGCCATTCCAGGTTCTCTGGTTAGATGATAACCTGCACAGTTCCTTCCATTGCACACTTCCAAGATGTCAACGTCAACCGTGGGATCCAGGGATGCGAGGATTGTTGCATAAAAGAAGGAACGGCAGCCAGCCTCCAGAAATGTTTGGTCGCTGCTCGTCTTCGGATCTGGCTCGGAAGCACCCGATTCCTGGTCATGTCTCTCGCTTATCGGTTACGTGCAGCTGATGTGTGCATGGAGTGGCAAACAAGATCCCGATTGGGCCTGACATGTCGACGATATGTGCGACTTGGCTTGCCGGCCCAGCTGATGTCTGCGTCCATGTCTCTCACGGCTTGAGACTCGGCGCCTCCTTGCAGGCAGGCTATTGAAAGCAACCAACCGTTAGATTATAGCCCCCACGCAACTCCGGGCAGCAAGCAAGACATCAATGACAATGGGGTGCATCATTCGAGTCCTGCTCTTGGCCCGACAGTCGGTCCTTGGCATGCCGCAAGCCACTCCCTCAATGCAGGCACGTGGAGCGGTACGACGTTGTGGCCGTCTCGCAGTTCAAATTCACTGTTGGCGATCCTTGTACATGTGCATACATAGCGGTATGTGGTGTCCTTCTGTCCCAAAGGATCCCCATCCGCTGTTTCAAGGATGATCTCGGAATGGCCAACGGTTGCCTCCATACCTGTGGCACAATGCACCTCGTGTCTGACAGACGTGAGCCGGCCTCTCGCCAGTCTCGTTCCTGCATTCGGTGTTACCTTCGAAAAGACCTGCCAAAATCCAGTTAAAACAATCTCTGGTGTGATGCCCTGAGTATGTCGGGCAAGGAACCTTACCCTGTTACTTACGCCGGCTCGCGTCCATACGTGTAAGTTGTGTAACTATATCCGGCTAGGACGGCAAGCCTTTGACGTTGCTGAGCTGTTCGTCCTACCTTCCTGTCAACCGCGCTCTCGCGTCAACAGTTGGCTCCTTGACCAGCAATAGAGCCTTGAATAGTGCTGCGCTTTTTGTTATAAGAACTGGGGACTCCGCTTTAAACGGCTTTCTGGTTGATTTGCATGAGCCAAAAGATTCCCCGTTGAAATGAGCCATGGGTGAGCGATCCCAGGAGCAGGTCCAGGGGGTCAACCATCAGACAAGAAAATGCCACATGCAAAAGGGGGCTGCCGGGATCAAGGAGGACCAGATGTGCTGTCCGTGCCGGCTTGCCTGGGACTCAACCGGATTACGGTACACGTATATGTACTCTTCGAGGCCTCGAAACCGCCGAAAACGGACAACAAGAAGGGTAATCAGGGTATCTAGTACCAACATGGGGGCTTGGGACTTGTTACCGACTGTATACCCCGTCGATCTTGTAATCCTTCTTTGGCCCCTTGACCGTGTACGCCAAACCCCAGTCCCGCAGGTTGACGGCCTTGAAGTTGAACAGGTACCTGACGTCGTAAAAGTCGTCAATGCACAAGTGGCCTGCGGTCGCCTCCCAGCCCTTCCCGTCCTCTCCGTCCTGCTTGCCGCTCTTTGGCACCACGAAGTCGACCTCGTGGAAGAGGTAGTCGGCCCTATTCTGATCATCCGTCTTGACAAACCACACGCTCACCTTGTCCTTTTCCTCGCTGTAGCGCCAGACGTACCGCCGAGTAGCACGGAAGGTCAGCCCGTTTGTGGCTCTGAAGTCGCCCTCCTCGATGTAGAGGTACTCCAGCCCGGGATCGCCGTCCTTGTTGAGGCGGTCAAACTCTGACTCGCGTCCATCTCGTGTCCCGTCCCTGAGGAGGAACTTGGCAGTCCCGGTGAAGTGCCCACTGGGGTGACTGGGAAGCTTGCTGATCAGGTCGCGCTCGAGCTTCCACTCGCCGAGGAGGGAGCGGAACACCGCTCTCGCCACGAACTTGGCTAAAGTCACGCCAGCCCAGGCCGTGGTTTCGGTTTGTTTGAGAGACTTGGCAACTTGCGCTTGCTGAAACTCGGTCAGTGTTTTGCTTGGGTACCGAGCCGGCGTCAGAATATTCATCTCCTTGTCTGCGGGCGGCAGCCGGGGCATCTTGCCCGGGTGCGGAACGCGCTCCACTCCCAGCGCTGCCGCGAACTCTTGCATAAGCCAAGCGTAGTCGCCCATCGGAAACTGAGACGCCCGCGGATCAGAGCGGAGGCCGACAGTCCGCTCAATAGAAGTATCCGTGCTCAAAGCCTCCTTCAATGCTGGGGGTAAAGAAGGCGCGGACGGCCCACCCGATGCCCAAAGGGTTGCGAGAAAGCGAGCCTGCATCTCCATGATGCCCCAGTAGGGCGAGCGGTAGAAGCCAACAAAGCCAAGGTTTGCGACCCGGGGATGGTATGTGCCGTGAAAAGCTAGCGCAACGGTGTTGTTCAGGTCGGACTGTTTCAAAGACAACGTCTCTTGAATCGGCTCAGGAAGGAACGAGATGGACGAGGAGGCTTCAAAGCCTGTTGCGAGCACCACCGCAGCAACGTCGCTGATCTGCTCGCCAGATGGCGACATCATCGCCACACGGCCCGAGAGAGACTCCAGTTTGCCGCGGGACACGGAGATGAGGCCGGAGCGGACAAAATCCATGTAATTGTCGCTAACGGCAAGGTACGGAGGATTGTCGGTATCCGCAGCGGAAACCGTAATCGCTGGTGAGAAAATGGATTGGTTGGTCCCGAGGGCGGTTTGGTAGAGGGAATGGGTAATCTTAGCTGCTTCCAGCGAGATGTGCCCTTGAGAATTCGTCAGGGGGTGGACTCTATTGGAGAGGTTGTATGAGCTCAGGTCGAGTGGTAGGAATGGGGGGGCAGATGCTGTAGGCTGCTTCTTTGTTAGTGAGAGCTGAATGTGGGGTGGTGGGTAATATCTACCTTCGGAGACGTGTGCAATGGGATCACCCAGACCGGCTGCTGGATGAGGTGGTGTACGCTGTACTTCTCCGGATTGGGAATCGGGCTTGGTCCTGGGGAATGAACCGCGGAGGAAAGATGCGAGGCGATTGTGCCTGCAATCTCGACACCAGACATCTGGCCGCCAACAACCAAGATCTTGCCCCCTGGCCCACTATGTTTCCCGAGGAGGCGTTCGAGGTCGCGGTACTGGCTGCTGTGTATGACTGGAATTTCATGGTCTCCGTGAGCCAGAGATGGCAGTGCTGGCCTGCCAAAAAAACCAGACGCGACTATTAGGTAGTCAAAGACGTCTTCCTTCACCTCTCCCTCGAGAGAGCACGTCTTCACCCGCCAGCCGGATTTTAAGCCATCCGTGGCAAGAGGCTCAGCAGTTTTGACGCAGGTTCCTAGTCTGAGCTTTGCCTCAGAGCAGTATGCTTGGAGGTAGCGGTCAAGATATTGGCCAACCTGCCATGCCCGGGGCAACTGGGGAGAGTCCTCGGGCCAAGCCAAGTCACTGAACTGGACCGTGTGCTTGCTCTGGTTGGCTAGCATGCGAGGATGGAGAAGGCCGGTGCTGTCGTCTTTGTGCGAGGGCCAGAGGCCGCCAATCCGAGTCTGGGAGTCAAACAAGGTCACATCGAAGGTATTGGGCGCATCGTGGAGCAGCGACTTGGCAGCCACGAGGCCAGAGGGTCCGGCGCCTGGCAGCTGTCAGCATATATGCGAGGAAAATAGCCAGAGCATAATGCATGAGTCAGGAGGAGTTGGGGAGTATTGGAAGGGTTGGAGGGGAGAGCGGGTGACTGAGGAACTCCGTTGCCAGCTCAGCGTGGAGCCACTCACCAACGATGCACACCTTCTTCGGCATGGCGGTTGATGACATTCGTTCCGACCGGCTGAGGGCCGAAATCCGTCCGGACTGGGCTGTCGGCCACGCCCCCGTTCGGACGGTCAACGGAAAGCGGGGCCGGGACAGTATGGCAACAAGAGCCGAGCGAGTCACCCGACCCGTGTGTGGATCGAACTTGGACTCGAATGAAGGAGAGTGAGCACCAGGAAAATCCCTCAGTTGGGTTTGCAACGCGAGGAATCAGCAAGTAGGAAGTTCAGCAAGGACTGCAGTGTCCCGCACATAGTTGTCTTTCGCAAAATCAGCGGTTGCCGCTGCTGTGCTGCTGGGAAAAAGGGAATCGAGGACGGTTGGACTCGGAGATCGGATTTCATGAAAGCCTTGGCAATTCGGAGCCCAAAACCGGGCTGCAGTGGGAAAGCTCCGATTCGTTCATCTGCGAAGGTTGTGGGTCCCGCTTATGCTTTCTCTTCAGTTCACTGCACTGCGATTGTCCTCGCATCACTTGTGTTCTGATAGTATGATTCCCACCTCAACCTGGACTCGCCTCTCAACGCCGGCCTGTGTCACTGCTTGGTAGCACATTTACAACTACGAGCCAGGCCGCAAGTCTACCACGTCAGCGTCCATCTCCTCCAAGGTCATTTTTGTCGGCCCTGCACAAGGTACCTATGCGGCGCTATGCCCTTGCTCGACACGCGCTCCGAGCCCATGGCTTCCCTCGCCAGACGGTGAATACTATCCGTGCAGTCGTCCATGAGCTGCTGAAGCACCGGGAGCTGTACCTGTGTGTGCGTCCTGCAACATCCCCCATCGAGATCGCTCCGGCATCCTGCAGGCTCTTCGACTGCATTGGAAATTCTCCGAATCGCTGCAGCATGACCTTGCTTCGCCCTGCCAGGACACAGGAGAAGGAAAGTCGCGCCAGCTAATAACAACAACATGACAGTACCACCTCTCGAGCTGAGCCAGGGGCCGATTAGCTTGGCTCGGCGCTCTAGGCACAGCGGCCACAGAAGCGTTGGCGAAGATCTTCCCGGCTTGGCAGGCACTCACCGACGACAGCCCAAGAAATTACTTCAGCCTCAGCTGAATCGATAAGACTGCCGAAGTGCATTCAATCGGTTTGCAATTCATCCCCTCTTCCCAGAAGCCAAAATATACCAGGATTTCAGGCATGTTGCTCCTCTAGGGGAAGCAAGGGGCCGTGCGACAAATTCAAGACCTCCTCGGGTGACACGGATACCTGCAGAACGATACGTATCAGTGGTCGCCCTGTTCCCTCCATCCATGCCAGTGCGCCTCTGGCCTTCGTTCAGCTTGCGGATGCTCCAAGCACGACCCAGTTTGCGGAGTATCGGCACAGATTTCAGCAAGACCCCGTCGCTCGGCCCCGGGCCTCGTTCAATCCTTCATCTGCCAGGGGCCAATTTGATCGATAGGTAGATCGGATCCGCTTTGACGGTAACACTGACGATGTCTGGCAGCCGCGCACGCCTAAGGCAGTTTCCGGAGGAGTGGCCACGTTGTTGTACAGCAAAAGACTGTTGGTGGAGCAGTGCCCTCGACAAAGTGGTTGATGGATGGTCAGCCACTTGAAAGCGTGCAGCGACATCACCTTCCTCGCAACAAGGCCTCGAGGCGGCTGAACTTTGTTCGGGGTCACCGGAGATGGCATGCCCTATTGGATTCGTCGTGCAACGGAACATGGTTGCATCGACAGGTTTCTTTCCGTCAAGGCTTGGGCTGGCCAGCATCCTTCCGCCCGTGAATATCCAGTGACGCGCGACATCGATGGCGAATGCAACTCAGCCCGGGCGTGCATGCCCTTGTGGGCTGGCCAAACCTTAAACCGGACCGACATCTGTTGCTTTGACCATACGGTTGGTAGACTGTACTTGACAAGTGTACCTGGTGACTCTTTGTCCCCCAGGGATCAAGTAATTATCGCCCCCGGCAAGCCCAAGGGCACAGCGGTGTAGGAATAATAATTATCGCCCCTTTACCTCCGACAGGGGCCAGCACATGTCTAGTACTCCATTGTGTAAGGCACCGTACAGAGTAGTCACACCTAGGGATTTCAAGTTTCTGCAACAACTGGCCACCTGGTAGGACTCGGGATTTCAGTGGTACGATCTCATGGGATGGTTTGCTGAGGAGGTGAACTGAAACACGATGACGCCAATAACGAGCGGGGACGACGGCAACCAATGCTCGCTATTCTGGACTTCGACGACTCATTCTGGAATGCCCGTCTTCTCACCCCCTGCCCCTGACCCCCGATGCATTTCGATGCAGATCTGGTCGTCTGCGGGGACCTCACGAGGGTTCCGGAGCCACGGCACCATATCGACCCAAGACCCCCCGTGTTCAAGGGCCCGACCAACACCTAGTACAACTCTATTTTCTTCGTTACTGTCTGTTACCGCTATGGCGCAGCCCGTTAGGCTACGACCGGGCTGGCAACATGCTTGCGCCTGAGACGGAGTGTGAGCTCCCTGTCGATGTTGAAGGATCGTCCAGGTTCATTGGCCGCCCCTGACGACGATATGCCGTACAGGAAGTTTGGTATTTCAGCTGGCCGCGCAATTCTGATGGGGGACTCAATGCCTGCGCCAGCAGATCAATTGGAGCGCACTGCCATCTTTCATTCAGACGGTCGTGCTCGATGTTTGCGGGTTCCCTGCGGTGATGCTCGCTGGAGAAACACAGACGGGCGGCAGGGGGAGGGTGATACGGTCCGGCCGGGGGCATGCGCGCGGGTTGCAGCATCATACATACTTATAACCTGCCCCAGCAGGATTAGCTTCCTCCGCATTTCTCCTCCCCCGGCCTGCATCTGCTTGTTCCTCATGACAAGTGTCGCAGCCCAGGGTCCTCGACAAACCATCGTTCTCGTCCAATTGCGTGGTGGCGATCATCCCCTCAACACCAAGCCCGCTGACGCAGCCACGCTGCGATTGGCAAGCTTTTTCCCTCGTTGCAAAGTATCATTTCCCGGATTAGATCTGGTCAATAATATCCCGCAAGCTGGCCGGCAGCGTTCTCTTATTCAGCACATTGGCTTGCGTCTTGCTCACCTGCATTTCGCAGCGAAAACAACCGCTGGACGGCTGCTGCGGATGACGGGGCTTGGGAAAACCAGCTTCCACCAAATTCTCCCATCTGCAAAATTGGTAGGTTGGATGGCCGAGAATCTTGCAACCGGTTTACCTTCCCTCTCTCTGCCGGGACATTTATTAAGTCGGGCTGCTGCCCCCTCCTAATATCTCGCGGGATCAGACACATCCCCGGCTCATTACCGTTCCATTCTCTTCCACACCATCACGGGTATATTTCCATCAAGGAATAATTGGGCGGCCGTCGATGCCCGCTGGGGTTGTTACGTATTGGTTGTTCAACTCCGGTCGGCTGATGCAGAATTTCCGCCCAAGCTTTCCACCTTCTCAATTCTAAGAGACGATTCGACATCGACGTAATCAACATGAACAGCCTGAGCGACAAGGAAAAGGCATCGAGCGATGCTAATCGCAGTCACGACGAGGACGGGGACATGCCACGGGACCCAGACGCACATCTCTCGGAAGAGGAGAAAGCGGAGGTCGTAGGTGATCCGCCCATCTCTGGGTTTATGAAGCCTCGTCACCATCTCGCAGAAACACTGACAAGTACATCGCAGGACCGACGGCTTGTCTGGAAGCTGGACTGGATGCTCATTCCATGGGTAATCATTAACCTTTCTGCTGAGGTCCGCCTTTCAGCTTGGAGGATATGGCTGACTGTGATCCACCAGCTTTGCTTTCTCTACCTCCTGGCGTTCCTTGACCGAACCAACATCGGCAACGCAAAAATCGCCGGCTTGTCGAGGGACCTGAACCTCACCACGACATCTTACAACGCGACCCTCACCATATTTTTCGTATCCTACGCCGTGTTTGAGCCGCTTACCAACATTCTCCTCAAAAGACTCCGCCCTTCCATCTTCATACCCATCATAATGTAAGCAACATTTACATTGTTCCCATACCTCGCAGATGTTGTAATATTGAGAGTATGTCACTCATTCATGTCCAACACCATCGCAGGATCCTGTGGGGCGCCAGCATGCTCGGCATGGGCTTTGTCCACAACTGGTCGGGACTCATGGCCGCCCGCTGGTTCCTCGGGCTGACCGAGGCCGGCCTCTTTCCGGGCGTCAACTATTACCTCTCGTGCTGGTACAAGCGCTCCGAATTTGGCCTGCGCGCTGCCATTTTCTTCTCGGCCGCCGCCATCTCGGGCTCCTTTGGCGGCCTGCTCGCCGCCGCCATCGAGAACATGGACGGCGTCGGCAACCTCCCCGGCTGGTCGTGGATCTTCATCCTCGAGGGCCTGCTGACCATGGTCGTCGGTGTCGCGTCCTTCTGGATGGTACACGACTTCCCTGACGAGGCCAAGTTCCTGTCTGACGACGACCGCGCCCGCGTGATCCGCCGGCTCAAGCTCGACCAGCAGTCGTCGGCCGAACACGAGTCGTTCCAGATGAGCTACTTTTGGCAGGCTATGCGCGACTGGAAGATGTGGCTGGGCATGGTCATCTACATGGGCTGCGACATGCCGCTGTACGCCTTCTCCCTCTTTTTGCCCACCATCATCTCCAACCTGGGCTGGAACACGAGCGTCGTGCGGTCGCAGCTCATGTCGGTGCCGCCCTACGCCGCGGCCGCCCTGCTGACCGTCGTCATCGGCGTGGTCGCCGACCGGACGCGGGCGCGCGGCCTGTGCAACATCCTGGTCTCGGTGCTCGCCGTTGCCGGCTTTGCCATGCTGCTCGGTACCGACAACTCGGCCGTGCAGTACGCGGGCACCTTCCTCGCTGCGCTCGGCATCTACCCGTGCATCTCCAATACCATCAGCTGGGTGGCCAACAACGTCGAGGGCGTCTACAAGCGCGGCGTCGTGCTGGGTTTTGTCATCGGCTGGGGCAACCTCAACGGCATCGTGAGCAGCAACGTCTACTTTGATAGCCCGCGCTTTTCCCAGGGGCATAGCGTCATGATAGGCTACCTGGCTGTGTGCCTGTTTGGAGGGTCGGTGGTCATGTCGCTGTTGCTGAGGCGGGAGAATGCGAAGCGAAGGAGAGGTGGGCGGGATTACTGGGTGCAAGGGCTGACCGAGAAGGAGATTGAGAAGCTAGGGGATCAGAGGCCGGATTTTGTGTATACGGTTTGAGGATGGTTTGGGGTTTCTCGTTAGCGTGGGGGAGTGTGTGCCCCTGCCTGCCACTGAAGCGCTGGGTTTGGGCGAAGGTTTTCCGCGCCAGGGAGAGCATGGTCATTCGGGGGAACATCACTATATGCAATTCGCATGGTTAGATCTGTCGAGAGAGGTCTTTGAGTGGATTCTCTAGGTATTTCATCTGTCCATGTATCTATTGACTCTAGCCTTACAGAGGCTCTTCTCGCGGTATACTTTGAAAAAGATGCTGGATTAACTAACTGTGGTGACTTCAGTGAGTAGTCCTTTCCAATGTGAGGAAAGCTCTTTTGTTCTTTCAGGCAACTAAGAATTCCCTGCTGCCACAAATTGCTCCGCCCATACCTTATTCCTTGTTTTCATCCTCCCGAATTGGTAAGGAAAAGGGGGAATGGTTGACTCCAGTAACACAGTATCTCAGTCTCTTACCATGCTATACGGTCACAATGCTGGCTCCATGGCGTTCCCACTATTTTCTCCCTGCATTGTCTGTTTCCCTTCGTCTTCCTGATGGAGCGGATCGTTTACCTTGGTTGAAGTTGGTTCCGTACCGCAGCTTCTGACATGTCGACGAACTGGGAAAACATTAGGTGCCCCGGAATATCAACAGCCAAGGCAACATTGTTTGAGATGTGTGCAAATTGCAAGAAGTCATGTGCCACGCCAGCCATGCGTGTTTCATACAGGAAAATGGATCACGACCTTCGCGGTTGTCGGACAGTCCTGAAGGGCGTACGCATTATTTGTCTAGAACCGAACCGATTGGACGACGCGGTAACCCGTCGCTCTCAAGTCCGAGTCTCAGATCTTGCGGGCTCTTTCGCCAGCGCTTGGGACAGAGTTTCGCTCGGCCGAGTACACAGCAGACCGGGCCGTTGGAGACCGGTTTGAAGGGCTGCGGATTTATAGCCTGCGCCCCAGGCAACGGCATTCTGGCTCGGACTGGTGGCAGCACAGCTTCAGTCGCCTTTCGATTGATCCAGTGCCCACATTTGCCCTCGCTTGCTCATGACCCGTTTCCTCATGATTTAAGCCGTTGCAGAATTCAGCACTAATTGAAGCGCACCTTCAATGACGAAATTGACATCGTGTTTACGCATGGAACAGTGAGGAAGGAGCGAGAGCTTCATTTACTGGTTCAATCCTCCCGAGTTTCTCGGGGAGCGATTGGTCGCCACAGCAATCCCTTGTGGCTTGGCGTGACACACACACCGTGTTCAGAAGCTTCGCTTCTCAGTTACTGGGGTGAACACCACAGTCAGGGTGTTTTATAGAGCTCCAACCTACCCAGATGTCAGATCCAACAGCCTACAGGGTAAACCATACTCTCGTGGCACGGGAAGACGCTGCTGACTCGGGCGTCCCTCTGAGTGCCGGCTGTGTCAAATGATGACACCAGGTAGTAGCGAATCTGTCCGGGCAGCTTGAGCCTCCGCTCTTGCCATCCTGCCAGTGCCTGACACATCTTACCCGACTTCCGTCTCGGGGATGCTGGCCGTCGGTTTCCTGGACAGGGCCTGATTTGCCCAAGTGATCGTTATTCACACGCTCTTGACGTCACGCTGGGATATGCGTAACGCGCCGGGGTTTCCTTTCCTCAAGGGTCTCGCATAATCTCGAACATGGTATGGCAGAAACGCAGCAGCGGGCACAACGAGGCATCTTTGTCTGACGGGTGATACCGTAGCACGATTGGGGACAGGATCGTGATCCCGTGCATCAGTGACATGCTGCAGCAGCCGGGCAATACAATGAGGCGATGGGCAGAACGATGCGGCAGATTGATGGGTCCTGCGTTTTTGTACGAGGTGCCAGCTGTGGGCAGCCTACGGTCTTCTCTCTCTTGCTGTCCTGTTTGGGTTTGTTGTCGTACTGAGCTCTCGGGGGCGCCCCGTTTTGCGCTGTGTCACAGTGACGTCTGCGTCCAGTTCGCACCATGGCAGGTTTGTTGGATCGAGCATAACGGTGTGTACCTTAAGGTAAAGAAAGTCGTAATGTCGGGCGCCTTCTGCTTGCCTGTCGGGCGGCCGCTAGCCGGTTAAGTCCTAGGAATGTCATGGCACCTGCGTGTGTGGAGGTTCAATATAGGTCAATAGGTATTACCTAGCTCCCACCATATACTTACCTATATCTTACCTATAACGTTATGTAAAAGTACTATAATAAATTATCCTCAGCTTTCTCAAGATTCCCCACCAAAAACGGAGGTACTCAAACGGTAGCTTCGTCGAGCCACAGACGACCGTTACCCGCCCGGCAGCGGCAGCGTGACCTCCTGCACCGACCAGGCGCGGTGGAACCACGACCGGTAAGAGGAATTAACTATGCTTTGGCTCAGCTGCGGCCAGCGCCGGGCGATATCCAACCCTAAGCTCTCTGCAACTCGCAGTACTTGCTCCATATCCCCGGGCGTCCTCCTGACTCGGCGCTTATACGCACCCGACACCTTGTCCAGAAACTCGCAGACAACCTGACTGGACCGATCATGCTTACCGAGCCATACATGGACTTGAGACGCCTTGGTATATATCTCCCCCATGATACCAATCTGTTGGCTTCTCTCCACCGTGACGGCTTCGTCCTCGCCTCGGTTGATGCAGATGGCATCGACCCACAGCCGCTGGTGTCTGCACGCGCGGTCATCACGCACATTCCTCAGGGCGGCCACACAGTTCTTGGTCACTGTGATGGTCGCGCCGTCGCAAATAATCCGCTCCGTTCCGTGGTGAGTTCCAGGCGTAGGATTGGGCTGTGAAGGAGAGGTCGGCATGGAGGTCCATCTCCTCTATGCGGCAGCTGATTGGTGTCTTTAAGCAGTCGCTGCCCGGTATTTCCAGGCTGACGACCCGTATGGATCGCGGGCTGGACAGGGGCCGGTACGTGTACTGGGGCAGGCTGGAAGCAGCGGCACTCTGTCGGCTGGACGATTCAGAAGCGGGTTGATCCAGAAGTTGATGCGCTCGTAGGTGCGCCTGAGCAAGGCATGGAGAAGCCAGAGCGGGCAGAGGGGTGGGCGCCGTACTTTAATAATGTAGCCGATAAGCTAGCCGAAAAGCGCAGTTCCCCGCATGAGCAGCGTTGACCGGTCTCTGGCGTCTTCCTCGCTGGAGCCGATGCCTTGCCAAGAACCCTGGTGCATGTGCTCGAAGTACATCTCGAGGAAGACGCTCATGAACAATGCCATGCACCGAAACTCGATTGACGTGTCGCGCCATATGTCCGGGAGACCCGTTGCACCGACACGACGAAGTAGAGCGGCACGACCAGCATGCAGGTCCAGACGGTGATAACTACTGCGAACTCGGAGATTATAAGCATCAGTGGCTCGCCATGATGACAATCGTCTTTCTGGCTTGGAACACATGTAAATCCGACGTCCACGAGCGTTGCCGACGAGGGAGAAACGGCGAGCCTTGCTTGCTTTGAGTTATCTGCATGATCAAGCGGTAAAGCTGCAACGCAGTCTGGCCAGGCTGATTTTGGACGTTGACCTGCACGATAGCAAAACAGTGGAGGTGTCCAGTACTGTCCATCAACAGTTGCGGCGCCCACGACGGCCAGCGATACGCTGGGAACAGGGGTAACGAGTTACATGACTGGTCAGGCCAAGACAGCCAGGGCAGCTGTATGCGAGGTACGGAGGTACGGACAAACGATCTCAACACATGTTGATCTGGAGATTGTGCTTTGTCGCCGTCTGCGCCAGGATCGCTGTGCGTTTATAATAGGAAGCCGAGATCGCCTTGTCGATAGATCGTAATTCGCCTTGTTGCCCCCAAGCACTTTGTTGGACCACTCAACCGTTGAATCAGAGACCTATAATGTGGATTACCAAAGATGGGTGTCTCTACACGTGTAGTGCAAACAGAGTGTGGACTGACGCTGGTTCGAGCAGGGAACATCATCACCAGCAATATGGGGCTGAACCGGTGCCAAAAATGTGGAGCTGCTGCGGGCACATCACACACCACAATGGAACAAGAGCTGACGGATGCCAAGCCGGGCGCTAACGTTACCACAGTAGAGCCTGGTGAATGGCTGCGGAGGCCGATGAGACCCGACCGCCGAGGTGACCTGGTGCTGCGGGGGCACTTCCAGCTCTTCTTCTGAGCTTTCCTTCCTTGTTCTCGTTAGGTGCATACTACTCGTACAGGAAGTTCCAACAACGGTCGACAAGTTCCTCACACATATCTCTGGAAATACCATCTTAAATTCGCGGCCACAATGAACATCGCCGTCTTCTCCGCCAAGCCCTACGACCAGGAATACCTCTCCCGCGCCAACGCCGCCCTCTCCTTCTCCTCGTCCTCTTCACAACCCCACAAGCTCACCTTCCACGAATTCTCACTCTCCGCCGAGACCGTCCAGCTCGCCCGTGGTGCCGATGCTGTCTGCGTCTTCGTCAACGACATTCTCCCCTCCGCCGTCCTGCACGCCCTGCACGACGTGGGCGTCCGCGCCGTGCTCCTCCGCTGCGCGGGGTACAACAACGTGGACCTGGACGCGGCCGAGAAGCTAGGACTGTTCGTCGCCAACGTGCCGTCGTACTCGCCCGAGGCCGTCGCCGAGTTCGCCGTCGCGCTGATCCAGACGCTCAACCGCAAGACGCACCGCGCCTACAACCGCGTGCGCGAAGGAAACTTCAGCCTCAATGGCCTGATGGGCCGAACGCTGTGCGGCAAGACGGTCGGCGTCGTCGGCACGGGCAAGATTGGCGTCGCGCTGGCGAGGATCCTCCGCGGGTTTGGCTGTCGCTTGCTGGCGTTTGACCCCTTCCCCACCGACGCGTTCCGCGACCTGGGCGAGTACGTCGAGCTGGACCGGTTGCTGGCCGAGAGCGACTTTGTCAGCCTGCACTGTCCCCTGACCGCGTCGACCAAGCACATCATCAATGGCAAGACGCTCGGCATGATGAAGAAGGGCGCGATGCTGATCAACACGTCGCGCGGTGCGCTGGTTGATACGAAGAGTGTGATCGATGCGCTCAAGAGCCAGCATCTTGGCGGGCTGGCGCTGGACGTCTACGAGAAAGAGGGCTCGCTCTTCTACCAAGACCATAGCGCCGAGATCATCCAGGACGACGACTTCATGCGGCTGATGACGTTTCCCAATGTGTTGGTGTGCGGGCATCAAGCCTTCTTTACTGAGGAGGCCGTCACAGAGATCGCCGAGTGTACGATGCGGAACCTGGAAGACTTTGCCAACCGAGTCCCATGCAAGAACTCGCTGGTGAAACAGGGGCATGTCTTAGCCAGGCGGGAATCTCTACCCGTTCGGATTTGATGCGCTTGATTGCTGAAACAGCTAGGCGGACATTCTGGTAGGTTGTCGGAACTCATATATGCTTGTTGGCGATGTGGTTTGGCTCTCATATTCCCGGGCATATGTATCCTGCAACCGGGCTCGGTCCTTCTTGATGATGTCACGGAATCACTCTCCACTTAATCCTGACGGCGTCTAGTTTCAGTCCCTCTCCGCCCTGATAAATTGGTCAGCTATGTAAAGACATTCTATGAGATGAAGCACCTACAGGGCAAAAGAACAGGACAAAAGAAGTGCCAACGTCCCTGATGGAGGGTTTAGTGGGAAAGCCAACCTGGAAGTCTCAACGTTGTAGATAAGGCAATTGACGATAAACAACAACCATCCTGACTCAAACTAACCAACAATGCACACCCCATACGGTAGCCATGAACAAGGGCATATTCCTCAGCACCTACACCCTTACATCATAAGGTGATAAAGGGATCTGGCAATTACCTCGTCCGAACCAGACACCCCTCCCCGTCGAACAAGAGAAACCCCATCCCCAACCTCTAGCCTCCCAGCGATCTTCCGCGCCTGCCTTCTCATAGCCTCAAACTCGGCCGCCTCGGCGGGCGGCGCATAAGGGTTGTTGCTGGCATAGGCATTGGCATAGTACTGCTCTGGCGGCGCGGCGGCCGACGCCTGCGCGGTTCTCGTCGACAAAGAGCGGGGCGGCGCCGGTGAGTACGCTTGTCCCTGTCCTGACGGGTGGCTGCTGCCGTCGTCGGCTCGCACCTTGCCAGGTCGTAGGAGCGGAGGTGGAGGATGGGCCGCTTGCTGTTGGGGTCGTGACGACGTCGTGTAAAAGTCCTCGAGCGGGTGGTCTGGGCTGGGTGGGTTCAGGCTGTTGTCTGTCCTTGACGGAGTGTAGGCTGTTGAGCTGGGGACGTGGGTTGGCTGGTGGGTATATCTCTGGTGAGGGGCTGCTTCGGAGGCTCGAGCGGCATGCTGAGCTGCCTGGACATCTCCGGTGGAGGGTCGCCTTGTTCGCCGGGAAGGTCGACTGGTTATTGAGTTTGGGCGACATCTCGGACCATGGGACTTTTCGTTGGGGTGGAATTCGTCGTCGGAGTTGTCCTCTGCCGCATCCTCGCCGTCTTCAGCGTACACTGGAGGAGTGAGCCGAGTGTCAGAGAAACGGAAGGCAAGACTCGCGCAAATCTCCTCGGCCTCCTCGATGGCTTTCCTTTGGACTCTGAATGTCTGCCTCCTGTCCCTTGTCTCCCTGTCCTCGGCTGCAATGCCCTCGATGGTCTCTGTGCTCAGACCGAGCACCTTGGCCGAGTAGAAGATGCTGTACATGCCTTGGAGGAGGTAACCCTTGATTACGTGAGTGATGACGTTCCTGAAGAACGTCTTGGCCGCCAGGTCATAGTAAATAATCATCTTCTCGAGCACCTCCTCCGCTTTGGAGAAGGCGCACCGTTCTGGGAGACCTTGACGTGCCAGCCCCGCAGATGCTCCTCATCTCGGGATCGTAGGGCTGAACTCCGAGACTCATATCCTGCGACAGACGATCCAGCTCACTTTGCGCCTCTGTCGTAATCGCCCTTATGTGCGGTCCTGTGCGGTCCTAAACTCGACGGCGGAGGAGCTCGCGCATCCGTTTCGGCTAGGCATAGTTGATTAACCCGCTCAGGAACTCGTTGCACGCACCGAGGTTGTTCCTGTGCTCCTGGGCTAGCATGGGCCAGTACTCGGAGTAGATCTGGAAGAGCATGTAGACGGCCCTTGGCTTCGAATTCATGAGAAACTCGGAACCACGCATCTGGCGCAGCAGCATCTCGAGCTCCTGCCTGACGAAATCTCGCTTGACGCTGTCGCCGGGAGCTTCTCCGGGAGCGTGCTGGTTGGATGCGGAGAAGTTGAACTTGCGCCCATGAGCGCGTATTCTCATGGCGGAGCGGCCATTCTCCTCGGTGGCCCGGGCGCGCAAGTTCTGGGCCGGAGTTCCTCTCGGGTCGGCGGCCACACGGAAGAAGTTCTTCCCGGGTGGATCCTTGTAGAAACTGTAGACAGAAGGTATCACCAATTCCTTGGAGGCCAACAAGAGTTCGACAAGCTCGATGCGCACTCCTCCGGGAGTCCTTGGCGTCACCGAGAGACTTGAGCTCGGTTTCGCAGTCGTCGAGGGCCTTTAGGACCTGTTTGCGAAGTACGTAAACGTGCTTTCCGATGTGCTGCTGCAACGGCACGCTGAGCTTCTGCATCAGGGCGCTCGCACCGCAGATGGAGGGTGGGAGCAAGTTCCATTTCTCCTGGCTGAAGAAAGTGGTCTCGGCCTGCAGTCTTTCTTCGGCGCTGCGCCAAGGCTGACCGGGCTCCCGCGGACCGGGTTCAACAAGACGTACCAGCCGAGCTTGAAGTCGTTCGGTTTGTCCTTTTCCTTGACTAGGTTAAAGAACATATCTTCAAGGCCAATGGACTCGGTGAGGTCTGGCTTTGTCAAGACGCCAATGGTCCTGGTTCCGTCTGGATCGAAGTGACGAGCCTTGGCGAGGATGTGGGCTTGTACAGAGTTAGAGTTGCCACCGACCACGGCGAGGATAATGGTCCGAGGTCTCTTCATGTAGCGGTCTGAGGGGTACTCGATTGTCTTAATGTCCTCGAGGGACTGGTCATGGTTTGCGTTCCAGACCAAGCCCGGCAGGTCAACTAGTGTTAGGAGCGGCATATCAGGCCTCGTTTCTCGACCACGGGAATGTCGCGAGGAGCGAACTGACCGGAATAGTTCTTGGGACCGATGAGATCGACGGCGCTTCGCATCAGCTGCTCGAATGGGACGCCGGAGCTAACGGTGCCACCGAACTGCCTCAACCTCTCCTGGTCGGCAAAGCCCCTGTTCTTATCCGGAATCACGGAGACGGTATGGTCGAGTGAGGTGCCCTCCGCAGGCGGATCTCAACTGCGAACCTCGTACAGGCGCGAGCATCTCGTGGAAAGGGGGTGCCGGAGATGGCCTCGGGGACGGAGCTCTTTCCGGCACTCTAGTCGCTAAGCACGACGATTTGCGGCAGCTTGACATTGTGGAGCTGGGCAAACTGGAGCTTGTCAATCAGGTCGAGGAGGGCTCGCTGACACCGGCAAGCTCGGGGGCATCCAGGGCGAGCTCAAGGCGGGTGACCATGCTGAGAGGCATTGGTGAATAGATGATACCGTGCAAGAACTATGAGGCAATGCCACTGGCCTTGACGAGAACAAGAGGTATGTAATGAGAGGTGCCTCGAAGTGCAAGGCTTCAGGGGCGGCTGGCCTTATCGAGGAAACAGTTCATGTTGAACCGAAGTGGGTTGCCGCATGCCCGAAGCAATGGGTACATTTTTGCCATTGTACAACGGCAGATAAAACTGGGCGGAAAAAATGAAGCAACAGCCTTGCTTGTTCCGATATCTGTGTACTGTGTCTGCCTGCGTGAAGATACCTGTAGTGGATGGGTTGTGGCAATCGTCGGTCTTGATGAAATCACATGCAACTGGTGTCCAATGTCTCTGCATCGCTCAGCCGACTGCCGGGTTAACACTAAGTTTGCTGGATGCTGACCCTGTCATTCAAGTTTCAGCTGCTGAGAAGCAGAGGAAGTGAAGACCCGACTGAAGATATCGGTCTTGGCTTCAGAAGCCAGGGGTGTGCCACGCCATATGTGGCAGTTCCCCTCAATTGATAGTGGCAGTGCACTCAAATTTCATGCCAAGAGTTGCCTGCCGGTGCCGGGTCATACGTCACTCTGCACGCAGTGTGCTCCGCAGTGTCGTAAACGGTTGGACACACGAAGGTTCAGTCGAGGTGCATGACCTTGCTGAGCTTGAGATCGAGCTCACATTGAGCTTCTCAATGTTAACAGCAACACCCACTGTCCACTCCAAGGCATCCCGCGCTTCCAGGTGAAGTGCGTCGCAAGTGGCCGCCATGAACATATTCGACAACTCCGACCACTCCAACAAAAACTGCACCGCAGATGACTACATCGGCGGCAAGTCCGCGACCGACACTCAGGTCCAGCTGCTCATCTCCGTTACGCTTGGCCTGTCTGCATTTTTAGCTTTCTGTGTAGGATATTCTCGAGGTTCTTTCTTTCTTTGCAGTCGCTGACAACGCTCGCCCTAGACTCTACGACCGCGATGGAAGTTCCTCTACCTTGCGCGAAAGCGACACTCCGATCCGCTCGTCGGCCTGCCTTTACTACCCGACACCTTCTTCGGATGGATACCTGTCCTCTACAAGATTACCGAACAACAGGTCCTTGCCTCGGCCGGGCTCGACGCTTACGTCTTCCTGGCGTTTTTCAAGATGTCGATGCGCCTGTTTGGTGTCATGTTCTTCTTCGCCGCTGTGGTCCTCGAGCCCATCAACCGTCACTTTGGCCGATCGCCTGATACCGGCAAACCCGGCTCGTTTCTTTTTCACCAGTATGCAACGTACCGAGATGGGATGCCGGGCATGCTTGGCGATTCGGACGCCCCGGACCACGATGACGATAACAGCTTCAACCGCAACATGGGCTATCTCTGGTCGTACCTCATCTTCACCTATTTCTTCACAGGTCTGACGCTGTACTTTATGGAGAAGGAGACGTCCAAGGTGATCCGCGTGCGCCAGGACTACCTAGGCACCCAGTCTACCATTACCGACCGCACTTTCCGACTGTCCGGTATCCCGGGAGAACTTCGAACAGAGGAGGCGATCAAGGACTTGGTGCAGAAGCTCGAAATCGGCAAGGTCGAAAGCGTCACCCTGTGCCGGAACTGGGCGAAACTCGACCGCTTGATGGAAGAGAGACAGACAGTGTTAGCCAAGCTCGAGGAGGCTTGGAGTGTTTACCTTTCTCACAAGCCGCTTGAGGCAACCGGGAACCGGACAAGCGGCGGCAACGAAAGTGGGCTCGGGACAGACTCGAGCGAGGTCCTAGATGGCGTGGTTGAGGAAGCCGGAGAAAGCGATCGCCTTCTTAGGGGCCCCCAAGCCCGTCTCATGGACAGGGAGCGTCCGCAGACCCGGTTCTGGTACGGCTTCCTCCGTCTCCAGAGCCGCAAGGCCGACGCCATCGACTACTTCACCGAGAAGCTCCGCCAGCTCGATGACAAAATCTTCGCCGCCCGCAAGGAGACGTACGAGCCCGCCGATCTCGCTTTCGTGACCATGGACTCGATTGCCGCCTGTCAGATGGCGATCCAAGCCCTTATCGATCCCCACCCGGGCGGCTTACTGACAAAGCCCGCGCCTGCGCCATCCGATATCGTTTGGAAGAACACATACGCTCCGCGCCTCAACCGTCGCATACGATCTTGGGCCGTCACGGTTTTTGTTACCATCCTCTCGGTGGTTTGGTTGGTCCCAGTCGCCTTCCTGGCCTCCGTCCTGAGCATCTGCACCATTAACAAGTTCTTCCCACACTTCGGCGCGTGGCTTGGAGAACACGAGATTGCCAGAGCGCTCGTCCAGACCGGCCTCCCCACCTCGGTCGTCTCCCTTCTTAACATTGCAGTTCCCTATCTCTACGACTACCTCTCGTACCATCAGGGCATGCTCTCGCAAGGCGACATTGCTCTCTCGGTCATCAGCAAAAACTTCTTCTTCACCTTCTTCAACATCTTCCTCATCTTCACCGTCTTCGGCGCCGCCACCTCCATCTTTGACGCTCTCCGTGAATCCCTCAAGGACACCACCTACGTCGCCTACACACTCGCCCGCAAGATCGAGGAACTGTCCGTTTTCTACACAAACTTCATCATGCTGCAAGGCCTGGGACTGTTTCCCTTCCGCCTGCTCGAGTTCGGCAGCGTCGCGCAGTACCCCATCTACCGCATGGGCGCCAAGACGCCGCGCGACTTTTCCCAGCTGGTCCAGCCGCCCATGTTCTATTACGGCTTCTACCTGCCCACGGCCCTCCTAGTCTTTATCCTCTGTCTCGTCTACAGCGCCCTGCGCGGCGGCTTTCTGGTCCTCGGTCTCGGCCTCGCCTACTTCTCGCTCGGCTACTTCACCTACAAGTACCAGCTGCTGTACGCTATGGACCAGCCGCAGCACGCCACCGGCGGCGCCTGGCGAATGATATGCTACCGCATCATGCTCGGCCTGGTTGTCTTCCAGTTGACCATGTCGGGCTATCTGGCCCTGCGCAAGGCCTTCACCGTGGCCCTGCTGGTTGTACCCCTGCTTGTGGCCACGCTGTGGTACGGCTGGGACTTTAGGAAGCGCGTCGAGCCGCTGACGCGCTTCATCTCGCTGCGGAGTATAAAGCGGCCCAGCCAAGGGGGTGATATCGCGATTTTGGACGAGGATTTTGATGGGCATGGGGCCGAGCAGAGGGAGACACTCAGGAGGGGGAGTACAGTGGACGAGGACCGGGAGAAGGGGTTACGATTTGTGAATCCGAGCTTGGTTTGTCCGTGAGTATTCCCTACTTCTTGATGTTTCCCCGGGAAAAGTGCCGTGCAACATGCTGACTTGGGTTAGACTCGAACAGCCTTGGATATACCGGGACCCACCGCCACCGCTAGTCGACCGTGACGACGATGGTGTCTCTCCGCCATGGGTCGACAGACAGAATAGCGAGCCCGGCTATGAGACGCCGGCCCGCGGGCCTGGCAGTAGTACGAACTCGTCCAGCTCCGTAAGTCTTGGAGATACCCACATCTGGAGGGAATAATCTGGCTTTCATGTCACTGCTGGTTACTTCGGTCCATTCATCACATAGGCGTAGGGCGAGATGGACTGTGACGGAGTGCTTTTTATGGATGGATCTCTGCAGCCTTGTTGCAGGTAGAGTGTTTGCGTTTGTTCCAACGGAGTTGGGGTTATACCAGGGTGCACGCTCGCCAGTAAATACTGAAGTTGACTGAGGAACAACCTGGAACACCATTCAAATGTTATGGGACGCCAAGTCATGACAAGTAGGGCATATTCGAAGATTCGTGCCAAGTCCCAGCCACTTGCTATCTACCCGCATCCATATATGGTGTATGAAAGTTCACCTCGGCTGCCAAAACCATTACATTAACCATGTCTGTTAGTCACATGTCGCTACTGCACCACCTAAACAATTGAAATCTGGCTTAGTACGACGGAAATGACAAATTTACTTAATCGAGCAACCATTGAACGTCCTCTTGAGCAGATGTAGTCCACTTCCGTCTCCGTTCTACCACACAACCATTTCAACCCTGAGAAGTCCTCTCCGTCTCGTCCTAATAGAATATCCCTGAGCAAATCAGATGCAAATTGCCGCCCTTCTCTCGCAGCCAGATCATCAGTGAAATGCAACTCCGAACAACCTCCGTCTTAAGCAAAGCAAAACCACAAACAAGTAAACACAAATGTCCATCTTCAACTCAATCATCAATCATCATACACCTCTTCGTCCTCTTCAACAGATTGCAAGCTGTCCTGGGTGTCAAACCGGCTCCCAGTCAGGCTGCTGGGCGTCGGTGCCTCGCGGGGTTCTGAGCCCTCCGTCTGGCCCTGACGGGCATACCACTCTTTCAGAGGCTGGAATTTCTCAAGAGGCTGGAATTGCTCAAGAGGCTGGACAAGCTCCGAGTACGCCTCTGGGCCAGGTCGCTCAGAGGTTGCGGTCAGTGCGTCGTCGGCTTCGTCAATGTCCGCCATGTCCTCATCGTAGACCGAGCTGCTCGACGTAATGGAGATGGCCCGGTGAAGTGAGCGTTTAGAGGGGACGGGTCTTGGGGGTAAGCTCATGCGTGCGGGCCGAGGGGCGTCCTCCATGATTGAATCTGTGTCAGTGCCGGAGATTGCTGGATTAGCTCTGGCGATCGGTGTGCATGCGTCCCTCCGGAGCTCCTCAATCAGGAATCCGCGGTTGATGGGGGTGGGCTGAGACGCGAGGCTTGCTGTATCATCCCCAGCTTTGCTCTTTTTGTAAGGATATGTGCGGTCTTCCTCGTCGACGACGGAGTGTTTCTTGTCCTGAGTGTAGGCCATGTTGACATGCATGACCCTCCTCTCTCCTTCGTCGCACTTCTTCTTCCACTCTTTGAGCTCTTCTTCGCTTGGCTTCTCAAGCAGTGGGAGGTTGGCTGGACGTTTAGCATTGTTGTCGGTTTGGTCCTCCACAAGCTGGGTATCATCATCGGCAGCGATGTTCATTCTGATGGTGAACTCCGTCTGCAGTTTCTTCACGTATGAGCCAAGCGCCGAATCGTCCATGGTCGAGCTGACGGCTTGTTTCAGAAGATCCGGCAGGGCAAGTATTAGTTTACTCTGTTTTATGGCTCGAGTGGCTGGACCGGGTGCTTTGGTCGAATTTCCATCGCGAAAAAACTTACAGACTCGCTCGGCGTTGTTGACAACCCGTTCTGGGAGGAAGCGGCGGGAGAGATCCAGGCCGTAGTCTTCGTTCTTAACCGGTCCAGGGGCAATGGTGTGTGGTAAAGAGATTTGCGCAACATCGCCGTCCTTGGTGCTGTCGCTGGACAAATGAATGTTCAGGACACTGTCTCGTTTAGTAAAATTCAAGACGCGTGCTAAGCAGCGAACTAGTTAGCAAATTGCCAGGAGACCTCGAAACCAGGTAAGGGTCCATGTTACCAAGCTCAGTAAAGTGTGTCGCGAAGAATACGCGGCATCCAGTTTTGATCAGCTCGTCGGTCATGGAGAGAGCAATGGCAAGGCCTTCCTTTGGCGAAGTTCCCCGGCCGAGTTCGTCGACGATGACCATGCTGTCTTTGGTAACCTGCCTGTTTGGGGTCAGCACGGTAATGGCGATGGGAGATGGAACCTTTTTATCCGAATCAGGTAGTTACCTTAGGATCATGTTCATCTCTGACATCTCGACGGCGAATGTCCCCAGATTGCTCTCCGGCTTGTCTTCGGTCGATAGTCGAGTAAACAGACGATCGCAGATGGGGATTGCTGCATAAGATGCGGGGACGAAGCTGCCCACCTGTGCCATGATCTGAATCAAGGCAATGGTTCTGATGAATGTGCTCTTGCCGCTCATGTTTCCACCGGTGACGACTTGGAAGCGGCCACCATTATCTCCCGAGTAGACGTCATTTGGAACGAAGTTCGGCTTTCTGGCTTCCACGATTGGGTGTCTGGCGCCTTTGAAGACCAAATTGTCCGAGATGATGGGTCGGACATAGTTCTGGGTGGTGGCCAGATGTGCAAAGGAGCACACCATGTCAAGCACGGCGATGGCTTCGTTGACCGCGAGGAGGGGCTCCGCATGCTCCAGCAGGGACTTTTTCAGGTCGGCAACGAAGGTGTCACTCTGAGCCGTGACAATGTCGGCATGGCGCTGGATCTGGCTGCTCCTTTGAATGAGTTCCAAAGTCTGGCAGTCGTAATGATGTTTCCGGCGGATGCCATTGACAATTTGAACACCGCCGAGGAGTTGTGGCCTCAAAGTTCGAGCGCCCCCGCTTCTCCCGTCCTCCGTAGGTACCTGGTCCTTTGCCAATTCTCGTTCGACGTCGGACCATTGAAACCGCAGCCAGTAATGGTTATCGTTTGCCAGCCGAAGCTCGGGTACGGTACCCAAATGCTCTGCCCATTGTCAGCAGAAGCGAGGATCGGTCGCGCCGAAAGTCTACCAACCCTGGAATGCTTTGGTGAGCTCTTGTACGTACTGGTGCAGTTCGTTTGTACGATTCCGGTACAGCTGGCGAGCTCCTTCCAAAACCCCGTTCGGCTCGGCCTGCGAATGGATGCCGTGAGTAAAGTGGCAAGGTCACCTGGCTTTGACACGGTGCAAACTGACCTTGATCGCCCACAGCCGGTTGTTCCGGATATCAATCGGGGCCTTGCTGTAGATGGCGTCCGACTCAATGCCCTCGTCGATGACACCAACCATAGGAGCTGTGTTCTCCCGTCCGCACTTCTCCAGGACCCATTTGCACAACTCGCTTGTGCAACTGCCTGCTTCAAGAGTCTCTTGAATTGCCTGGACACCTCTGAGGTACGCTTTGAGCATCAAAATATGACTCAAGTCCTTCTCAGCTCCCTGGAGCTCCCCGTGGCTGGGCATAGCGAGCTGGTGGCGTCCTTGGATCAGGGCGACTCCGTCGTGCAGGGGAAGCCGGTATTCTTCGGTGTTCAGGGAGACCTGTGTTCCAAGAGTTAGCGAAGCAAACTGGACAGAACCTGCAGTTGTTTGCGCTTACCCATGGGATAGACCGCTCAACGTCGATATGAAGTAGCTGCTTGAGGTTCGCGCGAACCTCGGTGAATAGGTCCTCGTTGCTTGAGAATTCCTCAACGGCTTCGTGCCGCGCCGTGATCTCCTGGCTGTTCGTGCTCGGCTGTAGAAGTGCTGAGCGGATCATGCGACGTCCCTGAGGAGTAAGAGTGTTGTTCAGCAAACCGAAAAGTGTCGACGATGTGCCTTTGGTGTTGCGGATGTTCTGAAACAGCTCCAAGGAAGTGATGGTGGAGCGGTCAAGTCCCATGGTATCGGCGGCCTGCTTATATTTGATACGAAGTGAGTTCTCTCGGAAGATCACTTCCGTCTCCTCTTCAATATAGGCCATCAGCTGGACAGATTGTTAGACTCATGGTGCAGTGTTGATGCCATCGGACTCGGTGGACATGGTAACGTACCGCTGAGAAAGCACAGGAAACGTAGAAATTGTGCTCCAGGTTCTCCCGGATGACCTTGATGTCTTGCCTCCATGCAAAGCGGTCGACCATTCTCCAGCCTTCAGACTCGTTCCAATGCTCTCTGTCCAGCGGCACTATCTCAGCGTTTGGAAAATTCTGTTCCAAGCCCACGGCCAGGGCTGACTTGGTTGGTTGATTGACGACCTTTTTCAACAAGAGAAAGGTCTGTGGCTGGATTGGCATCCGCCACACGGTTTCAGTGAGCCGCCGGTATCTGTCGTCGTTGACAACTTTGACGAGGTCGACTTGTCCAAGCGTAATGTTGATGGCTGCCACGCCAATCATATCGGATGAACGGCTCTCTGAAATAGCGCAGACAACCCGATCTTGTTCCTCGTTCAGCTCCGAGGGGATCGTCAAGTCCGGCCGTCCGTTGTCAGATGGACGACGGGAAGTCCGACTGACGTGGTCGATATCCATCATGTCCTCGAAATCTGAGTCGGAGTCAGAACTTGAATCCAAGCCAAAACCAGGACTGTCACTCTCTGGTCTGTCCATGTGTGGTTCTGAGAGCCATGCGGTAGGTCGCTTGGGATGCCGCGAAGTCACCGGATGTCCGTGTTCTAAAGGACTAAGAATCGAGGAGTCTCGCGGTCTGGTATCAAAAGGCGTTTCGGGCCGGGAAGAACGGGTGACCGGTATTCCCAAGCCTGAGGAGAACATGGGGTCGCGCCACCACGCCCCGTTGTTCTCAGCGTACGGGAGGCGATTGGTGTTATTGGACTTGCCGACACTCTCCCGCATGCTCGTCTGTCCCATCCGTTGTCCATACGGAGAGGTAGTAGGGGTCATCGTCTGAGTCACTGGCCCGCTGATAACTGACTGGCCATAAGCATACTCGGTCTCAATCTCGGGAGAGTTGTGCGCTTCATGAGGAGTTAGCTGGCCACAAAACCTTGAAGGAGTGCTGACTCCCGAGGAAATGATCTCTGGGCCATGGGAGGCTGGGTCAAGAGCGGTCGAGTGGTTGGCGCCATGGGAAAGATACCTCGACATTGGATGTTCATGATACTGTTGAGGTGGATGATGTGGGCGGTCGCCCAATCCAAAGGCAACAAAAGGGTCGGATAAGGAGGCAGACCTGCTCCCAGTGCCTGCTGCTCGTGGAAAACAAGGGAGACTTTGGGACTCGCTTGGATCAGGCACCGCTCTTTGCTTCTGGAAATATGGGGCCCGCATCGTCGAGGTATCTTGGGTTGCACGCCTCAGAGAGCTCGGGGTGCTGGCGCCAGAGCCGTGTTCCCTCTCGTTGAACGATCCAGGGTTCTGGACGCTCAGGTGTGTGGCTCTGGTTCCTGCATCTTGGCTCTTATTGAAGGATGTCTCCATGACGAACGGTAACTCACCATCGTGTCTGCATGGTCGCTGAAGCAGCCAGTTGCCGCGATTTGGCGAAGATCTGTCAAACGGGTCATATTGCTTCATGGGTGTGAAGTATTGATTGTCGCTGGGAGACGAGGAACGGGCTAAGTCGAACTGGTACAAGCTTTGCTGACGATAGGGTTCATGAGCCTCAGAGGCGCTGGCATCGGGTTCAGTGTACTCGGGGTAGGCTCTTCCTCGTTCCCTAACCTCACACTCATCCTGGGAATAGTCCATGTCGCGGTAGGCATGACCGTGAGGAGAAACCGCCAAGCTGTTTGAAATCCGAGTACGCCCTTCAGATATGGCCCTCCTGGCCGGCGGCACTAGGGGTGTCGAGCTTGACCGGAATCTCTCTTCGACCGTTGAAGTCGTATGATCGCCCGTTGGGTGCTCTGACAGATAAGATCGGTACGCTTCACAAGATGTGTCGGCGGTGGTATTCCGCATCGCGCCGGTGATGGCCATTTTTCTCAGCCAGTCTGAGGCGTGACGGGCAAACCTCTGGGCGATGTTGGGACGGGGCGCTGATTCTGGTGCTGGGTCGCCATCTGAGGCCGAAACAGACGGTGTCGAATATTCTGAAGAAGATGGGTCTTGAAATCGATTTCCCATGTCTCTATCTTCGTCTCCTGCGTCCAAGGCTTCTGTCTACCCTGCCTGGTGTGCGGGCGTCGAACGGGATGGGGTATGGATGGGTGCGGAATCAATGATTGATCAAATCGACAAATCTGCAGGTTTGACGGGCCGGAAACACAACTTGGGGTTGTAACCTTGTGGGTGCGTGATGCACAAGTGGTTTCAAAGCACTGCTACAGAACGGGTCGTGGTAATTCAATCGAGACTGTTTTGCTCCTTCCCTGCGAGCTACTCACTGCCCAGGACTACAGTCCCGGTCTCGGCACCGCCTCCTTCCATTTATGTCCGTGATGAGCAGGGACCCAAAGTCCAGTCATGCTTTATTGGCTGTCTTTTCACAGTACCTACAGGTATTGAACCCTTTCGTCATGTTTGAGCTGGCCTGACTGTGTTTGTTCCCTTCACCCGTTGTGAACGGGTCTTGCTCCTCGAAGCTAAAATATTAACAAGTGTTCTGCTATTGTATCCTGCTTCTGCCAAGGAGATGCGAACCCAGGATCTGCTTCGAATGGCCCATTGCCAGATTCTTTGTCAACATCATCCTGTGCCAGCCAAATAGGCGTAATGCTCAGTTGCTGAAAGGGGGATTGGGTCACACCTGGCTATCTGCTTCGAGGCTTGATTGGGGTGGCGGAACTCTTCTAAAAACGCGATGTATCCAGCGTCCACGTCGGCATAAGAGACTGTCGGTCAGAGCAGTTTGGGTGCTAATCGTGAGGCTGCTGACTTTGGGCTGCCATGGTAACCTGCCATTTGTGTAAATTCTGGATAACCACATAAGTTAACTGATGTAGATAAATCCTAGCTGCAGCCCCGGCATTTGCTATGACTAAGTTGTGTAGCCCAGTTACAGAAACATGCTAGTAAGGTACTAATATGGAGTACTACGCGCCCTAAGCGACTGCTTGGCTTATAATCAGAGAAGTTGATAAATTAGAACAGTCAGTTAATTTGTGGTGAGAACGAAAATCCTCGTTACCTTGTTGATCTCGACTCCCGCTGTTCAATGGTTGAAAGAAGCTCAACGCGGAATTAGACCTGCCTAGACATTCTACTAGTAGCAATTCTATTTAGGGTTATTTCATATATAGCCTCAGTCAGGTCGTAGCAAGTAGCGGACACCGACCGTCCCTGACTGGGACTGAGGCATAAACCACAACCAACTCTGGAGATCGCTCAGAACTTAGACGCCATATGGTGCACATGTCGGTCCCACAAACGACTGACATAGCTGAACATGCGAGGAGTTTGTAGAACAGGCTAGCAGTTTGTTGAACATAGACAAGGGAATGTTATGATCGACTTTTCGTCTACCGCCTTTTGTTGGTACACTCCAGCGTTCAATGCTACAAACACTCAGCAGCGCCCACTCCCTACCTCCACTGCAGTCCACAGTTTCAGATCCATGCAGGCATACAAAGCATAATGCGCGCAACATAGGACAATACTGACGGTTTGGACGCCCTCAGCGTTCCCAGATCTGGGCTTGCTCACCAGCTTCTTTAGTCCAGCTGATCCACCGTTTGCCCGTTACCGTTATTGACTTCGGCCCGGTCAACAACACGCTTGGCATCCTCCTCGGTCACCTCGAAGCGCCAGCCGAACTCATCCTTCAGCTCGCCGAGCTGGATGCCCTTTAGTTGCGAGAGTAGCTTAACGCAGAGCTGACCGGGCTCGTCGTTGCCCTCGGAAACGTAGGTGACAGTCTCTTCGCCATCCTTGGACGAGACGCGAGGGTGCTGCGGCAGCTCGGAATTGGCACGCCGGGTGATGGACCGGATCGGGACGAGTGAGGCAGCAGTACCCGCAGCCATGACTTCCTGGAAGTTGGGGAGTTCGGAGTACTTGATCTGTTTAGGGATTAACAATTTGTAAACCGAGATGTGATGGGCCCGACCCATTGCCACCCTGGCCCGGCAGGGAGACGACCTACCGATCGCCTCTCAACCTTCCACCCAAAGCTCCTCGCAATCTGCTGCACGCTGTCGCTCGTCACGCTGTCAATGACAGCCTTGCTATCCGGCACGACCAGCGTGACGGCCTCCCCCTCCACCAGCGCGCCGATGAAGCCGCTCGTACTGAACTCGTCCACCTCCTCGTGGCGCTTGCTGTCCAGATGCAGCGTGATGCCGTACCCCTCGTTCCTCGCCTTCTCGCTCCACCTCAGCACGGGCGCATAGTTGCCGCCGACCTTGGCACTGCCCGTCCCGTTGGGCGCGGCCCGGTCAAAGTCGTCCAGGATCAGCGCCTTGACGGGGTGGGTGCCGTGGTAGACGCCCGTGGGCAGGACGAAGACGCAGAAGGTGTACTCCTCGGGCGGGTTCAGTCCGAGCTGGGCGGAAGAGCCGTAAATTTGCGGGCGCACGTACATGGCGGCGCCGGTCTCGTGGGGCGGGACGAACTCCGCGTTAAGAGCCACGGCTGCCTTGACGGCGTCAAGGAAGAGGTCAGTCGGGACGGGGGGGATCGAAACGAATTCGGCAGAGTGCTGCATGCGAGCAGCGTTGCGGTCCGGGCGGAATATGGCGATGGCCGAGTCGCCCGGCATGCGGAAGGCTTTGAGGCCCTCGTAGGCCTGCTGGCCGTAGTTGAGGGCCGGGGCCATGCCGTGGATGCGCATGTAGGGGTCGGCGACGAACTGAAGAGGGGACCATTTTCCCGTCCTAACCGAGTAATGGGATTCGATGTGGCCGTTGACTGAGTGTCAGGGGACCGCGTTAGTTCACCGTACGCGGCACTCATTGTACTTGAGGATCGCATCCAAAGAGAGATCTCACCCTCGCGGACGCGGAATCCAACATTTGACCAGTCAATCGTGTTGACAGGAGGAGGAGGGAAGGAGGCCATGGTGTCAGCTGGGCTTGATATCCGATAATTTAGCTGGTGGATATAGATTGAAGGTGTCCTGACTTGGGCCAAAGGACAATTTTTCTCGCTTGTGTGAAACTGTCTAGCCTTGCATCAGACAGACACAAACAGCACTCAATAGGTTAACGAGATTGAACTATGAAGGGTGTTGCGAGCGCTGCGCTGACTGAGGTCGGATTCCCGGCTCGTGACCCCTTGTCCCCATTTGCTCCGATCGGATTGCGGGCTTGATGATCCAGGGGCCTTAAATGGGCTTCGCAACTAGGAAAAGCTCTTTTCCCCTCCCGTCCATTCATGCGCTGCGGCTTCATTGGTTTGGTAATGGCGGGGTAGGTGAGTTGACATAAGCGTCCGATTGTCGGCCTGCCCCGCAGTCCGATTGCGGACTGGAGCTCGTGATGTCACCATCTGTCGAATGTCCCACGAAGAGAACAATGAGATTTATGGGAACTGCAAAACGGGTTGGGTGTTCAGCACTGGCAGCCCAGTCTTTTACGTGTTGACCGTGGATAGCACCAAACTGGCTATGAGAGCACTGCCTCCCCACAATAACGCTGAATATGAGTTTATTGAAAATTGAGCCGTGAAACAATTTCTGCCACGCAGTTCCAACGCCTTCCCTCCGATTCCCTGGGAACCATTCATAGTGTGCCCTTCATCCATGTCTAAGCCCTTCCCATGTTATCCGACAATGCCTCCTTGCCCATTGCTGGAGCATACCAGTTTCAGGCAAAACCGTTCCAACTCTATCTACGGACCAATCTGCCGCCCGTTCCATGGCCTACCCTTATATCTTTCCCTTCCTGAAAATCCCTAAATCTTTAACGAATCGAATCCGTTCGAACAGCGGAGTGGTCATCCGTTCAATTCGGCCAGGAAGCTGGATCCTTTCAGCGAGCGGACATGAAGACACGCAAGCCAGTGAACAACGGGCGAAACGCTTCTGCTGCGCTAAAGGGGAGATCAGGAGACGCAGAACGCTACATGCGAATAAGGAAAAGTGAAGGTGAGAAACATGACGTTGAGAAACAAAAAAAAAAAAAAAGGATACCACCAGCGGAAACCTGGCATCGATGCCTGGGACCGCGCTTTTGTAGAAGGATTGCAACCGGGCATATGTAGCAAACAGAAGCAACAGAGAAGCCATGAAATCGCAGCCGCTGGATATGACCAACCCACTTATTTTTGTCGAGATCAAGCCTCAGGAGACCATGGGTAGCGGACAGGTGCCCGCGTTGACCCCGAGCTCTTCCGACGGTGGCGCGCAGGGACGCCAGACCTGCATCGTGAATCATTGAAGTTGGTATGTGCCGGGTGAACCAGCAATACGATTGCTTACGCGATGGATGCCAATTTCTGCAGTGCCATCAGGACGCCTGTGTAAAAGTTCGTCAGTAACCGGGAAAAAGATAAGAAAGAGCACAATCCCAGGGAGGAAGGTGGAATGGAATACTAACCGCTAACGCCCTGAGCCAAGGTCGCCGTCGCCTCCGTGTTCCTATTCCCCAGGCTCACCGTGACAACCTCCTTGACAGTCCCGTCCTCGCCCAGAGTATTCGCCCATTTAAAGACCTTCTCGTCCTCGCGACCGTCTCCAATGACCATGAGGAAGTCGACGGGCGACGTGTGCTTCTCATCGGGTGCCATGTTAGCCCGCAGGTCGGCAAAGATCTTTTGCGCTGCCGTGGTCTTGGTCCAATCAATGGGCTCAACGAGCACGCAGCCGTCCAGGGGAATAGCATGGACGCGCTGCTCCTCGCACGCGTCATTGATGTGGCTGGCGCAGTCGGTCGCTTGCCGCTGCGCCGCCTCGTAGTCCTCGGCCGACTTGTAATGGAAGATGAGGGAGCAGCGGCGGTCCTCGAGCTCGGCCCCCGGCGTGCGCTCCAAGTAGTAGTTCAGGATCGGCTTGACCGACTCCTTCCACGAGCGGATCTGGTCCGAGTCGGCCATCTCGGTCCAGGTCGTGCTCCCGCAGTCCTTGAGGAAACAGCCGTTTTCGGCGATGAGGCCCAGGTTCGGGACGCGGCGGAACAGACGGTCTAGCTCTTCCGGCCGCCGACCCGACATGACGTAGATGGTGTTGCGCTCGTCGAGGAGCAGATCGTTCAAGACGTCTAGAGTACGCTACACAAAGTTAGACTGCGGCCTGTTACAACAGTTGACACGGTATCAAATTGTGGCCATAAACTTACCTGCGGGCTAACCGGAATGATTTTGTTGACAGGACCCCAGCTGACCAAGGTGCCCTCAAAGTCGAGAATGAAGAGTCTCCTCTCAGTGCGATTGTACTGCTGCATAAGGCTGTGCATCGAAAGGCGCGGCACCGACGTCTGGTCGCGGCGGTGCTGCTCGTCGTAGACAATGTCCAGGCGCGACATGAATTCCGTAAACCAATGCGAGCCGGTATGGTGGTTGACTGCCTCATACAGCTTAGTCCAGCGCTGCTCCTTCTCCTCGTCGCCCATCTCAAGCGCCTTCTTGATGGCATTGGCGCAGGCCCGGTAGTCCCAGGGGTTGACCGACAGCTCGTTACCGCCAAAGAGAGACGACGTGCCTGTGAACTCGGACAGGATAAGAGAACCGTGCTTCTTCTCGCTGAATTTGCCATCCTGGCAGTACAGGAACTCGTGCGACGTCAAATTCATGCCCTCGCGCTGGCTGGTGATCATCAAGGCATCCGCGATGCTCAAGAGGGCCAGGTACTGGGCGTAGTCGATATCCTGCTTCAGATACACGACCGGCTGGTAGGCCAGGTTCGCCCAGGATGAGTTGACTCGGGTCACAATGTCCGAGACGGTGGCGTCCAGCTCGCTCTTCTCGCTCGTGGAGAGCGCGACCTGGATCAGAACAGTGTTGTTCCGCCACTCGGGGTTGGCGTTCAAGAAGAGCTCGTACGAGAGCAGCTTTTGCCTGACGCCGCGGACATGGTCGAGCTTGTCGCGAGCGACGATGAGCTTCTTGCCGGCGTAGCGTTCGCGCATGATGTCCAGCCATTTCTTCACCTCGACCTCCTGGCGGTGCTGGTTCAGGCTCACCGGGTCGATGCCGATGGGCATGTTGATGACGTCCACAAAGCGATCCTCAAGCTGCAGGCCATCCGGCGTGGCTTCCGCGCTAAGAAGGCGACTGCAGGTTTGGAGAAAGTGCCTGGTATACTCGTGGATCTGAAAGCCAATCAGATTGGCGCCAACCATACCCTCGAGAAGCTGCTTTCGGACAGCCAGGCATCTGAAAACCTCAGAAGAAGGGAAGGCAACGTGCAGGAAGAAACCAATCTTGGCATCTGGTAGCTTCCTGCGGATCATGCCAGGGACGAGCAGGAGGTGGTAGTCGTGGACCCAGATGACATCGCCACGCTTCCAGTTCTTGATGATTTTGTCGGCAAAGGCCTGGTTGACGTTGACGTAGTACTTCCAGGAATGGTCTTCGTACGCCTTGCTCTTGGGATTGTCGGGAATCTGGTAGTGGAAAACGGGCCAGAGAATCTGCTTGCAGAAGTGCGAGTAGTGACCGTCAAAGTCCTTGTCGGAGCAGAGCACAGTGAGCATGTCGTGCTCGGTGTACAGCCGGTCCGAGATGTCCTGCAGTTGCTGAGTGCCTTGGAGGGCGTCGGTCGGCATGCCCAGAGTTCCGACCCACATGTAGTCGCCCAGCTTGCACTCCCTCGCAGCAGCCTCGGCGGCGTTGCGCAGGCCTCCGTTGCCCTGGTCCGCATTGACAACCTTCCAGTTGGCATTGGCAAAAACGCGGTCGTGGCTGTCGCTCCTGGTCAACGAGCGCGGCTGCGTCACACCCTGGCGGCCCAATTCCTTCGCTTTTTGCTGGAGCAGGCGACTCTTCTCAATCAACGATGGGGGAGGCGGCGAGTTCGCGCGTGACATGGGCTGGTCGGGACGCCCTCCCCAGGTGGGAGAGCTTCGATCTGCGGGCGCGCGGAAGCCATCGGCCGCGGGCTCAACCTGCGGGATCTGCACACGCAGGCCGTCCTCGTTCGTGAATAGGTGGTCACGCGTCTTGTCATCGACCGGGGTAATGGGCGGGGTGATGTTGGGCGCCTGGAACAGGCTCGTCTGCTTTTCGGCCGGAGCCGGCTTTCCGGGTTGCTTCTTTTCGGCGGCAGCACCCGGCGGAGGGGTACCCGGGAGAGTGAAGTGGATGGTTTTGGGGAGGAACCTGGAAAACGGTCACGGCATTAGCCGTCGTCACCTCGAAGGTTATGCCCAGGCATCGGCAGAATTGGGAGTAGTTTTGCACGGAGGATGCTTCAGCAAAACGTGGACTCACAGAGAAGCGATGAAAACCGTCATGGTGGGCGAAGGTTCGGCTGTCGGGATCGATCAAATAGGAGTGGTATAGCGGTGGCCTTTAGGGCAACTGGAATTCGAGTATGGCATATGTAGGTGGGGACGGATGCTATCGAGCTCCGGCTGTCGAGCCCATCGAGGGAGTCTGGGAGGTGTGACGACGACGTGGGAAGCGAAGTCTCGGAGTGGAAGAGCGTGTGTTTATGCGGGCCCGGCAACTAAGAGAATATGCCGGTCATGCACTAGACAGGTCGAGTATGTTGTCAGGCTGCAGGCTCCGGAAACTATGGGGATGGTCGGGGGTGGCCGGGACGGATGCGGAGCCTGTACCGAGATGCTGGAACGGAAAGGAGGCAGGGACTTTCACACTTCGGTGCTATGCCGCAGGAACTTTGAGAGACCGACTTGGGACCTGATCCAAACCAAGGCTATCTCCGACCAAGATGGACGCCGAAATGCAGGGTGCGGGATGCAGAGGGCGTGAGGACGGGAATGCGGGAAGGCACCAGGAGGGGAGGGTTGAGGGGAGCTGCCTGTCGACTGCGAACTAGGCGTCAGCAATCATTGAGGTATAAGGTTCGTGAAGCCACCCGAAATCTATGTAAGACATATAATGTAAGTAAGCAGGCGCAGCCTACAATGGGCTGCGCCGGGTTTCAAGTTATTTATAAAGAGGCCGTCAGGCCGTCAAACATGGAAGCAATTGAGGTTGTTTAGCGCCTGGCCCACCCAAGCGACGACCGTCACCTCTGACGTAACAGACCCCAGGGAGATGCGGAGTCCGTTTGTTCTCGCACGCTCGGGGCCAAGACATGACTACCCAGACAATGCACTATGCAACCTGAAATGTTGGAGTTCTGGGGGTAAAAGAGACTGCCAGAGATGAAGATATGTCACTTGCCTGGAAGTTGTTCAGAAGCCCGGAACTCAGAAAGGTGGTTGGACAGAGCTGCGGCTGTTTCCCGCTAAGTACCTGGAGTAGGGTACGCTCTGGCCCCGTGGAATGGATGGCGGGAGAAGTGGGGTGCGAGGCTGCCGAGATGGAGGTGTCTGGTGTGCGAGATGTCGGGGGTGCTCAGCATCACGAAATGCATGGAAACACGGAAGAATTTCAATCATTTCTTTTCTCGGGCCAGGAGCTCGCTTCAAGGCATTGCGTGAGAAGTTTCTCGATGGAACACTGCCAGTGGAGCCTGGGCAGCAGTTGTCCCGCACTTGCTGCTCGTCATTCCAGCCCATCCAACAAGAGTCCTTGATCCGTTCCGCTTGGCAGCCAAGAGGAGTCAGGGATGCAAGCTCCAGATCATCCAAAGGACTCCACAATCGATACTTTGAACTGCTGGCGCCTGCAGTGTCATGTACAAGTACTCCATACAACTTGCAAGCAGTATCAATATAGTTTCGATCATTCTCTTTTGGCAAGCCTCTGGTGGATGAGCTTCTTGGATGTGACGGGCCGATCATTCCCCGATCACCGTCCAATGAACGACAGCAGCACCTTCGACTGGTATGCCGCTACACAACCTTCACCAACAGCCGTCACGTAATCAAATGCCTCTCGGTCGGTCAACATGAAACCACATGGGAGCACCAGATGATGGGATGGATTATTGGAGAGACAGCTTGACGAACGGCAGGCCTCGGTACGAAATCGACACAGCTCTAGCGCCGACAGACTCTACGTTGACGACTACAACCTTCAGGTACCTCATCTTGGGACTCGGGCTGCCTGGGCAATGCAGCGATATTGGAGTGCAGGTGCTTATCGACCTGGCACACCTCCCGGGCCAGGTATGCCAATCAAAAGTGGTGGAACACAGCAGCGCAAGCATTTCTTACTTCCAGGTTCTCACAAGCATGGAGCACATGTGCGGCCTCCAACTGCACGGGAACAAAGGCTCACTCACGATGGATTGGTCGTTCAACGCTGCAGCAAGACTAATCAAGGAATGGCCTGACCAAGCTGGCACTCAGTGCGCCTGTTGAAACGGCCTGGTCACGACCAAGACTTCCAGGTTACTGTACAGTGTATTACGTTCACAACATTGGATGTTTCCATCTTGAAGGCTCATCAGACTAGACTGATGCTTGTGGTAACTTCCAGGTTTTGCCGGCTTCTTCTCCGTCAATCCGGCACGGGAAGGTTGAAGTGGGGACCGGCAGCGCCGCAACTCCATCCAACCGAAACACCCAGCACACAAATTACCCCGCCATCGATCGAAACCATCTCAAGCCGAGCAAAGACCCAACATAGAGCAGTTGCAATCGATTGAACGTTGAACCTGTCCAGTCAGAATGCCGGCGTGCACAACGTGCGGGACCTGGTGAAGAGTTGTAGCCAGCACTGCCGCCGAGAGGCACAGACGGCATCTTTTCGCACACCCTTCCGCCGGCTACGTACGTGTAAAACAGCGCAACTTTTTGAACCTTGTTGTGCTTGGCCTTGGCGAAAGGGAAGGAAAATTTTCTTGTCCAACTCGATCTGACCCAGCCACATGGGGGCCGGCCGTTTGAGATCGCGGGTGCTGAGTGGACATTGGAGCGGCCACCCGACATCTTCCGAGATAGGCTGAAAGCCAAATGCCATTTCCACCGACTTTGCGACTGCGGCTTCCGCATTCAAACTTGAATATCCATCCTGCCAGTCCTCGACGAGCTCGGCCTTTCAAAAGCCAAAGTCCATGTCTCAGCCTGACTGTCGTGGTTCACAAAATAAATAGCTCATACTGGGGCAATGGATGCCCAATGTCCCTGCTTATATCCGTATGGATAACTTGGACTCCTACTCACTACGGAGTACTTGGTCAGCGAACCGAAGGCAGAAAATCGCCGAACATGCGCCGCAGACGGAATGCCACAGCCGCAACGGGAGTTACGGGACGAGAAATATCTCCACTCCGAGAAGGTCAGCCAGAACAACCTCAACTGTAACTGGAATGGTTCCACTTTACTCTACTCACAAGAGGTGGGTCACTCGAGGATTCTCTGCACTGCATGAGAGTGCTAGGGATACCTCACAGAAGATGCACCGCTGCCAGCCAAACGGGTGTCGATCGACGCTCTAATTCTGGGAGTTTGGGACGGCTCGCACTGATAGCTTGGGAGTGCTGGGCGTATCACAGCCCGTCACGGCCAGCAACATGGCTAAGTACGGCAGGTGGGCCAAGGCAAAATACACGTGAACCTGCAGGCGGGACAGCGTCGTCGAGTCTGAAGCCTCTGCCCGGCTGGCTTTCCCGTGTTGAACGCCGCAGATCTCAAATCTTGCCTCTTGCGCCATGAGCTGAGACAAACCACGATCAGGTAACCCACATTTCCCTCTCGTGCAAGTCGGTCGAAACACATGAACAACTCGTCCTCGGGGGATTCCTTATCACAGTACAGGTCACGGTACAAACATGTGCTCCCCGCAAAAGTTTGAACCCCGGCCCAGGAGCTGTCGGGGACAGCCACAATGCTACTGTTACCCTACTGTATGTACCGTCCCCTATGTCAGCCGGTCGGTAAAACTGCCGCTTCTGGATCCAACACCAAAGCTGATCGGAGGCCGCCCTAGCCGCCGCTCATCCGGCCTCCCGTGGGCCTCTCGCATCATGCCAGTAATCTCGGCGCCAGACCAACCACGGCCGGGCCATCTGACCGGGATTTATAAGAGTAGAAAAGCACAGCATCAGATTGGGGTTACACAGCCAGACAGCGCAGATTGCAAAGCAACTCTCACGACCCGATTGAAGCTGGCCATGAGATCCAGCCCTCAGGAGACTGGTTTGCCGAGGCTATCACGCGCAAGACACCTGATGAGCATCCATCGCGGCGCTTTTTCGCGCGTCACATCCACCGGAAAACTACCGTGCCTCTGCCTCCAATCCCAAAGTAACGCCAGAGCAACAGTACATGCGCGCTCCAAGTCGCGTCCGCTTCGGCTTTTCCCTTTCGAGGATGGAGCCCTTTATGCTTTGCAGTGTGTACTCCATACGGCAATCTGTACAAGTACCACGGCTTTCCTCATGCGATATTCATGAGGAGAGCGGGGATGCATCTCGGCACAACCGTACGTCCCTACAGTTGCAAGTCCAAGACGGGGCAGTCCAACCTGTTAGAGGTGAAGCGGCCGCAATCTCAGCTCACACTCGAATGGAGTCCTTTTTCCTGTTCGCAAAACACTGCATGGCAGGGTATCATCGGCTACAGTCTCCCCACTCCTTCCACTCAGTTTTGTTCAGTTCCTCCAAGTCCTGACAGCTCTGTCCTTCCCGCCTGAGCCGACCATCTTGCCGTCGGCCGCCCAGTCGACGGCATAAACCTGAGAAACGCACATGTCAGTTCCGGCAAACAGGCGCGGGACGGGTGATTCCGGAGTCGCATACCTCGTCTTCATGGCCCGGCAGGTCCATGGCGAGATTGCCATTCCGTGCGTTCCACACCTTGAGGGTGCAGTCTTTGCTGCCTGTGACCAGCAGTCTGCTGTCGGCAGACCAAGCGCACTGGTACACCTGTGCTTGATGTCAGGGGTTGCCGATTGTGAAAGACGTCGGGCTGCCGTTTGGATGGTGGCTTACCGGTGCGACGTGGCCCCGTAGACTCTTGAGAAACTTGCCATCCCTGGCGTTCCAAAGTTTCTACAGTGAGCCGCGTCAGTCGTTTTGTGTGCGGACAGGGAGAACTGGAGCTGGGACACTACTAACTGTATGGTTGTCCCACCCCGCGCTGGCGATGAGAGTGCCGTCGGGGGAGAACTGCACCTGGTTCACCTTGTTTTGGTGACCCAACAACCTGGCTACGGGCTTGTTACCGTTGTTGGTCGGATCCCACAAATACATGGTGAAGTCGTCGCCTAGAACTCTTGTTAGTTTATGCCAGTACGGAGATTCATCGCAGACATACTCGCCGAGACCAGGCGCTCCGCGATCTTCCCCTGGATCTTAGCGGCCTTCTCAAATCTCTCCCTCGCCTTCTCTCGTTTGCCTTCCTCGGTTTCGGGCACCTCCTGCGTATGATCAAAGTAGGCGGTGCGAAGGGCATGGTCGCTCGACAAGGCAATGTGGTTGATCCAGTGCCCGTGAGCGGTGAAGTTGTGCACCAGAGTGCCCTTCACAGCATCCCAGACCCGCACAGACTTGTCGTGGGAACCTGTGTAGATCATCCCGGTGCCGCCCCATCGCACACAGCTGACTGACCCCTTGTGGCCGCTCAGGACGTGCTCAGTACGGCCTGTGTTCACGACCCATATTCGGCAAGTACCGTCTTTGCTAGCGCTTGCCAGACGCGGGGTGCCATCTCTCCATACTGTCGCCGCTGTTAGCAGAGACAATTCCAAGAACAGAGCAACCAACTCACAGTGGTACGGCTCCCATGCCAGTCCCAGCACCCACTTGGCATGGCCCTTGAGCTCTTGCCCGAACGGCTTGCCCGTTTCTGGGTCCCATATCCGGACCGTCTTATCCATGGAGCACGTTGCCAGTTGTTTCCCGTCTGGCCTCCAGTTCACACCCAGAACCCAGCCAATATGCCCTTTCAGTGTGTGCTTCGGCGTACCCGAGTCTGTGTCCCAGATGCGTGCCGTGTTATCACCGCTCCCTGTCGCTAGACGGCTCGATGATATTGGGGAGAATTGACAGGTAAGGATCGGCTGGCCGTGGCCGGGAATTCGATGAGCGAGACGCGAAACGGCGTGGACCTTGAAGACAGCTTGGGGCTCTGCGCTGAGGGTGATGGTAGTCCTAGCAAAAAGAGTTAAGCGCATGAAAGACGTGGCATGGCGGCATGTTCAGACGCACTCGAAGGGATTGGTCACGCCATGTTTCTGGAGGAGGCCCAGTAGGTCGGCAGGGTACTGGTCTATAATAACGTCTTTGCCAGGGATATGGATGCGGAAGCGATATGGGGTGAAGTCTTCTCGGTCCTGGAGGCTTCGTAGTCAGCAATTGGGGCATAGCAGCTCTCTAGCGGGCGCGTACCCTCCCCAGCAAGGTATTGAGCAGCGTTGACACATTTTTCTCGGTGGCATCGGCAAAGTTGATCTCAATTACGTCGGCCATCTGGTTGCCATCGCTGTCGACAAAATTGGCCTTGAAGGACCCGAGGTCGGTTGCCAGGAGCGGGGCGACATCTTGCTGCGTCTGTGTGCGTTCAATCTCCTCTCTCTTTTGCCGTTTGGATGGTGGGGGTGCTACTGTCGCCATCTTCCGTACTGTAGCTCTTCTGGTGTTGCTCGGTGATGATCCTCGGGCCTGCAAAGCGCCAGGACCACTGCGGGACACTTGCGGAAATTTTGGCGGAGTTCAGTGGCAGAATTATCGAACCCCACCCTTCCCATTGGCAACATCCACTGCAGTGCTTCCATGAGAAAGGAATGCGGCACAACTCGCTTCTAACAATCGCAATCTCCAAAGATCTCCTTCTCAACACACGGTCTGGTCTCGAGGCGAATCCGATCTTGTGTTCGGGTTAAATGAGATTCTTTACAGAACATCAAAGCGCAATGAGTACGAAATCGCTCAATTCGATCTCTGGCCCATAACCGACTCCCCTCAGCAATTCATCTTCTCCTTTTGAGCCATGGAAATCACCGGCGCAGACTTCTGCCCCGGTAGTGCTTCTTCTCCGAGTAATAGTCGCTGCCATCGGCACTGTCATAGCTATCATGCCTCCTCTCGTTTTGACCCCTGAATTGCTGCCCGACCGAGGTGCTGCGACTCCGGCCCCTGGATAAGGTGTCCGACGAGGATGCCAGGCTGTACGTTGCTTGTCGCTCGAGGCGACTAAACTGATCCGGGCGTGTGCCAACGTTCGCACGTCCATTTGGATGGTATTCAAGGCTCGGTCTTTCTTGCGGAAAGTCAACGTACGGCTGGCTGGTACCGTATGACACCGAGTGCCGTCGCCGGTCTTGGTCGATGCCTCTCGACCGTCGGTAGGGTGCTACTGGGGCCCCGTTTTCGAGAATTCTGAGATGCGCTCGGATTCTGCGCATACCGGTCACTGTTGCCGACGTGTCAGACAAGAGGTCTCTATCCTTGGAAGTTGTGACAACTCACTATCCTTCTCCACCTTGGCGACCAGAAACTTCTCGTACCACTGCTCATATTCCAAAGTACTCATCAGTCCGTCGTAGTACGCTCTGCGCAGACGGCGGAATATGTAGGGTGCCTCGTCGTCACATTCTCTCGCCTCTTGCTTCCGCTTGATCATGCGGCGGAGCTCCCAGCTCGACTTGATCGACGTCACGATACTGCCGCACGCAGCCATCGTCGCCAACACCACGGGGACACCCATCTTTTACTGCTTGCTGTCTTCCGGATCTGATGAAGCTTGGCAACGATAAACGTTTGAGCGAAAATGAGATAGCTTTTAACAGGTACGGCGCCCGGCGATTCCAAAGCTCGGTCAAACTGGGCGGGGGCTACAGTAGGAAAAGGAACAGCTGCAGCAGGATGAAACAGACAAGAACCCCAGACCTTACAAAGAAGTCAACCGATCAGTTCGACGCCTCCTCGGACTCGGCCGTCCCTTGTCTCGGTCCTCGCGCGACGCGACTTTCGAAACACGGCCCCGCTCCGGCCGCCTTCGGCCAGCGGGCCCACCAACGTTCCGGCCCGGCTTGGTGGTCCCGGAATCGCAGTTGCCCGGTTTGGTCCTTTTCCCGACCATCCTCTGGCAGGAGTGATGAAACAGCCCTGTCCGGAGACGGGCTCAAACTGGACAAAAGTCTACCACATGGCGCGATTACGGTGCTTTCTGAATGTCCTTCGGATCGTTGTGCAGTGTTGAGTCGTGGGCCATGCCTGGCAAGGTCACCCACCTCCCTAAGTCTCGTCTCTCCCCTTCTTGAGGCTACCTCTTCTGAATTCTCTCTTCTGAATTCTCTCTTCTGAAATCTCTCGGCTGGAATAGGCAGTGGGCACTTCCAAGCTCGACAGCGTCATCTGCCTGTGCCACGCCAGTACATGCAGCACACACCTCCCACAGCAATGAGGTTGCCAATCCAATAGTTATCGGTAAACTCTGAAGGGCTTACATGAGCTGAGCCCAGTTGGTGCTGGTTGAGTCAACTCCCTCCCGCCTTTTGCACCAACTGAAAGCGGTCGTCTGGCTGCTGTGCCACCCCCCGCCTCAGATGCTCAGAGGCCGACCAGAAGAACACCTGAAACCGGTCTTCTCTCTTTCGACCCATCCCAACACTTAAATGAAACGGAACAGAAGAGGCGCCTACAATCCCTCTCTCTAAACTCATCGGCGCCAACCTGTCCCAAAAGACCTCACCTCCAGTCCGCGGGGAAACCCCCTTCAGACATCGCCGATTGCTCCGACGCCTAGTGCACTTGTAAACCCCGGTGTCGCCTCCAGTTACTTCTGTGCCACTAGCCTTCTGATCTAACGCCAACTTCACACCAACACTTCGGCCAACCCGTCGCGACTGGTGTCAATTGCCGGTCGCCCATCCTGCTCGAACGGCCACTGACCTTGTTGGCCGATAGCAACTCGTCGTCACCCTCTTCAAAGGGCAGGCCGGCAGCCTGGGCGCCGGATCCCAGACAGAAGCCAAACATTGATTTTGAGCCCATTCAGATCTCGAACGGGATAGAAGCGGACCTAAACGGACAATGAAGTATTCGCGCTACGAACCAGAGCCGCAACCGCAGTATTAGTATGTACTAGCTCGTCCTCAATGGCCTGGCCCTTTCCGTTCCCTTGAGAAATCCCTCCCGTAACTCAACACGAGCTCAAGCAGCCCGTCGGGAGATCAGTCTCAGCGTACTAACAACACCCTGACCCGCCCAGCACGCGACGGCCTCCCCGAGCACATTACGCTCCGGCAAGAGCTGGCGGTGTCATTATCGAGGTTGGCCCGCCGCGGTCCCTCTCACCCTCCCCGTCGCGGATCGTTGTGGTCGAGAAGCGCAGACGGGAGAAGCCCATGGGGTTCCTACCTTGGCTTTGCGGTGGCTTCTGCTGCTTTTGGATTTGCTGTGATTGTATTGATGAGTGCTGGGGATGTTGTCCGGCCAGCGGCTATGATTCTGATTGAGCTGAACATCGGGAAAGGATATGGTGATGATGTGGTGAAACCAAGCAAGGAAGAGATACCCTTTTTACTGTGTTCTTGAACTATTGAACTTTGGTGTCTCAGGGCGGATCTTGTTCTTCACTTCACGGTTGGGCTGGCTTTAATGCCTACCTTCGGTTCTTGTGCAGGAGCCGCATCAACTAGTCACAACCCATTTGCTACCTGGGGCAGCATTTCTCTTGTCCAGCACCACCTCCGTAGGGCAGGCGTCGCTTGTTGGGCCTTATTTAAGATAGGTACTTCTGATTCCGGCTGTGTGCATTGTTTCCCAATGGACAAAATGCCGTGACACTCGGTCTCGCTGAAGCCGCTTTTCAGGTAGATGCTGCTCCCACTCAACAGCAACGAACCCGAGCAGGCCACAGACGTCAGCATTGCATGTATCAACAAAACAACGGGACTATGCTATTCCCATGGCCTTCTGCAGTAGCATTCACGTTACTCACAGGTTGTCTGTCACGCCTTTGATGATCCAGGGGTCATGCCCAGGATCGGGCAAATGTAGGAGTCTATTTTGTATTAGTACCTTGGGAGCCATGGTTTGTAATCTTGTCCGTGTTTATGTCAGTTTATTTCTACCGTATGGGTGGAGGGGATTGCGGGAAGACAGCTCAGTTCCTAGCACTGTGAATGAGTAGTAGTGCCACGAGGTATGGGTGGTGAAAGGGTCAAAAAAGGGGGGCCTCAACTTCTTAAGCCACAGACCGAATACTTCGATTAGCACGCTATATGTTATGATTTCACAATTTCTAGGTGCTTCAAGCTCTTGGAGATAACTCAAGATGCCAAGAAGGAGCACATGAAGGATAAACTGAAAGGAGATACATACGTCAGGTAGATAACCATACCTTCTCGAAGGAAATGAGATAAGGATAGTATGTCAATGTAAGAATTAGTATGAAGTAGAGGAGCCGCGCGCTGATGATGGAGATGAAGACAAAGAGAAAGCATGAGATGATGGATAATAGGATTCATAAAGGGGTAAGTAACGTTAACTAGTTAACGTGAGCATAATAACGAACAAATAGCATTTAGGAAAAACAATGACAGTGATCAAGGTGGGTAGGTGATCAAACTCTGGGTTTGATCAGAATTGGTCGCTGGCCGAGCTTAGCGTTTCAGTCTGATTTCAGGGTTGCTCATGCCCGTTGATCCAACAAGGCGCTTCTTGTCCAAAGTACTTGGATCTCATTGTGCCCTGGTTAGTGCACTGGCAGGGCTCAGGTGCGCCTTTGCCGTAGCCTGGGCAGTTTCCTGGCTGCTTTCTTTGGTAACAAGCTCATCCCCCTCCTCGTCCTCCTTGTACTGGACGCAAATTCGATATCACTGTCTTGCCCACCTACACATGGTGGATTGTGTCCCTTGGTTCGTCCGTATGATCTTAGCAAAGGTGGCACAGATAAATGGAAATTTGAGAGCTGGTGTAGAAATTGTCGGGGTTGGGAGCGCTTTGGTATTGCAGGAGAAAGCTCTCAGTCGCTATGAGAGACTGGATGCTGATGTAGAGCTTCTGAAAACAAGGACCCATTCGCTTGGTTACCAAGGACGGCCTTATATAGACACTCTCATGGCCAAGTTCAACTATCAAGATTTCCAAGGTGAGTGGGTTGACACGTATAAGTACTCCAAAATCCATTGCCAGAGATGAAGTCTGACGAGCACGCACCATGTTGCATCAAATGCACGTCAATAGGGTCACTGTGCCTGAAGCTACTGGTCACGGAAACCACTGGGCGCTGAGTCATTGACTACTTGGCATATTACCTGCCCTTGTGGATGTTGTAATTATGTTTTTCTGGTTGGTCTCAGATTTTTCAGGGGTGAGCTGGCTATCACAGGTGTCGCGTGAGGTGCTTTGGTGATCCTTGCTTGCTTCGAATCAGATTGGTCGAGTATCAAAATGTAAGTTGAGAGGTATTTGGTTTTCTATGCAGCATGCTTCTGGAAGCTCGTTGAGGCATTCTTTACGCAGTCCTCGGATGCTAGGATCAACCGGAGCGAGGCAAGACTCCAATCCCACACCCTTACATGCTCGGATCAAATGGTAACTTGGGCTCTGACAGAGATCCTCAGCACGGTAGGGTGTCAGATGGCAGCAGCAGGCCTGTTTGATGCACTTACTTTGAATTCCGCACGATGGCCATTGTGCAGTCATCTATCTCTTTTATTTTCAGCAATCTAGCAACGGACATGCCAGCCCTCTTAGACTCAGGTCACTCGTGTTGGAACCTGCAGGGCGACGACCGCTCAGATATGCGCTGGAAGAAGCTATTCCCAGTCAAAGCAGTGGATTGAATTTTTAAGGTGGTAAAAAGTGATTGATTGACCATGCTGTTGATGGGCATGGGAGAGGACTAAGTATGTAAGGAAGAGGGGTTGCAGTGCTGCCACCAATCAACCGCCGAGGTCCGTTGAATGCAGCCATCAAGGCAGCTTCGTTCCGACAACTCGTACATAGTAGTTTGTACCCGTAACTAACGCCAGAAACCTCTCCGTTACTTCGAGTTCACGGGCTAGAGCATCATTAGTGAGGTATTGTAGCATGCTACAATGAAGTCTCTGGTCAACATGGCAGGGAAACCCTCCCGAGGGTTTCGTTCAATTGCCGGCTACCTCTCTCCGACCGTTGAAGACGGTCTGCCGGTGAGCTTCTGCATTTTCGTTTCCCATGAGGACCAGATCCGGGGAGTAACAGACCCTACCGTACAGTTGATACTGAGAACGTACATCTCCTGGTATGTAAGTTGGGATCCATCTTCTCTTGAACCGTAGGGCCAAGTTGTTCAAGTCTGCCAATGGAGCTGTCATAGCAACATGTTCTTGAATTCAAAGACCACAAAGAGGTAATGTCCGCAGTGTAGGTAGCGGTGAGAACCTGGATGTTATGTTGGAGAGGGACTCTGTTACCTTTAGGTACCCTTACCTGCTTGTGCTCGCCGCGTTGGTGCTGTAATCACCTCAAATTGACTCTATCGGTGCTGATTACCTGGTAGTATTCTATCGGCCGGGACGTTGAGACAGTGTATCTCCTCAGCACCATTCAATCTGAAACAAGCCCTCATCTCTTCAATGACCCCTGAAGAGGTAACTCTGAGTCTACAGCGTCCACAGGATATCTCATCCAATGACAGACGAAGTGAACACAGATCCGGCGTGAGTTCATGAGGGATGTAGCGAGCCTGCTGCCCTCCAAGACACGAGTCAAGTCCCAACCAACACGTCACTAGTCTCAACATAACTCAGCAACACCCCAGTGCCCGATGGTACAGACAGGGCTGATGCAGGTTCAGTTGGCTGGTATTAGAGTCGGACCGAAGCCATATTAAGTCACCTCGCGGTGTCCGATATCGAGGTCGAAGCTCGGGTAGCACAGCATGGAGGAGGAGCGAATCTCGGGAACAGCATCCTGTCAGATGGTTTTCGACGGTTTGGGACACAGCCCGCCCTCTGCCATCCGGCTCTCTCGCTAAGGGACTCGGCATAAGTCTAGCATTCTTAGCTCCTTGCAGATGTGGCCCGTGAGGTTCGCAGACAAACCGGGCCGCGTTTCCTATCGCTTATCGGCGAAAGGAATTCGGGCGCGAGAGGCGAGCGTTGATGGCCTTTGTTGCGCACATGATCGGAACAGAAGAATGGAGGAAAAGGGAACGCTACGCTCGATGTGGTTTGAGTGGCGAGTACGAGCGTCGCCAATCGCTTTACCAGGTACAGTACATACTGTACCAAGAGGTGAGTACCTATGGTCAGATTCGCTCAGCGCGGCTCGCTGCCAATGAAGCGAGAGGCTCTTTTGCGTCTGTCCAAGTCACTGTTCATAGCTGTGATGAAGTGTCAAACGACACCGCAAAGTTGGATTTGAGGATGACGAGTCGAATGAGGCCAATTCGCTTGCAACCTCCATAGCACTACTTGGGGGCTCTTGACATTGCTGCCCCCAAGTAGGTAGTGCTTTCTCACCTACAGGGCGTCCGCATGTGGGCTCATTCCTGGCCTTTCTCTCTCTCCCTCCCTCTCCCTTTTCTTTTTTTTTTTTTTTTTTTTTCCTTTTTTGCCACACAATGTAGGCTTCCAGAGTTCCTTCAAGCTGGATCGGACGCCAAGGCGAAAGCGAGCACCTTGCATCTGCCGTTGCTCGCTACCACCCCTCGCTATTCGCCACGTTAGCGTTGATCCTGCATAAGCGATGTTCAACGGTGTGGCATCGGGAATCCCAAATGTAACCTCCAATCCTCATGCCGCCAGGTGCCGCTTGAACCCACGAGTACAGGCACGGGCACCCCTCGGACAATGGAACACACACACAACGGTAGGGACACTCAAGGACCACAAAGTACACCAGAATTACAACGGGGTATATTCACTTAGGGGCAGAGTTGCACGAGACAACAGCAGTCCCCACGCCAAACAACCAGCTCGTGATTCACCAGATTCCGGGACTGGCACACTTGCCGAACCACTCCGGTCCAGCAACCATTGCACACCCACCAACCAAACCCATAACCCAAGATGTATGTGTCTTAGGCAACAATCTTCTCGGCGACCTTGCCGTCGTCGGTAATGATGACCTTGTCGACCTTGAGCGAGGCCTTGACCGGGTTGGGCTGGTTGTAGACCCATTCGAGCTGCTCGAGGGTGCGGCCCTGGGACTCGACGCTGTTGGAAGAATTTCCATTAGTAAAAGGGGGCAAAACCCACAAGCACAACAGGGGGAGAGAAACATACCCGAACAGGAACCAGATGATGGACTCAATGACGTCCCAGGCGACAAACACAAAGATGTACTTGTAGCCAATGTTTCCAAGGGCAATGGGGCCGGCGAACAGGTTGATGAAACCCATGCCGTTGACGATGAAACCCGAGAGGGCGAGACCCTTGGCGCGGGTCGTGGTCTCGAGCGCCTCGGTCGGGATAGCACCCTGGAGCGGCGTATAGGTGAAGGAGAAGATGATGTTGAACAAGAAGTACGAGGCGAGCGCACCCTGGCCGTAGGCCTCGTCGAACGGCAGGTTGTTTTTGTCGTTGCGGTCGAGCACCGCCGACAGACCGGCGTTGGTGGCCAGGGCGACGGCGCACAAAAAGGTACCCGTGACGAGCACCTTGCGCCTGGGCATCCTGTCCGTCAGAGACATGGCCGTCAGGGCGCCGATGGCAGAGAGACCCTGGTTGAGGATGTTGAAGCCGAGCTGGGCCGGAACCGAGGTGACACCGATGTTCTTGAAAATGACCGTATTGAAGTAGCCGAGACCGTTGCCGGAGAACTGGCCAAAGATGGAAATCATGAGCACCTGAGCCAGACGCCAGCGGCCACTGTGCGACAGGAGGAACGGCCGGTAGTCCCACCAGGTCTTGTCGATGCCGTCCAGCCGGATGCCCTCCCTCATCTCCTCGATCTGGAGGCGGACGAGGCGCGAGTTGGGGTCGCGGTTACCGTGGTACTTGACGAGGAATGCGAGAGCCTGGTCCTCCTTGCCATTGGCCATGAGCCAGCGCGGCGATTCGGGGATGAAAAAGACGCCGACCATGACTATGAGGCAGGCGAAGGCCTGGCCGATCAGAGGCACTCGCCACGACCAGTCGCTGTCGATGTAGTTGGTGCCGAAGCAGACAATGGCAGCCGGGATGGAGCCACCAAACCAGCCGCAGTTGTAGAAACCGGTGCAACGGCCGCGCCAGTGCGGCGGAGCAACCTCGACCGCATAGGCGGGAGCGGCGACCGTCATGACGGAGATGCCGAGGCCGAGAACGAAACGGCCGACCACGAACTGGGCGTACGAATGCGAGGACGAGATGATGATCATGCCGAGAATGATGATGACAGCACCGGAGAACATGCTCTTGCGACGACCGAGCTTATCGGCGATGAAGGCAGCAAACGGCATGCCCACCATGGCGCCACTGATTCATACCCATGTCAGCTGGCCGTTAACTCAAACGTTTGTTGGAAGAGACGCTTTCGGCGGAGGAACCTACACAGAGTACATCGAGAAGATAACCGCGGCTTTCTGTCCAGTGTCTGCAACATCCAGGGTGCTCTGGAAGGTCGGCATTCCAATGATGGCAGTCATGAGTGAACCGTCATAACCGTTGGCGCAGGCACTGATTTTGTTAGTTACACTCGACAATATCTGAGCCGAGAGGGTTCCGGGGCGGATTCGTACCAGCAGAAGGCGATGAAGATGCTGACTACGTTCTTGCGGTCAGTAAGTTGCCCAGGACGACATCATCAGAACTTGCGGTGCCTACAGTAGAGATGGATGGACTCCTTGCTCCAGGGCTCAATCTTGGCCTCCTTGATGGCAGCGAAGAGCTCGGCCTAGGTCCTCGGTTAGCGAATCAACCACCACGACATCACAGCCGGACCATTGATTCTCTCCACACACGCACATTGTGAACTGCTTTCTCCTTGCCAGAGACATGGGGAACATGAGTGGCAGGGACGGCGGCGGTTGCCACCTCGTGAGCACCAATGTGCTTCTCGCTCGTGATATTGTCGGACCCGTGCGACGACATCTTCGCGGCGTGGCTCTAGCAGTGGAAGAGGCCGGGGTGAAGATGGAGAGCGGTGCCGAACAGATGGCCAGGAGAGAGCAGCGGCATCGCCTTTTCATATAGATGTTGATGCTGGCCGAGAGCTCTGCTGCATGTAAATCGAAGTTTCCATAAGGGGGAGCCAAGTTTCCAAATCCGTCAGCGGAAAACCCGCCTCCGAGCTCCCAAAATGGGAGCGAGGAGGGTGCAGCGCCCGGGCTGCATCGTGATTGATCGAAAATTCTCCGATCGAATTTAGCGCCGGGGTACTCCGGATCAGCTCCCTGGAGAGTCTGGGGAAGAAGGATGCAATTCGCCAGACTGTGAAGGACGCTGTGCTTGTGCAAGTGTGGCCCAAATGGTTGATGAAGGGACCGTGGTCTGACGGACATCGGGCCTGGATTCCTGCGCGCATGGTCAGTGTGCGGCCCAGATCACCCCTGGCGAGAAAGCTCGCGAGGGATGCTAATCGTGTCTCGTGCCCTATCCGTACCCGAGCCCCCGGAATAGTCACGGTTCAACCATTTGTCAATGGCCGGCGTAGCGAACACGGGCTACCATCCATCAATTGCCTGATTTTCGATGAGGAGAGGCCCAACACCGCGTGTGATGGTTCTGCGAGACCGCGATGATGTTGCGATGTTCCGAGGTCTAGCCCCTGTGGGTACCGAACGTCCTCCGGTACCATGGGTACCATTGCATCCTCGCGTCGCCCGCACGTTTTCAGGTTTTCGCTTGTTGCTAGTGCTGCTACCGATACCTGGCCCAGCACCACACCATCTTGAGCGTTTGCAGATCTTCCAACCCCATCGAGCAGTCAGCCCCGCTGAGGGTCCGGAGCGGGTGTCTCTGGTTTCCGCGAGTCAGATCTTAGGTATCGTGTCCATCTCAGCAGCTTGCCGATACCCTGGAGAGGGCACCCTCGCGTGACACGCAGTCTCCATTTTTTCCCTTCCCGAACCCATGAGGAACACAAGAAGCGCCACTGGATCCAGGAAGCAGACGTGCCAAGTCTTGGCCAGCGGTACGCAGACCCTTGTTGCATCCACCATCGCGTAGCTCGGCCGCCTGAGGCGGTCGGTCCGTGAGCCAAGCTTCCCGAGCCAGAAGCAGAGGAACGATCAGGGTGGTTGCCACAAGCAGAGCTGTCTCGCCGCCGAGAAAGGGCATTCTCGTTGGGCGTCAAGCTTTGAGGCCCTTGACGGACCATGGAGCCTGCCCATACCAGACCAGCATGATCCGTTTACTGTGTAAGGTAGTCATCATAAGTTGGCTGCTGGGGGGATATGGCGGATGCCATGACGCGATACACTCTTCGATGATATTGCCGGCCAAGGACGATATCTGTTTATGGTCAGTCTTTTATCGAATCTTCAAGAGTCCGTGGTATCCGCAATGTATTCCCACTGAACTCTAGAGCAAACCCCTGCCGTGGTCAGTACCTGCTTCCAACATCAGATCAGAAAGCCAAGGCGGAGACCCAGCCGTGTCCACCGTTTGCCGCCCTGTCTGTGCACGACGGTGGCTCCGTGGTGCGGGTTCCGTGGTTCGAGAACCAGTAGCCACCAGGTGTTGGGACAGGGCAAAGCCAGTAAGATGACCGGAAGCACACCACCCTAGCTAGTTTGAACACCACAGGAGGCGACTTGCATTCCAGCTCCGGTTTGGAACTCGCTGGGAGCACTGTTGGCGACGCATTGCAGATGAGGAAACCTCAAGCGAGGACGGGCGGTAAAGAGAAAATGATAACGCCTCTTGTCTTCGTACATGGGGGCAGTGGTAGTCTTTCAGCGACTGGAGGAGATTCGGGTTCTCCAGAGTTGGAATGCAAACGTTGAGTGATCGAACTTGGAGAGAAACCTGACTTTGAATCTTTGGTCGAACCGAGTTTGAGTTGAGGGCCATTGGTTCTGAAGCGAAATCCAACTGACTTGACCTCTTGACTTAGCTGGTAACCAGGTTGCTTGCGGCATTCCAGGCTTTGATTGCGAATTCCATATGAGGCGAAGAGACCTTTCGTGGAGATTGAATAGGTAGAAAGTATGGTTTTTGTGCCAATTCCCGGATGAAAGATATCTTGCTTCTTGCGTGAACGACTGGCCAAGCTTTCGTTGACTTCCTGGTTGTAGCCTTGTGGGAATGGAATTAATGCCAATCGTGAAGCACCTGCTGCATGCCACTGTAGCATTATCACTGGTCTTGAATTTGCAGGGAACATCCATCAGAGGTGTGGTCTGTAACCGGCGGGACAGGCAAGAACAGTGGCTTCCAGCTTCTTTCAATCATGACTGGAAGGTGCAAACGGCGGCAAGACAAGGCATCTGATGGGACCAAGACCTCACCTGCGAGAAGCTGGAGCACTTCCTCGTGCCACCTCATGATGCAAAGAACTGAAGTCACTGTCTTTGACAGTATGACCACCTGGGCATTCCTCAAATGCCTGGCGACGTTCTTTAAGTGGGCTCGAACCACCCTGCAGGGACCTGGGACTGCTGTCCTGCATGTCTCAGTTGTTACCTTTGGGGTGTTGTGGAGGCACTTGCTGCATCAGCTCGATGCATTGGACTGCTTATTGAGATGGGTCCCTGACCATTGTCCCCTGAATACGACATAATAATGGTTTCGTTAGTGTCTGGCAATTGGTATCTCAAGATTCCCTTACTTTCGTTCCCCGAATCCGCACCATACAGCCGCTCTCTTCTCCAAGAAGGCGTCCATCCCCTCCCTGGCATCCTCGCTCTTTGCATGCAGCGCCATGACTCTCCCCGCCCACTCGGCCGCGTCCTGATAGCCATCCCCCCAGCTGCCCTCGACCTCAATCCCGTCCGCTCCAGTCAAGCTTGCCTGGGTCCAAAAGGCCCACTTCCCCATAGCACTCTGCTGGGGAGACATGCTGGCCAACCTCTCCACCGTGCCCACCACCTCCCGGTCGAGCGCCTGAACCCAGCCCTCGGAACCCTCCCCACTGTGCACGACACGGACAACATCTCCTAACTCCTTCGCCGACACGTCCTCTGCCGTCGCCAGCATCCAAAACGCCCTGCCATTCCCCAACCGCCGACTGACCGCCGTGACGGGGCTTGAGCAAGGCAGTCCCAGTGCGGCTCCGGGCAGTCTGAACCGGGTTCCGTCCGCATGCGCGATGGGAAGGTCGGTGGTCAGCGCGAGCTGGCAGCCCGCGGCAATGGCGGGGCCCGAGATGCGGCCTACGACGAGGGACGGGCTGCGCCGGATCAGCGACATGACCTCGGCGCAGAGGCGAAACGTCTCGGAAACCTGGGCTGCCGGCAGCGTGCGCAACTCGCGCAGGTCGTGGCCGGAGCAGAACACTGGCTCGTGTGCGGCGAGAACCAGCACCGAGGGGAGGCCCTGACGCTCTTGGGCAAAGGCGCGGGCCGAGACGAGCCAGGAGTACTCGTCGGAGAGGTTGCTAGTGAAGTTAGAGTGTGCTAGTTCTAATCTGGAGAGCAAATCGGGCTTAAAAGGCGGGAGGAGGAGGGTTCGGCCGGTGGTCGGGGATGTGTTGGCCTTGATGAGCTGGTCCCTTAGGGAATGGAGCTCGGCCAGGGAGAGTGCATTTCGACGCTGCGGCGTGTTGAGCGTGATGTATGCGGCACGCCGCGGTAGCACTGGCAAGGACATTGTTCCCTTACTGATTGCCCTGCTCCTGGCTGTGAATAATTCCCAGAATTCATTCAATGTGCCCCTTTGAGTGAGGAAATGGTTGCGTGATGTGTTCTCGAGGGTGTTGAGAGGGGTAAAAGCGGACAGCCCTAACCCTCTCATCGTCCTTATTGCAGATAGCAGGCAGGCGCGTCAAGTTTGTCTGCTCGATGCCGCACCTGACAGATAATTTCAGCATCAGGAATGGAGCCTTTCTTTCATCTCATTGACATCTACATAACCTAAGGTGTCTTCAAAATAATAAGCAATCATTAGCACCAGAGTTTCAAGTGTCGATCCAAGCAGCCGTACAATTTCGGCCAACTTCGCGTCTTCGCCCTCAATCGTCCCATCCTGGGCGCCAACCACTGACTGACCACGTTGGCAATCTGTCACCCACGATAGTGACTCCGGACACAATAGAATGCCAACCCCAGGGCCCACAGTCCAACCAGAATAAAAGCCTGGGTCGGGGCAAATGCTGCACCGCGGACGACGACAAACCCGCTCACCAGGGCAAAGATGACGGGGATCACGAGGACAGGTTTGTAAGGTCTTCTCAGATCAGGCTCGCGGTACCGAAGAATGATGGCACCCATGACCGTCAGAAAGAAGAAGGTGTACTCGCCCAGGCCGTTGAAGGTCATGAGCGCTCGGAAGTTGCCGAGAAGGATGTAGACCGCGGCTAGTACGGTTGATAGGATGATCGCGTTGATCGGAGCATCCGACTTGAGTGACTTGTGGTTGTTGACTTGCGAGGTTTCGCGCCCAAATCCGAACCGGCCGACAACGCTGAGCAAACGAGGCAGCCAGCCTTGGTTAGCCGCAGCAACAGCCATGCGGCCAGAGACGAACGAATTTCCGAGAAGAGAGCCCGCAACAACTAAGCAGATGAAGACGGCCGCTACAATGCCCAAAGCTGGGCCGAGCAGGCGCGTGATGGCCGTCTGAGGGTGCAACCGTTAGGAACAAGCTTGAAAGGACAAGGAGCCAGCTGAAACCTTACCACTGCTACACTATCCGTCGTCGCCACAACATCCCAAGGCAGCAGAATGTAATAGGCGGCGTTCGCCGCGAGAAAACACAAGATAATACTGGGAATCGAAGTGTTGATGGCGAGCGGCAGTTGGCGGGCGGGGGCAGAAAGCTCGGCAGAGACGTAGATCGCCTGTGACTGTCAGCGCCGTTCGATCCTCAAAGAGCCTCATCAACATACCTTGTCCCATCCCGAGTATCCCCACAGGGCAGCATACAGAGCGGTTGACAAGTGTCCCAACATGTCCCACTGGCTCAGCCCGTCCCAATAAGTGACGCTGCCGTCGGGGTTAATGCTGTCCCTGTAACCAAACCATGTCTTCTCAGCCCAGTCGCCGCCGCCGATGTCCCGGTTCGGGTCTGCGAGCTGAAGGAAAGCCACAACGACCCCAACCACGACAATGGCAGCGATGGTGACAAACTTGGTGGCGACAAAGAAGTTATTAAGCCGGGTGCTCGCCTTGGTGCTGATAGAGTTGGCCACGCCGATGCAGCCCAACACGGCAACCGAGACCAGCTTGTGCCCAATGCGGTCTCCCTCGCCTGTCACGCCAGTGGCGGAATAGATACTCTCAACAAAGACGATGCTCAGTATGGCCAGGGTAGCAGGCATGACGGCGACGACCCAGGTCCAGGCGGCCAAGAAACCGAACACATCCCCAAAGATGTACTTGAGGTATGGCTGTACACCTCCTGGGCTCTCGTCAGCATGCAGTTTCCCCCTAATACTCATCTCTTAGCCCCCGCAAGACACACCTTCGCCCGGAATCGCAGTGCCCAGCTCAGCCATGGTGCTCGCCCCGGCCCAGGCCAGAACTCCGCCCACCAACCAGACCAACAGCGCAGCCCCCGGCGACGGCACATTGGTGTCGATGGAACCGGGGGACGTAAACACGCCGCTGCCAATGACGATGCTGATGACGATGGCAAACGCCTCGACGGCGCCGAGACTGCGGGTAAACGTGCCCCCCTGGCCACCACCGACTGCCCTTTCCTCGTCGTCGTCGTCGGCATCCCCGGCCCCATGAACATCGTCGAAACCTCCACCGGCGACGTTGGCGCCGATTTCGTTGCGGGCTAGTTCTGCACTCGCAATCCCCGTTAGGAGAGGCCTTCGTTCGGCGGGCGTTCCTCCGTGGTCGTTTAAGCCCGAAGCGGCCAAGCGCGAAGTTGAATTAGCGGCCATGGCGGGCCCACGCTCTCAAGGCTTTACTGGAATCAATGCCGAACTTGCAGGGGCCTTTCCGATCATCAGCCGCAGCGTGGGGCGACGGTGGGCTGGATGGCGTGGTGATAACAAGGGACGAGGAGACGAGCGGTCTGGTTTCGAGGTGCTCGGCGATGAAAGAAATAGCAATTGTGTTAAGGATCTGCACAGCACGCCATCTGCCGGTGGCGGGGCCCACTGCACGAACTGTCTTGGCAATCATGAAGCCTGTTGCTGGATGACAGCAAAGAGCAGGCCGTTCTTCGGTTTACTACCATCGCATATTGATGACTTATGTGTAAGGGTCAAAACCATCGATTGACCTGATAGTTTTGGGTAATCGTGCTCGTTGAGGCAGAAAAAAGAAGCACGTCCATAATTTTCCTTCGGTCTCTACAGTTGATGGAACCATGAAAATCCCGTGGTAATGTTGATATTATGTGCTGTCATTGAATGAGATATATCAATTAACTTAGTTCATAATTCTAAGCGACCTGAACTCGGACTCGGCGAGCTCCCTCCTTTGAGGTAAGCCTTGGTTCAGTCGTCCTAGTATAAGTGTTATCAACCAGTAGTTATAGGACTATACAGTATGCTCGCTGCGGTGAAATAGAACGGCAACTTTAGCTCCATTATGTCCTAGAAGGGATTCTTTTTGAGCTGTGGGTTGCTGTTAGATGTAGGTACAGTGGTTATCTCAGCAGGCAGCACTATGATCATGCGTCAATGATTGAAGCATGACTTCAACGACCTCCCGCCTCAGACTGGGGCTCCATCACACTTTACACGAGTAGATACAACAGTGAAGAGAAGTTCACAGGATACAGTTCAGCCGCAATAACAACTTGGAAAACACAAATAGTACCTAGATAATATCAGAGAGATCAAGTATAATCGAGAGCAATAATATACAAGCATACTTTAACGTTATACCACTCGACATTTTAAGTTCTACAGCCCTTGTGACGGCACTGCCGTCAAGGTACACGCTTGCCTTGCTGGCGCGTGCTCCACTTGTTCTGGCATTTATCTCCTGCATCTCCAGAGCTCTTCCAGCCTCTCTTCCTTTTCTCCCCATCTTGTATTCTTACACAATAGTAAGGTCTTTCCGCAGCCTTGCCTCGACAATGGCCCTCTGCTCGTGACAACCCTGTGACATCTATAGCATTTGTGATAGATAACCTTGATGTAACTCGACCTTAACCTTAGTGGTGAAGGGCTTAGCGAGAGATGTAATTGAACTCATTGTTAACTCTAAGATGACAAATAGTTAACATTGATCACTGTTGATGGGCCTGCCCTCGACACTACCTTGCCTTTAGAAGCTAAAACCGTATAACGCATCATATTGCTCTTGATAAAAGGTAAGCGACTAATAACTGCTGCTCAACAGCTTGGGGACAAATGATGTGTTGAAAAAGAACATACCCAGGACACCTGTGTGCCCTTCGCACGTCAAGACGCCAAATAATTACGGATAAACATCATCTGTTACGTTGAGCTGATAATCTCCAAAAAACACTACCGAACTGCCATCGCCAACGGCGAGACTCGAACTCGCAACATTCAGATTAAAAGTCTGACGCGCTAACCAATTGCGCCACGCCGGCTAAGGTACAAGTTGTGAAGCACAGTTTCAAGCATAAGGGTTAAGGGCAGTTTCTACGACTTGGGAGACACGTCAGCCCTTCGCGATATCTTGAACGTCATGTCAACCGCTCGCTCACCGCGCGTGTTGGGCCTGGGATAGAAGCCTACGTTGGCAGCTAAAATACCCCAACCCATCCCAGGCGGTTATGCAAGTAGAGCGGATTCCTGACAAGCCCTGCCCGGGAGTCCAGTGTTCGGAGGCAATTGGAGTGCTGAACTGGAGAAGTAGGCTATGTTTGCCTTGTTGGTCGACTCCTGTTCGCTCCCGCGGTCTGGAGTAGTTGACGTCAGTCAAGGGACATCTGCAGTAGCTTGGCGTCAAGGTTTGCAGGAACTTTTCCAGGCCCTCCATGCATGCAGTCGCAAACGAAATCTCAACTCCTGGGTAATTCGAAGCTGAAGCCTCATTTCATCTCATAAATATCCGGACCAAGAAACTAAAAGTTACAATCATGCCATGCAGAGACAAACATGGCCATCTCAAAGAATCGGTTGATCACGTGGGCACTTGTGCTTGCTGCATCCGTCCGGTCTGGTTGGGTACTAAATACTCGACAGTTATCAGGATTTGTTTCTTGCTCCCTGACAATGCCCCGTTTCTCCTGTACTAGCAAGTGCGGCCCTCCTATCTACAAAGTGTCTGCGAGAGGTAAGTGGCTGTCGGTAGGGAGAAAAGTAACGGCTATATTCCGACTTGCCCCCCAAAGCAATAAAGCATACACTCTCCGGTCAACGCCTGCAACGTAGCCGCGCCGTAAATGCTCCCCCATCCAGAAACCGCTAAGCCGAGTCATGTTACCGTACCGCGCTAACACGGATGACTTTTCTCTGCCCTTTAAAGCCATCGAATCCAGGCCGCGCATAGTGGTATAAACGCCTTCCCGTCGGTATCAAAAACAGACCCGCACACATCCTGAACTCCAACGCCTGTAACCCTAGTGCCACTAAAGTAAAACAAGGTTAAAACGATTGTGTCGGTAGTTGATGTTGAGAAAAGCCACAAGCTGTTAGCCCAGAAGAGATCCGTGACATTCAATGGTCCTGATCTAGAATGGACCTCTAGCCGTACGAGAGAGGCCTGTGGTCGTTGCCAATTGTCGGTAAAAAACTTCGATGCCGTAGTTATACCGTGCCGCTGTAGCGATAGGGTGAACCAGGTGCGCAGCACAGAGACGGCGAGGAATACCGCCCCACCGTGTCGCCAAACAGGGTCGCTTGGTGTGTCTTCATGGGCATAACGCCGATGTCCACATCGCGGCAGGCGACGCTTCTCCCCGCGTCGATCCCCCTCCTGTTTCCTCCTCTGCTTCCGGCTAACATGGAGGGCGCCCAATTGTCTGCTCACTTCTTGCTCCTACTGGTCGACGTGATCTTGCTTGTCGACATCAAATCTCCAATGTACTTTTGTAAAAACTTGTTGTGGTTGTCGAGCTTGTCATGTTCTTCTTTGACCGCTTCGATCCGGTTGAAGATGTTGATCAGCGAGTCTTGCAGTGCTTTGGCGTGCCTTCGCGCAGCGGTCAGCTGGGTTGTTTTCCTCTTACTGGTGGTCGCCCTATCTGAGTTCGTTACGGGCAGGGTTTCCAGTGGGGTTCTGAAACTCACCTTTGCAGCTCCTCTCTTGCTTGCTTGCCGAGTGTTTGGATATCCTCGGTTGTTCTTCTTGGGCTCATGGACCGCACATCGTCTGGCCCGACATGCAATTCGACCGGTCCGACGTCGGACGAGTCACGAGGCACGATCATGGTGCCGCTGCTCTTCCGGCTCGGTAATTTTGGGCGCATGGGTTTTGGCGCGTATATGTGGTCGGCGTACGACCCTGATGACGATGCATCCGACCAGTCCGGACTTGATGCTTTGTGCGGACTTGTGTCTCCCATTATGGATTATATTGCCGATGTCGGCGTGGAAGGACGAGGACCAGACGCTCGATTAAGCTTGAAGTAGTATAGAGCAAGCGACGACTGGAGATCATGAGCGGGAAGTATACAGTTCCTCCTAACACAGGTCAACCCAGCAAGGTCACTGTTATCACCATCGGATGGTCGAGATGGCGCGGGGCTGAGTGCGTCGGGAGGATGGTCTCGGATCGCGGGTTGGGAGGGTTTGCGGTCGGACGGTTCTAGGATGGAGAAGGGAGTGAGGGCGATATTCTTTGGAGCGGAAACCTCGGACGGGTAGAGCGCAGGAAGACAGCTCAGCCCGCCAGCTCTTCAGGTCGTTGTAGGCGGCGAGGTGGTGGTGGGCCCCTTGGCCAAGGTCGCGGGTCTTGAGAGCGTGGGGCTGGCTGGGAACGTCACGAACGAACGTGTTCCAGAAGAATGTCAGATCGCCTTAAGGTAGTTGGGAAAACGGCCATAGACTGGAAGAACGAATGCTGGGAGATTTCAAAGCGTGGCAGCCGACCGAAAAGACGAAGATTTAGGCGCGGGGGCAAAACGGTGGGGACTCGTCGGGCAGCTCAAGGGCAGCTGATCAGGAGGTGAGGTAAGTCTGTGACCTGTTTCTGCTGCCGCGATCAGCATCAAGCCGTTGCCTCGACCCACTGGGCGACGGTGGCTGCGAGGCCCGGGGGTTCCCTCTCGGTGTGGTCAAGGAGCAGATGACCGGGGCCCTGTTTTGAGATGCTCTCTGCGGAAGCCAGCGTGTCGATCGGTGGAAAGATACGGCAACTGCGTTTAGCTTACCGGTAACCTCAGACACAGTGACGGATACTGCCTGGTTGCTGTTCGGAAGCCCAAGGGAACACTCGAGAAGTGTACTAGATCTGAAACAGCCGTAAAAGCGTCGGGGATATAAGTTGAAGCAGCCGGCAGCATCTAAACACTGTGTAGTCAGGTCCCGGTTGGCCCCTGTGCGATTCGGGGTAGCGGAGTTCTTTACCAGTAAGTTTGCGGTGAGTACGGGGCACAGTGTTAGTTATGACCTCAGGCTTAAATTACACGGTCGGAGTGATCGGCGCGATGACGCCAGAGTCCACCAGCCCTGAATAAGTGGTCCTGGAAGCCTGAAAAGCTTTCGGTCTTGCTCCCATGATGAGGTGGCTGCAGAATCCGAATGTTGCCTCGACGAAGCAACCGACCGTTGCCGCTAAAAGAAAAGGGAATTCTTCCGTCCTGCAGATGACGCATCTCTTTCCCCGGACGGGCACGCACCTTGCAACCACCGCAACAGCGCAACAGGCAAACGCGACTGCAATCCAACCAACAACCTGACATCCAGAAACAACACAACTTTGGTTGTGGTGGGAATCTACATGAAAATCTGACAGATGCAAGGCTCCTGGACGGCTCTGACAATGCAGCCGTCGGGTATCACGGACTTGTCCATGTCTACTCGACTCCGAATATCGGATGGTTCTGAGTTCCAACGGAAACTTGGTGGTGGCTGCAACCTGTGTTCCTGTTTGCAAGCGCTGATCCCCGGTCGCAGGGCAACCCGCTCCCCCGGCCGCTGCTAAACGCTGCAACGTCGGACCCTGAAAAGACCCTGAATTGACCACCCGCACTGTCCTGACTGTTCTTGGATTCCATGATGGCGGCTGAAGACGGAAGCACGCAACCCCAAGGGGCTACGAGACAAATATTGAATGTCGAACGCAGAGTCCGAGACTGGAAACCCAAACATAGCGGTACACGTACGTGTACGCTTCCTGGTTCCAAATATGGTGGCCCATTTCCGCCAAAAGACAGGACATGTCTTTCACCAGGACGGTCCCAATAGTTAGTGTCTGACAATAGCTCATACTAAGACGAGTAAGTGAAGAGGAAACTACTATAAGGATAGTTGATTACCCTAACATAGTGCGCCGTCAGTCTCCGGCACACCCCTCGTTTTCCGTTCCCTCTTCTAATTAGTCCCCCAGGCCTCCCGTGAGTTGCCCATACCCGATCCCTTAACTGAGAGGTGCGAAAGTGCGGCAATATTTCCAGGAAAACCCCAGATGGCAGGCTATGAGTCGATCTAAGTTTTCAGAGCCTCGACATGCCAGCCTGGCCCAATTGACCCTCGAGGCCTCGAATGGTTCAAAGGCCGCTTATATTGGATAATAGGTTCTCAGCTGACAACTTCCCTCGTCACAGTCTTCAACACTTCTAACAACCGCTTGCAACTTGCGAACCACGCCCCGCCTTTCCGTTACTAGACCTTAAAGTTGTATACGAGAAACGTGCCCTTGCACGACGGATTCCTTGCTTGCCAACTACACCTCCACACGAGTCGCACTGTGTCGACAGCCTGTCGATCACATCCCGTGTCCGTGGCCGACATACCCGTTCACTCCACCCAACAGCGCGAGCAAACCACCGGTGACACCGTGTTACCTGACGGCCTGCTTTCCGTCGCAGCAAATCAAACATGATTCGCGAACTCCCGTCGAGCTGCACGGAATTTGAACAAACGTTATTCAAGCGGTGGGCTTCCCCGTCACCAAGCCCTGTCCTTCACACGGACGTCTCGGCTCCCAGATCCCATACGTGTACGGAGCAGCTGCTCGACCGCCTATCGACGGGGAGCGAGTGGTTCTGAAAACTCTACCCGCAAAACTCATGTCTTTAATGAAATGCCTGTGTCTGTTCCGTGCCTCAAGGTCCTTAGGTACAGGTACCTTATCTCATCTTCCCCGCGGCTCGCAGCCTTTCACTCCAAGTCTACCCACGGTTTCCAGAGCATGAAGCTTGTTGACCAAGCCGCTCGGAACGCCGCTCGGAACTCGGCACGTCATGCCAAGACCACTCCTCCAAGCTGGCCTCCAGCCCTGCGGCTGTACGTTACACATACTGTGTAAGCCACATGCTAGAGAATTGAACGCTCTCTGTCCTTGGGAACCTCCTTCAAAACGTTGTGAGGGGTCGGAAGTAGGGAGCATCCCAATAAAACCACACGTTTACAGCGAGAGCATTCTCAGCGCATCGTTCCGCTGTAGCAGAAGCAGTCAAAAAACCGAAGGACTGTCTCGCTGCTAAGAATTGGTAAGATTGCACTCCCGCATCACCTGTAACGACTACTTACCGCGGTACATATTAAGACGTGATTCCTAGCAAGCCACGGATAAAAGTCACCAGAGTTGACCATCTATTGCCGTATTCGGCAAGACATCATCCACCCGAAATCATCATCATGCCTCTCTAGCACGTTTCGCAACCTAACGATGAGAGCAGCTCGGGTACCTACCCCTCCTGCGTCATCCGCCATCGGTCCGTCTTGGCCATGACTGAAAGCAGGGAAGGCCCAAAACAAGAAGTTGGACTGTCGCCAGGGCCGGGGCGGGGAATGCCGCAGAAGGCTGACTCGAAGCTCGGACAGTCCCTATGACGGGGACGTGCCGGAGCTGAGATCCTGACAGTAAGACGGGATGTGCTTTTCCCGCCGCGTTGTTATGGCCAGTAGGACATTCAGTTCAGCCAGTACGAGGCCGAGACATGATTTGAAATATCCTTGTGTTGTGGCATCGCTTTTGAAAGGGCGGGACTCTTCTTTGGTTGACACTTAGATAGTTCACCCGCTCATACTGACGGTGGACAGACAGTTGGTGTGGTGACCGTCATCCATACCAAGAACATTATTGTCTTGTAGTCATGCGAGGTATGTTGCTTCTAGGAGACCCTTGATGTGAGAAGCAACTATAACTGGTTCTGGAGCATGACGGACGCTTCTCATGGCCAATGGGTGAAGGAACGGTTTGTTTTGCCCTTCTTCCTTTGTTCCATCTGGTTCCTATCATCGTTGTACCATCTTACTTGGGTCGATAATCTAGGAACTTCGAGATGAAGTCCTATGTATGACCTGGTGCAAGCCGGCGTCACTCGCGCTGGGGAGAACATTCCAGTCCAAACTGTTTGTTGCTGCAAGTCTTTAAGAATACCTATATCTTGCGGGATTTGTGATGCACATCAACGCTTCGAAGACGTATGCCTTACATCTACTCACATTGTCCTAGTCAACATGATGGGGTTGCTTTTAATAATTACCTACCCGCTGAATTTCCCGTCATGTCAACACCCGGGAGTTCCGCGTAGATGGCGCGACAAGAACCCAGCCCATCTTCATGATGGATATCGTCAACAACGCCATGAGTGTCAACCATCCGATGATGGTGACTGATGCCCTCACTCCAGACTTCCTTCTCCTCCGCCCACGCCGTCCCCTCAGAGCAATACGTGTCTCGAACGACAATCCCTCCCAAATCGAATATGAGGATGAGGGAATCAGCGATGATGACGAGATCAATGATCCGCCGCCCGCGTACGAGGAAGGACACGACGACGGCCCGAACTGGTTTGACGAAAACAGCCTCTGAGCCCTGATGGCAGAGACGGACGATGGCCACTGACTCCATTATCTGGGCCCGGTTGTGGCCGAACGGCTCAAGGAGGTCTTTGTCGAGCGGCGAGGCAGGCTGCAGGCGCAACTGGAGAGCTTTTCGCGGCAAGTTCAGAGGTTGAGCCGAGCCGTTACCTGGTTGGATCACTGGACTGGCCGTTTTTGGGAGGACGTCGTCGGCGATGATCAATCAGAAGTGCCGCAGCAACTTGAAGTTGCGATGCAGGCCATGATGGACGAGGGTGGCCAGGATCTTCAGGAAGACTTCCCCGAACGGAGCGAGAGAGCTTCTGTGGTCGACGACACGGACTTGATTCCATCGGCGGAACAGGCTGACCGAGACAGGGTAGAACCAGACGACAAGCATCGCCGCCATCGCGTTTATCTTACTGGCCAGTTCGGCCGTGAGTTCAGTCGTAGGGGCCACGATTCCTTGGATAGCTTCGTTCACCCTTTCCTGTGGTAAGCGAAAAGGACATGTGGAATGAATCGGGGCCGATCCTCAGGCTATTTTGGAAATGGGTGATACTGGCCCGGCTTTGTTCTTTGGCCTTTTCTGATTAGGACGAGGATCAGTCGTGGTACGAGAGATGTTGGGCTCCTTCCGATGGCCATAGTTTCCTGACAGGGGCGGTAGTTATGCGGCACAAGCCGGTGGAAGCGATTGAGCTTTGGTGTGTCCACTCAGCTGATGGCACTGGAATGACTGGATAGAGACTCGGATTGGGAGCGGATTCTTGACCTACCGTCGTCCTTGAAAAGTCGAACTTGCCGGGATGACATGATTACCCCGGGAGCGGCTGATTCCAATGGCTTACCACCCACGTGTGCCATTGCTGGTTGGCATCTCAGCCGTGGTCGTAACCTTAACTTACCGGCTGGCTTGAGACAACGCTCCGGATTCTTCATCGGCCGATATTATGACCCGGTATCTTGGATTTGCTTTCGCGAAGTAGCGTTTTGATTTTGACTTGACTTACCAGCTTGGCTCTTCCTCGGGGCGTTATGGTCGATCGCGTCGTGTACAGGGGATTTCATTTGAAGGTCCTCAAATGCTGCATCTTGATCCGCTGTAGAAGTCATTGACTGCCCGGAGTTCGCTTTGCTTCTCCTCAAAATTTCGTTGAGCCGAGAGAATCCTGCTGCCTGTGCGGGCTCCCGATCATGCTATTGTCAACATTGAATGCGACGGCAGTCCTAAAGTGTGATTCCTTGTGGTGCTCTTAGGTGTGGAAGTTGCAATCCTCAGTGTTTCTCTGGTGTTCCACCGCTTTCAGCTGCGGCAAGCTGCAGAATCTGCAATTCATCATCGGGCTTCAGAAAATTGACTAAGCCAAACTAAGCACCAGGGCAGTCGCATTGGGACTTTCGATCTGGCTGCCCCACAACAACACTCTCTTATATTACTGCGTACCGTCCCAAACCTCGGCGTCCCGCCGGCCTCGGCCGGGGAAGCTCCGTCACAGATCTTCACGAACCCAGCCATCACTTCACGATAACTCTCACCAGTGACTTTGGGAAGCTATGCCGGAGCCAGTCCAGCATCAGACTGTCGGATCACCGGCGCCAGAAAAGGCCCCTGAAGGAAAAGGCTTCGCCAACCTAGACCCTTCATACGATGCCGTCCCGGACGCCGGCCTCGATCCCGTCATGCCGACCCCCTCCGACGACGCGCTGGAACGCCAGATCCGCCGCAAGGTGGACTTCCGTCTTTGCACCATCGCCGGGATCCTCTGCAGCCTGAACCTCCTCGACAGCGGCGTCCTCTCCAGCGCCGCCGTCACATCGATGCTGTCCGACCTCGGCCTCGACCAAGGCAACCGCTTCTCCGTGTCTATCTTCATCTTCACCATCTCCAGCATCGTGTTCCAGCTGCCCTCGACTATCGCCGTGCGCATTCTTGGCCCGCGCGTCTGGTTCAGCGCCATCACCTTGGCCTTTGGTATCATCACCCTCTGCACCGGCTTCGTCCGCTCGTGGCAACAGATGATTGTGCTGCGGGTCTTGCTTGGCGCGGCCATGGCCGGCATTTTCCCCGGTCTCTCATACCTCATCAGCACGTGGTATCCGCGCAGAGAGCAGCAGCTGCGCTTTGCCTTCATGCAAAGCGGCGAGGTCATCATTCTGGCGACTGGAAGCCTGGTCAACTACGGCCTCAACCGTCTGGATGGCCGGAGCGGTTTGGAAGGCTGGCGCTGGATGTTCGTCGTGCAGGGCCTCTGCACCTGCGTCATTGGGATTGTGACGTACTGGTGGATGGTCGACTTTCCCGAAAATTCGCACCACAGCTTCCGGTTTCTGTCCGCTGAGGAGGCCAGCATCGTGTCGAAACGGATCCAGACCGATCGCGGTGATCTCGTTGCCCAAGAGTTCGCCATTGGCAAGGTTCTCGTTCATGCCAAAGACCCCAAGGTCTGGGCCTTTGCTTCGCTGTTCTTCTTGCAGAACATCGTCTCGACTGCGCTGGCCTATTTTGTACCAATCATCCTGGAGAATGGGCTGGGATACTCGTCCAACGCCGCCATCATCCTGTCGGCGCCGCCGTACTATTACGCCGTACTGCCCGTCTTGGTGTCATCGTGGTTCGCCGACAGGTTTCGAATTCGTGCGCCGGTTATCAACTTCAACGCGCTCTGTCTCATTACAGGCTTTGCCGTCCTTGGTTTTGCTCACAACTCGGGGGCTCGCTATTTTGGTGTGTTTCTCGCCACAGGGGCCTATGTGGGGAACTGGGCGGCCTTGACGGCCTACCAGGCGAACAATGTCGTCGGGTACGTTTCGCCTTTTTTAAATATGTATATTTTGGGGGGGGGGGGGGGGGGGGAATGGATGTTCGATCAAGAAGGGAAGCTAACCGCTGGCCCCAGACAATGGAAGCGCGTGTTTACTGCAGCAGCTTGCACCATGTTCAATGGCGCTGGTGGCATTGCTGGGAGCTTCATCGTGCGCAGTTTTGAGGCGCCGACTTACACCACCGCTGTGTGGGTTTCCATCGGGTATGTTCCACTTCTGGCACGCAACTGGGAGGCTGTCAGCGGCTAACGGCAGTCAGTTCTCACATTCTCATGATTTCCGTCGTTGCTGCGCTTTCCTTACATTTTTACTTTGCAAATACTTCTCAGAGTCGGAGGTCTGGCTTTCTGGAAAACACAGTAAGTCATGCCCTGAATACGCTCTCCCTTCGCATTGTGCCGTTGACTAACATATATTCAGGAGGGATTCCGGTTCACTTACTGAGCCTTGCGGCTGAGCGTGCCAACGCGGCCGAGCGTGCCAACGCGGCCGTGCGGTGTGGATTATAGATTTATACCCAAATAACGTTATCCGTTGCTATCCGGTATATTTAGTACAGTCTTCGTCATCGACGTCTATGGCCCATTGGTCAGAACAACCAAGTCCCAACCGTCAAGACTGGCCATTCACACCATGTTAGCCCCGTTAGCCCTCAAGACCTGCCCCGAGACCCATTTGCTGTCCTCTCCAGCCAAGAAGGCCACTACACCAGCAATCTCCTCCGGCTCACCAAACCTGTTAAAGGGGCTTTGCTTCTTCAGCATCCCAAGCAGCTGCTCAGACTTGCCGCGGTAGAACAACTCTGTCCCCGTCGGGCCTGGCGCAACGGCGTTGACGTTGATGCCCTTGGACGCCAGGTCCTTTGACAGCGCCCGAACCATCTGGTCGACGGCGCCCTTGGTGGCGACGTACAGCAGGTAGGCCGGCGTCACATTGGTCGACGTGTTGAGGCCCGTCGACACGAAGATGACACGTCCGCCGGGCGGCATGTGCGGGACGGCTTTCTGAACGAGGAACAGCGGGCCCTTGACGTTGAGGTTGAAGTGCCGGTCGAAGTCGGCCTCGGTGGTATGCGCCAGGTCGTGCATGCCCATGACGCCCGCTGATCGCCTCATGTGTCAGTTTGCCTGCTGTTGGGGGGGTGTGATAAGAGGGGTAAGAAAGGACGAACCATTTGGTACCACGATATCGATCCGGCCAAATTTCTCTACCGCTGCTGCGACAAGCTTCTCAATGTCGGGAACCTTGGAGGCATCTGCCTGCACGGCCAGCGCGCGGTCGGCGCCAATCTTGGACACAACCTCGTCGGCGGCTTTGCTATCCGAGAGGTAGTTGATAACGACAGAGGCGCCATCAGCAGCCAAGCGCTCGGCTGTTGCGCGGCCAATGCCCTTGGAGGCGCCTGTGACGATGGCGACTTTGCCGCTGAGAGACATACTGATAACTGAACGATGTCTGAAGTAGGCGGAGCGGTCCGCGGGTTCGAAGGAGTCCGTAGACTGGGAGTGCCGGTAACGTTCAAGCTTCGAACGAATGTCCGTCGAGATTCGACGATGAATGAGATTTGGTCCTTTATCGTTTGTTTGATTATAGATGACTTGAATCACAGCGTCTCTGTCATATAGAGTACCTTTTATAGGAAAGACGTAGCCTCCAAGACAAAGGTGCTCTCCCTCAAGGGGTTATCTCCGCAAACAGCGCAAGATTCACGGGATCTCGGAGTTCGTTTGATGGCCTGACGTAAGTTACTTTAATTGTGCATACGTTTGAGGGATTATGCGCGATCCAGGGTAGGGTACCGCCTACCACTCAGCACCAACAGCAGGAAGCAACCAATGATCCCAGTTGGGATTACTCAGCTGTACCCTTGCTCGCTCGCCGTCAGGGTTAGACTGGGATTTCCACAGCACAAATTACCGCGTTGGGACCTGCTTCACCTTCGAGCTTCTCAGACAACTTCACCTCGGAGTAAAGGCCAACTGGTTACGGAGATATTCCCGCTCCGACTTATTACTGCGACTTGCGCAAAGTAAGACTCGATTCGAACCCCTTTCCAGGGCCAACCCTTTTCTCAGGCCAACCCATGGCCGAGCTTCTCGTCCTCAGCGGCACCAACCGTGTTCAACACGGTCAGCGCGCTCCTCTTCTCCAAACTCTTCTTGACCGGATTCGGGGCCGAAAACACCTCCTCCAGCTCCTCCAGCGTGCGGTCCTTAGTCTCGGGGAAGTAGAAATACATGATGGCGCCCTCAATCAAATCCCAGAAGACGAAAACGAGATAGAAGTAGTAGCCGATCTTCTCAAAGGCTGGCCCCGAGGCGTACTGCAGGACGGTGGATGCGAGCGAGGAAGCAAGGTTGCCGACGGCAGTACCCTTGGCGCGGGTCGCCGTGGGCAGAGTCTCGGCGATGTACATGCTCTGCAGGGGCGTCCAGCCGAAGCTGAAGACGATGCCAAAAATGAAGATGAAGGCAATGGTGGTGTTTGCCGCTGCCACCTGGGAGGGATCATCCGTCGCCATCTTGCTGGTGCCCGTGATGATGGCGAAGCAGATGGATGCGAAGACAATGGTGTAGAGCAGGAGCGGACGACGGCCGACCACATCTGTCATGCGCGCTCCGAGGATGGCTCCAAGGAAGGACAAGGCCGGGTTAATGCCGTTAAGAGCCAGGACCTTGTGCTCGTCGGTGATGCCGGCCGACTTGAGCATATTGACCATATAGTACGACGACAAGCTGTTCCCGCTGATTTGACCGAACACAGCCATGCCGATGACGCAAATGAGACGGCGGCGGGCAGAATGGGTGTTCCAGAGCTCGTGGTAATCGTACCATTTCTTGTCGGACGCCTCGGTGGAGATCTGATTCATCATCTCCTGCATCTGCAGCAGGACCATGGGATGGTCGGGTCTCCCTTCTCCATGGTATGTAGCAAGCACCTTGGCCGCGTCGTCGTGTCTGTCCTGTGCCATGAGCCATCTGGGACTCTCGGGCAGCCAGAACACGCCCAAGCATACGATGCCCGAGGTGATCATCTGGCACCAGATGGGAATGCGCCAGGCGTCCAAGCTGTCAATAAAGGCACAGCCGTAAACAACCCAAGAAGCGATGATGCTCCCAATATACCATGTGCAGTTGTACAGCCCAGTCAAGGTCCCACGCCACTTGGGATGGGCCATTTCGGAAACGTAGCAAGGCGCCGACACACAGGCAAAACTGACACCGAAGCCGAGCACGAAGCGGCCGGCCAAAAACTGGCCGTTGTTGGTGCTGGGCGCTTGGACACATGTCCCTATGATGACAATGAGAGCGCCAACAAACATGCCCCAGCGTCGGCCGAAGTAGTCGTTGACGGGGCCAGTGAAGAAGACGGCGGCCACGGAGCCGATGTTGTACATGGCAAACTATTAACAATGTCAGCTATGAATTTCGTATTGTGGATATGTCTGGAGGGCGTTTCGGGAACAAATGTACTGTCTCGTGAGTAAGATGGCTCCTGAGAGCCATAGACGGGTAAAAACAGTCCACAAACAAAGAAAAGTGTTGCTTACGACCAGGCCTGTGCTGGAGCCAGCCGTGGACCTAGGTATCCGGGTCGTCAGCACAGTTCCTCGAGCATCATCCAAAGAGACCTTCTCTGAGCATCTCACATGTTAAAGTACCGCTGGTACGAAGTCATGCCGTTGAGGCCACCCATCAGACTGCCGTCGTAACCGTTGAGGCATCCGCAGAGGTAGCTTAGCGACAGGACGAGGTAGAGACGAAACATGCGCGTAGACCACGCTGAGTATTTGGTATCGTCAACATCCTGGGCGAGCTGGACGGTCATGTCGGCTTCATGAAGCGTGTCATCGGCGTGATCCGCTGTGGCCGCAGTCTTCTGGAGGCTGGAAGCCATGGTGACGGTCCTGGATTGGGCGACAGTGACTGTCGTTGTCCTGGATCCTGGTTGACTGGGTTTATGGCGACTTGATGGCCGTATATAAACAGAACGGCCAAATGGTTATGAAACATGTCCCGGCCTTTTTGTCCAATCCATCCAGACTGCTCCCTCTGCCTGACATAATTAACAAATCCGAAGAAACGGGCACGAGGAAGAGCCTTGAGTTCGGTGTTCTGAATTTGCTACCCCGCACAGCAGTCCGTGGCACGGTGACACGTTAAGTGACGGCCATCGTCAGACCTTCCATTTAAAGTCATAGAACGGGGGCTGGCGATATTGGTTGAATGCAACGCCGTGTTGTCTTATGTCGGGCTTGTTGTTTGATTGGGGCGGCATTGTGCACTTGCTTGGAGGTTGCCGTGCTCAGTGGTTGTTGCAAGCTTGCAGCTTCCCCGTACCCTAAGTACAGGGGTCTTTTCTCACTGACCAGGCCTACTCGGCCCTATCTTGCCCGACAGAACACCGCTGATCAGCCCTGTACTGCCTAGGCTCACTTTAGAGTGACGGGACTCACCTCAGCTCAGGGCACGTGCCTGCCGCCACCTGGTTCAGGTTCCTGCACCCTCAAAACGTTTTCGAGATTCCATGTCACAACCAATGGGTGAGTACGTGATGACAGTCAAATTTCAGGTTACCTACCGCTGCCGCTGATTCACGTATGCATCTGCGGTGCGGGGTTCGCCGAACACGACACAATCCCACAGCAGACCAACCCCGCATCCGATCGTCTGGTTGATCGGGGACTCGGGGACAACGACACCGGCTCCCTTCTGCTCAATGTGCAGTTGTGCTTCCTTCGGTCTAAGATCTGCCGGAACACGACATATTCCGGAACTGAAACAGAATCAGGTTCTAGAGCCTGTGAAGGGACGACCGTCAGCTCGACATCAGAACAATGACCAATATCTTCTCACGAGGTTTGGGACAAAGGGCAGGGACACGCCAAACCACAAAGCCCATCAGCATGGCACATCCCCAGGGCATTGCCCTTCAGGAAGATGAGGGCCGGCCGGATTACGCCAACGAAGCCGTCTTCCGCCGGAACACCTTGCCTCCTCGCTCTTACTACATCCCGGAAACCTCACTTCTGCTCAACGGCCGCTGGGACTTCCACTACGCCTCGAGTCCTCTGAAGGCTCCCAGACCGAGAGCTGCCCGTGACGCCACGTGGACGACCATCCAGGTCCCCGGCCACTGGCAACTGCAGGGCCACGGAGTTCCTCATTACACGAACGTCCAGTACCCCATCCCGGTGTGCCCGCCACACGTCCCGACCGAGAACCCAACTGGAACCTACCGCCGGACCTTCCATGTGCCCTCTTCATGGGCCCACACCTCGCAACTGCGCTTGCGTTTCGATGGCGTCGACAGCGCATACCATGTGTGGGTGAACGGAAGCCTCGTGGGCTATGCTCAGGGGTCCAGGAACCCGCATGAGTTTGATGTTACGCCGTACACGAACCGAAACGGCCCCAACGAGGTGTCCGTGAGAGTCTATCAGTGGTGTGATGGCTCTTACATCGAAGACCAGGACCAGTGGTGGCTCTCAGGTCTGTCACTCTGAATCTGCATCTCCGTCGGACTCGGGCACTTACTTACACAGGCATTTACCGCGATGTTCACCTGATCTCTTTGCCGTCAGAAACTCGGATTGAAGACTGGTTTGTTAGGACAGACCTTGACGACGAATACAAGAATGCAACTCTGAGTGCCACGGTAGATGTCGTCACGTCAACAACCGCCACAGTCACCATGACCATTCGAGAGCTGCCCAAGCATGGCGGGCAGTCTCTCGGCAGCACACAGAAGGATGTCAACAATGGCGGCAAGGTTCATCTCAGTATGCCCATCAAAGACCCAGCGAAATGGACCGCCGAGACTCCCGACCTCTACTCCGTCGAGCTCTCCATTACCACGTCGTCGAGCGCTCAGACTGTCCATCAAAACATAGGATTCCGCAAAGTCGAGCTCAAAAATGGCTTGATTTGTGTCAACGGCCGACCCATAAGGTTTCGCGGCGTCAACAGGCACGATCACCATCCGCGATTCGGACGGGCCGTTCCCCTCGACTTCATCCGCAAGGACCTGCTCCTCATGAAGACGCACAACATCAACGCTCTCCGCTGCAGCCATTACCCTAGCCACCCCAAACTGTTCGACATTGCCGACGAACTCGGTTTGTGGGTCATCGACGAGGCAGATCTAGAATGCCATGGCTTCTACGATGCCGTGGCCCGTCCCCAAGACATCTCCGAGGGGATGGACTACGAGGAACGCAAGAAGCTGACATTTTCCCAAGCTGCCAAATACACAAGCGACAATCCGTCTTGGAAAGCTGCATACGTGGACCGCATGGAACAAATGGTGCAACGAGACAAAAACCACCCTTCGGTCATCATCTGGTCGCTGGGTAACGAGGCTTTCTACGGCCAAAACCACAAGGCTATGTACGACTACGCGAAAGAAGCAGACCCCGGGCGACTTGTGCACTACGAAGGAGATCCGCACGCCGAATCTGCCGACATGTACTCTTACATGTACCCGTCCGTTGAGAGGCTGATCCATCTGGCTAAAACCGAAGGTGTCAAGCCCGACGGAAGCTTTGACAAACCCGTTGTCCTTTGCGAGTATGCGCACGCAATGGGCAATGGGCCAGGGTGGTTGGAAGACTACGAGGAGGCTTTCCGCACCTACCCCCGCCTTCAAGGAGGCTTCATATGGGAGTGGGCAAACCACGGACTATGGAAGGAAGACGCCGATGGCAAGTCCTACTATGCCTACGGAGGGGATTTTGGGGATGTGCCGAACGACGGAGCGTTTGTCATGGATGGTTTGCTGTATAGCACCCACAAGCCCACCCCCGGTCTGATCGAGCTCAAGAAAGTCATTGAACCGGTGAAGGGGACGGTTGAAGGGGACGAGCTTGTCATCTTGAACGGGTACAATTTCACGGGGCTCGAGCACCTCACTGCGACATATAAGATTGAACATTTTTCAGCCCGGTAAGAAACCCGTGGTAGTTTTCCACAAGCGTTGCTGATCTCTTTACAGCACAACTTTGCTTGCATCCGGCGTTTTGGAACTGCCAGTCATCAGTCCAGGTTCAACAGCAATGACCCCGCTGCCCGTTGCAAAAGACGACCTTAAATCCCAGGCAGGGACGGAAGTCCACTTAACTATTTCTTTCCGTCTCAGAGAAGCAACACCATGGGCGGATGCTGGGCATGAAGTCGCTTGGTTTCAACACCGGCTCCGGGCAACCGATCCTGTCAGCTCGATATCAGCATCCCCTCGTGCGTACGAGAGTCCTGAGATAGACACTACCAGCCACGAGATCATAATAACCGGAACCAACTTCGCCTTCGCCTTCGAAAAAACCAGCGGCTACCTCACGCACTGGGTCGTCAACAATACGCACCTTCTTGACCCCGACGCAGCTACCAGCGTAGCAGTCATCCCCTCCTTCTGGCGGCCGCCAACAGACAACGACAAGCCTTCCTCCCTCCCCTACTGGCAACGCTTCGGCGTCGACGCCCTGACAAGCCAGCTCCGCTCCACTAGCATGATCAGCTCCGACGACGCCGTCAAAGTCACTTTCACCACCTTCTTGACCCCGCCCGTCCTCGACTGGGGTTACCTCGCCACAACGACCTACACCATCACGTCCGCGGGTACGCTCTCCATCTCGGTCCGCCTGCGGCCCGCGGGCGCCTACCCGCCCAAGCACGTCCCGCGCGCGGGGCTCGACCTCCGCCTGCCCCGCTCCTGGGACGAGGTCAAGTGGCTCGGTCTCGGCCCCGGCGAGTCGTACCCGGACAAGCGCGCCGCCCAGCGCGTCGGCGTCTGGAGCGTCGCCTCGGTCGCCGAGCTGCACACCCCGTACGAGGTGCCGCAGGAGGGCGGGAACCGCATTGGCACGAGGTGGGTCAGTGTGCGCGAGCCCGCCGGTGGCGGCGCCGGGGTGAGGGTTACTGCTTCTACCGAGACCGAGTGGTCTGCGAACTGTGAGAGGGAGTTCAGTTTCAAGGTCGGGAGGTACAGTGATAAGACGGTCCAGGCGGCGAGGCATCCTTATGATTTGGTCGAGGAGGATGTCACGCTGCTGAGGCTGGATGGGAGGGTGGCGGGTGTGGGGACCGGGGCTTGCGGACCGGGAGTGAGGGAGGATTTGTTGGTGCCCGTGGAGGAGATGGAGTTTGGGTTCTGCTTGGAGCCTGTGGGCGTGTGAGGACGGATTTTGAGGGTTGCTTTGTTGCCATCGACCAAAAAGGGGCTGGCTTGGGGTCATCTGGGTATTACTGTCAGCAGAGACAAAATGCACGGGAGTAGATGAACAATGCACAGTGATTGTTGGAAATGTTCTTTGCTGGTGACGATGTAGTAAGAGTGTCTTTTATGAACCGTCTTATGGACATCCATCTGATGCAAATACAAAACTGTTCCCTGGGTATCCTGCTCTATCTTGACAACACACCAATATGCACAAGGCCATCCATATCCTTTCCAATGTCGCACCGCAACAGGAACTCATGAGGAGGGCTTCTGATGTCAAATCAGTCGAACAGTTCAGTCAAACCATCTAGGCCATTTTCCCCATCCAGCAGCAATGAGACCCGACTCCAATGTTTTGCAAGAGTCAATCTAGTCTCGGTCCGCCCGCTTAGATGTCTTGAGCCCATCTCCCAAGCCGGCTTCGACGCCGTGCTCGTCGACGACCACATCGTTGCTGCTGTTGGAGGAACTGCCGCTGATGGCAGCCTTCTCCTCCTCGTCACGGGCGTCACGGCCACCGCCAGCCCGGGCGCTGCTGTCAACAAGCCCGTACCGCCTGGCATATTCTTCAATCTCGACCGGCTGGAGCTGCGGCAGCTCTTTGGAGGCCTTGACGTACGAGATGTTCTCGACGTGGCCCTTGGCAAAGATTATATCGATCTCTTCGAGCGAACGGCGAGCCGTCTCGGGGTAGAAGAAGTAAATGACGGGGATGAAGCAGGCGTTGATGGCGGCAAAGAAGAGGTAGGTGCCCCAGCCAATACTGGTGACCATGATGGGCGTGACCATGACAATGAGGAAGTTGAAGAGCCAGTTGACGCACGTGCTGACGGCGTTGGCTTTGGCGCGCGTCTTGATAGGGTTGACCTCGGCAGGGTACAGCCACGGCAGCGGCAGCCAGGTGGCGCCGAAGAAGGCGATGTAGGTGAAGAGGCCGACGGCGGCACCGCGGGCCGTCATGGGGTCGCCGGGGATCAGGCAGGCAAAGGTGAGGACCATGCTGAGGCACTGCCCGACCGATCCGATCAGGAAGAGACGCCGCCGGCCGACGCGCTCGATGACGAACCAAGAGGTGGTGGCAAAGATCGAGTAGACGATCATGTTGACCCCGCCGAGAAGAAGACTCATGCTGTGAGTCTCTTTGATGGACTCCTCAAACAGGATGGGGAAATAGTAGATGACAGCGTTGCAGCCACCGACCTGCTGCATAAACTGTGCGCTGGACCCGAGGAGCATGCGTCGGAAATGCTGTGTCTTGCCGCCCGTGAAGAGAGCCTTGAGGGGAGTGCTCTTTTGGCCGAACCCGCCGGCAGCACGGAGGGAATCCATGATGAGATTTCGCTCGAGAGCCGTCTCCTCACTTCCAAGCTCGTAACCGCGAATGGCCGAGATGACCTTGTCGGCATCTTCCACGCGGTGGTGGCTCAAAAGCCATCTGGGAGACTCGGGCAAAAAAATCATGGGTATGATGATGAAGACTGCGAAAATGACCTGGAAGGCAATGGGGAACCGCCAAACGAGATCGTCGGGCCCGTATGACGCGCCGTAGTCGATCCAGTAGGCTATCAAGGTGCCGAAGGCAATGATGCCACCCTCGATGCAAATCAGCAGCCCTCGGTTGGATGTTTTGCTGCACTCGGCTGTCTCGACTGTTAGCAACGTCATCGCCTTTTCTCTCATGGCTGGTCTCACGCACCTTGGTAAGTGGGGATTGTTGAGGTATTGATTCCATTGCCAACGCCCATGACGACTCTTCCCACGATCAACTGCGCGAGAGGGCTTGACCCAGGCATGGAAGTGACCTGGATGATGACGCCGAGCAACATGACAGCGGCGCCCAAGATGATTGCCCTCCGTCTTCCGAGGAGGTCGCCGACACCGAGGATGAACATGGCCCCCGCCAGACAACCGATCTCGTAGATGGCGGTGACAAGCCCCTGCATGGTCGAGTTGTTCTTGGTTTCTTCGAACATGGCATTGAATGCAGGGGCGGTAATGATGCCAGACATGACGCTAAGGGGGAAAGGATTAATCAACTGGTCAAGCCAGGCGTCTTAAAAGAGGCGGAGAGACTTACCCTTGATCGTATCCAAAGAGGAGGAAACCTGTCGTCGCAACAGTAGAGACTGCTATCGAGAGGGGCCTGCCCGAGAGGCCCATGTACTTTGGAGGGGCCATTGTCAATTGACAGTCACGGCGATTGAGGAGAAGAAACGAATTGACGGTCGCGTGCGAGTCGAGGAGTCTGGGGCTGTCCTAAATAGCGAAGGCTGGATAGGGAGCTTGTGTCACGTCTCCAGCGTGGTGGAACGGTTGGACACAGCGCCGACAGCCGGTATCAGCCACCGTGGGGAAAATGAAGCGAGGTGATGCTGACAGAAGCAAGTTCCTGGCCGACGATGCGCGGCCGAGGTATGTAGATCTCGGGCGAGATCCATGTTCCTGGATGGCAAAGACTGCAACATAAGACGATTGCTCAGGCGGGGGCCGTCGCAGTGTGAAACGAATCGCTGATGCAGGATTGAGATCTTCGGCCACACAACGACACCATCCATGCTGGGCAGTTGAGAAGACTTTTTCATGGGCAAGCCACAGCAAGATGGAGCACAACGTCGGACCCTCTTGCGGCCCGGGCTGTCCACCGCGGCGTGGAGTATGAGGTCATCGCTTGGGTATGTCAAAAACTTGGCTTCCTCGGCACTGTCAACCAGAGAGCTGGTGCGGTAGGAGCGTAACTCCGTAGGGCAGCCCAAGGTTGTTGGGAGACGAGAACGGCGGCCAGTCCGTCGAGCTCCAACTCGCCCGAGTTCCCAGTCACGCGAATTTTCGACACTTTTGGACCGAGGGTAGCTAAAGCCACATGCTACAATGTTGGCCGGTTCATCTGCAGCTTCGTCTCTGATCAAGTGTTGCAGTCAACTGTGAGGCAACCAGTGATGCTCGTTCGTGCGAAACTGCGGAGAAATGCCGCCTCCACTTCCGAGTGGAACGATAACGTCACATGCTGCCCTTCGACGTCTTCGAGCAAGGAGGCCCTCGCGACGCTTGCGCCCTTCTTCCAACAGGGCGCCAATCTGTCATCTATCATTTGTGTGTGTTTAGCACTGGAAATATATAGGAAGCAGGAGAGCTGTTGGCGAGACGTCCATACAGCAATTATCAACCATGTCTCGAACAGCACATGACTTCTGAACAGCCAAAGCCGCGCGAACTGCCAGGTAGCGTCCTTGAGAACCATCATCAACCCGTTTGCTTTTCGTTATCGCGGTGGGGAAGACCCTGATTTTCTGCTCTTATCGTAAGACTCTCTCCCAAGCTGGTCCACACGCTCCCCACAACTACAAAACGGCGGTCACAACAGTTCTGTCCGTTGCACTCGAGATGCGACAGCCCACAAGCTCGTCCACATGGAGCAAGAAGCAATGAGGTCTCCCGCCAAGTAAGAGGGGAGGAAGGTCTCTCGAGGTTGGTTTTTAAATAATGAAGAGGTCACTCGGGGTCACATCCAAGCCCAGCGGTTGCGATACCAGGGAAAACCAGCTCCGCTTAGGATTTTGGAAGAAAATGTGGTGGGTGTAACGTAATGGCCGCATCGTGCAACGAAACACACATAAATGGGCTTGCTCGTGCCGAAAGTAAACGCACCGTATTCTGGTGGTTGCAACATCTTGGCTGTAGTTCGAAATTCGCGGCAAACGCCGCCCCCTTTAAGAGCCGTAGCAAGCCGCTCCCCTTCAGCCCATTGCGTCCACGGTCCTACCACACAGTACACCGTATAATCTCGGCCTTTTCGTTTTTCACTTCGTTTTCACTAGCTGGGCCTATTTGGCAGAGGCACGCCGAACGATAAGGTACGATAAGCCAGGTTAAAGCCAATCAGGCAAGTTGTGTCACTGCTAGTGAAAAACGGGAAGATCGAGATATACGGTACTCCGTTAACATCCACACGAGCCACACTGTCACCGGGCCAGCACGGCACCTAGCGTTGCCACCCTGTCCACAATCTCCCGTCCCGAAGAGGGTATCAGTACCTGTTACCGTCCGCCGTGCCTGCTTCCATTGGTGTCCGCCACGGCCACCGCGGCCCACCCTTAGGCTCGGCACCTGACTCGTGCCGACATGTCCTTCGGCAAAACGCAAACCGGTAATCGCCATGCCGCGGCCCGTCTCCGGAGCCGCCCAGGAATCTGGGTGGGGTCAACGTGTAATGCAGCACCCAACCAGAGCGGTCAACCATTCTGTGCAACGCAACATGAAGCTTTGCGAGCCAAGAAGGAGGGTCGAAAAGAATTGCCCTGTTTGCGCTCAAGACACATCAACTCAAGCGGCCAACATAGTTTTTGGTTTTTTTTTTTTGTACCTTGCCTTCCTGAGACCGCAACGGAAGTTACGAGCTTGGTTAATCCGTTTCTCCGGACAGAGTAACGGCTGTTTATCCCGCAGCGGATTGCTGCTGCATTCATCGCAGTCCCGAACCCGCTTAACAGTCCTCAGCATCCCGCCCTAGCTCCACTGGAAGGGACTGTCGGGTTGATAAGAACGAGAGGTAACAAGCAAACACTAGGACATTTACTTTCGTCTTGGCGTGGTGCGGTCACGTATCTGCTATGCTGCTTGTCTCCCTCCCAAGACTGGTGGCTCTTAGCTGTGAGGTTCAGCAGTTCCGCTGCGCTGGCTGTGTACCGAAACCTAGCCTCCTGTGGCATCCAGCCGATGATTTGAGAGGTCTCAGGAACGCTTCAGGTTGTCCAACGCTGATACTGCGACTCCAGCTCCCATACGCACATGCTCGGCGCTGGACATGCATGACATGACGAATGTCACAGGATAAGACTGCCGGTGATTCTAGACTTGTGCATTGAGGTACATTACAACTTGCAGTCAGAGCTCAGTTGCGGGGCTTGTCCATCATCGTCTTTATGGAATGGGACAGAAGTTTTCACGGCCGGAATTGAAATCTTGAAAAAAAAGTGGAAAGACAGGCTGGCAGAGGAGAGGAAAGGAGGGGGTGGGTTGTTTTGTTGGGGGGGAGGAGGGGGTTATTGGACTTCGTACCTTCCACTCCCCGGGTTGCACGACCGAGGCACGTTCCTTCCCACGTCAGTCAGATGCTATCACCCGCAGTTTCAACGGCAGGTTCTCCAAACAGCATGCCCTGGAAGGCAAGAGCATTGAGCGAGAAGAGCGCGGCGAAACATAAACGCGGAGCTTGAAGCTGCATCCCCAGACCAGTTTGCCACCAGAAATTCGGACTGCCTGTTTGAACCTCAATGCACTTGCAGCTTCGGCCATGCATCGCTTTGTCTCGCCTTCTCCATTCTCATGCCTCGACATTTTGGCTCGCCTCTCGCGCCTTTTCGGCTGCATTCCGATCCGACCTCCACCGTGGTCCCCAGCGCATGATGACCCAAAGCAGGGGCGCCATGAGAAGATATAACAGAGCGATAAACGTGTATGCCCAGCCGCTCGACAAGGCGTCAATCATGGGGATGATAATGGCCGAAGCGCCCGCGCCCAGCCAGCAGCGGACAAAATTATTAGCTGCCGTAGCTGTAGCTGGTGCTTGCGGATACACGTCGACAATTAAGACGCTGAGAATGGTGAAGAAGCCGTTGACCCCGAAGCCGACAAAGAAGAGCATGGCCAGCGGGCCGGCCACGCTGGTGTGGAAGGACAGCAGCCAGCCATAGACGACGAAGGTCACGACGGTAAGCGCCAGCATGGGGAGGGCAACTTCGCAACGAACACTCTCAATGGGAAAGCTGCCGAGGTCTCTGCTCATCTGCTTGGCTCCGTCGACGCTGATGCCCAGCCTGCGCGCGTGGCGGGCAAAGTTCCAGTCGACGGCGTATCCAACTGCTACGGCCGATATGGCAGCGCTCACGCCGATGGGGATGAAAGAGAGACCGACGTCGAGATCGTTGAAACCGTACAGCGCGTGAAATTGCGATGGGATTGCGCCGACGAGAGCGTAGTAGCCTGCGAAAACGATGCCGTTGGCGAAGAGCACGATGCCTGCTTCCTTGTCGGCGCATATCTTAAGCGTCATCAAGGGGTTGACAAAGCGTCCGGTTGCTGAAGACCCTGATAGCGTTTCTGACGTCCCTGAGGCGACTCTCCTTCGCTTGGTCGACGGCAGCTGATCCCAGAGTGACAGATCCCATGCCGCGGGCCTGACTGAGCCGTTGCCGACCACGGCCCGTGCTGTTTCCGGCAGAAACACCAGAATCAAAACAAGGACCACGCCTGCACTGAGGACTAGAAACCAGAAGATGGATCGCCATCCCAGAAAGTCGCTGAGAATCCCACCGATGATGGCACCAAGTGAGACGCCAACCACACCACCGAGGGAAACGTATCCGAGATAAGATCCGCGTTCGGAAGCGCTGGCCACGTCGGAGACCACGGCGTTCCCAAGGGCGATCGTCCCGCTGCTGCCGGAACTCTGGAGGCAGCGAAGGACCATGAGAGCGGCGAACTGGTTCTGCAGCGCGAGGCCGATGTTTGCGCCGATGTAGACGATGAAACAAAGGACATAGACTGGGCGTCTGCCGATGCTGTCTGACAGCGAGCCGGTGAAGGAGGGCGCAAGCCCCTGAAAGATCATGTACATGGTGATTGTGAGGTTGATGAGCGTGGGTGAGACATGGTAGTCTTGGGCGAGCGTGTTGAGGGCCGGGAAGTAGATGTTCGCGCTGACAGGTGAGAAGAAAGCAGAGGCCGAAACGATGAAGACGATGAAGCCTTTTTCCCAGGCGTTGAACATGCTGTACGAGGGTGGCGCTGGACAGCTCTCCTCTCCCGCCAGGCTTCCTTGTTCGTGGCCTCCAGTGTTCTTTGCTGTCGCAGGATTCGAGGTGGACAAGTCGCCTGGGGTAGTAATATCTGGAGGTTCCGGCGACTGAGGGTGTCCCAAACTCGGCCCATTTGAGTGCGCGAGGGCATCTTCGGCCCCTCGCTGACCCTTTGTCATTGCTGTCACGGCTTTGCGGTTCAAGCCGTTGTTCATTGGTTGCCACTGAACCTGCGTTGTAGCCCACAGAATCGTAAGGTGAGGTACTACTCTGTAGTCGCTAACTTATCCGTCGCCTGTACCTTCCTTCTCTGCCCCGGAGGAGCAATATCAAACGTAGAATGAAACCCATAATAACTATTGTCGACGGCTTTAATTACAGTACTTTCTTCAGGCCGAAGCAGCGAGCGATCTCGGAGTTGGCCGGGTTTAAGGCCGCAATGTTATTCCCCTAAAGGCCCGACGCTATCCGACAACGCCCTCCTTTGATCCTCCAACCAGGGACATTCCAGCCGCTGCCATTTGGACCACAGGAAGAGGGTCCGCTCTACGACAGCTGCGGGAGGCTGGTCTACAGATCGACATTAACAAATGCGACATCGACGTGAAGAGCGTCAGGTATTTGTGGTTCATCGTGGAGGCAGGAAAGGGGGGATCCGTGACGATTTCGAAAGTTCATGATCAAGGCCGTCGAACAATGGGAACGTCGAAAGATTGTCAAGGGTGTCAGGGTGTCCGTGGGGTTTCGCAACCTACCGTGATGGGAAAACGAGGATGGTAGTAAGCAACACCTTGACGCAGGCAGCCGCGCAGGTCACTGCGTGGTTGAAAACCAAAATCCCCGGTCACCGCCTCCCCGTATGTCCCTAAAAAAGACACAAACCAAGGCCCGCCACACCAGCAACGACTGCTACCAACTGCTACCAACAATGTCGCCCGACATCGAGGTCGAGGAACAGCTGTCCCGGCTACCAAGTCTTGTGCGTCTCCTCCCTCACATCGGCCATCGCATATACCTCCACACCGGCGTGGCACGGTTTGACCGGCATGCATGCACCTATTACTTGGACACGCAAGGAATCGTGCAGGGAGAAATCGGAATTCGACCCGCCGCCGCCGCGCAAGTTCGCCGGTTTATTGCTATCCTGCCGCCCTCTGTACACCGAACCGACTGCTCTACTCTATTCGGCTAACCGCTTCGTCATCTTCTACTCGCACCACGGCTCCCTCCGCCTGAAGACTCTTCGGGCCCCATCGCCAACCGCTCTCGCCTCCATGACCAGTCTGAATATCGTTCTCAATGAGTCCTCCTGCCATCAGCCCACCGACTCGCATAACTACCCCCCTAGTCGCTACTGCTGTAGCGTGCGCAAATGCGCGGATGCCCCTTATTGCGCCAGCAACTACCACGCTACCATGCATCGCCGTCTCTCACTCGACTTGACTGTAAACCTGGACTTAGCATCAGCCAAGCTAGCAACTCAACCTGTGTTAAGCGAGAGGTACGAGATAGCAACTTAACTATCTATTGTCTTATATTAGCGTCGGACGCCTCGAGCTCTCGTTGGCTTGTAACATCCATCCGAATCATCAACAACATTCACTCGACGTAGGCCAACTTACTGTCGCCACAATCGCCCCTTTCCCACGTCTCAAAGACTGTCATATAAGGATTGGCAAAACAAGGAACCGTCCACTCCAGTGGCTCGCCGAAGAAGCCTTTCTCCAAGCCTACCGTGCCTCCCTGAGGCCTGTCGGAACGAAGCCACCTTGATGGCTGCATTCAACGGACCTCGGTGGTTGATTGGTGCCAGCACTGCAACCCTCTTTCTTACCTACATACTTAGTCCTCTCCCATGCCCATCAACAGCATGGTCAATCAAAGCACTTTGCCACCTTTCAATGTAATCCACTGCTTTGACTCGGAATAGCTTTTTCCAGCGCATATCTCAGCGGTCATCGCCCTGCAAGTTCCAACAAGGCCTGCTAAAACGGTCGTGACAACCCTACCACCCGAGTTGCATGTCCGTATCCTCGAGTGTACCGACTTGATTACCCCTTGGAATGAGGCCACATTAAGCAGACAGCACCGGGACTACCAGATGTGCCGTCCGCCTTGCACCAGCTCCGAGGGCGGGTGCCCGCCTGATACCCACCATGGCTGCCGGCGAATCCATTGCAGTTCTTATATCGATATGCCGGGCGTATCGGAGCAGCTCCCAGGCTGTTTCTGTCACTGCCGACATACGGCCTTCACCTCTACCTACCACTACTGGGCTCCGCCGACCGACTTGTTTCTTATCTGCCGCGCCTTGTGCCGGGACGCCCAGTTCGTCTTTTCTCGGGGAACCGTTTCATAGTCCACGATTTTCACGCCCTGATGCCCTGGGATTTACCCAACGTCCAATACGAACCCCCGGACTCGGCCAGCACCACGCAGTACTAGCCGTACAAGCGTCTCCTTGCTTCAGAGTTTCTTCGAGACATCATCCCAGTTCATTTCCTCGCCGACCCCCGATTTCTAGAGCTGGTGTTTGCCTCGTACGCGCCGCACGGCTGGCCCAATAGCGAACGTGCCACGATATTCGACTCGTGTGACACGGTCGACTGGATTCGGGATAAGATCAACGCATTGGCACTTACCCTCAGTCTTGCCATGGTTCATCGCCAGGGGTATGCGGGCTGTATGCGGATGCCCGCTAGACCGCCGTCCCTTGCCAGAGGCCCCAAGCAATGAAGAACAGACAAGTACCCCTTGATAATCTGATGTCCTTGATCCTTTGTCAAATCCAGGCGGAGATTGGGTACATTACCACCATGGAAGTCGACCCCAGGCGTAGTCCGAAATGTGCAACGGCATCACGACTGGATAGCCGGAGAGAAGCAAGACATAAGATATTATTCCTACACCGCTGTGCCCTTGGGCTTGCCGGACCTTCAACAACTTACTATACAGGAAAACCGCGCCCTCGTGGGCCGGGTGAAAAACCCATATCGACAATCAAGGAAACGATCAGTGTGCGATCCTGCAAATACAAAGTGGGAAGGCATCTTGGCCTTCGAAGGAAAGGGTATCAGACTGCGAGCTCCAGCTCCAGCCTCCTGGCCAGACCGTACATCGGCAGTTTCCCCGAGTCCATCAGCCAGTCCAGGATCCTCCCCGTTAGCCGTGCAGCTTTGGGACTGATTCCCTGTAGGACAGAGCAAGACATAAGAAGAATGCCGAGGAGTTCGTATATGGGGCCAAGGACTCACGCAACAACGCGGAGCCGAGAAAGTTGGCAACGCTGGTATAAGGTGGCGTTCACTTACAGTCATATACACTGGCATATTTAGCTGCCTTCGATGATAGTCCGTAATCAAGGGCTTCACTCTCGTCCTGCAGCCTACTCGGTTGGCCATGGTCTCGGTTGATCAATCCCGACTCGGGGTGTTGTCAACTGCGCTGCTTCCTTCACTGGTATGGACGATGGAGGCCGAGGGGACGACCACCCTGAGGGCATACCGGGGTTTCCGAGTGCGGCGCCATACGCCCGAGGCTCACAGTAGGCTCCTGTATGGTGGTGGCTGCAATGCCGGTGTGATTTGCCCGCAGCAGGGTTAGACTGACGGCATGAGCAAGCCCGCGCCACACATCCTCCAGGACCGCCCCGAACGATCCGCGCCAACATTCTGCCCTGTCTACGCCGACAGGGAAGGCAATTATGGCGTGAACCATGATCTCCATCGCGAATGCGCGAGGCGTTCCGGAAGAATCGACTGGTGTGAATGAAGTAGAACGGGCAACGTCTTCCGGTTCCCGTCGCCGACACCGCTTGTAGTCGTTACGGAGGCGGCCATTCCTGTGAATTCAGTCAGGCCGGCGCTGCATACTCCCTCGAACCTTCAGTGCAGTACAGGACCACAACCGAGCTTTCTGAAAGCCCCAACCGGGCCTTCATGTTCTCGATGCAACATGCCTTCTTCAGTGCTGCCAATGTCGCCGCTCCACAGGGGCCTGATGTCGCTCCAAGTGCCTCCAGCTCCAAGACGGCATGATGCGCCTCGATATCACTTACAACCATGGCGGCATCAACCCCTGATTTCAAGGTAGGCCACGCCGTGGTAGATAGAGTCCCACAATTCATCCCACACATGATGCTCTCCCCCGTCTGCACACCGGTTGCCCTCCCGTTCTCGAGCGAAGTCTTCAAGCAAGGGGCCGTGTCTGGCTCAACCGCGAGCACAGCAGCCGCCGAACCCGCGATTGGTTCCCTCACCGCGCTCTTGAAGTGCTGTACCACCGCCTGGGCAATAGATCCGCATCCAACAGGCACAATGACGTGCGTGGCTGCTTTCCCGCCCGTCACGCGAAGCACTTGCTCATCTGACTCATGTAGCATGGTCTGGTAGCCTTCGACAACAAACTGATATCCAATGGTCAGCAACTACACCCAAAGGTAAGGTGAGCTCGGTGTCACTCCCGTCAGGGGGATGGGGAATATCAGACGGACCTGTGGAACAGTTTCATAGCCCTCCCAACTGATATCCATGACCAGCAGAGACCCATCAACCATCGCCGCCTCCTTGGTCGCCTCGACAGCAACGTCGTAGTCCCCATCCACAACCCTCACCTCAGCCCCCTCGCCCCTGATCATATTCCGCGTCGTCTCGGGCATATGCGCCGGCACATAGACCACAGCGGGAATACCCATGTACCGTGCCATCCTCGCCACAGCCCGGCCCCAGTTCCCTTCGGTGCATGTGACAAGTTTCAGGTCACGCCCCTTCCGATGAGCTGCCGCTCCGAGCAAACTCAAGTCGAGATATTGCTCGTTTTGGCGTAGGAATGACTGAGCGTCGAGACCCAGCCGCTCAATCACGGTGCGGTACACGGCCCATGATGCACCGAGGATCTTGAACGAGGGCAGGCCAAGACGGAGGGACTCGTCCTTCAGGAGGACGTGTCCGAGGTTGAGCTCTTTGGCCAACGACTGGAGGCTGTGGAGGGGTGTCTCAGCGTAGTTAGGAAGAAGGCGGTGGAAGCTTTGAACGTGTAACTCTGACTGAGAGGGACTTCGTCTGTGCGATTGGAAGCGCCATTCGATGGCTGCCGAGTTGTGGTAGATTGGTGATGGAGATGGCATTCTGTAAAAATCCCACATCAGCCGATGACAAGACCCAATATTATTGACCGGCCGCGATTCGTGTTTTCCTTTCTTCCAGGTTGCGCGAGTAACCTTGCGTTGCCGCCGTTGCGGGGTTATCAAGTTCGAAGCCGCAATCGGTTGAGAATTGGGCATGAGCCGGGAAATCCGGCACGAACATACGGATCCGTAAACACCGACCGGAATTAAGCGGTTCTCACCTAAAGTCGATAGCCAAACAGAAGACGGGAAGCGGTAGCTGGAGTGAGTTGTACTGCAATGTGCAAGCAAGAAATCCAATAGGGACCTTTTTCAAGAAGAACGAGTCTTATTCAAAACCGACTTGATACTACTGTCATTACCTCGAAGGGAGCTGCGGCTGCCGAGGGCGCCTGGTGAGCTTCCATCTCATGCAAGGCCATCACCTTTCCAGCCTCTGACGGCTCAACTGGATTGCGATGTCAGACGTGGCACCGTCTATCCAGTCGTTCATCATGACCACAAGCTGATCCAGCTCGCAGGTCCTCAAGACATTATCCCTGCACCAGGGCAGCGTCTTGGAGTCGCACAGCCCCTTGGTCGCCAGCAGACAGCTCGTCGTGACACTGGCCTCGAGAACCGAGTAAACGACGGCGCGCGGGATGTTGGACGCCGTAGACTGGCACTGGATATTGACAAACGCCTTACCCCGCTGATTATCAAGAGTCAGAACCCTTGGCAACGCTTCGACGATGCTGTCCCCGTTCAGCGTGGCGTTGCCCTCATCCGTGTACGTCGACAGCGAGTCGACGCTGTCGAGCATGATGAGCCTTTTCCTGTCCCGCCTCAGCTCGCCGATGCTGCAGCGCTTCATGTCGTCCAGGTTGCCCGCCACGATCTCCCCGTCGGCCTGCCGCAGGGCCTCCTCCAGATACTGCCTCTTCTCGTCGTCGGACGGCTTCGCGCAGACGTCGGGCACGCCGTCCCACCGCAGCTGCACCACGATGATCTCGGTCGGATGCGCGCGCAGGAACGCCACCACATCCCGGAGGAAGGCCTCGTATTCCATGCCCGGGATCGCGCTGTGCTGGAAATACAGCCGGTCAGGCAGCGCGCCCGTAGGGATCACCGCGCGGTGCAAGTGCGCGGGGCGGAATTCGAAATAGCGGGCGCCGATCTGCAGCATGGCATCCAGGCTGTCCTTTTGGGTGATGGCCAGGCTGAAGATGATATTCGGCGCGATGAGCGCGATGGCGTCGGCCGAGATCTTGTCGGCCAGCTCGGCGAGGACGCGGTTATCGTCGACGAGCTCGCCGACAACGGCGCCGCCCACCTTGCGCAAAACGGCCTCGCTGCTCTGCATGCTGTTCATGCCCACGTCGTGCGCCGAGGGGAGGACCAGGCGCGTGAAGGGCCTGTTCTCCAGCTCGGAGCCGGGAGGAGCCACGCTGCCGATCCAGTTGGCGTAGTTGGGCGTGACGGTTATGTAGCCTGCCAACAATGTCAGCTGTGGCTTTCCTATCCCGGAAATGTCTGGAGGGGGGTTCGAGAGCAAATGCGCTGTCTCGGGAGCAGGCTGGCTCCTGAGACAGCCATCAAGGGGTGAAAACAGCCCACCAACAAAGAAAAGTGTTTCCTACATTGGTGGCGGTTCGGCAGCAGGTCATGGCCGTTGCCCGCTTCATACAGGCCGTACGAGATGATGATGTCGTCGTGGAAGATGGATGGCGTGTTTGCAATGGACTCCATGGTACCGCCGCTGGCGTTACCAGTGATGGCGTTGATATCGATCCATTGCTCGGCGATCTGGTTGCCGTGCAGGAATACCTTGAAGGTGAACCGGCCTCGCTTATCGAAGAAGCTGCTGATGGCGAAGGCTTCGACCTCCATGGCGGTGTTGGAAAAGCGGTGAAGTTCATCGATCCTCACAGTCTGCTTGGGCACTGAGAGCTCAATCGAGCACCCGGGCACGGCGATGTAGGTGAAGGTATGGACTCCCTTGCTAGGCATTGTGCTGGCCTTCCGTATACCTATCTTGATCTGATCGTCGATAGTACTTTAAATGAGTGTGGGGTTGGAGATCTCTCCGTTCAGGAGGGGTTTGGGGTGGGAGTGGGCCATTAAAGCGCGGGTCGACAGTTGACAGCGTCAAAACCCCAGCCGCAGCGCCGAGTTTCCAATGCCTCACCAATCGCCGGGCTTCGTCGTCGCGCGTGCGGAGAGCCCGATCCAGCCCAACCCTGCATGCAAGCGCGATAGGCAGCTTGCGGGGATGTACGACGATGGAGTGCTCGTCCCCTCATGTTGGGGTTTGTCCGTTATCTGATGGTGTTTCGCGAGTCCAAGAGAAGTGTGATGAATGGTACCGAGCGTTTGACTCGCGCCTGTGGAGCCGTCAATAGACAGGAGTCTAGGAATTGCAGTATATATTCTGGATTCAGGGTAACTTGTCAGGGGCACACGTGGCTCCCCACCTCAGGGCTTTGCAAAGTACAGTACTAGTCACATTGACAAATTCCTGCGATACTCAGGCACCGCCAAAGCCTCCATCTTCGGCCAAACTCTGCCCTCTCAACTCACCGTCTAACTAGGACGAAGCGTCAAATCTTCAGGGCTCAAGGATCGTACCACATGCAACTTCCGGGTTCAAGTTAGGGGTTATCCGTGAGTCTACAGACGACGAATCAGATCTCGACCAAATTAATAGGCCGAGATGTGCATGAGGCTCTCACGAGCCTGCTTGTGCTGGATGTGTGGCGGCAGGCAGTGGCAGACCACATTAAAAATGGATTATTCGGTCATTCGGACGATACGAAGCAGCACCGAAACGGTGAAATGAGCCTCTCCGGAGTGTAAGAGGGTTGGGAAATGTGTACCCGGATGTAGGTCGGACTAGCTGGGCTTTGTTAAAGCCATTGTAAAAGGTTCCCAACGTCGTGTTCAATCTCAGTTCTCTGTAAGCTGTTCAAACTCAGGTTAGAGGTATTCCGGCAGTATTCCATCAGTACCAGGTGTGAACATGATGGCCGGCGGCAGGACGCAGGTGAGTTTCGCCCCCGATCTTGTGTTCAGCAACAATGCCTCATCAAGGGATGAAATCATTTCCAGCATGACCATCATGCCGTGGTAAATAGCAGCAGCCACGGCAGTCCCCAAGCTCAAAATCGCACACATTTGCCGTCGTATCGAAAGCCGGAACATTATAAAATGGGCCACCAAGATGACGACCTGATTCATAGAGGTCTTGTGCGAGGGTTTCATGGTATTCGGCACGAAAAAGGACGAGCGACCTTATCGAGCAGTCCCTAGGTTGATTCTCATCAAAGGTGTCAGGGGCTGTACGAAGACCGGTTGTGATTATTGGGTACTAGACAACTCAAAGTCGGCTGTAATTCATGTACTCCCCATCATTTATGCACCCGTTATGTGCACTTTGTTATTTTGTTATTCTCCCCCCGGCCCTCGTAGCAGTTGGCGGACCAATGTCTCCCGTTTACTGCACCTCAAGCGCGCAATGGGTCCGCCGGAACCCAGACAACACCATTCTCGTCCTCCATCACATGCTTTCCATACTCCCAGCCAATGCGGCCGGCCTTTCGCTTGACGATCTTGCCCTCCTTGCACTGCGTGCCGGCGGCCACCTCCTGCGGGATGGCCCAGCCCCAGTTGCACAGGCCAAACAGACCCTCGCCTAAGCAGACGAGCTCGCCGTGGGCTGAACACGCGACCGCCCTGTCGTTGGGCTTGTTGGCCGCGGGGCGCGGGCCCACGGGCGGAGGAGGGGCGAGGTTGGTGGCTGAAGGCTCCGTGATGGTCGTGGTCAGGGTGGTCGCGCTGGTCATAGACGGATGGGTCATGGGCGCAGTCAGGCGAGGTCTGGTCGTGCTATAACTGTTGTCGGGAATGGGGATGTTGGTGATAGGCATCATCGAGGCCGGGGTTGAGGTGCTCCGAGTCCCCTCGCTCATGGTTGGGCTGCTGCCATCGCTGCCGCCCGGCACCGTGGCTCGGGGACCGGGCTCAAAGTCCGGAAGTACCGAGGCCCTCGGAATCTGGGTGCAGTAGCCAAAGGGCTTGTTGACAGGCTCGAGCGGGTCCTGAAGAATGAGTCCATACTTGCCGGGGTTGGGGAAGTTGACGACAACCTTGTCGTCGTGCGTGCCCGTGATGCAGGTGGAAAGTTCGGGGTCGTTGGGGTAGTTGGCGATGAAGATGTCGGGGAGGTCTCCGATCTGCTTCTCGTCACCTGTGCCACCGGTGATGTTGATGGGGGCGCAGTTCCTAATTTTTACCCAATGCCATGGTCAGCATGTCGAGGTCCTGACAGGAAACGGCTGGAAGCAAGCCTCACATGTACATCTCCTTGTTCCCCAGCTTGTTGAACCAAGTCCAGGCGAAGGTAGCTGGGCCATTCCTGAGACTGCTCATGACAGCGTCGGTTAGCAATCGAGTTCATTTTGCCGGTAACCAAGGCGTCTACTCACAACTTGGGAATCGGAACCATGAAGTGTCGAATGCAGTCGATGCCTGAGTCATTTCCGCAATGCTTGCCATCCTCACGCATGTTCGAATCCTTGGCCGCCGGCGCGAGGTTGCGAGTCTCGTCAGTGAAGACGGCCGGGCAACCACCGATGATGCTGTATATGGTCTTGAACTTGGCCGACTTGTTCCAACTGCTACCTCCAACCGGCTCGTCGTACGTAATGCTGAACTGGCACGACCCTCCGCCATGCTGGGCACCGCCGGTGAAGTTTACAAGCGTCGCCTGACCAGCCTCGACCGGAGTACGTGTTGTGAAGTCGTGCTGGTTGTGGCAAGGGAACGGGTAGTGATCGCCGCTGATGGGGTCAACCTGAAGAAAAGGTTGGATATCGAGATTGTAGGGCTTCGGAGTGTTCATGATCAAGTGGCCGCTCGCTTCGCCGAGAAGCAGAAGGTTGGCGACGCAGGTCGCCCGGATGATTGCCGGCATGGTTGCGCAGACTCTAAGCAGGGAATCAGTGAGTGGGTTGTCGTCGGTCCTGCCACCGCTTCGGAGTGGGTGTAGGCGATTGAGACGAACCTTTTGAAGGAAGGTTGTCAATATGGCGTGATAGTTCTGGTAGGTGGTCGACAAAGGAAGTTGACGGTGGGAACATACCGAAGCAGAAAGAGAAGGTCGAGTTGGTTGGACTTTGTCTTTGCAATTAAACTACTTCAGTGACGACGGAAGTTTTGTACAGCTGGCCGGTTTGTTTCAGTGCAGGTTTTTGGGGAACCACCTTCATGGCTTGCACCATACCACATGGCGTTTACTTCTGTCGATGTCAGGGACCAAAGCTCTTTGTTCTTATTGTTTTGAAGAGAGACGGCGGCGTGAGCCTCTCAACTGAATTGCTTTCATTATTCAACAGGCTCCGGACTCGCCTGGGTCCTACTTAATCAACTCCTCTTGTATTATTCTGTAAAGCAAGCTTTCTCAACATCCTGCGCGTATTAGCCCTGTATAGGGCAAGTGGCAGCCGCAAAGAGTTCATTCATGTGCTTTACGCTTCACTGTTGTCTCCCATTTCCCTTCCCCCCCAGCTTGCTCTATGTTTATACTCCATTCTTGTGTCTTCTGCCTCCCCGTGATGAAATACATTGGCTGGCCGGCCGTTGACATACTAGAACTGGACACGCAAGGAAGCTCAGGTAATGAATGCATCAGAAACCCCAACCGTACAAAACTTCAACTCGCGTCCTAAAACTCATGACTTCTCCCGACCAAACGAACCGTGACTTCCCTTGTTTCCACCAGGTGACGGCATCGGTAGAAGAACATGAACGCGTGTTCGCCAGCCAATCTTCGCAATATCCGGCGAAGTGGACATTGAGCTGCTGTACGAGTAGCTCCCCTCTTTGTCGTCGATGTTGGCTCTGGTGGTTGGAACTGGAGGGTTGAAGAATCAATTTAGTTGGAATCAACCACATACACTCCTTATTAGACCTTGTGGACTCTTGTTCACCCTGAATTTCTGCCGCCGGCTCCGTCCTCTACCTGAGCCCGACTCAGTTAGAGGAGCGAAGTATCAGAAGTGGATGACTAACAGGACACAGGATCCCGACGGAGTTCGCACACTATCGTGCTGACATCGATTAACTGTGCTGTGTACGATTTCGATTCTCGACATGCTGCAATTGCGAGGCAAGTACCCATGATTATATAGCATTCAACCCAATCTTAACAGGCGTGCAGCTATCAACTCAGTCCTTCCCAGTCTAGGCCGGACAACGCTAGGGAAGGATCCCTGGCCAATGCGTGGAAGATAAAAGGAAATCTCCGTTAAGGCCCCATGTACGCCAGCCTCATCGCCCGCCAAGGCGTATAAGCTCCAACTCAGGTTGCCCTTTTTCCGGCTCTGATTCGGTCGCCGGTGTACACAACAGGTGATGCGTGCAGTAATCCAATAGCTCAAGCAGACGATTCGGTCCGAACCGCTGGACCGGTCCACTGATGCGTTGTCAGCGTCAGGCAGTACGAGATCCTCCTCATCAGACCGGGCGCAAAGGATAGGTAGGGCAGAGCGCGTACTGCTGGCGCGGAAAAGGGAGAGTCTGTTGTGTAGCAGACGGGTCATTGCGGCGGCTACATGAGATGCAGTGAGACAGTTCCACCAATGCTGATGACTGAGCCTGATGGCAGGATGGAACTCCTTCCCAGGAACGAGTCTTGAGACAGAGTTAGCCAACGCGCAAGGACCCCAACTCCCATGCTTGCGTCCCCCGTCGTGACGTCGTTACGTAGCCTGTAACACCATCTTCCGTCCTACGTAGCTCCAAGCAACTCCAGTGCTTTGCGTAATTCCTTTACCGCTGTAGGGACGTCTTCGAAATTGAGGGCCGAGATGGCCCATTTCGCATGCTTTTGTGCCCCAACTATCGCAGCCTCGTCCATTGCAAAACCTCCGGCCTGAGCCGACGCATAACTCACAGGGGCCGCTGCTGAAGGAGCCGATGGCCTTGCCGTATTTGTTGGTGGCGGCGTATGCATGTGATAAGGATCGCTTGGTGAACTAACGGGGGGAGACGCGACTGCGGCGGTGGATGGCGGATTTGGGGCGAACGTCGGGGGCATTGCAGTCGGCGCTGGAGCCTGATGCGAGGGTGTCCAACCGGTTGGCGGGGCCAGAAGGTCGGGAGGAGCTTCATAGGGACCCCGATGCTGTGAAGGTGGAGCAGCTGATGCCTCCGACTCAAAGTATCCAGGCTGTGCTGGCTGGCTGAAGTGGGTGGGAACGCCGGGGAGCTGGAGACCGTCGTCAGAAAGTGGTGATGGGCCGGCTGAAACCGGGCTGTGTGGCAGCGACACGCCAGCTGCGTCCTTGACGAGGTCCGCGTCAGGAACCTCTTCAACTGTTGCCGGTCTTGGCCGGCTAGCCGCTGCAGTGCCGTCCAAGCCCTCAACATCGGGAGCGATCGGATGCGACTCTGGCTGTGGAGGTTCTTCGTGCCTCGGGTTCGACTCGTTCGGGTCATTCCCCTCCTTTATCGCCTTCACAATGCGCGCCGCATTCCATTTGGCGTACTTGATCTTCTGTTGCGTCTCCTGGTCCACGGCGCCCCATATGTTCGCGACATGAAAGAATGTTGCGGCTGCGTCGAAAGTTGTCGCCGTTTGCCTGGCGTGCTATCAGCGCAAGCTAGCATGGAAAATCAGAGCCTGGGCGTACTGTGTTACCCGGTTTGCTTTCACTACCCGTTCCGCTCGATCAAGCGTTTCTTGGGCGAACTGCTCGACGTAAGCCTGCCCGGCGGCATCGTCTGTAATGGCGTCTTCGCTGGCATATTCTGCCTTGGTCTGCCGTGGCTCAGTTAGCTTAACGGTCCAATACTTTGCTCACAACGTTTCCAAACCTGTTCCAGCTTATCCATCAAGTTTGTGGTGTAGCGCAGGATGTCCTCGTCGGCTGTATGCAACTGCTTGGCCAGAATCTGATTCACGGCCCAGTACTCGCCTACAACTGTCAGAAGCCGGCAATCACTCCGCGGTCGCCGCACTGCACATACACCAATAAGCCATGATAGGCTTCACCTTCTGGAGTTGCGCTCCTTTAGTGGCGCACTTCCAGATGTTGACATCGGCCTGCCTCAGGGCAGCGGGGACGGCGTCGGCCATGGCGAGGGGGGTGGAGTCGAGAGATCTGACAAAGGTCTGGCGAGGCACAGAGGAGAGCCAAGAAAAAGCGTTCGCAGACAGTACTGGAAGTAATGTCAACAAGGACAATGTGGTGAGGCTAACTCTGCTGCCTTAAGGTACCTTAGAGAGAGGGGTGCTGCATCACTTGCAAGCTGGCAGGCAGTGGAGGACGATAATTGGCTTGTGAATGTGGCATTGCGGGCGGCCCTGCGACCCCATGGAGCTCGAAGGCAGGAGCTTTGATCACTCTGCGCACAGAGCTTCTGATGTTCTGGCGGGTTCTCGATCTCATGCAAGTTGGCGCCAGCTTCATCAGCGGCAGTCAGGATTTGGGAAATGTGTTCTTTTGCCGAACATGGAAATGTGCCAGCTTGGAATCGCCCCTACTTTCCATTCATCCTCAAAACGAGGCTGACGGCAGAAATCATAAGGTGGCAGAGGCAGCATCCTGTTCCAATTCAATGAATTAACACTTCTCTTGCGGCTCTTGCTCTGCAGCTTGTAAGGTTCCTTTGTCAACAGACCCACGTCACTCGTCAACACACCTAAGCTCCTATCCGAGGCGTACCTTAAACAACCCACTTCCGCTGCTGAGAGAGAAGCATCATCATGCATCACCCCACCCTTTGTGTCGTGGCATCTGCCTTGCTCGCTGCACTCCCGGGAGCTCAGGCAGGCCTGTACACCAGAAAATCGCCCGTCTTGCAGGTGGATGCGAAGGACTACGATAGACTGATTGCTAAGAGCAACTACACTTCTGTAGGTCAGGCCCTTCTTTCTATAGGGCTCACACGCTGACATCCTGAACCCCAGATCGTCGAGTTCTACGCCCCTTGGTGCGGTCACTGCCAGAACCTCAAGCCCGCCTACGAGAAGGCAGCGAAGAATCTCGAGGGCTTGGCCAAAGTAGCTGCCGTGAACTGCGACGATGACGCCAACAAGTCCTTCTGCGGCTCCATGGGTGTTCAGGGCTTCCCAACGCTGAAGATCGTCCGGCCGAAAAAAGGGGGAGGCAAACCGATGGTCCAGGATTACCAGGGCCCAAGGACCGCCAGCGCCATTGTCGAAGCCGTGGTGCAGCAGATCAACAATTATGTGGTCAAGGTCGAGGACAAGTCCCTTGACAACTTCCTGGCCGACAAGGAGATGCCTAAGGCGATTCTCTTCACAGAGAAGGGCGCCACCTCAGCACTGTTGAAGAGCATCGCTATCGATTTCTCGGGTGTCATCACCATTGGCCAGGCAAGGAACAAAGAGACTAAGGCGGTCGAGACTTTCGATGTGAAGAAATTCCCGACCCTCGTGCTCCTGCCAGGAGGTGAGGCTCCGGCGATTGTCTATGATGGAGAATTGAAGAAGGATGCCATTGTTCAATTCCTTTCACAAGCCGGGCAACCCAACCCCGACTCGCCGGCGAAAGGCGACGGCAAGCAGAAGGAGAAGAAGAACTCTAAATCAACCGATAAGTCCTCCTCAGCCAAGGCGAAGCCCAAGACGACTTCTTCGAAGACATCGTCCGCCACGACGGGGTCCAAGACCGAGACGACGGCGACGCAGGAAGCACCCGTCATTGTGGAGACTGCGCTGCCGATCCCATCCATCAACACCCCCGAGAAGCTGATCAAGGAGTGCTTCACCGAGAAGTCCCACACCTGCGTGCTGGCTTTTGTCTCCTCCACCGAAAACGAGAAAGTCAGGAAGGCACTCGAAAGTCTCTCGCAACTTGCTTTCAAGCATGCGCAGAGCAAGCGACAGCTGTTCCCCTTCTACGAGGTTCCCCTGAGCAACGAAGGAGCGGCGCCCATTCTGAAAGCGCTTGACCTCACTGGTGATGTTGAGATCGTCGCTGTCAACAGCCGCCGCGGCTGGTGGAGGCACTACGACGGCGCTGATTTTGGGCACGAGAGCGTAGAGAGCTGGATCGACGCCATCAGGCTGAGCGAAGGAGTGAAGAAGAAGCTTCCCGAGGGGATTGTTGCCATTGCGGTCGAGGAGCCTACGTCAGCTGCCGTGCCAGAGGCGTCGTCAGAACCCACTCCCAATGCTACCGAGGCTGGCGAAAGCGAGGAGGCGACCCCAGTCACCCCTGAGGCGAGCGCCGAGACGGCGAGCGACTCCACAGAGTCCACATCCACCCAGGCCACCGACCCTACTGCAGAGCCTGAGACGGCGCACGATGAGCTCTGATTCAGTTATGCACTGCGTGTTACTCCTTGTTGCTGTAAACTGATTCTGTCTGTTAGTCGGGCTATCCATGGTGGGGAGTCAAACTTATGTACAAGCATATCGAAAAACACAATGGTGTAGTGTAGGCTTGTAGGAGTGTGGCTGGCTTTCGAAGGTAAAAGAACGGGTATTCTCACCGGAGCATTTCGTCAGAGCAGGCGTGACTTGTATCCCAGCCAACAAGCCAGGAAAAGGCATGAGCACCAGATCGGCTCGCCGTGGGAATGTTGATGTGATGGCTTCCAGAGCTACTCTTAGCCCCATCACATCACATCACCACGGCGAGCCGGTCTGGTCCTCAGTCCACATCCATCTCGTTTAAGCCGATTCCCTTCTCCACCGTCCCCTCCTGTACCATCCGGCGGCCCTTCTCCCGGACGACCCGGTCGAGAATCTCCCTAACCTGCTTGCAGCCATCCACCCCCACGGCGAGCATACCTTCCAGTCGGCTTACCTGCACTCTGCTCTCGCACACGAGCACTACCACGCGGTCGCTCTCCCCTAGCGTTGCCACCGTCAACCCCGGCAGTTCCTGTTCCTCCTGGTGGTTTAGATCGAGCAAGGGATCGGCGCCCTCGTCATTCGCAGCATACGTAGACGTGGACCCCGCAGTACACGCGGCAACGTAATCGGTCATGGGAATGCCGGCGTCGACGCACGCCAACGTCGCCGCGTTGATGAGCGCCGCAAGGAGCGAGCCGTCCTGCGAGAGGACATGCAAGGAAATGTTGACCTGGCTGTGCGGGAAGAGGTGTGTGTGAAGGCTGGCAGCAAGGGCGTTGGCAACGGTCGATTGCAACTCCAGGGTACGCCTGTTGTGGCAAAGGTCGGTCCGGTTAGCCACCATCTGACGCGGTTATGGCGAGAACTTGAAAGCCTTTAGCACTTACTTGTCGCCTCTCCCATGTCGCTTGCGATCCACGGAGCTGAAGCCGGCGATTACGATGCTCACGACGACTTCTGCCTTGGCCCCTGCGCCGGCGGCGGCACCGCCACCTCCTGCTCCACCACCCCCCGTACCCCGGCGCGGACCCGGCTCGCTGGGCCCGGTGACCACGCACATCACTTTCGTGTGGCCCATCTCGAGGTAGCTGGAACCATCGGCTGCCGCCTGCGTGCGGATCTGAGCGTGGACGCGCCGTAGTTCGTTCCATCTCCGGCCGTCGACCCGGAGCAGGGCCAGGTTGTAGGTTGATGTGTCGAGAGGCATTGTATGGAGCTGATGAAGAAACGGTGTGGGCTAGTATGATTAGCAGCGGTTCGTCGACTGCAATCGGTCGCGGCCGATTCGATCTTTGGTGCCTCTGGCTCGAAAAAAAAAAAGGGTGTGCCGCGTTCTCCAGGCCTGGGTTATTGGCTGGGTCGGTTGGGGTGTTTGAGATCTGCTTCGAGCCCGGGACAGACAGCCAGACACGCCGCGGTTCTTACGGTCGGTGAAGAGGTCAAAAGGTATTTCCGAATCGAGAGCACGACGGAAAGTGACTATTCTTCTGGTGGTGTTTGGTCGCCCTGCTCCGCAGGGAGGTTCAAGTTTATCGTGATATGTGCAATCTCCAAATTTGGCATGGGAAAAAACACATCGTCGCCGGGGCGGGGCACCGAGCTCAAGTGGATCCATGGCTGAAGACGGGTGGGGCAGCATCCAATGGAATTTGAACTGGTTCCCATTTCGACGACGAGCCTCGGCGAGCGCACCCACGGCATAGCTTCAAGCTGTTGCTGTTTGGTTCAATGCCGTGCGAGTGGGTTTGCTGTGGACAAACTTCACAGTTTCTGCGACAAGAAGGCTCAGCCACGCAGATCAGACGAGGAGAACCCGCATTGGTATGCCAGCTGCGCTGGGTCGCACAATGGATCTTGCTGTTTCGAGTGCGCGCCGTATCAAACGCGAGTAGTCCCTGACGGCTTTTGCGCGGTTGACGAAACGAAGGAACAAAGCCTGTCGCAGTGCTCAGTCCCGCTCTCACACATAAAATCATAGTCTGCAATTGACCTAGTTACTCGAAACTTGGAGATTACTTTAGTAGGTACTGTACGTAGTTTTGCTGGTAGCTCGCCTAGCAATTCACCTGGGAAATTAGCACTGGAAATGATAAAAGGTTAGTGCTGAGCCACCTGACTGGGCGAATGCCACTACGCAATACAGTAGCAAGGGGCGCTTTACCTTACCTTACCTGGCAAATCCACTCCCTCTCCACCACGCGTCGCTCGTGGAACGGCTGCAGCAGGAAGATGTGGTATTTGCCATGCTTGATGGGCCGGCTTGCATATAAAATAGAAAACCTTGAAGCTCAATGGCGCCAGCACGACAACAGCAACACAAACTGTGCATTTTGATTGCGGGGACGACTGCGGACTCCGTGGCAGAACGTGGTCGACAACTGCCAGCCAATGGAAATGGGTCGGGACCTGCATGAGTGGGCCAGGCTTGCCAGTCAGAGGACAGCTTCGTGGGATTGTCGCTCTGGGCCATCGCCTGGGGCTTGGCTGCCCAGGTCGGCAGGGCGGTTGACCAGGATCATTCAGGAACAAACTCTCGGCTCAATTTACCGCCCCTGCCCAGCAGCAGCTTTTCAATCTTCATCTCCCCACAGCTTCCCGTTTCTCCTTTTCCTCTCACAACTCTTCCAACAGAACGACGCCTTTCGCGTCCCCATCCGCTCTTTCGAGATCTCGTATCTCAGTTCACTCCTTTGACACAACAGCAACGCAATAACTTGTCCCTCTCTCTGTTTCAATCAACTGCAAACATTGATTAGAAAAGTCGCTCGCACAGCATCTGCGAAACAGAACAGCTACGTTGCGCTCGGATACGGGGCTTGGAGCTTGACATCCAAGTCGATTTGAAACCATCTCTTCGATAAGGTCTAGAATTGGGATAGGAAAAACATAGGCTTGACGGTTTTCCGATTTCGACTTTTACCATGCAACTCTCCAATTTTGCTCTCCTCGCCGGCGTGCTCGGAGCCGCCGCACACCCTTCCGGACACGCCCATCTTCATCGCAGCGCCAAGCGAGAGGCCCCGGCCTTTGTCAAGGCTATTCACAACAAGCCCTTGATTCCCACGACCACCCAGCAGGCTTCGGCGGCTAGCTCTTCTGCAGCTCCTGCCACAACGGCGGCAGCTGTCTCGGCCAACACCCAGTCCAGCGAGTCCTCCGAGTACATCGCTTTCTGTGGCAGCTCCAGCAAGGCGAAGCGTGTAACATACGACCAAATCATGTACAAGGGCAACACCGGCACCAGCAACGGCTGCACATGGAACTCCAACCTGATGGTGGTCCCCAACAGCATCGCCAAGAAGTACAAATACATCCAAGAGTACACCAACGTTGCTTCGGAACCGTACCAGGTCGTCTGCGCCAACAAGATGGGCGCCGATGGCCAGCTCACCGGCATGTTCAAGGTCGCCGGCCAGAACCCGCTCATCTTCACCCTCCAGCCTGGCGAGACGAAGACGGTCGTGGCAGACGACAACACTCAAGGCGTCTGCGCCTTTGCGCCAAACGAGGTTCCCACCACCACCCACGGTCAGTACGCTGGCGTCTGGGCTGAGTTTGACTTTGCGAACGCGAGCAACGGAGGCTGGTCTGGCGCCGACTGCTCGTCCCTCGTCGCCCAGGCTTATAACATGGACGTTCCCGGCTGCCGCATGTCGGAAGGTGGCGTCGACTCGACAATCCTTCCCGGCGGCCACGGCACAAACGCTTACACCAAGGGCATGGAGGCCCTCGACGGTATCGGCCTCAACATTGTTCCCGGCAGCACCACTATCAAGGTTTTCGTCGGCTTCTCTGGGTAAAGGGGTTGTAGCGCGTTACTACACATTCTCTACGACTGATGGTGTCAATACGAAATTTCAATGACGCCTGATAGGGGTTGACGTTTGGTATTCTGTGTGCGTATTTGGGTAGCTTTGTCTTCACTATATCCGCACGGTTTTGGCTGGACCCTTTTTTGGACCGGGCTGTCCGGGAACCAAGCATTGTGAAAATCCTAGGGCTCGGACTCAAGGCCGGTGTATACTTAATGTCCGTATCTATGCTTTTCTCTCCCTGCATCAACACCTTAACGCTTGCCGCCGTCATGTCCTCTAGCTTTCCTTCATAGTGGTATGTCGACCATGATGAATCCCCCCGATCTTGGGCTGAGGGCGATCGAAACACCCCGCCATCGAAATCCAGGCAGTTTTGCTCCTCGCCCGATCCAGGGATGTTGTGCATCGGCAATGCCTCCCTTCGACTGACAATCTGTCATCGAAAAGGAGGGGTAGTTGGAAGTTGCAGATCACCTCAGCTTCAACTCAAGATCGGCGAGGATAAGGTTGCGTCACATCTTGGTTCTGCACGATACACTTCAGCCTATTGATACACATCCTTCACTCTCAGCAAAAGCTTCAAGAGCGCTGTGATGCAGCCCGTGGACTTGGCCTTGGGGCAACAAGTGGGGTGTTTCCGTTCAGTAAGTCATATGAAGATCTTGAAAAAAAAATAGGGGTGTAAGATCACTAAACAAGGCAGATACATGAGATCTTCAACATATTCGCCATGCTGGGCGTACAGTCAGACTGGAACCCAACAAAAGTGCGACGCTGACACATGCCCAACCTGGGGGCCATTTCATGTTGACGTTTCTGGTGCAACCTCAAGTAAGATATTTGGGGCTTTCAAGCCGCTGGTCCTTCCTCGTCTTGAACTCAAGAACTGCAAAACTGAGAAGGCTCAGAGATATCTGTCGGCCAAGATTCTCGTCTTCACCAGTCTCGGCTGTCGTCAGTTTCAACTTCCCTCCCCAGGGTCCTCGTCACCCTGATTGCCACTTCAACATGCCCATCGATTTCTATCTCTCGACATCGGAGGCGGCCATCCGCACCGCCGCCGCCGGTTTTGCCCAACAAGTCCTCCAGCCTGCTAGGGCCGAGTACCTCAAGCATGAGGAGCACTCCAAGCGATTCCAAGCCACTCAGCCGACCTACGCCGCCGCTGTCAAAGCCGGCTTGATCGAGGGTCAGATCTCGCCCGCTCACGGCGGCACCGGTGGCAGTCTCGTCGAGGCGGCCATCATGGTGGAGGAGTTCTACGCAGTGGAACCCTCGGCCGCGTTAACGGTGCTTGCGACTGGCCTCGGCCTGACGCCTTTGAACATCGCTGGCAAACCCGAGCATGCCGAGTTTCTCGCCCCCTTTCTCAGCCGCGAGGGAAGTCCACTCGCATCGCTGGTCCTCAGCGAACCCGGCGGAGTCGCCAATGCCTTGGAGAAAGGAGCGCCAGGCTTCCAGACCACGGCGTATCGCGATGGCGATGAGTGGATTATCAACGGCGAGAAGATGTGGGCAACCAACTGCGCGGGCTGGGATTTCAAGGGATGTGATCTCGCCTGCGTGGTGTGCCGCGACACCACGGATGGAGAGCCGAGCCCTGCCAGCGACCCCGAAGATCGTGTCATGATCATTCTGGTAACCCGTGCCGACCTCGACCGTAACGACCCGGCCGCTTTCAAAGTTCTGCGCCACCTCTCAACTTCCGGACACACGTCAGCCTCCGGACCGCACGTCAAATACACCAACGTTCGGGTGCCGGCGAAGAACGTCCTCTGTCCGCCGGGCCAGGGAGCGCAGGTTGCGTTCGGCTCGTTCGATGCAAGCGCCGTCATTGTCGGCGCCATGGGTGTTGGTCTCATGCGGGCTGCCTTTGATGCTGCGTTGGACTTTGCGAAGCGAGACTCGCGTAACGGCGCCGTACCGCTGATGGAGCGTCAGGCGTTCGCCGATCTGCTGTCAGGAGTCAAGATGCAGACCGAAGCTGCGAGGGCCCTAACATGGAAGGCTGCAAAAGTCATGGAACAAGGCCCAGGCGACTACCAGGCGCGGCGAGAGATTGCCCTGGCTGCCAAGGTCTACTGCAGCGATGCCGCCGTAGGGGCCTGCATGGATATCATCAAAGCAGTGGGAGGTAAGCAAAAGTTTCCTCCGTCGGTGGACTGTTTTTACCCCTTTATGGCTGTCTCAGGAGCCATTGTGCTCCCGACGCAGCGCATTTGCTCCCGAAACCACCCCCAGACATTTCCGAGATAGGGAATTCGCAGCTGACAATGTTGGTAGTGTAAGTGCACCTTGTCCCTTGCTTTAACATCAGGGTACACTAACGCGGATATCATAGTACGGCTTATGATCTAAGTCAGCCTTTCGCTGACCTACTAAACAATGCTTTGGCATTGCCCATCTTCGACGGCGGCAATGTCGGAATTCGGAAACGTCACTTACAACAACTCATGCTCTCGCCCACTTACGATGCTTGGGCGGCAACATACGGCCCATCCGAGTGAAATGGGACTCAGTACCTTGAGCACCTTATCAACATGGCTAGGCATATAAAGTCTTACTCCACGCTGTTCAGCGCAGCTACGAATAGCTAACAACGGGGCAAAGTGTATTGGTCAGTTTTTGAATAATGTGACTACAGTAACGGGCGTACCCTTATTTCTCATCTCAGTGTTGCAGAGGCCTCAGCGTGGTGCTCAAGCTGAACTGATGCAAGTTCAGATCCAGGTGTGGGATTCCCCCGGTGTCGTTGGATGTGGATGGTCAAGCATATCGTCAATCCTGGAGCCACCTCTCCCCTGACCATAAGGGGGAACCATGTACAACCCCGTTGCGAATTCGTCCGAGGCAGTTTTGGTAGTGGTTGCAGTGAAAGCCGTTGCTACCTCCACCCGGGCAGGTCGCATCGGGCCCGGTAAGCCGCATTGCTGAAACAAGCTCAGCGCATCCGGATACCTGTGTACAAAAGCGTCCCAGAACTTGTCATACAAGAGACAGAGTACCTTGTCCGGCATCAGCTTCCATCTCGCGCTCACACCATTCTTCTCAACATCCGCCGCCAACCGCCGCAATATCCACAACATCAGTTCAGCAACATGTCTCTCCCGCTCATCACCACCACCGTCGCTTCTCCCCTCTCCTTTGACCACACAAAAGTACCACGCCCTACCAAACTCATCCAGCAGAGTCGGTACCGCCAGCACCCGCGCCCCGGTCCTCATCGCCTCCCCCGCCCACCCCACGTACGGCGTCTCCATCTCGCACGGCCTGACGACGTCAAGATTTTCCCACGCCGCGGGGTCCCCGACCGCCCGGAGTCTGAACGGCCACACTACCAGTTCCCCCGCGCCCTCGCCGGGAACCGGAACGCCAATCACGTCGGCGTGGTCTCCTCCTTGCCCTGGGGAAGACGAAGGCGCATAGACGTGCCAGCCGGCGGCCTTTGCCCACGCCAGGATCACCTGTTTGTCCGCTGCCGGGCAGACGATGCTTACGTGTGAGAAGGGCGGGTGCTTCGTTTTGTTTCGGTTGTGGTTGTTGTTGTTGCTACGGTAGCCCCATACCATGAGAGCGGCGTGGCCACTGACTGCGTAGTGGGTGTGGGACATGGCGTGGTCGAAGATGTCGAGGAGGAGTTTAAGGGTTTCGGGTGTGAGGGGGGTGGTAGATAGGGGAGGAAGGGCGGCGCTTGTTCTGTTTTTGCTCATGGCCACTGGCCAGCGATTTGGAGGACGGGGGATCTGTAGAGGGACGGGTAGAGGATAAGGTATGGGTGAGGAAAGTGTGGCAGGTACTTGTGCTGAAGAAATCTGCTGGATCCGGACGGCCGCAGTTTTCGGAAGGCTCCTTGTTGTTAAGTCCAAGGGAGCGTTTGTTGGGGGGGCAAGACGAAACGCCTGGAAGGGTTTGGCCTCTTCCGATTCTTTGGGAGGTCGTGGTCCGCGATTTGTCTCGCTCGAGCAGGCAGACATAAAATTTGCCAGACAAGGGACGCCTTTGGGGACGCCTTTGGGGACACCTTCTTGTTCCTCTTCGCCATCAATCCACACCTTGAGCGTTTGTGTTGTCCTAGTCCATCCCTCTCCGGTCCTAGATGGGAATGTTTGTGCCACGGCATTGACCATATCGGTACCAGAAGAATCTGGAGGACCTACTTTCCGTAGACGCAAAGAACCTGCTCGCCAGGCGACAACCTGCCACCCAAGAGGGTCCAGGATGCCGATCAAGCTCTCACGTTGTCTGTTCAGACACGATACAAGTCCACAACTTGTGGTTCTTCTTGTGCTGTCGGGGGATAATAGCGGGGTGAGTCATCAGAGGAATGTGTATTTTTGCCTTTGTGGGGGCCCGGCAAGCTAGCCGGTTGAGAATGTGGATTGCTTTCACGATGAGTCTGGGCAGCATGGCGAAAGCGATGATGGCAAGGTTGACTGACCTTTGAGTCGGAGGCAGGGGGCGGGGTTTAAATGCAAGGACTCTCGCAAACATCTGGGATTGAGAAGCAAGAGGAGCATCCGTAGCTGGAACCGAACAATGCCGGACAATCGCCTTGTAAGTGGTCAGCCATCCCTGTTGTGGATTCAGACACGGTGCTGTACAAAGAACACATCGCACCAGATACAGCAGCCACCACACATAGACTGCCATGGACATTCTCGACAAGTCATAGCAACCAACGAGGTGCCAGAATGAGCCATGTACATGGCTACCAGTCTAGCTCCGTTACCCTTCCCAAACGCCTAGTCATACAACGCCTGGCCCAGATGACCGTTCGCCCGACCGAGGGTTTTGTATGCCGAATTTGTCGTGACTATCAAAGTTCCTCTTCTTCCACGTCCATCTGGTCGCCGTTCGGCTGCCCGTTCGCCCCAGTCGGTGTGTCCTTCTTCGCCATCGTTGCCTCCTTGTCAATCATTTGCCTCGACACAGCAACGATGTTGTCCTCAATCAACTGCTGGCCGACATCCTCCAAGTGCTTCTTGGGATCCAGCTTGCCAACGTAGCGCGTCTTTAGCTGCTCCTTGGTGAGCTCAGTCTCCTCCTTGACCCTCTTCTCGTAGCCCTCGGCGAGGCTGACCAGCCTCTCGAGGCGCTCCTTTGTCCGCTGGCCTTCGGCCCGGAAGTCTTCCATCTGCAGCGCATCTGTCCACGGGTGCTTGTGCAGGTTCATCAGCATGTTCTCCTCGAGGGCTGTTTTTCGGTAGTTGATTCCGATCGAGTAGTAGTGTCGGTTGAGGCCGTGGATAAGCGCTTGGATCGAGGGCTTGTTGAGGTGGCCCAGATTTGATGTGGTCTGGCGGGGCTCCTGTCCCATCATCAGGGACTGCGGGTTGATGAGTCGGAATGCATCAATGACGACTTTGCCCTTAACCGACTGGATCGGATCGACAACCACGGCGACGGCGCGCGGGGTGAGCTGCTCGAAGCTCTGTTGGGTGTTTATGTCGACCGAGGACAGCCAACAGCCGAAGCCTGGATGGGAGTGGTACCAGCCGACGACAGATTCGGGCCTAGAAGCGGAGGTCAGCGGTGGAACAGCAGGAGGCACTAGATCGCGGATAATGCATACCTGCCAGTTTGCCGGAGCATGTCCATCATCTTCATCTGGAAAACAGGGTCGACGGCTTCTACGCTGACGCCCGTTCCACTCTGTGGCATCGCAAACACATCCACAACTCGGACGGTGAAATCGTCAACGAACTCTCCCAGCATCAGACCCATAACTTCCATCGGCACACCGGCACGACCATGTCGGAGCATCTTGAGCAGGGCAAGGGAGGAGATATGGACCGTCTCGGAATTGTCGATCAAGTTCGTGTTATCCTGGAAGCGCAGGCCTGTCAGCGGCAGTCATGGAGGAGAAACATCCGGCAATCAGCAGGGTATGCGCATACTGTCCCTGGCGCAGCACCGCCCAGATTCATGCCGCCGCCGAGTAGGCTCCTGAAGCGCTCCATGATTCTGCAGCTGGTCGCAACGGCAGCAATGGGTGAAAAGTGCGGTGCTAGATGTGTGATTGACAAGAACAAGTCCTATGGAGCTGGCGCAGTAGACGGCCTGGGAAATTTGGTTGTATTTGTGGAAGAAATTCACGTCAAGAATCGATGTTTTGTCGCCGTGATGGAATGGGAGCTGGGCCTGATTATTGCTGGTGTTTGGATCTTGGAGCTGTCTCGGTACCAGCTGCTGGAGTTGACGAAAGCCTGGCAGCCTGCAGCGTGACCTATTAAGGTAGTACCTATGGTGGGCTGGTGAAGGCCTGTGCTCTGCTCAAAATTTGACCAATCAGCAGTGAGAACGCCGATAAAGTTTCGCTATGCCCCATTCGTCTAGCGCCTCTGTGGGCTTATGGTCTTCGGTGATCTCGCAAGCTTCACACTTAAGTGAGGACGGCCTTCTTCGTCCACCCCGCGCTTCTCACAGGTATCCGTGGAAGATTTGGAACCCAGAGTCCTGGCTTGACGACCTTTTCAGTTACTCTAAACCTCCTTACCACAACCACGTAGAGCAGCATTTTAGCAACGAGTCGAGCGACGAGTCCTCCGACGAAATCGGCAAGACCCATCGCAAGATCACAGTTCGACGCGACAAGCAGCACAGCCTTCCTGAGTCGGCGGAGCGTTCAACCAAAGCTACTCGCCCCATTGGCAAATCCGAGTCCTTGACTCTCGCTGCCAACAGGCAGTCAACGATTATGCCGAAAACGACAGACATGGCGGGAGTCGAGCGCACTCGACCCCTCTACCAGATCGTCAACAATGACAAGAAGAGGGTGGCCTATTTCTACGACTCTGACATCGGCAATTATGCCTACGTGACTGGCCACCCAATGAAGCCTCACCGGATTCGCCTCGCCCACAGCTTGGTCATGAATTACAATGTCTACAAGTTCCTCGAGATTTACGTGAGTTTGACCCAAACAGCCTTCGCGTCGTCTTTGAAACACAGTCGCTGATCGCGTCCTCCGCGCAACAGCGTGCAAAGCCTGCAGTCACATCAGAAATGACGCAGTTTCACACTGACGAGTACATCGAATTCCTGCAGAAGGTCACGCCTGACAACATGGACTCCTTTATGAGAGAGCAGGGCAAGTACAATGTCGGCGACGACTGTCCGGTCTTCGATGGTCTGTTCGAGTTCTGTGGCATCAGCGCCGGCGGTAGCATGGAGGGCGCGGCACGCCTCAACCGCGAGAAGTGCGATATTGCCATCAATTGGGCCGGTGGCCTGCACCACGCCAAGAAGAGCGAGGCCAGCGGTTTTTGCTACGTCAATGGTATGTGTCTGTTCCTTGCTTATTCTCCGTTTGTTTGCATATCATCTGACTTCTCCCTTGAACAGACATTGTGCTCGCGATTCTCGAGCTCCTGCGCTTCAACAAGCGCGTTCTGTACATCGACATCGACGTTCACCACGGCGACGGCGTCGAAGAAGCGTTCTACACCACGGACCGAGTGATGACCGTGTCTTTTCATAAGTACGGCGAGTACTTTCCAGGCACCGGCGAGCTTCGGGACATTGGCATCGGCAACGGGAAATACTATGCCGTCAACTTCCCTCTGCGCGACGGCATCGATGACAAGACCTACGAGACCATCTTCGAGCCCGTCATTGCGGCTGTCATGAAGTACTACCAGCCTGAGGCGGTTGTCCTTCAGTGTGGTGGCGACAGTCTCTCCGGCGACCGCTTGGGTTGCTTCAACCTGAGCATGCGCGGCCATGCCAATTGCGTCAACTATGTCCGCAGTTTCGGTTTGCCCACCCTGGTTCTTGGTGGCGGTGGTTACACCATGCGCAATGTTGCACGCACCTGGGCCTACGAGACCGGCCGATTGGTGGGTGTTGAGATGGATTCGGTCTTGCCGTATAACGAGTACTATGATGTGAGTCTTCTGGATCGCCATGAGCCTGATCTGCTAGAGACTAATGCTTCCCAGTATTATGGCCCGGACTACGAGCTGGATGTGCGCGCTTCAAACATGGAGAACGCCAATAGCAACGAGTACCTGGAGAAGATCAAGATTGCCGTCATTGAGAATTTGAAGAGGACCACCCATGTTCCCTCCGTTCAGATGCAAGACGTTCCGCGTCAAAGCATGGGCATGTCGGATGATCAAGAGGCTGAACTGGACGATCAGGATGAGGACGAGAACAAGGACGTCCGCCTGACGCAGCGCCAGTGGGAGAAGCGTGTCGAGCGCCAGGACGAATACGAGGAGTCAGATGACGAGGACATGGCCCGTGCCAATGGCGTCTTCAAGTCCAACGGCCGTTCTCGCCAGGAGACCAACTTACGCCATGCCGCCAAGGACGATGATACGATGGAGGTTGACAGCGGAGCAGCTACTCCCCTCGAGCCTGCTCCCGATACCGCCCCCGATAACGATGACACCATGATCGAGGAGGCCTTGGCCGAGGTGCTGGCTGAGGTCGGCCAAGCTAACGCCGAAAACGGTGCCGCTGCCGAACAGCCTGCTGGGGGCGACAATACGAAGGTCGATGGTGACGGAGATGTCGATATGGCCGAGGCCTCTGCTGTCGAAGACAAGGCTCCCGAGGCGGTCATTAAGAAGGAGGACCTCGAGGGCATCTCAGCTGCGGAGTTTGAGCCCAGCAACGCCTCTGCCCCCGATAGCGCAAACGTAGCCGACAATGCCCGCGATGGCCCGGCCACCAAGCAGCGAGCCTCTGACTCTCCGGCTGTTGCCGATGCGGATGCCAAGCTCTCTGAAGATGGTCCTGCCGCTGACACTGACAAGGGCACTACGGCCGCCGACAAGACGACTGGTGACGAAGAGGCCAAGGCATAATTAAGCTGGCTTCCGATCTGAAGTGACAGCGCTTTGACATGTACAACACAAGGTTTATGTAAAGTTGTTTTTCTGCGACGGCGTTCGGGAATGCAGGTACCGGAACGAGCATGGATCTGGCAGCTTTGGGTTGACATTGGCGCTCGGTGTTTTATGGTGTGGCCATTTCGGTTGACATGTTTGACAGTGAGATGCCTTCCTGGGACAGCGCGATTGAGCGAGGTTCAGTTGATGAGCACCTCAAGGTCGGCTTGGTTCCTGACGTTTCTTAGATACCGGAGGCTCGCATTATACCTCTAATGGGATAACTTACACATGCACATCTGGGCTCCTGTATTGTTTCGAGCATATTGTTGCCAATAGACTCTGCATGATGGTGGTTTGGTCAACCGACGGGGAGCATCCCGGTGAAACTTTCGGGGCTGGTTCACTGACCATGGCGAATACTACACAGGGTTTGAACGCCTATCTTGTTTAGGCTTCCAGACAGCCAAGACTTTATTCCTAATTGTCTATTCATTAACGTCCCTGTCTAGTTATCCCATCCCAAGCCCGCCAACAGGTTGTTCTTAAACGCCCGCTAATGATTTCCACGTTATCCCAACAATAAGATCAACCACCAACTACGGTATAACTTCAATGCAGCGTCGAATAGAAGTCCGACAGTATTATGCCAAAGATCATCAGGCCATCGTCAGCCGCGTAGACACCCTTTGACTTCCCCCTTCCCCCATATCCCTGCCGAAGAAAAAACAGTGCGACCCTTTTTGTCCCAAGCCCTAAAAACTGAACAAACCACTCCGCCTCTTGCCAAAAGGATACACCAACAAGGCGCTCAGCGATAGGCCCACCGAGATGTTGATGGCCACCTGGATGACGCTAAACAGCACGCTAAACGCCGAGTTGTTCAGGTCCGAGGACGACGGCGCCGAGGAGGTGGTCGACAGCACGGTCCCATTGATGACGGTGCCGTTGGCGAGCAGCGTCTCGTTGCGCACAATCTGGTCAGCGCTCGTCACGCCGCTGAGCAGCGAGCCGCTCGCGGCCAAGCCGGAGGGCACCTGGACGAAAATGGCGGGGAGCATGGCGGCGGCCGCGAGGCCGTAGCCGATCTGGCGCGCGCGGGGAGTGATGCCCGCGCGGTTGGGGAGTGGCGGGTCCATTTCCGGGTCGCGTTCTTTTTGGGCAAGGGTGTCGTCCGAGCCTGCGGCGGGCGGGTAGTTGTAATACGGGGAAGGATGTCGGTGTTTGCCGGACAGGCGGCGAAGGCGGTGCTCGAAGTGGCGCTCCCATATATCGAGGAGCCAGTTTTGCGCATAGCGGCCGAGACGGGAGTAGAGGTTGGCTAAGACGCCAATTGTCAATGCGCCGAGGGAGCTGGACACGATGCCGTTGCCCTTGAAGAAGCGCGAGGAGAAATTGTTGACGACGAAGCCAGCGAGAGAGATGAAGACTTGCACTGTTCGGGGTAGGTCAGCAAGAACAACCAACAGGTGATGGATTGGTCGACAAATCGTACCTGGTGTTTGTTTCCACTTGGCCTGGTTGATAGCGCAAAGGCATAGCGTGAAAGGGAGGACGAAAAACAAATAGTAGTTCTCAGGCGGCCGCTGGGTGTACCAGGTGTCGCCGATGGGACAGTGTACCGCGCTGACGGCGTTGTCATCCATGTACCCGTAGATAACCGACCCAATGGTGAACCCGTAGCCGAGGAAGAGGGTGTAGATGAGTGCATAAACCATGCGCACCGAGCCTGAGACCAACTGGTGGCTCTGAAGCTCCAAGCTTGCGCAGAGAACCATGTAACCCGGCAGGATCAGGGCAATGGACGCCTGGGCGAGAGAAGAAAAGCAAAACAGTTTGCCGCCCCGTATCGATCCAAACACGCGGGCCAAGAATGAAGTCATTACCGCTGCCGTAATCTCGAAAACATTGGCGTAGAGTTCGTTGGAAGGGGAGATACAGAGCTGCAGAAATCCCACCAAACAGCCGAGGAGGAAACACACGGGCATATCGATGTAACGACCCTCAAAACCAAAGGGTGCGACGGAAGCCGAGGCCACTCCATAGAGCAAAATTCGCAACCAGACAGGGAATTTGGGTCTCCGTGCTGTGATCTCGTCCAAGCGTGCTGTCGCTTCGTCGACGCCGATGCGGTCATGCACCACCTCCTTGTATATCTCGTGGACGTCTCGCAATTTACCAAAATCCAGACCCTGACTCGCACGGACAATCTTGACTTCGGTTGTGTGCGTGTTGCTGTCGTCGAACGAAATGATCATGGTGTCCGGGAGGTATAGAAACTGCCCTTCGATGCCGAGGACACGGGCCGACATCCTCATGTACGCTTCCAGCCGGTGTGTGGGAGCGCCGTATGTCATCAGGGCTTTGCATAGTTTCAGGAGGTAAGTGTGGCGGTTGATGATCTCCGCGATATGGATTTTGATGCGATACTCGTCGGCCTTTTTCTTGGATCTGGCCGACTTCTTTGACTTCCCCGTCTCCTGCCTGACCTTTTCAGATACTGCCTCTGAAATGTCCTTGCTGGAACCCGGAGCGGCAAACATGAATGATGACTCCATGAGCCCAGCCAATGTGCTGGATGACTGTGTCTTCCATCCCCGGCGGCGACCGTCTGGCCTTGGCGTACTGGACCTCGATGCAGGGGGGGAGCTACCGGGCGTGCTGGGTGCACTAGAGTCGGTGTATGGTGACCCATTCTTGTCTTCGGTACCGTACAGCTTAAGAAGTGTGCCCAGAATCCCTCCCTTATAGCTTTGTGGAGGGGGGACGTATTCCAGATCGTGCTCAATAGGCGTGGCCGTGCCTGACCGTGGGGGAAGGGTGGAGTGTATCAAAGGGCTCTTGTGACGCCTGTGGCGCCTCACCAGCTGGTCAGCCTCTTGCTGCGCGTTCCTGCGGGGAGCAAGATTCTCCGTCTCCCCCAGTGGCGCAAAGTCTTGAGCCCTTGTTGCTGCTGAGCCGAGCAAGCCATCTCTGTCCAAGGTTCCTATCTCAGAGTCGACAGATCCTCTTCTTGATACTGGGACCGAGGAAGTTCCAACTGAATAGGCGAGCCGATCGGCTCGATGTTTGGCCTCCACTTCGGACTTGTGAGGCGAGGGGGCGATGTCGGCACAGGTCGGAAGAGTGCTCGACTTCCGAAGCACCGGGCGCGGCCGGCTCGGGCCGGCCACACTGCCGGGCTGTCCACGCTCATACTCACGTTCAAAATATTGCGCCACAGAGGCAGCAAGCTCGTCTTCGTCGATTGACGGTCGTCTGGCTGGGCTAGGGCCGTGCATTGGCGTGGAACTATTGCTGTGCGGCGAGGGCGTGTAGGCGAAGTAGTCCTGGGCATCAACCTGCGATTCGCTCGGCGTGACATAAAAAGGACTTCCAGGGCCGTTTTCTGGAGATTGGCGGTCGCTCGCGAAGCCAACTCGTTTCTTCTCCTTTCCCTTAGGCGGCCGCAAACCCTCGTCGGCAACTTGCGGGGAACCCCGATGCAGCTCCTGGTCCTGGCCAGCAACAGCCGGCGCTGCTGGACCTTCCGGTGCTCGCGGCGAAGCCATCGCTGCGGCAAGCCGTTCTCAAATGTGACAGACTCCTGGTCTTTCGTGGACAAGATCGCCCGTAAATGCGTTGGAGATGGGTCAGGGTTATGGGTCCAATGCCTGATGTCAACTGGGACAATGGGGCAATCCGGACAGCATCAGTCCCAGGTTAGTATTGACGTTTGTGGAACCAAGAAGGTGATTCTCAAGGGCGGCCCGGCTGATAGGAAAAAGTAGTAATCCCAGACCAGAAAGGATACGAGACAGAACGGTACGGGGACGTGGGCAGGAGATATCATGGAACGAAGAACGTCGGTCAAACAGGTGGGAAGAGAATCGACATCGTTATTGCGTAACCAAGAATCTGGATGGAGAAGTGACATCCAGAGGCTTGGGCGGGTGGGACGGTGGTAACTTGGAGCCCCGGATGATGAGGGCGTTTTGGGGTTGAGGACCCTCTCTGATGAGTCCCCATCGAGGTCGAGACCAATCCAGTCACGGATACGAGCATGCTCATTGCCATGGTTGGCGAGAGAACTGGCTCGGAGGCTTTGGATCGAGTAAAAGCATTGTTCCTCCGCCACTCTGGTGGGCCATCAGGTTTCGACTTTTCGATGTTTGACCGAAATGGAGCGTTATCGGCGGGCCCCCAACGTCATATTTAGCCGCCGACAGGTGAACGCCGGGAGGTGGATTGCATCAACCAGCCGGGATCGAACCGGAGAGCTGCTTGGCGGCAGCTCTTCTGCTCTTGCGGGTCGATGCTGCGAGGGGAAGAATGCGCTTCGAATATGGTTCCCTCGTCTGGACAGTCGATGACTCATCTACCGCTCGAATGCTTCTTCGTTTCGATCCGATTGATCCGAGTCGGAGGAAGGAGGGTCGAGGCATTTCGGGTGTTCCTGATGGGACAGCATCACGTGTGACAGGGCTGGTGATGATTTGGTCAAAACAAACGTCTTGGCGGCGCGTGGCGATGTCAAGATCGTCAATTTCAAGATGCGGCTCTTGCGGGTGTGTCAGGCACCAGCCGTTGAAGCCTGCAAGACAGGAGCCCAGCCGTCCCGGGATAAAACGCGCCGAGCAGCGCACTGGCCACAGACGACCACTGTTCGGAACACTGGCAGGTGTCGCACCGATATTCCAACCTTGAGCACCCGCAATTGCAAAGTCGTCCTTAAACGTAGATTCAAATCTCCCACAAGCTGAGCGACGAGAAGCAAACTGAGTTCTGATCTATCCAGACCAGATACTTACATTTTCGAGGACAACGGCGCCTTGGCCCCGCCAACTATGACCATCCCGATGTCCACCTCACCCGTGCTCTCAACCCTGCGACACCATGACGAGATTGGCGCTGTCGTACGGCTCGGCCGAGCAGAGTATTTTCCCGTCATCGGCCTGGATATGCACCATGGTTGCCCCATCAATGCCAATGTTCTTGCCCGCGACCGTCGTCGCCCCCGATTCCACAAACCACAGATCCGAGAATCGCGCAAATGGAACCTGCTGGCCCGAGTCATAGAAAGCCTCGAGAATCCACTCGGCATCCAATCGACACAGCTTCGGCCCGTTGTTGATCTGGAGCGTCACCGAGTACCCTCGTTGCACGTTGGTGATGACCCTGGCCAGCAGTCAGTCTCGTCGCCACGGAATTCGGTGCAGTTCCATGAGTCTTCTGCTGCCACTCACACCGTCCCGCTCGACGCATCCCTCGTCGTTATGTTGACTGACATCCAGTCGCCTGGCCTGACCCTGAGACCCTCGATGTTGAACGCAGTCTCCGGATACCATTCCCACCAGGCCGAGGCGCTCTGGCCCCCGTTGGAGTTGACCTGTTCATAGTCTCAGCTACACCCGTGTCTCAACTCTCGGAGCGTCAAGGCTTGGGCCGTACAATGGTTGTCACTCCAGCTTGTAACAGCGTGGAATTGCACTCTGCCCCGTCAATACCCACCCACGCAGCAGCGGCTTGTGGTGCAGGCTGCCCGGGCCGCAAGGTCAAGTCCGGCACCGTGAAGTACCCAACGACGCTGCTGATACCGTCCTGCCGCGTCGCGCGCTGCGATGCCCCGCACCAGTTGGAACTGTAGCTGATGGGATCCCTTCTCAATTTCTCATGGTCGGAAGCATGCTTGAGGTGTTCCAGTGGCGGTATCGGCAAAAAATTGAGGCCGGAGGCGTCTACATCTCGTCCTTCTTGCTGCACGCTCGCCACGAAACTGAGCTGTGCGGCGACTGTTGACGTTGCAAGAGTGTTGAGCCATATGGAGCGAAGGAAGGACCACATGTCGGGTGCGCGAGCGAGCGGTCAAGGCGTCGAGAGGCTGATCAACGCTTGGCAGTACAGGTGCCTCATCGATGGCTGGAAATCCCCTGTATTCTCTCTCGGCTTCGATGCGCAGGGCTGAAAAGCAGATGGGACAGGTGTCGAGTCTCTCGACGACTCCGAAAAGAAACGACCTGTACCTACCTGTCCGCACGGACGGCCGCGTTCCTGGTGTGGTGTGGTAGCTAGCACGCATTAAAAACCTTCCTAATCCATCGTGTCCCAAATGAGCTGAGTCCTGACTTGGCCTTTCGGCACCTCCAGCCCATGGTTCACCCCCACAGTCAGGCGGTCAACGATTGGGCTCCTGAATCAAGGACGGTAGTGGTTCGCCAACACCCAGGTTTTCGCGTTCAATAGCCCAGGTTTTTCCTGGGGCTAGCACCTCCAGCGTTGCATTCTACCACCACGCGAACCCTTCCGGGGCTAACGGAAGTTTGGTAAGGACAGGGGCTGTGTCTTAAAATAACGCCTGCAATTACGGCGAGGGCGGGCCGCCCATGTTCTCGGCGCCCCTTTCGGACTCATGCGTGTGACTTTGACCATGGCATTTGATATGTGGTTTCCCTTGAAATCGTAAAGAGCTCCAACCATAAGTCAAAAAAAGCTACTGATGGTACCTAGGTATGCATCCTCTTCCTTCATTCATTTTTGAACTACCTCCGTACCGTGCCCTAACCAGCGGTTTCCTCCGAATTACTCCACACGGAGTAATAGTTCCCTAGAGTTGTTTGATTCGACCGTCATGTGCTTAGAGCCTCGATATCACGGCGCAATTGGATTTGGGAGTCCATGCCGTCGTTGACTCGGTGTCTAATGCAAATTGTTGTACAATTGCAACTCTGCTTCGCATCGCCTATTGTATGCTCAAGGATGAAAACCTACACTGTTTTGCCTCGGAATGAATTCCCAACTTAAACTTTGACCCTTCCCATGATTGGGACAATGGGAACACCTCGCCTAGCTACAGGCGTAGAGAAGACTTGGAATCAACGCCGTGATAAGTGCCCAAGCATTTAGGTCCATTAAGGAATGGGATGAACGTAAAGGGATTTAGAACTCTTCACCATCCGCACAACCCTCTCTTATATAGTGCCATATAGCGACTATATTAGGTAGTTACCCTGTCGTTACAGGTTGCCATGTTGATTATATCCTTTATCGATATAGAATTCACTGAGCAATACATCATCCGACGGGCTGTCAATCAGGGTCGGTATTGCTAAGGCAGGATGTGACTCTAGCGCTGATATCGGAACGAATCCTCCATTTGTTTGATCTTGCATCCTGCCAAGCAGTGACACACGGCGATGGTTACCCATGAGGTAGGATAGACAGTGGCACAATCAGAGCCTCATCAGGCTTGAGCAGAATGGTAGGCCGAAGGTCTGCTTGAGTGAAGCACACTCTCCTTAATCACCCGCCCGCCCGTACACTCACCACAAGCCAGCTCAGGAGACCTCTCACTCACCGTGGTCTAATCGTGCGTCCCGCCAATCCTTTTCTGTTCTGCATGAATGTTCATTTCTGCATCCACCTTCAGCTGTCTCATACCACTTGCCAGCTTAGACGCCTGAGATGAACATGGCATGAAGCTCTGCAAACTGCCCAGCCCAACAAGACACAAGTTTCATTGCTGTACAGATCAAACCTCTTGTTGCCGGGAGATGTTGACTAAGTCGTCATGCGCTGTAACCGAAACAGAGAGGCAAACAAAATTTTCACTTGTACTCTAACACTGCCACTGTCCACAGTGCCAGGTACCTTAAGGTATGTTTTACTTTTCTTCAGGCGTCCCTTTTATTTTCTTTCATCCCCTATCCCTATCCATTTTCGCACGTTCCCTCTTGTTGTAACACATCAGGGACAAACTTCCTCATCAAACGCAAACAGGATAGGACAATCACCAACGTGGAGGAGCTGGCATCCATGGGGTTGACCGAGGCGGTGATGGGTGTAGTATTTCACGGCAGGACCCGCTGACGCCAGCGATATGACCGCATGATGGCGCCCACCGCAACGTTTTCCTGGATGCACCATGTCAGTGCTAGATCAGGAAATGTAACGTCTGAAGGGAACGGCATAGTCTTCAGGCAACAAACCTGGGAACTATCCGCCCGTAATAGTCAGCCTAAAAGGCGTCGGGGTAGTGCAGGAGACGTCTTGGCACACGTACAAAAGGGGCTATCTGGTTGACTCTGACCGGAAGACAAATGACTCATTCGTTGTCTCACCGAGCTTGCTCAAAGCCAGTACGGCATCAGAAGTTCAGCATCAGAGCAAGCCTCACAGGGATCTCTTTCGTACCCAGTGACAGAAGATCAGGAAATCAACAACAGCATCATCATTGTGTGTCCCGTGGTATTTACCGTTAACGCCTAACGAGCCAAAGTGTCCCTAGAAACCTCAAGCATGGGCGTAGCATGCCACAAGTTTTTCACCATCAAGCCATGATGAAACGTAGAATGAAGGCCACCAGGCCTCATAAATGCTTCAAAAGCCTTCTGTACTTATCCAGCACAATATTTCGATCGTTAGCCTTCCACCGCAGCCGCTGGTCCTCATCAATGGTGATGGCCTCGGCGTCCATACCCGCCACTTCCCCCGGCACCAGCGTGACCGGCACCGCCTGCTTGATCAGGTCCCTGAGCAGGCTCTTGTGCGGCATGCCGCACCACTCCGCCTCGTACACCAGCCACTCCCCCAGGCTCTTCAGCTGGGGCTTCTCGGCCGGGTTGAGGCTGCCGCCCGCGCCGCAGCTCAACCTGGCCAGGCACCCGACGAGCATGACCCAGGCAATGACCTCGGACGCGCTCGTCGACCCGGGCGGTTGCCGGAACTCGATGGTGCCGAGTCCGCCGCCCTCGTTGAGCCCGGCAAAATTCCACCGGAATGCGTCGTGCTGGAAGTCAACGCCGGGCTTGGCATCCAGCGCGATTCCTGTTGGAGAGACGGAGCTGCACCAGTTCATGCGCGCGCCCAGCCCCTCAAAGGTGGTTTGGGCATTGATGAGGTCGAAGCATTTGGCCATGGGAAGCCCCAAGAAGTATTGGTTGTTGCGGTTGCTCTTGGCCCAGACGCTCTTTCGCCGGTACGGTGGGACGAGTGCGTCGAGGCAGCGCTCAAAGTAGATGGACGACTTGGCCAGTCCCTTGGCCTGGTCAAGCTCCCAGAACCCTGAGGCCGGGGCGATGTGGATGTGGGTGAAGCATTGGTGGGTGGTGGTGAGTTCAAAGTGGGCGTTGAGGGCGTGCAATACGGTGCGCAGCTCTGCCTGCCACGACTCGGCCCGCTTGGAGAAGCGCAAGAAGGGTGAGACGAGCTTCATGCCGAAGTGGTGGTCGCGGGGCCGCGAAGGGATGCATAGCTCGCTGGCAATGGTCCATTCCCTGGAGGAGACCGCGGAGGTTGGGCTGCTGGCAACGTGGTTGGCGATGCCGGCGCGGGTAAGCCGTCTGCTGATCTCGTCCTCGAGGCCGGCGACCGTCTTGTGGTTGTGTTTCCGGCTGCGGATGACCAGGCCGAGCTCGACACAGAAGCGGAAGTCAGGAGCCTCGACACGCTGGGGTCCTCGGTGCCGGTGATGGTGGCTGCCAGCCCGGTGGTGGTGGTGGTGGTGGTGATGGTGGGGTTGATGGCCCAACTCAGGAGCCACGATGGTTAGATGCGGCATGGTGGGCAGCGGTCAGGAAACCGTTCTTGGGTATTGATACGGAGTGTATGGATGTACGACGAGTCTCTTGATGACGGGGTGGAAGCCGCTGGCAGACGTGACTGAGGTATGGCTCGGACGTATAAGGGCATGTGGTCAATATAGGGGGCAGGAGCCCCCTATATACACGCAGGCCATCCATGGCTGTCTCGACACATTCACAGAGGTTTTGTGTTCTGCCTGGCCAGGTCAGCCGCGGATAAGAGGACGGAGTCACGGTGAGGACGTCACTAGCGTCCGGCAGGTCGGCCGCGATGCAGTCAAGTGGGGCTTCGGTATGGCTCAGCAGGCGGAGGGAACCTGGGACCAATCTGCGTCTTGCCATTTCATGCAGGACGCAGACAGTCAGACGACAGACAATGCCAGGCAGGAAGAGCGGGAGGGGTTGCGGCCGCCTGGGCCAGGCAGCAAGGAGCGAATGAGGGCGCACAAGGCGACGAGGCAGAACCGGCGAGGAGACAAGGTGAAATCGAGCCTAGTGGAGGGTCCCACTCGGCCCCACTTGTTCGGTCTGCACCGCCTGCCTGAATGTGACCTGCATCCGCTTTACCTGATGGAGCACGGCGCTGATAACCGACCGCTGGCCGATCGTGGAGGCCGCTCAGCGGCTAGGACCACAGTCTGGGGTCCTGCTGAGCCTCAGTTATCTACACGGCCCGAAGGATTGGATGACAACGCCGCAATCTGAACCTCCAGTCGACCCGACAGCGTGGAACCGAACCTGAAAGGCTTGCTGGAACTTTCAGGGAGTCGCTTCGCTGTTTCAATCCTGCCGGTAAACGCGCGACTAACTCGGCAATGAGAAACCTGGATGGTGATTGTTATTCTCTGGCATCTGGTCGAGGAAGAGGGCCAACAGCGAAACATCTAACACAGGGACACGTCAATGTGCAGGCTTGACATGCGATAGGCACCGTGACCTCCATCAGCTCGAGCTGCGGGCAACTCACTGACGACTTGTCTCAGAATGCTTCAACTATGGTAGCCAAACTTCTGAATCCCTTCCGTCCTGCGGCGTCCAGCATGGCTGTCACAAATGAGACCTGGCTAGCTTGAGCAGTTTGTGTTTCGGTTGGCGCGCTTTTACCGCGGCATAAGGTATGGTAATGTCTCAACTTTCAAACATCCTCTGGAACAACGGGTTTTTGTTATTTGTTGGAGAGTACAACGTCAGAAACTCGGTTTCGCCCGCTGCCTAACAAAAAGTTCTATAACAGCTGCCTGACGGATAGGCCAGGCCACTGCAGTACTTGATCTGGGAAGTACACGATTTGTGGGTGATTTGAGTTTTGTCCACCCGAACTGCTGAACCAGATCACAGGATCTCCCCTGTAACGGTCTCAGGTAGTATATTGCAACTAGCTGATGACGACTCTACGAGTACACTGAACTTGGAGAAGAAAAGGAGAGACGACAGACTCTGGTAGCTCGCAAGCATACTTATCCTCGTAGGCGCGCTGGTCTGAGCGCGTTGCTAGAAGGTTCGGTGTGCTGTGGGGCGAGTGGGAATAGCCTCATCAGGGGTCTTGGTATTGGCCGAGAGTCGCCGAGGCTCGCACCGGGCCCAGCCCGTTACATCCCCCTTTCCGGACGAAAACCACAAGCAGTCGTACTTCAACGCTGTCGACCATATCTCATTGCCGACTGCCCGGGACTGTCTCCCCACACAGGTGCTATCAGTTTCGGTTGATCGGAATCGGTGTGGAGGGCTCAAACGCCCCGGCACAAGATGTGAGTATGACCCTGCATGCGATTGATGAAACATGGTTAGGATCTTGGCCTTCTGTGACATTCTCACTAAGGTAAGGTATCTTAACCCTCATATACATCTCATTATTGCCAATTTCAGTGTCTCGGTCGCTTATGCAGGTGTAAAATCAAGCTTCTTTGTTTCGAACCATGCCTGAATTCTGCTAGTGTGCTTGTCCAGCCAAAAAAAGGCAAAATCTGAAAAAGGCATTGTTAACGATCAAACTGCGACACCCCGAACCTCTGCCAGTTGGCGACAACGGGAATAGCCAACAACATGCCGAGTTCTCTCACATGCCCTCGCTCACCGGCTATCTAAGGTACTATACCAACACATATCATGACAACAGCCGTCGATCATGTCCCACAGAGCTCGTACCGCAGGGCTTCACCTTTCAACTCGAGAGGCAGATACTTTTCCGACGAACCAGCAGCTGCTCCCACGCCCAAACCCGACTCTCCTGCCGTGCAGCCTCGAGTTCCTGCGCGGCTCCCTCCCGTGGCTGGTCCTGATTGCGACCCAAAGCCACTCCTCTTCGGCCCAGGCAGTAACCAGCCTACAATGACACCCAGGCCCAAAGCTGCTACGATTCTGACAGCAAGCCCAGCTTTGGCTGCTGTGCCGAAGCCGTCGTCATTGGCAAGTGATGTCGATCCAGCAGTTCTAGCTGTATTGGACAGTGTAGTGGTAGTCGTGACAGTCACAGTGACCGTTTGTGTCAATTGTTACGCCGGCGCGTCGGTGGACTTGGAGGATATGTTGAAGAAATGCGAAAGCGCCCTCCCCGCCGTGTCTCCTTGGAAGAAGATGCTGAGCACAGTTAGGTTTGAAAAGGTGAGGGTTTTCGCCGTCGCAACAACCCAGTGGCTTCTTGTAAGGTTCACGGCGTTATCTAAATGAATCCAGAGTTCAGCTTGGTCAGTCCTTGGACGGGTAAATAGACTTCGAATAAAGGAAACCGGCGGACTTAAGGACAACATATTCGAACGCTTGGTTGCCCGGTATCTCCGCATTGGAAATGTCGACCTGGTAAGCGGCAACAGGAAACGGAATGCCGTTGTCCGCGGTATCTGTTTATGCTGCCTCGATGGCGGAACCGTAGGCATAGACTAGGTTGGCACCGAAGTCCGCAGTTGTTCCAAGAGAAGGCGACTGAGGACTGATGAATCTAACAGACGATGCAGGCCCGGAGAAGGCGAGGAAAGTCGCCAAAACGGCACGCATAATGACACCAAACCTAAGCGGCTGAGGTCTCCGAACGAGATATTGATGGGTTTTTCTGAGTGTCGTTCGGCCGGTTCCTGTTCCGAAGAGAGCAACCCTGTGCCTGAAGCAGGATGAACCTAGGCAGGAGGGCAAGAGCCCGGTCTCAAGTGCCCGGGACTTGGGATAGGGGCGTGACGGGAATCTGCCCATGCAAGCACGGTTTTCCAAGCCTGCAGTACTTTGCCGCCGTGCCGCGACTCGGCGTCAAGCGAAACAAATCAAGGTTCTCGCCGGCAAAAAGTCACACATGAGCGCATCCGAGATCAAGAAGGGTAGCCGGTGCATATAACAGCGACTCCATTGGCTGAGGAACCGCCGACACGAGATTCTCGCCAACACTCCTCGAATCACATTGCCACCATTGTGCGGCCTTCAGCGACCGGTCGGGTACTGGTCAAACTGGAGTTTCAGTTATGACTATCCAAGCCTCCCCACAGGAGACAGATTCTATTTCGTACATCAAAACTATGCAAGCCAGAACCAAATCCTCTGGACAAAGTTCTTTGGCACCGGCGGGTAGTCGTGGGCACAGAACTCGTCCATCTCCTTCTTGCCCGTCAGAACATCGATCTCGTGGGTCTTCCTCGCCAGCGGCGTCCGGAACCAGAGCTTGTGCCCAACGTACAGCACGAAGAAGATGGGGATGGTGATGTACGCGGCCAAGAAGTCCTGGTAGTTCCACCGGCTGGGCACAAACACCTGGAAGCCATTGGTGAGGGTCAACAAGATGATGACTACCAGCGCCGCCCACGTCGCGTATGGTTGGCCGATCGTCCTGAACGGCAGCGTGTCCATCAAGCCCTGGTACTGCATGGCCGACCGGAAGCGTAGATACGTGATCATGACGACAATCCACGCGATGAAGCCGGAGATGGTCGAGATGTTCATGAACCAGCCAAACACGCGCGCTCCGTTCTCCGAGACGTTGAGGTACGCCAAGAGGCCGACGGCCCAAGTCGCAATGACGGCAAGGTAGGGAACGCCGCGGCGTGTCGTCTTGGCGAAAATGGCTGGGGCCTGACCAGTGGCGGCCATCGAGTAGAGGATACGGGAGCCGGAATACAGAAAGGCGTTGCCGGCCGACCAAGCCGACGTCAAGATTGCCGCGTTGATGACGTGGTTCAGGCCGCCGATGCCCGCACGCTGGATGCCGATAACCCAGGGGCTGGCATTGGCATTGGATTCCGGCGAGAGCAGGCGCGGGTCGTCGGAGGGCACGATGGCGCCAATGATCAAGCTGCTGACGCCGTAGAAGAGGGCAAGACGAGCGAGGAAACGTCGGGCGGCCTTCGGGATGTTGCGGCGGGGTGCAACTGTCTCGCCCGCTGCGAGACCAATGAGTTCAGGGGAGGTGATGAAGCTGAATCCGGCGCGGACGAAAGCAGTCCAGTAGGCGGTGAAACGTCCCGTCGCGCCCGTCCCGACGTACTCCTTGAACGCCCCGGGGTCGTCCCAGTACTTGAAGCCAATGGCACCACCCTGCGGTGCGCCACCAGCCATGATGACGATGCCCATGATGACCAGCCCAATGATGGTGATCAGCTTGATGCTGGCAAACCAAAACTCAGCTTCGCCAAACACCTCGACGGCGATGATGTTGAGGGCGAGGCAGACGACCAGGATGATGGTGATCCAGACGGCCGACGGAACCGGGGACTCCCAGTAGTCGAGCAATATGGCACCAGCTGTGGCCTCGGCCGCCACCAGAATCGCATACGCATACCAGTAATTCCACCCCGATGCGAATGCCAGGCTGCTGTCGACAAAACGGTTTGTGAAGTATGGTAATGTGATGCCCTTCATTGGGAGGTACGTCGTCATCTCGGCAATGCCGTTCATGACGATCCAGACAACAAGCATCATGGAGAGATAGCCCAGCCATAATGGTACGGGGCCGACGAGGGCCAGAATCGCGCCAGATCCAACGAACAGACCGGTACCGATGCTATTCTCCACTGTCAGGCATTGTCAAAGCTTGACGGAATGATAAACTCACGCGCCACCCAGTGCCAAGAACTGAATGTGTCGACTCTTGAGACCTCGTTGGAGTTGTGACGCTCGGTCGAGCGAGATTACGCCATCGACGATGTGCGAGCCGCCCTGCGACTCGTCGGCGACGGGGCTGTCTGAGTACTCCTCGTTTTTCATCTCGGGTGTATCAAGCAAGCGGCTCCGTGCAGTGACCTGGCGGCGGTTGGTTGAGGAGGCGTAGCAGAGGGAGCGATGTTGAAATAAGACGGTGTGCCGTTGATTCTTTATCTTGTTTGCACTCCACAATGGCAGACGCTTTTGGCGTTCGGTGCGATAGGGGTGGAGTAGATATTGAGGGGATCCACGATTATGTGGAAAATCTGGAGATCCAGGGGAAGCAAGCCGAGAGAGTGGGTAGTACCCGGCCGTCAGTTTCGGGGCGCCAGACTCAGCAGACTCTGGGGAAGTGTGGGTGCCAGGAACCTTAGCGATGGAAGGTTCTCCGTGTTCAAGGAACTCTGAAGCGAGCCAAGTGGAAACAGACTATGACCACGGCAGGCCATTGGTGACTTCATCGGACTGCAGATGCGGCGCCCGGCACGCACGTGGAGGGTCGCCCGATCATTGCCGGAGCCCTGTCCGGGAAGTCGCCGGAGTTGCGACGCAAGCCTGACCGCAGATTTGGCAATTGGCCAATGGCCCCTTGCAACAGTTACGGGGTGCATTGACGCTAACGCGCCATGCTGATCTTCGGCCAAATCCGACCACTCGGTCGAAGGCAGTCTTGTAACGTCAGACGTGGGACTCCTTGTTTTGGGCCTGGCTCGAAGCTGCATCAACCGCGTCTATCCGAACTTGGACCCCGCGATCGAACACGAAGGTTCTGCCGGGAAGCTTGGGATGCGGCTTATGATGCGGCGTTCGTTATCGGTACGCTAGTACTCGAGCAAAGCAGGCAAAGCGCGGTTTCCATGTCGGCGAAAACTCGGCCAGCTTTGGTGAAGGGTTGCCAAGACCTGTCCGGCCGACCGGCCGCCGTGTTGATGACTCGGGGGGCAAGTGGATCCGAAGCGTCCAGTAATCATTTCATGAGACTTTTGTCGGATGAGCAGCTCGATCCTTGCTTCAAAAACGTCGAGAGCCTCGCTTTTGCCTGCAGGTAAGGTAGGTAAGGTAGGTAGCCCCAAGGGCAGTACCTTGGAACTTGACGCAAGCCGCAGCCTCCATCACAGCACTGAGGAATTCGGAGTCTATCCTCACGACCTCCACCTGGGAGACCAGGCAACTCGTTCGCGGAATGGATAGGCGCGGATAGTCGGAGGCACCTTTAAGGCAGCAGCATGTTTAGTATTTTCCCAGGCGAATTCTCGGCCCAGTTCGCAAGCAGCCCTGTTAACTTTACTTTCGGCAGGACTCGAGGAGCGCCTAAGGTAATCCTCAAGTTCATGAGCTGGCATGACAGAGTTGGGATCTTGGCCAGGAACGCCATTCGCTTTATGAAAGGTAGCAGCTTTAGGGTTAGGCTGCCTACAGCGAAAGAGGAAGAGGAAGAGGAAGAAGAAGAGGAAGAGGAAGAAGAAGAGGAAGAGGAAGAAGAAGAGGAAGAGGAAGAAGAAGAGGAAGAGGAAGAAGAAGAGGAAGAGGAAACAAAGGGAGCAAGAAAAGTAGAGAAAAGAAAACGAAAAAAGGGAGAGAAAGCAGAAAGAAGAAGAAAGAGAAGAGGAAAAAGAAGAAAAAAACCGATAAACAAATTACTAAGGGAAAGAGAAAGGGAAGATATAGCGGAAAAAGAGAAAGAGAGAAACAGGGAAACAAGGAGAGGGATTTCAAAAGGAAGAAGAATAGGAAGTCAAAGGGGAAAGACGGAAAGGCTAACGTTATCAGAAAAGAGGAAGAGGACTTGGAAGAGGAGAACGACTAGTTAGAAGATGAAGGGAAGCTAGAGGGAAAGATCGAGAGTATAGGAAATATTTAGCCTATTCTCCAACTTAGGGTTCTAGTTATACAGTAGTTACTCTTGATACTGTCCCTATCGCCTATGGTTAGAGTATCTGTTGTGCTTGACGACAGTGTCGGGGCACTTTGCCTGCCTTTCCTACCACCAAAGAAGTCCCCTGAAACCACCAAAACATGGCCATTCCTAGCACATCCAGGACATGAATGGCGCACATAGACGGGCCTCGGTGACGGTGGCCTCGCCGTAGCGACCATGCATTGCTGAGGCCGTAGTTGGACAAATCGGGGAGTCCGGGTGCTGCAGCACGACTTCACGCTAGGCTTTTGGAAGTTTGATCTCTTCCGTCTTCCTCTCTGCCCAAGTCAGATGGCTATGCCCTTTTGCACATAACAGCTGGCTCTCTAACCGAATCTGTACCTACCAAACGGTCCAACCCAGCTCCTTGACCGGCGCTCCGGTCCTCGGCCAGGTAACCCCGCTTCGGAGCTTCCCCTGAGTTCCACCTCGGATGAGCAGCCCTGCTGCGATGGGACTGGCAGAAGAGGGAGATGCTTAAGCTTATCAGATTGATCGATTAGCTGCCGATGCTGCCCGAGCCCAACTTTTTCACACATGTTCACGCTTCAGAACTGAGAACTAATCACCTTGCATACAAAGATCTTCACTACCAAAGTCTGAAGAGAGCAACTTGAAGCAGTTCGCCAGTCCTGAATCTTTAGAGCAACCGAATACAAACAGCCATGACGATGGCAGCCCCCGCAACGCTCTTCACCAACGGAAAGGTCTTCCTGTCTGGCGTCAAGCCCGGAATCAACGCGGGGCTGCACCGGCCGCCCACCTTCGCCTCGTGCATGCTCATCCGCGGTTCCCAAATCGAGCATGTCGGTTCTGCCTCGGACGCACCCATCGCCGCAGCCCTCGCCTCCCACAATGTAACCGTACACGACCTGCAGGGCAAAAAAACCATCCTCCCCGGCTTCGTTGACGGACACATGCACCTGATGCTGCTGGGCCAGGCGCTCAACAAGCTCGACCTGGGCAAGTGCAAGTCCCTCGCCGACATTCGCGCCACCATCCGGTCCTACGCCGCCGCCCACCCGGACGTCCCGCGCATCCTCTGCCGCGGATGGATGCACAGCATGACGCCCGACGGCGCGCGGGCGTCCGATCTCGACGACCTCGACGACGACCACGGGACGGGCCAGAAGAACCGGCCCATCCTGGTCGACTCCAAGGACCTGCACTCGACGTGGTGCAACAGCGCCGGCATCGCCGAGCTCGGCGCCACCGAGTGGCAGGACGTTCCGGGCGGCATCATCGAGAGGGACGCTGAAGGAAGGCTGACGGGCGTGTTTAGCGAGGCGGCCAACATCACGTACGTGTGGCCGTACCTGGCGCGCGTGGCGACCATGGACGAGCGCATGGCGGCTATCCGGGCGGCGGTCGCGGCGTACCATGAGGCCGGGTACACGGGCATGATTGACATGGCCATGGACGAGGGGGCGTGGGAGGCGCTGCAGGCGTTGAGGGAAAGGGAGGAGGGGAAGGGCGGGATCCCGATGCGGATTGCGGCATATTGGTTGGTGAAGCCTTGTGGGAGGGAGGAGGACAGGTTGAAGCAGGTCGACAGGGCCATCGAGTTGGCAAGCCGGTTCAACGCCTCCACGACGCCGGACTGCAGGATCGTGGGGATCAAGGTGATTTGTGATGGGATTGTAGACGCCTGTACGGCGGGCTTGTCGGAGCCGTATGCGCACAACGGGCATTTCGAGGTGCCGCTCTGGACGGCCGAGCAACTGGAGCCGGTTGTCAAGCGGGCGGATGAGGCCGCGTTGCAGGTTGCGCTGCACGCTATCGGGGACGCGACGGTGAAGATGGTGGTCGACGTACTGACAAAATTTGCGAACCGCGAGCGGAGGCCACGCGTAGAGCATCTGGAGCTGGCGACTGAGGAGGAAGCAGCCCGGCTCGGGCAGGGGCGGATCACGGCCTCAATCCAGCCAGTTCATGCTGATCCGGCCATTCTCAAGGCGTGGCCACGGCTGCTGGGCGAGCACAGGTGCGGGAGAGCATTCGCCTATCGCGAGTTTGCCGATTTGGGAGCACCGCTTGCGCTCGGCAGCGATGCGCCAACCGCACCCCATACACCGTTGGGGAACATTTATGTGGGCACGACGCGGAGGTCATACCGTGAGCCGGAGATGGAGACAGCAGTAAACCCGCACTTTGCCCTTGGGCTTTGCGAGGCAGTGGCTGCGGCCACTGAAGGTGCCGCGTACAGCTGTTTTGATGACCACAGGGTAGGCGTGCTCGAGAAGGGGCACAAGGCCGACTTTGTGATCGTCGACATGGAGTGGGAGAAGGAGAAGCTGATGGATGCGAGGGTGGCCGAGACGTGGTTCGATGGTGGCAGAGTATGGCCCGCGTAGGATCGACGGGTATAAGCATCGGAGCAAGCTGGTGCGGCAGTTGAACTGAAACCTGCAGTGCATTGCCATTTGTACACATGCTCACTCATAGGGGTAGTATTGCCTTGGCCAGATGTTCATGGCCGTCTTCCGCCCAGACTCCAGGGGCAAACCGGCGTGGTTGGTTCGAGCGTCGCCGGACCCGTTTGCTTGCAGGTTCACCCAGAAGATCGCGTTTCCAGCCACAGGCCTGAATGCAAGCCCACCATCCTCGTGCTCTCTCCACAGTGGCTTTGCCGCTTCTTCGCCTTGTTTTTGGGCTACTTCACCCTGCCACATGGCTTCGCCCCGAGGGCTAGGGAACGTGATCGGTTTAGCATACGGAAAGTGAGTCTCTCCGCCTGTGCAGTTGTCTTGCAAAATGGCAAAGAAGCTCGCCACGCGGTTCCACCTGCGCATGCTGCCGTCTGGGGCCCATTGAGGAATCTCGAACCAGTCTGTCCAACAAAATCAGTCATTGCTTGTCTACCTATTAAGCGTGACTCAGGAGTATTTCATTGGCAATGGGTGCTGCTTTAGGGACAAGCGACCCTTGTGAACCCCGAGACATCTTGAAAGGGGCAAAAGGAGCACGAATTTGACGTACCGTGGTGGACGTTAAAGCGTTGCCCAGAGCTATACCTGACCAACTGGGGAGGCCCCATCTCGTCCCACCCATCGCGTAGCATCGTACCTAGGAACTTCCGTGTCCGGGCCAGAACACACTTGACGGCTGGGTCATCGCGCGGCAAGCCTGCGGAACTCGAGGTCCGGTCCGAGGTTTGCTGCTGCCGGCCGTACTTGGTCACCTGGGATGGTGCGAATCTCGGCTCGGCCGTCTCGAGGAGGGACTCGATCTCGATGGGCGTGACGAGGTTGTGGATGTAGATGATGAGTGGCTCCAGACTGACGAGCTCTGTCCTGTATGTGTGCGAAGTGTCGCAAACGAACTGCTTGAGGTTGTCGGCGGCAGTGGAATCTGTGGTATTCTTGAAGAATGGGAAGGCCAACGGGTAATCTGGCATCGGAAAGTCGCCAATGAAGGACGTGAGACGAGACGAAGACAGGTGCGGGAGATACGGTAGGCCGAGACCGAGGAGAAGCCCTCCTGCCCAGATGCCGGTAGCTTTGAGGATGTCGGTCGGTGCCATGATGATAGCACTGAGCGTTTCAGCGGCTCGGGTCAGACCTCAGATTCCGATACGAATGGGAGATCTGCTCGCATCGCTCAGCCCGACTCGAGTGTTATGGAGAGAGCAAGCGAACACCAGAGATCTAACCAGAGTTTTGAGGAAAGGTCAGGTAATTAGGTAGGGTCCTTAGGTAACAATGGGGGAACCCTTAGTTGACCCTCACCGTGACCAGAACCTGGGACCCAGGAGCATGGTCTTCCGAGAGTCAGATGTTACTGGCCGGCGAGGTTGAAATGCCGAATCTCAGGCTGCCATTTCGATCAACGCTAGCATAACCACAGAGGCGTTGGGTGGGTGTCACAAGAGGGTGGCTGGTTCGGGTGGCATAGCCGGAACGTTGCAGGTGGTGTTTGCATCCATTGGATGGTAGTAATAATATGCTTGGTATGAGTTTGCTCAAATGAGGTTCAGATCGGGGAATGTCCCGGAAAGCCGTTGGAGACACCCATGGAGACTCCCAAGTCTGAGGTATCCAGGGCCCCGAGAGCCGGCCTAGTCCCGTCCGGGTATTTCGGAAGATGACAGCGTTGGACTGCCACGATGCCGAGACCTTACTCCACGACGCCGAGACCTTACTCCACGACGCCGAGACCTTTACTCCACCAATCCACGCTGTCGCCGGCCGGATGCCGCTTGGCAGGGTGTTTCGACCCGGTTTCCCACCCGAGGACGGGCCTGTCGTCTTTCGGCGCGGCACGAGAGGGCTGGCTTTGGTTGCGGGTGAAGGCGTTCTAGTAACCGGATGTGTTGTCTGCGATTTTTGGTTTGAGAACTCATGCACCAGGCAATTATGCTTGTTCTTTAAAATTGACACTTCAGATAGGCGGCGGCTTCTAGCAACGTTTCAGAAAGTCCAAGTCTTGGTGCAGTGTAAGTGGAATGTAGAGCATACTAAAGACCAACTAGCTTGAGAACACCTAAGATGAAGATGGGAAAGACGCTCGCTCCGGAGGCAGGCCTGCCATGTGTAATACCAGACGGTGTCGAAATGCATGCTGTTGGGACGTTTTCTGCCGAACATGCTTCTTGCGGGCCAAGTCATGATTGGCAATGTGGACGATGTCAATCTGACTTCGTGCCCGTCATGGCGGAAGCTCTTGCACTGAATGCGGCGTCAAGAGTGGTCTGAGAGGGTAGCTGGCGACGAGGATCATATGTCAGACCGGCTGCAGCCCACCAGCACCAAGTCAGTTGAGACTCTAGTTTCCCTACTTGAGCGTTGATCATCCGTCTCGTACTTCATCGCGGGCGTTGCGGTCTCAACACACAGCCGTACAAAGTCTAAAGTCAAAGTTAAGTAGAAGCAAGTTACGGAAGGGAAGGATCAAAGAACCGGGCGTCCGTATCCAGCTAAAGCTGGTGCGGCACATGCCCGTTTTGCGACAGAACGGATCGGGACGCGTATACCGTTAGTTGTCAGTTTTCTTGGCCGGTACGAGACGAGACTTCTCCGCAGGTCTGCGATGAGTGGAAAGTTGTATGAGATATTTTATATGTCTTCAACGTGAAGAAGTATAAGCCGGAGGAGGCTCATTGAGTGGCACCTGCAGGATTCCTCAAGTTAGTCCTCCGAACCAAGAAAAATAATAATCATAATAATAATAATTATTTTTTCTTCAAAAGACGGAGGCAAAAGCCTGCTGCAGAGAGCTGAAGTGAGAAGGAAAAGACGGTTGAACCTGGTATGTTGCAGGGCGAAGCATTGGATTCCTCGAGCCCTGGGGGTCGCCAGGCGGGGTGACACCTCTGAGGACACCTCGGAGGTCTGACTGTAATATCACGGTCAAACAACTGGACTCGAATGCTCGAACTTCGAAGCACTGCCCGTATGTTGGGAAGCATTGAAGTTGTTGCGTTCTTGAGACTACTGAGGTCTTCATAAATACCAACTCCGCTCTGCCCCGCGGTTTCGGCTTTGTCAGGCGAAGCTTGTAACGGCCATGACGTCTAGGCTCGTCTCAGTGTCTCAGCCCCAAAGTCGCGGGTTACGGACCAGGCAGTCCAACGACGGGGAGGCGGAATCATGCCCAGAGAACAGATCGACAACCGTTCCCCATGTGGGAAGCCCACACATGAATGTATGTATGCAGCAACCCGTGCCGTGCTACCCAGGCGAGAGCCAGGTTTTCTGAACGCAGAATCCCAAAACCCAGGTCATCTTGGCGACTGCTCCATAAAAGCGAGTCGACTCGGGCTCAGCGACAACGTCGCGGGAATGAGAGATACGCCCGGTGGCCATCGGATATGTTTTGTCGCCTCGATTTCAGCTTTGTGTTCCTGAGAAACGCTTTGATGGCCCTCATGACTCAGGCGAGTCAGGCTCATTCAGGTCCCCGTGACGTGCCGTCTTCATGTCAATGCCGGCCAGATCTTGGAGGACTTGGATTCACATGCTACCAATTTTGCCATCTCACTGTGGTTTGTCAAGGGTACGTGAAAATTTGACTGGACATCGACGACAGCGCAGTGCTCGAGATTCACCGGCACACTCATGGGCAGCGAAGGACGGATTAGATTCTCACCTTCGTTGTAATGTTATTTATCGTATCTGGTTGACGTTGAAGTGGGGGTGCGGGGTACATGAGGCCCCCTGACCTATGAGTCCTTCTCCCAAAAGGAACCAACTTCCTACCAAGATGCAATTATCAAAGAGGGAACCTGAAATCTTTAAGTCCGCTGCTTTGTACTGTGGTAGAACCGGAATGAGAAGCTGAAGTCAGCTCGGATACAAAAGGCCTCAAAGTTTACGGTCGCCCCTGGATGAGACGCATTAGGCGGCACCGCGCCTAAGGAAAAAGCACCCATTTTCACAAATGTTGCCAAGAAACTGTGACGCAGCTGATTGCAAAGCCGCACTAATATCCGGCGCTGGCGCTAATGACGCTACGCACTACGTCATAGGAGGGTCCTTTCACACCAACCTTGGACGCACTTGGAAATGCTCTGCCGTGAAAGCAAGGGCACGCTGCCCAGCTGCGCCAACATGGGGTGATTGAGAAAGTTGGACTTTCCAGTTTTGTGCGAAAAACTAAACCAGAAGCCGCCTTTCAGCCTTTCTGTGCTGCAAACTCCCAGTTTTGAATCGTCAGTCTGACTATCTGACTTCTGACTTTTCGACGTCCTCAGCGTCGCGAATCGGCAAATATTCAGGCCTGCTTGGCTGAGTTCACATCTCCGCCTGTTATCCACAGCCCCTGTTATCTTGGCTCCGCCGCATGCTCCTCACCAGATGACCAGCGACCCTTTGCACACTGCTGCAGCCTGGCAGTTTCAGACAACTGTCCGATAACTTTGCGCCGGATACTGGACTGTATGATGACAGACGGTGCTTGAGCAGCAAAAGCGCCAACCTCAGACGGCGCATTAGAAGGAAGCGACTTCCATCCCCACCACCCAGAACTCACTTGACCGGTTACGCAGCACCTGCAGTCAGTTCCTTGGTTGCAGCCACCCGACAGTGACCTCAACCCTCGACACTGCATCCCATACCTTATTTGGTCTTTCAAACCCCCCTGGCTTCTTGACCCAGGCACCATTTTTCTTTCTCTCAAGACTCTCCCTCCCAGAGGTTCGATACGCCGCGAAGCGTCCCGCCTGCCGTTGGATATCCTACCCTCACAAATCACCGTCCCCGTTCCCTGCAGTCGCGAACCGCCCTTGAACCGAGTCAGTTTGCCAATAGCATCAATCAAGACTTTTGCCCGACGTCAACCGGCAATTTTTGACACTACTTAACGCCGCTTGCTTGCGCTGCCCAACCCAACCAAGGGAATTCTGGGGGGATTCTTCACTGCCAGGACTCGACACTCCGCCAGAGGAAGCTCCTAGTAAGAAAAAGGGCGTAAGGAAAAGTCACGCAAGCCCAAAATGTCGACAATACAGCAACTCAAAAACTTTATCCGCCACGGTAAGTCCCCCTGTTCCGGCAGGCCTAGGCTGGCTCGCTGGTTGGGTCAGCCTGGACGCTGTGGTTTGGACAGACAAGCTGATGTCACGGCGTCATAATCAGGCAAGCAAGCTCGCGCCGTTGATCATGACAGCCCCCCGCCAAAACAACAACAGCCCGGAAAGGCCACGATGGCCGCAAGAGTGACAGAACCCATCTTCGGCGCTTCGTCTGCGTCCCACAACCATGCTGCCGCTCAGCACCACGAGCCACACCAGCCACTAGCGGTAGAGGTCAAGGCAAAACAGCACAAGCGGATACCCGATGAGAATATTGCAAAGCTCGTCGCAGAGGAGAATGAGAGCAAGAGCAAGTTCCCCCACTACCCGGGCCTCGAGCGGTGGGAGCTCGTCGAGAAGATGGGCGACGGCGCTTTCAGCAACGTCTACCGAGCCCGAGACCGCGAGGGGATCGCCGGGGAGGTTGCCATCAAGGTCGTCCGCAAGTACGAGATGAACAGCATGCAGGTATGTGACCACGGGGGGTCGTGCCGTTCCTCGCCAACTCCTTCTCCTTGCGCGTCTTTCGTTTTCCCTTCGTCCAAGTTCCCTTTACCAACTCTAGGGCCAATTCTAGAGCAACAAACACCTTCATCCAGACTTTAAACCAAAGGCGCCAAAGGCCGCAGAGGTGCGAAGAATCTCCTTTTCTTTCTAACATCCTGGTGCATTTGTTCCACCGACGGCTCGCTCGAATCGTTTCGAACCTGCCAGCGGTTTGCGTTTAGCTCCGAGTCAAGTGCCGGCGCCGTTCGGATCCTTTTCATCGTTGTCGATGAGGGCTAACTATGCTGCAGAGGGCGAATATTCTGAAGGAAGTACAAATCATGCGCCAGATAGACCACCCGAACATCATCAAACTTATCGACTTCTCGGAGTCTCGGCAGTACTACTACATTATCCTCGAGCTTGCCCCAGGGGGGGAACTATTCCACCAGATTGTGCGTTTGACCTACTTCAGCGAGGATCTATCACGCCATGTCATCACGCAGGTCGCAAAGGCGTTGGAATATTTGCACGAGGAGAGGGGGATTGTACATCGGTACGTACATGACGTTCCCGGAGAGTTGCCCACTCGGCTTACTCACAATACACAGCGACATCAAGCCAGAAAATATCCTCTTCGTGCCCATTCCATTTGTCCCATCAAAGAACCCAAAGCCCAAGCAGCCAGGGGACGAGGACAAGGTGGACGAGGGCGAGTTCATCAAGGGTGTTGGCGCCGGCGGCATTGGACAAATCAAGATTGCCGATTTTGGCCTTTCAAAGATCGTATGGGACAACCAGACCATGACCCCTTGCGGCACGGTCGGCTACACGGCCCCCGAAATTGTGAAGGATGAGAGGTATTCCAAGTCAGTTGACATGTGGGCCATGGGCTGCGTGTTGTACACACTGCTCTGTGGATTTCCGCCCTTCTACGACGAGAGCATCGAGGTGCTCACCGAAAAGGTGGCGAAAGGCCAATACACCTTCCTGTCACCGTGGTGGGACGATATCAGCAAGTCGGCTCAGGATCTGATCTCGCACCTGCTCTGCGTGGACCCGGAAAAGCGATACACGATCAAGGAGTTCCTCGCCCACCCATGGATCCGCGAGTCTGGGCCGACGCCACGCGACGAGAGGAAAGCGATGTCGACAGACCAACCGCTGCGTGCGTTCGACATGACCAAGATCGTCGAGGGCGACAAGCGCTACGACTTCCGCTCTCCAGCCGCCATCAACCTGCGCGAGGTCTTTGATGTCGGCTATGCAGTCCACAGGCAAGAGGAGGAGGGCAGGCGGAAGAAACAGATCGGCGCCAAAGCCGGCGTGTCACGGCTCGGCGGGCTCGACGAGGACGAGGAGATGACCGACGAAGACACGGTCGAGTACGTCCCCAAGGCCAACGGCAACTCTACTCAACAACTCGAGCAGAGCATGCGCAACACGCAGATTCAGGACCAGGAACAGCGCGGCCGCGACCGTGAGAGGAAAGCGCACCCTCCGCCGGCGGCCGCTGTCGAGCAGCGCGGGTACGGTCAGCACTCGGCTGCCGTTGCTGCGGCGGCGCGGCAGCAGGTGCGTGAGCGGAACAGGCAGAAGGGTGCTTTCGAGCTGAACCTGGATGGCGCCACACTGCTTGGTCGTCGTGGTATGAAGCCCGCTGCCAGGGTGGCGTAGGATGCCACTGCTGAGCAGCTGGGTAGCAAGGTCCCCCGGTTACAGGTCGGGGATACGAACGCGGCGGCGATCACATCGCAGCCAAAGGCCGACACCCGCTCTGTTGCGCCGCTCGGCGTCACGGCAAGCCGGCGGGCAAAACTCGATAGGCGGTCACTTACTGAGAGTGCTGTAGTTGAGAAGCTGGGATGGTTACGGGGCCCAAGCGGAACGCCCGAGTGAACATGTAGCGGAGTGGCAACGGGGGTAACAGAGAGCGTGGTTTGGTAACGGTATCATGGTTTAGGTATACTCTGCTTCTGCTTTTGCATCAAGTTCTCGTCTCTTTTACTTTCCTCCGAGTTGGTCACGTACCTTCCTTCGCTTGATGTCACTTCCTGTATTGCATTGGTCTCCTCGGCATGAGTCTTCCATGGCCGGCCGTGGTATACAGATACACAGGGATCTTATTTTGGGGTGTGGGGGGAGAGGAGGGGCGTGGTTGGCGGATAAAATCAACTCTGCCTTAACAGTCCGTGGACTGCTGTTGTGCTATGAGTTAGATCAGGTTGTGAGATTTCTCTGCGTGTGATCTTCAGGTTGGGTCCTGGCCCGAGCCGACCTTCCTGTGCTATTATGTCCAGTACAATATGTGCACCTGAACATGCTTCTAGCAATGTGAGCAGCTCGATATAGATAAGCTCTGGACAAACCACGCCGACAACAAGAGTCATCCAGGATTCCCAATACCGTGTTTCCCATGCTGGCCCGGACCTACTTGCCCTGCTCCCCGAGCAGGTATTGGCTAACCCATCTCTTCATGAGCTCAATGGACTGCTCCTGGACCTTGACGACCTCGGGGTTGACCTTCATCTTGAGATTCGCCAGCCCCCTCGCGGTGAGGGCGTCGTCGGCATGCTCGGCGTTCTTGATGAGGAACACGGCGACATTGTCGGATGACTGGAGCGGGCCGCCGGGGCGGATCTCGCTCGACATGCCGGTGGCGCGCCAGGGGTCGAATTCACTATGGCAGGTTCAGTATGTCAGCTTCGATCGATGTCTTCATCGAGAGGGTCAATAGCCATGTACTGTCAACCACTCAAGGTAAGTAAGGTAGGTATCACTCGCCCGCTCGTCCAGATGACCCTCGTCGAGTTCCGCAGCCAGCCGCCGGTCCGGCTGTTGAGGCCGTCGGGTGTCTTGCCGTTGGAGCTGCCGTACCGCTGGCCGTTCTCGGGCGGGAAGTGCATCTCGCACTGGCGCTGCCAGTAGTGCGGGTCAATCCGGCGCGAGACGATGGACGGTGTGCCCTCGGGCGCGCCCGTCGCCCACGACGCCAGCGGCTCGTTGCACAGGAACCAGTACCAGGTCCGCCACGGGTTGCCGAGCGTGCGCGCCTCGAAGAATGGGTTTAGCAGGTCGTGCGTGTTGAGGCACCAGAGCGGGTCCTCTTGGCCCCAGACGTCGAAGTAGGTGCAAGCTACAGTGGGCAAAAGGACATGTGTCAATTATATGGATGATGGATTTGTGCGAGTGGATGGGTGGGGGGAGGAAAAGAAAAAGACAATACTTGAGTCGCGGAAGTTTATGCGGAAGTAGGCCGCGTAGGTCGCTACCGAGGCTGGAACGGTGCCGAGGACCTTGTTTTCCTCGGTTTCCTGGGAGCTGACGATGACATCGCACATCTCGAGGACGTCGCGGTAGCCTCCGGTCTCTTGCCAGTACCGGAATGGGGTTGCAATTGCACTAACAAGAGAGATCAGCACAAGAGGTCTCGGATATCAAAATGCACCAAGAACCTACTAGGCGAAGTCATCGTCGGCAATAGGGAAGGTCGCTCCAAAGAGTTGCTTCAAGGCGTCAACTTCTGTGCTGTTGACGGGAGATGCAAGCAAGAAGCTGTCGACAAACTCGACCACCTCGGTAAGCGCGAGACTGCAGCTCGTGTCCTTGCGGTAGCTGTCGATGCCTTTCCTGATGGTATCGTAGTAATACCAGTTGTCCGTGTTGGCTTCGACCGTGGCGCTGCTGAGGTGGTAGGCGTAGAAGACGCCAGGATGGAAGCGCTCAATCCAGCTCCCGAGCGTGGCCGAGTATGACGCTCCCCAATACAACCATGGCTGTGTCCCAGTCAGTCTTTTTTCTGGTCATTCTCGTAGTCATGCTGATTAAAACTTGCTGCCTTTGATGCTACACTTGACTTTTCCTCGTCGAATGGGAAGGCGACATTCTGGGCAAAGTTGACCATGTCTGCTGCGGCCTGCTCCATGTTCAAGTACTGGAGAGTCTCGGAGTCAAAGCCTTCATACGGGGACGATCCGCCGAAGTAACGATCTATTGTCTTTGCTTAGCAGGTAACCTTGTTCGGGCGGAAGTACCCACGCTCGACCACAACCGCGGCCGCTCCAAGAGCCTCGGCGTATGCGCCGGACAAGGTCGTGTTGCTCAAGTATGTGTATCCGCGGGCGGAGTTGATGGCCGTTGTGATGGGCGTTTCGCCGGGAGTCATGAGCACCACCTGCCAAAAGTTCAATGGAATGACAGGTAAGATGCTTGAAAATCTGAACCTTACCGGAGATCCGGGACCAACCCACCACTGAGGGTTGACACAGTACAACTGCTGCCATGTCCCCATGCTCCTGTTTTTGTGGTCTATTGGCTGCTCGAACCACTCACAGGTGGCACTTGCCCCAGCGGCACGGATAACAGCCAGAGCAGACTCGGAGGTGATGTCTTGGACACCTCTTAGGGCTGCTTTTGGCGCAACCCAAGGCGCAAAGGGAAGGACCGTGCCAGCGGGGATCTTCATGACGGCAATCTGTTGCAACGACGTGCAAGGAAGGGTAATAGCTCGGGTAGAGTAAGCAAACACTAGGCAGAGCAGTGTTTGGAAAACTTGATATATGGACACAGCTGGCTTATCAGTCAACCCGAGAGCACAGCAGCCCCTGACTCTGAAGTACCGAGTCAAAGGGATCGTTGTGGGTCAGCTGTATATTGTACGGATGAACGCTGGCTAAGTTCAAGCCGCCGCATGGGAAGGTGCCATGTCATAGACAGCTTCGTTTGTTCTAAGGCTAAATGAGCGAGCCTATGACAGGGTGGAATGAGAATGGCATCAAACATTATCTGACATCAATCAATGTGGACGGCAGAGGGTTGGCGCCGGTTCTTTTAGTACCATCAAGACCTCGTGCGGGGACCCGACACACTAAACAGATCCAGAATCAGGCCCCATGCTCTGCGGGACTTCTGTGCGGACGCGAAAGAGTGCTAGTGTTGTTGCCATCAGATGGATGATCAGACTTCCTTGGTTCAGCTGGTTGAAAGTGAAAGTACCAGCAGTGGGTGAGAGTTGGCATGTTAATTGCTTATTGAATGGTATGTTAGCTACATACCTAGTGTTTCACGTCTCAAGCCCCTTGTGACCGAACGTAACCAACAACATGTAGCGGGCCCCCAGAAAATCATGTTATGCACGGTAGAAAGCCACTTTTGACATTGCGATTCCTGGTAGAGCTGGATTCGGAGCTGCAGAACAGCCGATGCTCTGGGGGATTCACTGCGTCAGAGATATCAACTGCCGGCACGGGACTGGGGACCACCCAATGGACACCTCTAAGGTGCACCACCACGCCCACCCATCCCACCGACCGCCAACGCGGCCAACACCTCAGGCTTCATCTTGGGCAGAGGCCTGCCCCGCCCGCTTGGCCGCCCAACAAACTTGATCTCCGCCAGGTAAGCCAAATATCGGCCCACGTCCTCCCTACTGACGCTATACCCCGTGCTATCGTCGACCCCAGTCCACCTGTCAGCGTCCGCCTTCAGAACGGCGACGGCGTTCCGGTCGTCCATCTCGGGGGCGCGCGTGTTCGCCGGCAGGTCGTTCATGCAGAAGTGGTACAACGGCATGAGCGCATGCTGCTCCTGGTCCTTCTCAAGCGCGCCCGCCGACACAAACTTCTCGAGCTCCTCCTTCCACGCGTCGTAGCTCACTTCGGGCGTCGGATAACCGTAGTACTCCAAAATGGAAAGGTACTCGTTCATCCGGAGGCGGGGGTGGGCCGTGACATGCACGACGTGAACGCCGGTTGGAATCGGGTTCAACGCGGATGCGACGACGACGCGAGCGACGTGGTCGACGGGAACGGCGTTGACTGTGTTGATGATGCGAGGGCGGGCAGAAAGTTGGATGCAGCCCTTGAGCATACGGATGAGGAAATCGTCGACGTTGCAAACGCCAGTCTTTGAGTCGCCCAGGATGTAACCGGGTCTGACGACCGAGCCGACCAGGCCGCGCTTGCCAGCTTCCCGGACAAGCTGTTCGGAAACCCACTTGGTCTGGCCGTAGCCCGTGCCGAGACCGGTCCGGCTTCCACTCATGTCGTCATCTTCCATGATGGCACCCTGGCCAGTGCTCGTCTGTTTCTCCGACAATTGAATGTAGTAGTCCGTATCTAGGACGCTGGTGGAGCTGACAAAGGAGAATACCTTGGGCTTCCCTTCGTTGCAGAGCCTCATGGCGTCAATGGTTGAGAGCACGTTGGATGCCATCATATCTTGGTATCTCTTGACCCAGTGGACCATGGCACCGTTGTGAATCACGACGTCGACCTCTTGCGCGAGCTGCTGCCAGGTAGCGTCATCAATACCCAGCTGGGGCTTGGACAGGTCCCCCACGACGACGCTCAACCTACTTTTCCACTCGTCCTTCCACAGGCCGTAGCCCTGAAGCGACCTCTGAAGACGCGTAAAAGCGGCTGACGGCTCCTTGGCACCTCGTACATGGGCAACGAGCTTGACGCTCCGAGCAGTTCGCTCCAGAACATCGCGAACGAGGTAAGAACCCAGAAAGCCGGTCGCACCGGTGAGGAAGATAGTTAACTGCCCAGGTGAGGCGAGCGCCTCACCATCGGCAGACTGGTACTTCTCCGGCAACTGATGCAACAACTCGTCCAGAGATTTGGCGTAGGCGGCTTCGCCTGCTTCGGGCCCTACGGCAGTAGTATCGTTGTTCCGAATCTTGTCGACCTGGGCACTGAAGCCAGCGAGACTGGAGTGCTCGTAGAGCGTGCTGATCGGGACGTCGATGCCCAAGCTCTTGCGGACAGTCAGGAGGAATTGCTGGGCTAGCAGACTGTGGCCACCAAGGTCAAAGAATCCATCGTCCCTCTTGATGGTCTTCGGGTTCAGACCACGGATGATATCCGCCCAGAGCTGGGCCACCGTCCGCTCAGTCTCGGTGAGGGACTCCCAACTCTTTATGTCCTCCTCGGAGGCACCCTCTATCCTCTCAGCGACGTCGGGGAAGGGAAGGTTGGGCTTGTCAACCTTGCCGTTGGGGTTCAGCGGGAGCTTGTTGAGAACGATGTAGATGGTGGGTACGGCGTAGGTGGGCAGGCGAGTCTTCAAGTGATCGCGCACCTCGGTCTGCATTCGCCTGTACTTCTGCAAAAAGACGGTAACCGGACCCATTTCGACGCCCTCGTCTTCCACATCCGCCAGGCCTCGGTCGTGGAGCCAGCGCTGCCATTCCTTGAGCTCCGGGACGATGTAGCTGACGAGCGTGGGTTCCTCGTTCCGGTCTCTCCGTACCAGCGTCTTGCAATCGCGAATGAGAGCGTTTTGGCTCAAGTTGCTGTCAATGTCGTTCAACTCGATGCGGAAGCCACGAATCTTGACCTGGTCATCGGCACGACCGACACACTCAACGTCCCCTGATTCAAGGTACCGCCCTAGGTCTCCAGTGCGGTACAGTCTATCCCTTGGACCCTTGTAATACCGACGCCAGGGCTCGTTCTTATTGAGCTTCTGGTCAGCTTCGACCCACTTCTCGTTGTCGACGAACCAGTTCATCAGAAACTTCTGTTCGTTCAGCACTGGGTCGCCCAAATAACCCCTGAAATCCTTGCGTTAGCAGTGGAAGCGCAATCCTGGCAACCGGACTTACTCTGCAAGGCCAGCCGCCCGGACAAAAATCTCGCCAACCTCGCCAATCTTGCACATCTCTGTGCGGTTCTCCCTGTTGACGACGAGGAGCTGGACGCTCTGCATTCCCTTTCCAGCAGGGACGGTGTCCTTGAGCTTGTCCAGGTAGTCGGGGTCCCGCGCCCGGCTGGGAATCTCGTAGTAGCTGACAGCCCTCTGTGTCTCGGTCGTGCCATACATGTTGATAATGTTGGCGTTGACGGCCAGCCGTCGAAGGGCGCGGCAGTCTCTCGTGGTCAGAACGTCGCCGACAAAGAAGACGTGCTCCAGGCTTGGGAACTCTGCGGTAGCACCGCCGACAAGAATCTGACCCATGGCTGGGGTGAGGTGGGTGACGGTCGGCTTGTGCTCACGCATCCATTCGGCGAGCTTCTCGTGCTGGATATCTTCCCGGGAAGGGACCAGAAGCTGGGCGCCGAGGAACAGCGGTGTGAAGATGTCGCGCTGCACAGGGTCGTGTGCAATTCCTGACAGCAAGGTGTATCTGCTCTCGGAGGATAGGTTGAAGCGCTCAGCCATCCAACCAAAGTACTTGACCAAGCTGAAGTGGCGGCCCAGCACGCCCTTCGGCCGGCCCTCGCTACCAGATGTGAAGGAGAGTGTCGGATTCGAGTCGGGACCGACAACCACGTCAGGGGGAGAGGACGCGAGTTGCCTCACGCTTGCGAATATGTCCTGCCCGTCCACCTCGCCGCCATAGAGAATGCCGTCGTCGCGGAGCCTTAGGTCGGGAACATCGGTCTTGAGTTGTAGTTCATCGTCGATGTACTTCTGGACCACGGGGGCCAGGGGCCCGTTCTCGTCGGTGGCACGGCCGATTCTGAGCAGGGCGCGCGGCTGGGACACTTCGAGATAGATTTGTTGCCTCGCCGGAGGGTAGGCAGGGTCGAGAACGGTCATGGTTGCGCCGGAGGCCTAGATCAAGTCGTAAGAGTTAGTACATCCGGACAATCGCAGTGGAAGCCATGGCGGATGGCCGTGAAGCACTGTACCAGGATGCCCATCAGTGCCACAACCAGATCGACCGATCTGTGGGCCCAGATCATGACCACATCCCCATTGGTGACGCCGGCGTTGTGCAGGTACCATGCTAGCGTGTTGGAAGCCTCGTAGATCTGGCGATAGGTAAAACTCCTCTGGGGGGTGGTGGAGGACTTGGTCTCGACGACGCAGGTACGCTCGGGATGGGCTTCGGCCTGGGCCCGGAAGTGCTCCTGGATCGAGCCGACGTAGCCCGACCAGTCGAGGTCGACGGTGGGGTCCGGTAATTGAGCCATTGTTGCCGGCGAGCAAATTGCCAATGGTCCGGTCAAAATCTCTGAGCAGAATGGGGGTCAATGGACTTGGATCCGACTTAGAACTTGGAGATATTGCCCCGGAATTTTTCGAGTTCAAAGTGAGTCAAGAGCGAGAGCAAGGCTCCGACAACGGGACCTCAATTTCACTGAGTCCTGCTGCCCCTCCCCCGCACTCAAAATCCATTCTCGCTGAGAGCGCAGAATGCAGATCCCCCCTCCCGGCCTCCACCACCTGTTTAGATATACCCTTAACCCTTTTTACAGAGCATATAGAGCTATAAATTTACCGTACCGTAGTAATTAGGCACCAAAAGAATGGGTGACCACTCAATTGATGATGATGCTGCTATCCGTGTTCTTCCCAAGCAGTTACCCCCTCTTCCTGATCATGAGAATCCTAGTGCCAAGCCATTAGTCACCTCTGAACTGCCCTCCCTGACCACCTGCCAAATCCAACAGTCTCTCTCCAAATAAGTGGGGAGGATCTGGCATTCGGCGCTCACAGCGGCTGCTATCAATGAAAGCTTTGAGGGCCCTGTCATAAACATCGATGTTGAATTTCACAGTTGATTTTCCATGTCCAAGGCGTTGCCTTGGAACATTCCAAACTAGCAGACATGAGGAGTTAGTGAGAAGTCGTCTGTCTAGTCTCTGTTTCGGCCCCATCCACCGTGTGATCTGTCGCTGGAAGATGAATTTCACAGTTTTTTGTCCTTTTCACTCGAAGCAAGCAGCCACCGCGGTTCAGAAGACAGATGGCAGTGATGGAGCAGTCCCGGCATGGGAAACCCGCCTTTCCCGTTGACTTTCGAGCTGAGTTACCTTGGCCTTCCCGGCTCTCAGCGCTTCCCAACGCCATGCAAAGAAGTCCGGTTCCAGTTGATGCAACGCTCGGTGAGAAAGGGCTACGGTACTCTATACCTGACCGTCCTCAATGAGTCCATGCCGCTTCACGTGACGGATGTACGTGTACAAATGACTAATTTCAGACTTAGGCACTCATACTAGTAACGTCGAAGAGCATATTCGTTTCTTTCTCCGATAAAGATGATGGAAATGCTGCGAACCGTGACTCCGAATTCTTCGGCACAAGCCGAAAGGGATTGGCTCCGTCAATGCCCCACTTTAGCCCGATGCAACCAGATATGTGGGGCAGCCCGGTGCTTCCAACCGGAGCCCAGCGGTTCCGGTCAAGCCGGCACATCGGATGCAGGTCATTTCATGTCGTACAGCCTCCCATCCATGGTAACGCCGCCGTCCTGACATACCTTAGAGAGTGCAGCTCTGGCTTACAGATGCAATAAGGGCTAACAAGTAGCCTACTAGGTCATCTATCACTTCGAGCGCCGTTGAGATGCATCTTGCGGTTCCTACAGAACCAAACTATCTACCAACCTCGAACTTTTCTATTGCAAACAGGCAGTACTTTCTCAAAAGTTGAACTGTGAAATGTCACACCAAGATGTGCCATTGCATCTGATCGTCAAACACGGCGTTCTTTGATACACAAGTGTCGCTGTGCACAACCGGTGATCTGGCTCCATGCCAGTGGCCACGCCAGACATGCAAGCAAAGGAGCGCCATTCTCATCCCACTTCAATTTGGCCATGTGCCAGTGCTCAGCATCAGTGACCCCTGACAGTGCCACTGGTTCACCGGACACCACAATCAGGGATCAGATCTAGCCAGATGACAAGTCAGAGTCACATGGAGGCAACACCACCGCTTCACCTCTGGTTGCGCCAATTGCTTATATAATGTGGCCATCTTGCCCTCGAGCTCATCACTAAACCGCTCGACCGGGAATCAAGATTCTGCCCCCTACACTCGAGTCACATCTGCGGCCGTCTTGAAAAACTCCCTCACTTCAGGGGCGTCGCTTTCCTTCCTTTCCTTGCAATCATTTCACGCTATAATAATGCTTACGAGCGCGCATTTCTTCCGGCTTGTGCCAGTAGTATTCACAGTCTCTGCCCTCATCCTGGCGCTGCTGGCACTCTGCGCTGGCAACACACCCGGCGTCTTGGACACCTACGATATCATCACGGTACAGCACCGTCACCACTGCTATACTGACACCTGCCTGGCTAATGTACCACGTCTCTAGATTTACACCTCGGACCTCGGCAACAAAACCTACAGCAAGGCCTCGGAGAATACCTTCGCGCCTTCACGGACAACAACCACCGAGTGTGACAATGTAGGGGGTCTCTTGAGTCCGTTGTGCAGCAGCATGACTTCAGCGGCCTCCAGTGCTCTTTCTCCTCCGACCACCTCCACTAGCAAAGCAGGTGACGAGATCAACGACATCAACAACGGAATGGCCGACATGCCTGCCACGCCACCCCAAAAGCGCCATATCCGCGACTTTTACTCGATGTACGCCCTGACAGTCTGTGAAGGAGACTTCATGCCAAATGGCCGCCGTAACATCATTCAATGTCACCATTTCTTCTCCGAAAGTACGTCAATTCCGATAATCTCACATCGTTCATGTAGCTTATTGAGGATGCTAACACTGCCTCCCACCAGATGAGGCCTCAACAATCCCGTGCCTCATCGAAACAGCTCTGAACCTCGGCGGCCCAGGACAGAACCTTTCCCTCTTCAGCTTGGGATTCACTTATCCTTTGGAGTCAGCTCTCGACAGCCTCAACATGCTACTCAAAGCCGTCGGAGTCATCTTCAGCATTGGCATCGGTTTTGCAGGACTCTCCTTCCTATCCTCCATTCCGGCCGTCTCGCTCAAATCTGCCAGCAAAGGTATGGGCTATATGTGGTCAGTTTGGATCAACCTCGTCTTCGTTTCCGCGGCCCTGTTCTTCCTCATCCTTGGCGGGTTGATTGCTGCCATCGGGGCCAAGGTTGCCGAGAGGAAGGTGAACGACTTGGGCGTAGCTGCTGGGGTATTTGCGGTTGCTAGGACAAGCTGGGTCACGCTGGCGTGGGCGGGAATCGCCTTGATGGTTATGGCCCTGCTGTACTGGATCGGGAGGGCGGTGCATCTAAAAAAGGTGCAGCGGGAGGCGGACGAGGAAGAGCAGAAGGAGGCTTCGCCGCCGCCGAGCAGTCCGTCGATATACACTACGCCTCGGGACCATCCGCATTCTGTCAGCGCTCTCTCTGCCCCGGGGCTTCCCCCGCCATCGCAACCGCCGCTGTCGACGTCTTCAAGAAGGTAGAGACGCCGCTGGCAGAGGGATGACAATGAGGAACGGCCGTTCCATTTGCAAACGACGCTGGATGGACACGTTTTCTGCATCGTTGAAGGGATAATATGCGATGGGTTAGTAACATGGCGCCTGAAATACAACCGCGAGCTGGGTTCCGGCGGGTCTGACACTAGCAGACCGCAATTAGAGATGGCCAGGAACAGAAAACCCAACAGTCCAAAGCCTCCAGGATTATAAGATTCATTCACATCACTAACACAGAATCACAACCGCGAATTCACAAGATTAATACTCCCTTACCATTGGCATCCGCTGAGTTTGCGTGCCACATGTGCCTATGCACTGATGGGTTGCAGCATAGGCGGCAATGAGAATGATGATGGCCATGAAACGACAAATATTGAACAGCTCTCGCCCTCTTCCAAAACCCATTCTCGCTAGCGCTCTCACAAACGGTCAACTTACTTCCCGCTCCGACGAGTTTCATTCCTCCCCACCTCACTGGCACCCGTCCCGCTCGTAACCTTGATCCCCCAAGACCAATGCCCCTTAGGATCTTCAGCCAACCGCCTCATCGACTCGATATCCTTGGCCTGCGGGCCGACCTCCCTCTCCAGCGCGGCCATCGCCTCCGTCGCGAACACCCTCGCCCTCTCCTCGCTGCCAAACATGGAGTAGAGGAGCGCCGCCCGCGTGTACGTCGGCGCGAGGTACGCGTCGAGCCTCTCTGCCACGTACAGCTCGACCAGCTTGCCGCCCATCTCGGGCTTGACGCCTTTACCCCCCGGGTGGGCCATGAGCGTCTCGATCTCGTTCTCGAGGGCCTTGATCTGGCGGATGCGGTTGTCTGAGGCGCCGATCTCGAGCGGGGGCAGGGTGCACTGGCTGCAGGTGCAGTTGAAGCCCCATTCGTGGAGCTGTTTCTGGCGGTCGGCATGCAGCGTCTTGCCGTAGATGTAGCTGACGGTGAGTTCCTCGCCCGGGTGGATGTCTCGCACCGCGACGGTGGTGTGGGTGAAGTCGGTGATGCGGTAGTGGATGCTGGAGCCGTGTAAGTCAACCTAATTTATCAGGACCACTAGAACAATGCGAGGACTTACTTGGGCCGGCAGTCATGATTGATTTTGCTCACCTCGGGAAACAGTCCCAAGTGAGGGGAGTGCTTGCGGCTGCCGTCGAGAAAGATGCGGAAAGCGTTCTTCTCGGCCTTGTCGTACATGGTAGTGCCCACTTGCCGTAGGAAACGAGCTCGAGTTTCCTGGGGCAGCCGGTCAATGGCAGCTTGATACAACTCTTCTCGCACTCTGGGGTCTAGGTCGAGGTGCGGAGTGGACTGTATCGCGAGGACTGGATGACGCTGGAAGATGATCTCGCCTCTGTGGATGGTCCGATTGGCAAACAGCCCAGCCCCTTTTCCGGGCACCTCGGCCTCGTAGTACGCCGTCGGTTGAAGACCTGAAATGGAAGTAACTGGGGCCTTGGAAGCGAGATAGGCGATGCGGCTTGTCGTGATGAGGGACATGCCCTCGCCAAAGTTTGGGTTTGAGAAAAGGCAAAATTCTTGGAAGCACTTCTCCGGCCCCTTCCAGGAAGGTGGAAGCTTATAGTCGCTTGGAGGCTGATATCGTTGGTCAGATTTCTTCCATAGGCCCGGAGTGTCATCTTTGAAGCTGGTTTGGCGTTGACGCTTGGCTTGGGGCGCTGAGCAAACGAGTTGGGCCTCGCGAACCAGAGGGCTCCGTGAGCAGCTCGTCGCCTTTTCGATGTTTTCCTGAAAAGCGTTCGTAAGTCCTGCTACGAATAGTCCGATAATCAAAGGAAATGTCTGCATCTTGGATTAATCGCTCGGTGTGCTATTCATGGTTGAGGAGAAGAATCCAGGCCGGCGAGATCAAAACACATGTTCAAAATCATACTGCCTTGATACTTACTGCCCATATCACGCCGTCTCAGGCATGTCGATCCTCTTGACTGGAATATGGCCAATGGCTGAACTGACATTTGCCTAAATGATATCGGTTCTCTGTGCGGCGATGCCAAGTCACAAAGATTAATCATCGGAGGGACAGCCTCCAGACATTATAGCCTGCGAGACATATCAGCGTTCGGAAGCCCCAAACTGTGTACATATACGTTACCTTGACGATCCGGCAATAGCAACCATTGACTCACCTGGCCAGTGAACCAGGATTTCTGAGGTGGATGAGCTTGGAGAGGAGCCCAGTCGGTCCTACACGCCATGCCCACCTCCCATACACGACAGCTACAAGCTAGCGATGGCCGGCACAGCGTCTCTATTGTATATGACCTCCGTATGAAAGTCCCGGGTACCCAATATCGGTGCTTTATCTCTCGCCCGGCGCGCAAGTGGTATTCCAGCAGCCACCATCCTCCGCCGAGTGATTCAGATTCGAGATCCCATCCGTAAGACGCGCCTCCGAACTTTCCACGAGCTCGATAAGACAGAAGGGACCTTCCAGCTGTGCCAGGCTCCAACTCGCCTTAATCGTCCTCGTCCCCTTCCTCCCTGCTCATCTTCCCGCCGCCCTCACCCAACAAACCCAACAACACGCTGCGGCGACTCCGCCAGAGAAAGCACACGGCCTTCCTCTCCGCCTATGCCTTCACCTTCATGATCGACGTCGGCATAGGCAGCCTGGCGCCCGCCATTCGTGTCATGTCGCAGGAGTGAGACAAGTCCATGACCCAGACAAGTGGTGTGTGGGTATCTGAATAGGGGGTTGAGTTGGCGGTGGTATAAGTGGGTTGCGGGCGGTCCTGACCGGCATCGACTTCATCACAATGCTGTTGTTTGTGCCCGAAACAAGTTCCTACCGCGACGAGAACCAGAGAGGCAGTCACCCGAGATCGGAAGCTGTGTCGTCGTCGTCGAGGGAAAACGTGGATGGCGCCAGGAGTTTTGAGAAGCAAGCTACCAGGGCCGCGGAAGGCGAGTTAGCACATGTCCCGTCTTCAACGGTAAGAAGAAATCGCAGCGACTGGAGCTCAGGTTGTAGTCAGGATGGCCGCACACACGAACTTGTCAGGAAGGCAGTGTGGCCATTCTCCATGTTCGCCTTCCCCTGCGTCGCCTATTCACCTCTCGGACAAGCCGTGCCACTCGCTTTGATGGTCGGTCAACGTCCTCAAACTCGTTCGCCCTCCAGACACCGCCATACAACGGACGTCCATCCCCCGGCTTCATCGCCAACGTGGCAGGTAAGTATGCTGGCGGCTGACTGGTCGATGTGTTCAGCGGTTGGAGGACCAGACGCTTGTTAATCAGTGTGTGTATGAGCCAGAAAACCGGTTGCACCTATGCGTCCTGTGACTATTCGATCTGGAGGAAAACATATCATGTGCGAGTATGGTGTGGATAGAAAATCATACTGCCTGTGAATTCTGATGCGCTGATGCTTGTTAAGGTGAGCTGTCTCCCGCCACGTCTTTATCTTTGCGAATCGGATCAGGGTCCAAAACACCGTGGCGTTCGAATCATGGCATCATCATACCATGGGCCAACAAACGTCAGCTTAGTTCTTGTCTTGGCGAGCAAGCGAGCATCTATGTTGCGGCTAGCGGCGCGTCATCCGTTGACCAAGCATGTAGTCTGGTCGGCGCTTCGGAAAGAAGGTACTGAATAAATGATACGAGACTGCTCGAGCACATCATGAACAGTCAACGGTTCATCAGAGCCTGAAACTCCAAGTCGAAAACCAAATGCTGAGCGAGAGCAGAGCTCGGGGACATGGATCAGGAAGGCTGAAGCAGATCAGCGACAAGCGCTTAAAGTGGGGTCCAAGGCCGTCAAACCCTGTCCCAAAGATCTTGTCTCCGCAGGGCTGAGAATCTGATGGAGGGGCGGCCCACATAAAAGTCGCGAGCCAGTTCAGTTATCGCTGCCACAACCAAGTGTCATCCAAAACTTTCGAACCCCATTTTACCTTGTCGCATTGCAAATTCAATCTTGCGTCTGCCAGGAAATTCTGGCATATCCACAAACTACACGCCTATTGCCGTGGTCGTAACGCAATTAGCCATGGCGAGCACCAAGATGGCGGATGACTCCGCCAAGCTCCAGATTCTCAAAGACGCCCTGTACGAGGAAATCAGGCAACACGGCTCCGAGACGCGACTATTCACACAAAGGGACCTCCTCGATCTCAACATCATCCCCAACAACGATCTTCTGCTCCTTGTACGCGTCGTCCAGGGGCTCACCGATGATAAGCTCCTGGTCGGCACAACAAACCACCATGCCGGGCTCGCATGGAGATGGCGCAGCAGGGAGGAGGCGAAGAAGTAAGCCTCCCGATTTAATGCTCTGTAGCTGGAACAAGAATACTGACCGCTCGCGCCATAGGTACACCTCCTTGCCCAACGACGAGACGGTCATGGTTTACTCGATCATCGACGAGGCCGGTGCCGACGGCATCTGGAACCGGACGATCAAGAATAAGCTCAACATGCACGAGGCGGTAGTCAAGAACTGTATCAAGTTTCTCGAATCGAAGGGCTACATTGCGAGCATGAAAAATGTCGAGCACCCGAACAAGAAAATGTACATCAAGGCGACCCTTCGCCCCTCTGAGCGCGCAACAGGCGGCCCATGGTTCACCGACGGCGAACTCGACACGGCATTCATCAGCGAGCTCGAGGGCATCGTGTTCGAGTACATCAAGACGAGGAGCGCATACCGGAGTTCTCAAGTACAGCCTACTGCGTTTTCCTCAGGGGGAACTGCCAAACCCCCCAAAAAGGGCGCCGTCACCGCAGACAGCACAACCGCCCGCGGCACAAAACGCTCTGCAACCGATATCTCCACCGACGACACCTCAGCCCCCGCACGCGGCGGCAGCGCCAAAAGCCGCCACGTCTTTCTCCCCATGCCCGCAGGTTACAGGCACTACCCCACGGTCGCCGAGATCGCCAAATTCATCCACGACACAGGGATAACCAACAACACGACGCTCGGCGAAGCCGACATCCAGCAGCTTGTCGACGTGCTCACCTACGACGGGCTGATCGAGCCGGTTCGCGTGGGCCGGCGGCGCGGGTACCGCGTGACGCGCGCCATGAAGCAGGATACGGTGCCTTTCCAGAAGCGGGCAAAGGAGCGCGAGGCTGGCATCGGGCTGGACCAGCCGCTCGCGCCGGGGCCGGAACCGCTCAGCAACGGGCTGACCGAAGCCCCCTGCGGGCGGTGTCCCGTATTTGAGCTGTGTGAAGAAGGAGGGCCTGTCAGTCCGAGCAATTGCGTTTACTTTTTGCAGTGGTTGGACGTCGAAGATTTACCAAAGGCCGTTGCGCCCAATGTGGCTCTCCCCCCATGAAGGTGCCTGAGCCAGCGAGCATGGAGGGGGATTTTTCGTGTGGTCAGAAACCTCGATTATACCCAACCCTGTACTCTTAGATCATCAACCCGGTTCTGCGTGGCTTAGAGTTCCGCGTCTGAATTGGATCCTGCGCCCTCATGGAGAAATCCAGAGACATCACATGAACTTTGCAACTGGAGACGATCGGATATAGAGTGACGTATGGAACCCAACCTTGAACTTTCTGGGCTAGAAAGCCTAGGGCCTTCGATAATAACTACACGAATGCCGCGATTGACCTTGTTCTTGAAGCTTTCAAACCTGGCATTTCCCTGGTACGCTTAGGCCTCGGCCATGCCGCTGTCAACGATGACGGGCTTCTTGTCCCCGATCTGCTTCTTGACGACCGCATCGTCGGTGGCCTCCAGACCCTTGACAACCTTGAACGACTCGGCGTCAGCGACCTCGCCGAAGACGACGTGGCGTCCATCGAGCCACGAAGTGACGACGGTAGTGATGAAGAATTGGGAGCCGTTGCTGCGGTTGGGGAAGACAGGTCAGCTCATAACTCACTGAAGGTGCGTGGAGTGTCTGGGAAACCTTACGTGTTGGGGCCGGCGTTGGCCATAGACAGGAGACCGGGCTTGTCGTGCTTCAACTTGAAGTTCTCATCGGCAAACTTCTCGCCGTAGATGGACTTGCCGCCGGTGCCGTTGCCACGGGTGAAGTCACCACCCTGGATCATGAAATCCTTGATGATGCGGTGAAACGTAGAGTTCCTGAAGCCGAAGCCCTTCTCGTGGGTGCAGAGCGCCCTGAAGTTCTCGGCGGTCTTGGGCACAACGTCATCGTAAAGGGTCAGATTGATGCGGCCTTGCTGCTCTGCGTGAATGCGTTAGCTAACTGGCCAAATGCATACTCCAGGGTGATATGACGCGAGGCTAGTGGCCTGCTGGTCCGGTTTCCTGACCTGTCTTGGTCGAGGTGCACAGAGAGGGATTGCAGAGAGCAGAGACGGAGAGAGACAGGGATCAAAGGAATTCCAAACTAGAATTCAAGCCGAGAAAGTATGGTAAGAAGGCACGAGGTTGCAATCACTCACCCTTGATCTCGTTCGTGGGCCGGTTGTTCTCGTCGAGAACAGGGCCTACCCACTTGACATCGAGGAAGCTGAGTTACCATGGTCAGTATAGACTTCGGACGTGTCTGGGCGGAGCGTCTGGAAACTCACACTTTAGACATGTCGGCGGCGGATGCGGAGAAGGCTCTGACAGATATTCTGATGTTGAATTGGAGAGACGGGAAAGAGGCCGAAGTGAATTGGCCAGATGGAAGATTGCGAAGGAGAGAGGAAGGTCGGACGAGAGACGAGCAATGGCGGGGTAGGAGGGGTCGAAACATTTTCCGATCTGAATGGGAAGTGGGTTAGTGTTAAGTAAAGCCAATCAGATCAACAGAAGCGTGTGGATGAGGAGGCGTGGGGCAGGCATAGCTCCTTCCTGTAAGAAGTGAGGGGCCATGATCGAATGAGGTCGTGATGAAGCTCCCAGATGTGGGGGGTCGAGAAGCTGAGCACTTGAAAGTCGTTGTCCACCTGAGGAGTGACGGCAGCGAAAGCTTCAAAGCAGTCTCTGCCAGCAGCCCAAGAGAATGGCGGTTGCCAGATTCTTGCAAGCAATTGTGTTGAGAGAGAGTGAATTCTCCAGGCCAAAGGCCTCCAGTCAAGCAACGCCAGCAGCGTGTTTGCGGTAAGGCGACGCCCACTTGAGCTGGCCCTGCAGAGAATCTGAATCGAGAGAGCTGTGTCTGAGGGGCTGCACTGGAAAGAGCAGGCCAAGCGGAACCTTGCCCATCGTCTATTGGGCACGGCTTGGCCGGCCTTGGCCTCCCCCCAATGGAGAGAGGAAGGATGCAGCGTTTGTGAAGCTCTCGGCTCTTCCACGCAGTAACCTGCGGGGGTAATTCATGGTGAACAGAGACGGGGGGACCAGGATCCGGCGATGTCTTCAGGATTTCAAGCCATGGCTTGTGATTGACGGTCGATTGTCGTTACATAGTCGGCGGCTTGTGGTCCAGTTCAGGGCGTGGAAGGTAAGGAGGTATGAATACGTGTGTTTGGAAGAGCTCCAATGACACATGCAGGTGAACCTGGGAGCTCCAGTTCCAGCTGCAGCTCAGCTCAGAGAGATAGAAGCAGGAGAAGAAAGAAATAGGAAACATGAGAAAAGACACGCACCGTTACAGACTGAGACCCTAGATTAGGTATAATACAGATTGAATACAGTTGGATGAAAGGCAAATCGGCATGCTGATGTTGATGATGAAGGTAAGTCCTCCGGAGCAGACGGGAGTCCGAGTTCTCAAATTTTGTTGCCGCTCAAAAGCCTAATGCCCCTGTTAGGAATACGAAATGAAAATTTCATGTTATTGCGAAATTCCGTCGAATTTCGAAATATTTTCAATTAAGCCCCTCAAAAAACTTAGTTAGCGAATTGGAAATATAACGTTAAGTCTCATTGCTAATAATATAGAAGTATAATTAGTGCCTTCCTTAGCTTAACTATTTATTAGTAGAATATTAAGTGCCTAACTATATAGAGCTCTAACCCTAGCCCTCTATTGCTTCGCCTACTGAAATAGGTATGGCTAGCGGAAATACCATTTGACATTTCACACCCAATGTCATTTTCCATGATCAGACAAATTTCCGAGACTTCCCATTTCCTAGCCCCTGTACGGTCGGTTTATGCCTTGAACCTCAGGCTGAAATGCCTTCTTGATCACCGGTTCCACAAAGAATGGGCCTTGGCGTTTTGGGAAATCGCAAGGTGTCGCCGGTGAGTGCCCATCCCTCCAAGTCGCCCGAATCGTCAAACCGCGACAAAACTTGCCGCCTCGACCAGAAGCCTTGGAGCCATTGTCCGCGCTACAGTAGGGCCCTGCACTTACTCTTGTATTATCCTAGGGCGTTTGGCGCCGCGATTTTCCACGATGGACCTGAACAACATCAAGAAGCAGGTGTCGAATCTGACCCTGTATGATATCAAGGCCGGTGTTCGGAAGGTGCAAAATGGTATGTGGCATGCCACGCGCGGCTGTACTCTGCTCCGTTTGTTGACTTTTCGTATTAGCCGTCATGAACTACACCGAGATGGAGGCAAAGGTCGGTGGACACTGCTTGAGCCGATCGAGGCGCAACGCCCAGAGACTGAGATCTGCCAGGTCCGCGAAGCCACAAACAACGAGCCATGGGGCGCATCCTCGACGCAGATGCAGGAGATTGCCGACGGCACTTTCAACTAGTACGTATCCTACCGGAGCCAGATCCAGCGAGGATGAAGTGTAACCAGTACTGCTCTTAGCCAAACCCTGAACGAGATCATGCCGATGATCTACCGGCGCTTCACGGAGAAGTCGGCCGAGGAATGGCGACAAATTTACAAGGCACTTCAACTACTCGAGTACCTGATTAAGCACGGCTCCGAGCGCGTTATTGACGATGCTCGATCTCATATCACCCTCCTCAAGATGCTGCGCCAATTCCATTATATCGACCAGAACGGCAAGGATCAGGGCGTCAATGTCCGCCACCGTGCCAAGGAACTGGCCGAACTCCTGAGCGACGTGGAGCGTATCCGTGCGGAGCGTAAGAAAGCGCGCGCCAATAAGGGGAAGTTCACGGCCATGCAGGGCGGTGGCGGCTTTGGCAGCTCGAGCCGCTATGGCGGATTCGGAAGCGATTCAGGCTACGGCGGCGGCGCCGGCAGCAGTTCTACGTACGGCGGCTTCTCCGGCGGTGTGTACGGTGATGGAGGTGGCTTCGGAGGCCAATCTGACGAATACCGTGGGACTCAGTCATCGCGCGCGGACAAATTTGAAGAATATGACGAGTTTGACGAAGGGGAGCGGCCTTCAGCTTCAATTGCCGCGGCGAAGACGCGAGGCACCACCGAGCGTGCGAGGGCGAAACAGACCACCGAGCAGCCGAAGAAGAAAGAGCCTGAGGTGGATCTTTTTGATTTCGCCGAGCCTGCCGCATCGGCTTCGCCCGCAGCAGCCACTATGGCTTCTGGGCTCGCCTCTCTCGGCGGTACCACCAACGACGACGACGAGTTCGATGATTTCCAGTCCGCCACGCCGGCTCCTCAGACTGCAGTCCTTCCAACGTCTCTACCACCACCTATTACGTCAGCTGCGCCTGGAATGCCGTTGGCGGCACCCAAGCCTGTGTCTGCACCACAGCAAGCAAACCTCAGCGGTATGGTCGCTATGTCGTCCATCTCCCCGCCGCCAAGTTCCACCTCCAGTCCGGCCGGCAACTTTTCGGCATTCTCCACACCGCTCACCGCGAGCACGCTCTCACCGGCTGCGCAGGCGCCCAAGCCTGCCGGATACCAGGCGGCAGCGCCCAATTACTTTTCATCAGTGCAACAGCCTGCTGCTTCATCCACGCTCGGTGGTGCTAAAGCCACCAGCGGCCCTGCGAGTGCCAAGCCGGTCGCGGGCGGTGACGCGTTTGGCGCCTTGTGGTCTCAGGCTAGCGTCGGCATCAAGAAGAATACGCAGACCGGGCCAGGCCCCGCCATAAACCAGCTTGCGAAGGAGAAGAGCAGCGCCGGTATCTGGGGCGCCCCTGCGCCATCAACCACGAACACTTCCGGAACTGGAAGCAAGCCTTTGGGCAATGGCTTGGATGACTTGCTCGGCTAGGTTCTCCCCGTCTTCAGCGTCAATCTCCCTGGTTTACTGTGGCTGCCGGCCGGGGGAGGAAAACATAGCAGGGTTGAAGGTGGTTATGATGCGTCTCGTTTTGGTTGTAGGTCATTTAGGCGAAATGCTGTTCTCGTGAGATGTTGAGCAGCATGTAGGAGTAGAGGCGTACGGGATAAAACAAATTCTAAGGTTGGACGTCATCTTTTGCACTTCGTTCTTTTCTCTTATTGACTATCCAGTGTGCTGGGGCCCCAAGTTTCCGGCCGCGACGGGTTGCGCCGCAGACACGCCGCATAGTGACTGGACCACTCAGAAGCAAGGATGGGGTTGGTGTGCGTTGACCTTGATTGTCATAAAACCGTGGCCGTTATTGACGGCCGCCGATCGAACCGGCCCAGGCCAAATGCCGAACATGCCCCACTTCCCCGGCCGAATCTCCGGCCGGTTCCGGGTAATGGGCCGGGGCAGGCTCCAGACACCCCTCAAACGACAGATCAGGATGACGCACCGGAGTGCCATACTTCGTCCGATATTCGAACTTCCCCCCATGATGTAGTTCCAGCACCGCGTAGACATCTGGAGCGTTTGATCAACATGGCCATCGCCGTCGCCCATGGGGCCACGCTAGGTCATGCCTGTTAGCAATTTCAGGAAACCGGACATTGAAAATTGGATGCTATGTCTGATCATCGCTGACTGGTTTAGCTTCAATAGCCACCGCCTCCCTGTTGACGTTTTCTTCTCCAACTCCCCTGCGATTCATCTTTTCCTCCCGGCAACTAAAACATGCTATAAACCAACTCCAGTACACTCAAGGGACACAACACCTCTGTTTCAGTACTCGAGCGTAAACACCGATATTTCCTCGCCATGCCAGTCGTCGTTCGCGACACACTCTCCCTTCGGCCCCAAGGCTTTTACGGCTATGCCTTCCTCACAGCGCGCGTGGCCCAGACCGTTGTCCTCGTCGTCATCACAGGTTTGGCGGGCCAATTGATCGCCAACACAGCCCGTGACCGTCAAGCATCATCAGGCAGCCTTGTCGTCATCGTGGTCTTTGTAAGCTCTTTGTTCCTCCAACCCAATGTGAGCAAATAATTGATCTAGTGTGAGGAAGACCAGCGCATCCTTGGTCTGGGCCCTCTTCTCCTGGACCGGTTACAGCAGGCGGTACCTCCCCTACGTGGGGACATTGTCCATTGATCTGCTTCTCCTGATCCCCTTGGTGGTCATCAGCACCATCCTAGGTCTTCCGTTGGCAGACGCAAACTGTGCAGATGTGGCGCCAAACGGTAGACTTGAGGTCACCGTGCCGCCCGGCAAATCCGTCGGACGGATTGTCTTTTTGAGCGATGGGAGAGCGGCGTGCTTCAGGCTGTTTACAGTCTGGGGGTTGTTGATTGCCGCGTGTGCTTTATTTGCGCTCAGCGCGTTGTCGGTGGCGTTCCTGCAGCTGGGGGAGCGGCAGCTGAGGAAGGCGGTCTTTGCCGTGAGAGAAGAACCGGCTCGTGGAGATCGGAGGTTATATGGCCAAAGAATGAGCGAATCCAGTGGGCGGTTTGCATCGACGCTGACGCCAGATTCCGGGAGCGGAAGGCTAGGTGTGGCCGACTTCACTCGCTCAGCAACACCTTCGAGACCCAGCATTGCTGAGGACCGCCTTAACCTCAACCGGCCCATCACGATCGCCCCGACGAGGTCAGGAAATGGAGCGCTTGAAGGGAGCTTGGTTTATGACAACCCACCTGGCCAACCGGCGGCGGCAAGGATGCCGCCGCAGCGCCCGGACTATGGGTTTTAGGCGCCGGCTTATCGGCATAAGGGTTCACGACTTGGGCGCCGCTTCGAGGAATCGGAAATTGCGAGCAGGGAGAAAGCGCGAAACCTGGGAATGAAGTGCGATTCGAGGTCGAACGCATTGTCCGCACGGGAGCAGCGAATACTCGAGCATGCAACACCGGCAATGGCCGGAATCGGCCAGCCAGACTGGTCCGCAGCGAGCCAGGGGCGCGCCAAACAAATCCATCACACACCATCGGAGACAGAGACGACGTCGCGAGTTTTGGCCATCGCCATGTTGCCCTTGGAGGAGGGCCCCTCCGCCTGCAGAAGCAACATGTAGCACGATGGTCGATCAGACCGTTGGGGAGAGGGATATGATCACCCCGTCCCTCGAGGGTCATGTGAAGCAGAAGACAAGAGCCAACTATCGAAGATATGAAGGGAAGCGAAGACAAGGCGTGATATGGCGGATTGGGGCGAAGACGCCTTGTGTGAACTGGGTTTCGTTCGGAGCCCGTACGAGTCATTGGTTCCGGTGCCTCTGGCAACTGTCCAAAGAGCAAGTCAGCGGGACAGAAACGGAAAATGAGAGGAGGGAGATGGCATGCGTCATTTGTAGGCTCTGGGAAGGATATGATCTCTCTCGTATCCTTTTCGATGTTCGGAGAGCCCTTCGGGAAGGCTGGTAAAGAAAACATCATCAGCATCTGTTGTTCCAGTACTTAGTGGTAAAATCGTCTCACCCGTCTCTTTCTTTGGAACGTTTGAGTTCCCATGTCAACGTTCCGGTCGTAGGGTAAACCCATCTTGTATCACTTGCTTCGGCTCATATGAGCAGGGCCGGCTCGCCGAGGCAGCGAAGACACGTCGCCAGGTCCCACTGATCCGACATGCTCTCAATCTCGGCACGGCGCTCCCAGACCTTTTCCATGATGGCGAGGCCTTCCCTGATGGTGCCAAAAACCTTCAGCGGCCCCATCCCTGCCACCATGTCCCGGAATAGTTGCTCTTGATCCGGGGTGGCTAGGCAACCCGTGACGGTGAAGGGCCAGACAAGTGTTCTGAGGCAGTCGGGGCTGGGGAGGCTTAACAGCATCTCAACCGTCCGTGTGACAGACAGCTGGATCTCATGGCTCGACGGCTGCCACCCAGACAGGACCACGCTGAGGTAGGTGATCGCCGCCTGTGCCCAAATGCGAGTGTTCGTCGAGGATCCATGCATCATTTGGGGCATGAAAGTGCCGGCATAGTATTGCAGGAGATGCTGCGGTCCGTCAGCCAGCCCTGGGCTGAGACTGGCGTTCTCAAGCGCCACCAGGGATCCGCGGAGACGTTGCTCAATGGCTGAACCGCGAGAGACGAGCTCGGCCACGGACAGAGACCCCGCTCGCCTCATATCCTTCTTCCACGAGTCTAGGGCGGCTATTTCAGCAACAGCAATCACGACCCAGTTCTCTACGCCCAAGAACTCTTGGAGATTGATGTGAGGCACCGTCGCTTCCTTTTCACTCTCCGGCACCCGTTTCAGGGCCTCTTCATTGAGAGTCGCCAGGAGACCCTGATGCCATTGTTGAAGTCGCGGAGGCTGTTGCAGCGCCGTGCTGGCGAGGGTGTCGAAGAACAGTAGCTGAGCCGTGAAGAACCGCAGTATGGCCTGGTCCGAACCCCATGGGTGATTCTTTGGGGTCCAAGTAAAAGGTCTTGAGCCCAGCTGAAGGAGAACCATTATGAAACAAGCATGGCCGTCTTCCGCCATCGCATGGTGCTTCATAATCTCGTTGAACAGTTCTGTTGCAGCATCCAGATGCATCGTCCAGTTGCCCGGTTTCGCGATAGCGACGTCGCATGTCATGAGTTGGACTATGCTTGCCATCACACGGTTCGCCTCGGCGAGATTGCCCTTGACACCGCGGGTGATAATGTCTTGCATCTCACGCCGCAACCATTGCAGCGCCAGCCCTTGCTGTTCGTGGAGGAGTTCCAGGTTGTGGGTATGACAATGTGGCGACGCGTCCTCGATGTGGCCGAGAACGATGACGTGGAAATACCCTGCCAGACTGAGCGCAGAATGGAAGAGAGCTTTGTTCTTGGTGAGAAGAACGAGCAGCCAACCCCGCCCGACGTCTGCAAAAGAAGGCCGGTAATAAGGAAACAGAAATGGGAACACATAGTCCAGGTACATCATGGCTGACTGCGCTTCCGCTTCTTGAGACAAGCTCGCTCGGAGATCGAGGCCAGGGAACGGGGAGGCACTGGAGTGCTCGTCAGGAGACGGAACGGTCAGGGCTATATCAGTCAGAGCAGTGTCGGACGCGGATGCTGGCGTGGAATCCTGTGTTCCGGCTTCTGGTGTGGAGAGACCGGTCGTTTGGATAGACGGCGGGGCTGCGTTTATCCAGTCCTTGGGCGCCGCAGTGTCGCTGTCGTCGGTGAGCGAGGCGTCATGGGACTCGAGCCTGATCTCAAGACCTTGAAGATACCGGAGCTCTCGCCGACGGGTGGCCTGTAGCTTGACTTCCTTCTTGAGCCATTCTGCTCTTTGCCTCTGCCTTTCTCCGCCGTCCATCCATTCCGGCTTCTCATAACTATAGAGGCAGTTGATCTCAAGGGCAAGGCAGCCCTTGCAAACCGGACGTTCCTCGTCGCACTTTTTGCGCCGAAGACGACACGTCCAGCAGCCACCAGAGCTCCGCATTTTGTTCGCCATGAGGTCCCAGGCGTGAAAAAAAGGGTTTGCCGATTGCTGAAGTGGGTACAGATCTTCTGAACTCTGTTGTGGTTATACGTCTGGGGAGAGTGGGACATGGCTGATTAAAGCCAAGTGAGTTTGGGGCGGGGAGCCGGATTTGTCAGCGAAAGCTTCTGAACCTCGAAGTCACTCCACGACACTCGTCTGGGTGGGCGACCCGAGATGGAGTTCAATATCGAAGCTTGTAAAGCCTGAAACAGTGTAGATGAATCCTCGCAAAGGCTACTCCCTGCTGTAATGCGTTCGAATCGGCTCTCGAGTCCTGACTAGCCCATTACACTTCTTGGATACAACCCCGGTGATACTCAGTACGCGGTTGCGGAATCTAATCCGCTAGGATGGCATAGACGCTGGCGACCATCTACCTCAGACACCCAGCATCCTACACATTAAAACAAAGCCACTGCGGCACGCCACAGGGACGGTTTCCATTACTTCGAAACGCATGGATGCGCAAGCGCAGGACATACCTTTCTGCGATCATGGAATATCGTTTTGAGCCTTTGCCTCTTGATCGCGACTGGTATTCTTTTCCACCGCTCGATAAGCCCACAGCTCCTGGGGCCGACCAGCAGCATCGCATGAGGAAAACCTCCACCATCCGAAATGCCAGGCACCGGCTAGGTTGATCAGGCCCCACTTGATGGGCGCGGGCATTGGCGGCCAGTTTGCCCACATGCCGTCCTCGACTGTGCGGTCGAGGTTGAGCAGGAAGAAGGGCACCACATCAATCACACCAGCCTTGGTCACGGTGCTTTTCCCCCATGCCTTGAATGTTGCTGCTGCGGCGTCGCTTTCGGGAGTTCCCGGCTTCGGCGCGTTCGGGTGATTGGAGAACCTGGAGATGGTCGCAATTTCGCGGTGGAAATGCTGCTCAAAGGGCTCTTGGAACGACTTCATGATTCGCAGTAGCTCTTGCCCCGAGAAATCAGCGGGGCCTCTGAGGCCGGTAAGGTACTTTTCGAAGTCGGCGAGGCCGGTGAGGAAGGACTCTGCAGTCGGCCGAAGCATCAGAAATCGGTAATTGGGACGATCAGATGGATTGTGGTCAGTCCGCGGGGCGACTAACCATGCTCATTGTGAGTCTCGTCAAATACCGACGTGTCTTTCAGCAGCTCCTCGATCTTGGTGAATAAGGTATTCTCCTCGTCGTCATGGTGCGACTTGACAAACTTGAACCAGGTAAGGCAATAACCGACGAAGTCGGCCTTGTCTTTTTCGAGGACAATAGGGGCTTGATGATAGATGGAGTTGTAACCGCGGAGGATGGAGTTATCTGCCCTTGCTTGTTAGTGCGCTTCCTCTGGAATGGAACTCGCCCTCCGGTATCTCCGGTTCGACGGAACAGCGGCGAGAATTGGGGTAACATACGCAGCAAGGCCATGTGAGTCGCTCCTGACGTGAAGATATCGGTCTGCAAAAACGGGCTATTAGCGTCTTAACAGTAGGCAAAGGAATGGATCCTCGCGGTCAACCTTCTTGGTCTCGAACTGGGGGGTTGTGATGAGCTTCAAGGGGCTGTCAGCCCACGGTTGCGAAGGTGCTACCGAGGTCATCATGAACGGTGCGCGTGTGAGCATGAACCCGAGCACAATGAATGGGATAGACAACACAAATCTCGTTTTAAAGCTGTCCATCGCGTTTTTCATTAAGGGTCGAGGATGGTATTGCGACAGTTCGGATACCAAGCTGTCGTACGATGGAGCAGGTGAGGGACGAATGCCTGCCGATAGCTGTCGCCGATGGGTCAGCCTTAAGTGCCGCCTTCCAATTGGTTGATGTGAGCCCAAAATCGCCCCACTCTGCCAGTCCTGTCAGAAGATCTAAAATAGGAAGCTGTTGAGTGCAATCCTTCCGCCATCAATCGATCTCCACCGTTCCGAGCTTCAGACGGAAAGGTTCGCAACAATCGGCTATGAGTGTTGTGCCATGATACTTTCGAGGAGCCATCGGTGATCCCCGAAAAGACCTTCCACAAGTGTACATAGACCCCGAAAGAGGCCCACTTCCAGCAAACGCTCGGCGGTCGGTACGATCCGCACCGGACCGGATGGACCGAGCCGCTTGGCAAGGGACAAGCAGCGCGTGGCATTCCTCAGGAAAGAGAACAGGTGCGGAGACACTCACCGGTGCATGTTGCCGACGGTACGCGCGGTCTCAGTCAACGGGTTGAGACGAATACTTTATCCAAGGCTGTTTTCTGCAGGATCGCTTTTACTCTCTCCTCAGTTGTTACGACGGCCATTTCGAGGCCCGAGAACACTGAGCAAGCAATGCCTTCAAACCCCTGTATTCGCGTCCGCGAAGCGACGCGAGACGACATCGGTGCCATTGTCGACATCAATTTTACGGCTTTCGATGACAATGTCATGAACCGACTGATGTACCCAGGCGGTGTCACTGCCGACGTCAAGGCAAAATACGCTTCTAAGCTCTTCCCCCAGGACAATGCAGGAACCCCAGCGAACGAGGGACAAACTGTTCTCTGCGTTGCCGAATACCTGCCAGAGCCTACTGACGGGCCTGGGGAGATTGTTGCCTTTGCGAGATGGCTGCTTCAACGTGAGCCGCGCACCGAGGCAGGATGGAAGGCGAAAGAGTTTAACGCAACGACCGAGACATGGGGCGAGGGTTGCGATGTGGCTGTGGTCAACGCCTTTATCGGCGAAATGACACGGATTCAACGCGATCATGCCCAAGGTGAAGCAGCACTGTGTGAGTTTTAGACCACGCAGCCCTGCCTCTGAACCTACACTGACCTGGTTATCAGATCTCAGCCTTCTCGCATGCAGCCCAACCCGGCAGCGGCTGGGAGCCGGCTCGGCGCTCTTGAAGTGGGGTGTCGATCTTGCCGACAGCCTTGGGCTCCCTTCCCGAGTCGAGGCCTCTCCTGCCGGCTATCGCCTCTACAAGAAGTTCGGCTATGAGGACGTCGATGTGCTGGATCTCAAGGTCACCGACACCTGGGGCGTGGTTAACACAGACGGAAGCGATTGGGGTGCCAACAACGCCGTGTCTCTTGCAGGCCCAGCTCCTGACGGGGTTGTGCGCAGCGTAATCATGAGGCGGCCACCTCGGAAGGCCGCCATCTGAGCAGTAACGTTATGCAAGGCAAAAACAAGTCAGGGCACACGAAGATTCCGCGGGCAAGCCATTTGTCACCACTATGCACTCAGCCTCATTTTCGGTCGCTGGGAGCCGCCCAACCGTTACAGTCCAAGCGGCAACCTGCAGGGTGGCACGATGCTGTGTTTCATTGGCAAGGTAGTCGCCGGCATGATGCGCCCCATCTCGATGCAAGCGCACCTATCCCACTGCCCCTCGTGAAGCCTTGAGAAAAGCAGCAGCGGTGTCGAGCGTTGGTCGGGCACCTTGCTGGCGGCCCAGTGTCCCGTTTTTCTAGCTCTTATATGCAGTTCGGTCGTCAACTTGCTCCTATAGCGGTCGATGAACATCGCCCATCATGGACACCCTCAGAGCGGCAGCCAACATCATTGCCATTACAGCGCCGCGGATCGAGTGATTTTCCTATACAGACGATTCCTTGAAGTGGTGCGGGATGCTCCTGGCGATCTCCACCTTATCCTCCTTGAAGTCTCAACGGTTAGGGCCATTTCGGATGACTTGCATTTTCTCGTCAGATGTAACCATGGCCTAGCTGTGACGGACGCTTATACCCGCGACCATAGCCCGATCGAGGGATGCCGAAGGGGTATCTCGGAACTGGAAGACCTCCTGCCGCCTGAACTTAGTCTTGCAACCTAGTCTAAGAGTAAGGCTGTCATTACGGCCTCCGGCTGGTTGCTGAAGGAATCCAAGGCGAAGACGCTCCTCAATGAGTTAAGGGAGTACAAAAGTACTATCGCCCTAGCGCTCACCACCGATTCCTCGTAAGTGCCGGTGTCGTACGCGACTCGCGCAATGACCGTACCAATTCCCTAGGTACCTGAGAGGTTGCATGCTACTTAACTTAAGCTGGATGTAAAAGAGGTCGAAGCGAACGTTGAAGCAGTTAAGGAGAGCACTGAGAAGATATATACCGCTCTCAATAGTAAGCTTAGCCGCAAAGGCGAGGTAGGTTTATAACGCTTGCTAACCGTGGTTTGTATAACTATGGAACAAAGTACAACAGCAGCACGTTTATAACTGGCTCTATACTACGGACCTGTCTGACCTGCACCAGAAGGCCTGCGATGTATACGAACCAGATACAGGTGAATCGCTACTTCGCTTACCCGAATAGGCTTCGTGGCACGACGAGGAGACCCGTTGCCTCTAGGTCCACGGGATATTTGTGTCACGGCTTACACCATGAGCCCTACACTTGGACAATTGGCGGGCGAGACACTGTGGATTTCATGGCGCAGCGACATGACTCGCAGCAGAGAGACGACATCTGGAGAGCAGGAGACTCAGATTGGAACTTGGAACTTCCCTCTCTCAAGGATCAGTCAGTTGATTAGTGGTGCATGCACAATACAGTCGTCTTGCCTGCTGCTTGTTGAGGATTCGGTGCATCTTCCTTGGTGAGCTTGTGTGTGTCACCTTAACAATTTGGGGCCGGAAAACCCATCTTCACATCTCATCTAATCTAAACGGTCAGGACACATTGCTTTTTGCGGGGCCCAGCATACGCATGTGTCTACTATTACTTCTAATTTGGTCCTACCTAAGATAAGGCAGCACCTTTTCTGAGATGGATCCTTCTCGAACTCTGCCGCCGACTTAGTCAAATACAACTTGCGATCTACAAGTTATATAGGCAAGGCGGAAGGCTTCCTCTCCGGAGCTTGCTTCCCATGCTGGAACAGGTTGTCCAGTCCTGTGAGAGAATTTTCATCTTTCCTGATGGTATAGACGAGGATCTGGGTAGGGGAAACCTGCTATAGGTGCTCCGAGAACTGGCCGTGAGTTCGCGATTCGAGAGCGTCCGTATGCTAGCAACCAGTTGGGAATACTTGGACATGGGGGGCACCTTGTTGGAAGTTGCAGCACCAATATCGATGTTAACCCGGCGCTAGACGAAGACATTGGCACGTATATTAAATGAAAACTCAGCAACAACCAGGGAGACTTGAGCGCTGGCTAAAGCCACCCTAGGAGCAAGGTTCTCAAGTCATTATCCACGAAAGCAAATGGGATATAAGTACAACCCTCTCCGCATTAGTGTTTGAGCAGTAGATTTCGGACGATCGTACTTAACAGTTAACAAGTTCCGTTAGGTCGTATGTCAACTTGAAGCCTGTAGCGTCTAAAGCCAGACAGTAGGATCGTCGAAACTACGTTCGCAAATTTGCCCAGGACCCTGAACGAAACGTATAAGAGGGCTCTTATTGCGTATCCCCAGGCAAGCTCGTCCATTTGTTCAACAAACGCTCTATTGGATGAGCACTCATCGCGCCATTCACCAAGCCATCCCTGCTACCGAGACTGTGACGAGTGCTAGCCACTCCCCGCTCGACGCTACTGTCGACCCAACCCGCGATATCCTGATTGCGGTGCTTTCCAAGGCAATTCAGCACAGATTGGCCGAATAGGACTCCCCCGATAAATTGCCCCTGAGCGCCTACGTTCTGGATGAGGAACTGCTCCGCGATTTCTACGGTTCTCTGGTAACGCTGAGAAAGGATACGATCAGAGACGCTTCGGCGAGTAGCGAGTTCTTCCGAGGTTTCTTTTACGAATCACACTGTTCTTGAAATTTTTAGAGTCATCATAGATACGCCGCGGTCTAGCGGCGCTGTTTGCAATCGATCGAGACAAGGCCCTCGTTGAGCACACCAAAATACTTACCCTTTGTGCGGTGGCGAGAGTAGGCCGATTAGCCTCGGACTAGCCTCAGAGGCGTGGCACTGAGTTCTACACCGATTTCGATCGCTACTGTACGTATTCGACCATGTTGTTGCTACATTGGTATGTACGAATGCTGTTCTCCTCGGGGTACGTCCAGTTGGATAGCTCCTGTGGTTCATGTGCTGGAGACGCAAGCCCCTGCGTCTCTCGGGAACTATTTCTGGTACACCCTTGAAATTCTGCTCGGCATGGAAACGGCAATCTCTCCCGCCGTCATCAATTTCCGACTGATTCAGAAACTCAAGCTTCTATCGCCAGCGCCAGGAGCCCATGTCCAAACACTTTGCTCACATGCTTCAGCTGGATGAAACCGGTTATCTGGCTCGAACGCTGCTGGAAAGTCTAGAGCGGACCAAGGGAGATCTTTCCTATCAAGTCGACCTTGAATACGCACCAGGTGCCATGTACTACGATTCTCGCAACCCCTTCGGCGAAAGGTATCTGTATTTCAAAAAGTGGCAGGAGCTGTGCGGGAGAATACTTCGTTTTCGGGGCCCTATTTTGGAATTCTACGCCCATTTGCCCACCGCTGGTTGGGCACATCAAGGTCTACACGACACGCTCGAATTTGCCGCCGGCCAGTTTGCTCCTTCGACGCTCATGCTGTTGTTCATCGGTTATCACCAACACAACCATGACAAGGGGTCTCAGTGCTGGGTTTCCAGATTCTGACAAAGCTGATCTGACTTGGTGCAACAGCGACGGCTCTCGAAATACGCCGTTGGTTCATTACAGGTGGCAGTGGAAAAGAGGGATCTTGCGGCCCGTGGGAGTGAGCGTGCTCCTTGAGACGGGCGTAGACCCTAACGACTTTGGGGACTTGGGCGGCGATACCGGAACTCCTGAGAGGGGACTAATGCTCGAATGGGCCCGAGGCATCCGTGGAAGGAGGCCTCTGAACATTTGAAGCTACGCAAGATCATCGCACTGGAGTCGAGCGATGTGTGGGGACGGAAATACAACCCAGCTCATGATGGGCTACTCGCAGCGGTCTTTGATCAGGTACGGCGCTAGAGATTTCACGGCTGGCTGAGACCACGACCTTGCGGCTTCCACCGAAACGGAGATGATGAGCGTCTTGACAATCGACGAGGCGAGTGAGTCAGGAGGAGTATGCGGGCAACCCACGCCGCGCTTCGTTCTGGCAGATCCAACCCGGGATGGCCAGGTAATAGTGCCCTGTCAAACATGAAAACAATCTTCGTCGTGGAACGTGAGGAGCAGGATGGAACAGTAACACAGCAACACTGAATTCGCCGCCTCCACTCTTCATCTCCTGGCAGTATGATTTCCAATTCCAGAAATTCCAGGACAGGACGGAGGCTCGGGCCGAAGGGTGTCCGCCCGACCTGGCGATGTTGAGCCCGTGACGGATACCCAATCGAGACTCCCACTTAAGGGGAGGCCACTTCCGGGGTCCGCATGAATATCACCCTTACGGCAAGAAAGATGCTGCAAGGAGGTAATGTCCAGTCTTGGCGGCCCTGAACCCCTGAGCCACATCTCCGCGTTCCCCGCCTCCGCATTTCTCGGGAGCACGGCTAATAGGCCCAGTCCACTAAGTCCGATATAGTTTGCGGTTCTTCAACCTCCGAGAATGCCACCTTTAAGATCATGTGTCGGCCCGCACTATTTGTACCCTTCGAGCCTTGGGCCACGCCACTACTATCCGTTGTGGCCATTTACCAGAACACCTTGAGTCCAGTCCTTGACGTGTCGCTTTGGAGCCTTATTAGACTGGGCTGTCATCATCAAGACTCTTTCATCCAAAATAAACACGGCATTATCCGGACAATCCTGCTGTTAGGATGGCGGTTGCTGTTGCGTCGCCCGGCGTAGCCTCCTTCAGGGAGCCGGCAGGACCTACTCCTCCCAGGAGGCTGACCAAGGAGGAGTTGGTCAAAACACACAGTACGCATCTCAAGAAGCAGGACAGCTCGCCCAATACACCACGGCCTGTCAAGCAGCCTATCATGTCCGAGGCCTATCCGGCGTCGACAAAGTCCATAAGAGAACTGGATATCGTAAGTGAGACGACCCAGGTCGTTCGGAGTACGTTGACTGATTGTGCTCTTCAGATCCCATTAACCGAGCTCCGTCCGGAGACGCATCATTGGGGGAAGGCCATCATTGTCAAGGCGGCCAGCCAACCTTTTCTGGGAGCCGGCGCAGTGAGCATTGTGGAAGATGAGTTCGGCAATGCCGACAAGCTGGCCATCTACAACCAAGCAGACTCGTCCATTCTGTCAGGTGTCCCTGAGGGCTGCGTGGTTGCTGTCAAGGAACCTTACTACAAGAACAACGGCGCGGACGAGGATTTCATGATCTGCGTCGACCACCCGTCAGATGTCATTCTGCTGCGGTTCACAGACCCCATTATACCGGAGCCACTCCGCCTAGGGCCCCTTCTCCAGACAGCAGAGGACTGGAAGAACGCAGCTGACCGGGCCTTCCTTGAGAAGGACTTCCCAACAGCAGTGTTCTGGTGAGTTCAGCCAGCCAGGAATCCATGGAAAGACAGACAAAACTGATCTGCCCAGCTACACCGAAGCCCTCGAGACCTCAGACGACGCGAGTTTCAAAGGCCCCATCTACACCAAGCGAGCAGGCACTAACCTAATCCTTGGACGCTACGACGCGGCGAAAGCCGACGCTATGGCCTCCATCACCGGCGGCCCGCAAGACTGGAAAGCCTACTACAACGCCGGCCGAGCAGCCTACGGCCTGTGCGACTACGCCGAGAGCAACCGTCTGCTGACCAAGGCGCTGGAGCTCAACCCGACCAACGCCAGCATCCAGAAGGAGCACGCCCGCTGCCATGACCGCCTCCGCGAAGAAGAGAAGGGCGACTACGACTTCCCGACCATGCTGGCCTCGCTCGGCCCGCACTCGGTCCATCTCGACCGCGGCTCCTTCCTGCGCAATACGCGCATCGCCGAGTCGCCGCACCACGGCCGCGGGCTGTTTGCCACGCGCGACATCAAGGCCGGCGAGGTCGTGTTTGTCGAGAAGGCCACGCTGCTCCCCAACCAATACGACCCTTCGCGCGCCTCAGCGGCGCTGTATGCGCTCATGGTGCGCCAGCTGTGCGATAACCCGTCGCTGGCTCGGCCGGTGCTGAACTTGTACGGCGGGACGTACGAGCGGAGCGGCAAGGAGGGGACGATTGTTGACGGCATCCCGGTCGTGGATGTGTTTCTGGTCGAGGCGATCCGCAACAAGAACTGCTTCAGCGCGCCGAGGTCGACGCTCGAGGACACGAGGCCCAGCTCGCCAGAGGGGCGCCAGGCCACTGGGCTGTGGGTGCACGCCAGCTACCTGAACCACAGCTGCGTGGCGAACACCATGCGGTCGTTCATCGGCGATATGTTTATCAGCAGAGCGACGAGGGACATTAAGGAAGGGGAGGAGATCTTCCAGCAGTATGTACCTGTCAAGTCGCTTCCGGATGTGCGAAAGAAGCAGTTCAGGGATTGGTGGGGTTTTGAGTGTGGGTGTGCGTTGTGCACTCGGGAGCGGCGCAGCCCCGAGGCCATGTTAGCAAAGAGGCGGGATTTGCTGGCAGCAGTCGAGAAGCTGTGCAACAAGCAAATGCCGGGCAGGGAGCTGATCCCGGATGCGAAGATCCGCCAGGTCGATCGGCTGGCAAAGCAGCTGGAGGAAGCCCACGAGCAGGATGTGTACGATGGCCTGCCGCGACTGACGCTGATCTACCCGTGCAACTGGCTTGTCGGGGCACACCGTGGGAGGAAGAACCATGGTAAGGTGGTCAAGTATGCTCTAAAGGTGATACGGAACTTTGGATTCAAGGTGCCGGACGAGAGCGAGCTCTGGGATCCGAGGGAGATGTACACGAATTCCGGCAACGGGACATTGATGACTGTGCACGTTGTCGCAGCTCTACGCAGGTTGGCAGAGGCATACGAGGCGCTGGGGCACAAGGAAATGGCAGAACGGTGCATCGAGGCAGCCGAGTTCGGCTACCTCTTGGTTACGGGCTTCAAGAACGACCTGACAACACTCGACAAGTAGGTAATGACAGGCATGGAAGGGCACAAGACGTGCCGGATGACAGTGACGACTTGTAAGACGATATTCTTGGTACATCTGCATGTAGGGTTGACGGCCGGGGTCATACATTCATTCTGCCTTGTTTGCTCAAAGTAACTAACTAGATCTTGGCTGCAGCTAGAACTACGGCGGTGCCCTGCTCAAACTCTGACAAAACCCATAATCTTATTTGGCTCATCGAAAGGAGAGTCCCAGAGGTACTGACGCCTATATGCGAGTGTGGAGAGGGGCGAGAGACTGTCGAACACCTTGTGATGTGGTGCTTGGCCCCACCGTTGACTCGAAGATGGGAGAGAGCCGAAATCAGAACGCGAAGGGACTTTTATTCTGTCCTACAGAGAATCAGTCCCAAAGATGCACGGCTAACGGGGAGGATCCTGGACTGGCTGATGGACTCGGGGAAACTGCCGATGTACAGTCTGGCCAGGAGGCTGGAGCTGGAGCTCGCAGTCTGATACCCTTTCCTTCGAAGGCCAAGAGGCCTTCCCACTTTGTATTTGCAGGATCGCACACTGATCGTTTCCTTGATTGTCGATATGGGTTTTTCACCCGGCCCACGGGCGCGGTTTTCCTGTATAGTAAGTTGTTGAAGGTCCGGCACGCCCTAGGGCACAGCGGTGTAGGAATAATAATAATATCCGTCGGCTGATGGAGCAGTGTCTTCCTTGGATCGCGATCGCTGAGCATTTCCCGAGGCGTGGTGCCGGGGCCATTGAAGTGAGGTATCACACCAAGCCCAAGAACACGGAGTGGGAGTGGACAGGATCCAAGAAGGGTGTGGGAGGACTCATGAATTTGAAGCTCCCTTAGCTAAAAGTCCCAGCACTCTCGAGACGTTTCTTCAACTCGAAAGTCTAGTGGCTTATGCTCCCTAAGAGCCGGCTAAAAGTCACATAGGGCCAATGCCAAGCTTAATCCGTTCCAGGCAGTTTTACCAATCCACCAGGGTATCACGGCAGACACCGTGGGGAGTAAATCCGGCCGTCGGCGATCGCCCGCTGCCCGGCGATGGCGCGGATGGCGGTGGCGCGCCGAGTACCGTCCAGCCCTGCGCCTGCGCGCAGCGGTCGGAGACGACAGTCGCGTCGAGGGAAGGGCTCGCCGTCCTGGGCTGCCACGGCCGGCAGGTCGTCAGCAATTGCGGCGGGCAGGTTAGGCTGGTTGAAGGCGGTCAGCACTTCCGCCGCGACGGACTCTTCTGAGCAGACACAGAACTTTTATGGGCAATAACTATGTGAATGGAACACGTTTGGCATTTTGCTCTTGGACGGGTGATCATACCTTATTCTCATGCAGGATCTTAGCGACTGGAGCGAAGCGGCACTGACAAAGCTCGTTCACAATCCAGGCCGTATACTCAAGGTCGGTTGTACACTCCTCATATCTCTCCTGAGTCAGCTTAAGCTGGCTGTCCTTCCAGGTAAATGAAGACAGCGCAGCTGGCATGACGATAGGAGGTCGGAATCGACCGTAGTAACATCAAGCGAAAGAACAGGGTTGGCACGTGGAACGGGCAAGCAGACAATACAACGGGGCTTGAAAGCATACGAATTGACCAGTAGCCGTACGCCAGGTGGTATTGAAACGTGTGGCGTTGTGGGAAAGAAACCTCGGTTTTTGGGAATGAGCAATAAAATATTGGGGAATTGGACTTAAACCGTGGTGGCTGAATTCACATGGGTGTGCATGCAGGGATAAGTTTTGGGTTTTGTCAGAGTTTGAGCAGGGCACCGCCGTATAGAACGCTTAGGCCTTTGTCGTTTTGGAGAGCTTGAAGGGCTAAGATTGCCCTACTTTCTTCTGAAGTAGAGGGTATCTTGGGTGATAAAAAAAAAAAAGTGGTATTGATGAGAGGGGTGGCGCGTTGCGTGGGAAATTGTACACTTGCTTATATTGTACACTCGCTGAAAATGTACGTTATGTGAAGTGTAGGGCCAGAGTTCTGAGTCGAAACTATCGTGGACAGCAGTCAGGCTAGAAATCCCCTAGGCCAAATGGGCAAGATAGCTCGAGATCCAAATAGGAACTGGTGACAGTCGGCATCAAGACTGCAGCTCAAGTAACCACGAAAGTCTTCTCCCCCTATCCATTACATCCTCTTCAGCTTCCGCGCAAGGATGAGCAGCCGATATTCGTCAATTCGCGATTTGTGTGGCCGGTGCACCGTAATCGACTGCTTTACTTCTATACTCTTAGGCGGAAGAATTATGTAGATAGACCCGAACTTGGGAAGGACGGAGAACCCTAGGCCAATCATGGCCGCCGTAAAATCCGCCTAGTTGACCGCCCTGCGTACCCTGACCGCGCTATGCACGGCAACCTGCGCAGAATCGCTGCCGTCCTACGTTAGCCGCATTCACTCTGCCTGCGGCAGCAGCCGGTACACTGCCGGGGACGGCCTCATCTATCTCGCCGCCTATAACGCTGAGATGGTCTTGGAGAAGCACAAGATGGTGCGCATGACCGACAAGTGAGTCTTGGCACGGTGGTTGTATATTACCCGGACGCGCTGACCAGACGCGCAGTGCTGGCCAGCGATGCAACTCGCTGCTGCGGAAGCTTGCTGGCATCGACCCCAGTAACCAGCTGAGCACGGCGCCAGCCGTCCCCAATCTCATGCGCAACGCCTGCGCTATCTCTATAATCAAGACTCAGCTGGAGATGCCACTTGCTTCCAGCGCCGAGGTGGGTAGAGGCTTTACGAGCCTGATGGCGGTTTGTAGGACAACCGTCAGCATCACGTCACCAGGAGCGGCTACCCAATGGGTCATTTCTATGTCGAGTACTAGTACTAGCAAGACCGGCACAGCAACATCCTCCCGGACAACCATCAGCAGCACGGCAGCTGCGTCTTGCCAGGGCAAGCCGTATACTATCCGGGATGGCGACACATGCAGCTCGGTCTCGCTCAGCCAGCGCATCAGCACCACACGCCTCCTGATGGCAAACAATCTCAGGGCGGACTGCGCAAATCTGGACCGCCAGCCGGCAGGCTACACAGTGTGTCTGTCGCCGCCCAGAGGCTCGTGGGTCAACCCGCACGCCAGTTCGAGTGCCAACGCGACAACGACATCGGTTGAGTAAGCTATTCTGCCCCTGCCTCCCACGATGCCGTCTTATTTGCCAACCTGCTAATCATTATAGCACCATATTTACCCTCTCCATGACGCCCATCCCGACCAGCTATATTAATTCAAGCGTCACTGTTTCTCCTATTGCCGGATTTGATGACTGAGGAGGGAGGCAGGGTGACGGAAGTCTGACAGTGGGACCACGTGTCCATGTTTCAGTCTACCAGTTTTCTCGCTCGTAATAAGGAGTGACTACTGGTCTCGGCACTTCCACACCAGCCGCGGGAGCTCTCGCCGGAGCCAATTCCTTGTCCAACACGCGGTCCGGAATAAAATGAGTCTGGTAGAACCTGTGTACATTGCCCCTGAACCCTCGGAAGTCGGAAAGCTTGGAGCCCAATTGCTCCAAGCGGCATTGCACCACAAAGAACTCGCGCCTTGGCTTGTCCTCATCCTCCGAGTCAGACTCGTCCCGGGTCCTGTCGTAGCGGACTCTGAGGAACCGCCCATAGAGAGCCTCGCCGCCGACATCAGTGGTACCTTCAAGCGCTTGCTCCCACGAGTCTTTCAGGTCATAGAAGATCCAAAGGACCCTTTCGGCACGCCACCCCAAACAAGTCCTCGGCGATATACCAAGAGGCTGCGACGGCCGCGTCGGGCATTGGCAGCCGCACTTGGCGCTCGGCCTCGTTGTGGGCGATGCACCTCGCCGCTCAATCGTCCGCCGTGGTAGACGCGGGCAGCGGCAGAGCCACAACCTCGATACGGTCTTCTTCGAAGCCCTCGCCTCACATACGATCATCGCGCGTCAGCTCCGAGACGCGCCGCGCAAGAACGGCAGCACGCTCAACCGTAGCATCCGACGCCATGTCGTAGATGCGAATTCCGAATATAGGGCGGTGCTTCTTTGGTTCTGTGGTAGGCGGGCCGTTGCTATAGCCGTCCTCGCTGTCCGGGTCGGCTGGCAGCAGAGGCACCGGCAAGGAGTAGGCGGCAAAGGTGGTGGAGCCGTCGTGGCTGGGCGCGGGCTCTACGACCACCTTAGTCCGAGGCACATGGGTTCCCAGCTGTTTGCGCGGGGCTTGGGGGCTAATTCCTTGGCCTCGGAGTGCGGCGAGCTCCTCCTCAAATCAGCCGCGCGGCCTTCTTTCTCGGCTCCTCTCGCTTCGATTGCCTCGGGAGGCGGGGACTGGACTATGATGCCGAGACGGCGACAAACGTGACACAATTTTTCGGGACCAAGTCGGGTGCAAGGGCGTTGTAGGAGGTCAGTAATAATGAATACAAAGCAAAGAGTTTGACGTGGAAGTGAAAAAGAAGTCTTTGAAATCGAGGTGGTCATCGCCTTCCGAAAAGACAGCTTCGCAGTAGGGCATCGTGGGTGTAGTTGGCACGGTTGCATTCAATTCTCCTCTGTTCAAACTTTCGTGACGGACCACTGCCCCCCCACACTCGACAACGAAGAGTGACTGGCTCCTTTTGTCGGTCTTTGCATTCCAAGAGCACGAGGCGCGCCGGCATGTTGGCGCCCCCCCCGGCCATCCGGCCGCTTCTCGTGCCCGTCGGACTCGTCAATCTCGCCTAGGAGCCAGTATCAACTGCCCGTGAGCCGTGTCGTCGAGAGCCGGCTGTGCCGCGAGCATTATGCTGCCCACGATCCATCGGCGCTGCGTCCGGACAGGTCCGTCCCGGAAGAGCTGTGCAAGGTTGACCAGGTGCAGCGGCGGTTGGGTCGCATCCATGGCGCCATGGAGACCCTGTAGGCTGCCGGCGGTATGCACAACCTTGGTTCGTGGACACAGGATGATCATGTTAAGTGTTATGAATAGACTTTTTCATGACCATCCCGCTTGTCTCGCTCGCAGACCACTATGGCTATCGTACTGTGCTGGCACCAATCAACCACCGAGGTCCGTTGATTGCAGCCATCAAGGCGGCTTCGTTCCGACACCTTCTACCTGACTTTTACCTGAGAAAACGCTCTTAGGGGTTTTCGAAGGTCTGAATTTATCCTCTACGACCCACAGGCCTTACTTTCGAAGCTGGATATCAGATTGCGGACACCGATACCTCATAGATCCCCTAATGGACCTCCAAGACGGCCCAAACTAGCAACGAGGCCCTTTCACAGTCTACCCTTATCAAAGATCAGATGCGAGACACCAGGGAAGCTCTCCAACTCCGATTTTAGCCGCTATTTAACTAGCTTTCGAAGGGAATGCAAGCGGTTTCCCATCGGGCACCCTTTTGGAGGCCGAAGTACGACACTTCAGGAGGCTAACGAAGCACTCTCCAAGCGCCGCAGAGCCAAACGGACGCGTCTCCAGGATAGCGGGCTATTAATGGAAGCTAAGCTAGGGAATAAACGGCAGATGTCGATATGGGTTTTTCACCCGGCCCACGAGGGCGCGGTTTTCCTGTACAGTAAGTTGTTGAAGGTCCGGCACGCCCTAGGGCACAGCGGCGTAGGAATAATAATAAACGGCAGATAAGGGTATGGCGGAAGAGGAAGGGCGCGTTAAGGAGGAAAATGAAGGTCTATTAAAGAGGCGTCGGACGGGTTTACGGTTCTGTGGTAACGTTATCTGCCGTAAGACTGGCCATAACGCAAGGATATGCTCGGAGGCTGGGGAAATAGATAGTTCAAGCGAATCCGAGTGATTGCAATTGATTTCATCGGTTTTGGTACACTTTCGACAGTTTAGAGTGGTGAGATCTGGAAAAGTGCGCCACTCAATAGGATGCGCCACTCTGGTGAACCACGTGCGTTATTGTTCTTTTGTATCCGTACATTTAGTTAACTAACTTAACGTTACGTCAACTTAACTGGTTAACGTATTCAATTACTTTCATTTGGTTTGTTCTTCTCCTCTCTTTTCTTCTTTTCTTCTTTTCTATTTTTATTTTCTTCTTCGCTTCTCACTCTCGGTCTCTCCTTTCTCATTTGCTCTTGCATTTTTTCCCTTCTCGCCTTCGCTGTTCCTTCATTTCTTCTCTTCTCCTCCATTCTCTTTAGCTTATCTTCTTACTTTTAGTGGTGTTCGGGCCACGGGAAGTCAACTTGAAGTTTGACGTGACTACCTTAATGTTGACGCGCGGTTAGCAAACTTTTGAGTGGGCGGCTACCTCTCCCTCCCAAGGGAGTTGATTCAGAAGGAGGATTCTATCTCAACATGGAGTACGGCGACCATGTTGGCGACGAACTTCGGTTGGGGCCTACATCGATTTCAACTGGCACTAGCAGGAATCCGGATTTGAGGGCCAGAACTACATTAATATCACCGCCAACGAAATTCTTGTTCGGCAGCTTGCTAGCGTGTCAAACAAGGAGACCAGAGTGCTACAGTGCAGGTTTGCAAGCAGACCCGATGTTGAAACAGCTTCAAGCTTACACGGCTCCCCGGGATAATCCAACTAACCCACCTGCCGAACCGCATGACTGAAAGTCCATCACGTTACCTTGATTCGCTGCTTCCATACACAGTAAGGTATCGACAATCAACTCGCTTATCGGCAGACGGCAGATCACCTGGGCAGCATCAGGGCCAGGCGTAGGGGAGCTCGAAAACATGATGCATTGGGCAATACTCCGTATTCGCGTCTCCTCCGAGTCAGACGCGCCGCATGCCTTCCAGTTGCTCAGTCCAGGTGAAGCTCCAGTCACGAGCTGAAAACGAAAGGCTGGGCCCTTAACTTAAGCGACCAAGCACAACCAATTGCAGGATAAAGTTGGTGCAAGGGGAGATCATTCTCATTTCTGGAGTGTCGTATCAGACCCCTGACATGTAGACCCTTGGCGAGCTGTGGGGCCACCCCAATCCTTCGTGTTCAGTGACAAAAAGTCCCCAGGATCCGTCATCGCGGTTGTGATCACCTTTCCTCAACATCTCACTCATTCGTTACTCAACCTTCACAGTCGTTACCAGCAAGCTTGGCAGCAGTCACTCCTTTATCTGTCCGCCGCCGCAACCTCAGCAAAATGCGTGTCTTGTCTCTTTTCGCCCTTGCGGCGCCTCTTGTTTCTGCCATTCAATTCCTTGAGCCCGTCGCCAACTCCACTCTGAAAAAGGGGGAGACATACAGCGTCAAGTGGAGCAGTGTCGACACTGACCCCACCACTTTCAGCCTCTTCCTCGTCAACTTTGTTGACTGGCCTCCCTTCTACACCCAGGTGGCTTCCGATGTGCAGACCACCGAGGGCGAGCACGAGGTGACTGTCCCTTGCGATGTCAACACATCGTGGGGCTTCCAGTTGTAAGTGCAATACCCCTGGGGACCCTCGGCGGAGAACCGCCCACTGACGAGATGCTGACTCCGCTTATAGCAATGCCATCAACGGCACCAACGTCTATGTGATCCATGCTCAGACCTCAAAGTTTTTCGTTGAGGATGGCGTCTGCTCGGGCTCGGGTCCGGTCCAGCCCCCCCCCACCAGCAGCGCTGCCGCGACTTGCACAGCCACCACCGTGACCGAGACTGTTACCAGCACCGTCACCGAGTCTCCTTCCTGCTCCCTGCTGTCTTCGACCTCGACGCCCGCCGCTTCTTCAAGTACTACTGTTGTGGCCACTAGCTCTGAGTCCGCCACCACCTCCAAGACGACCGTCGCGGTGCCCAGCTCCAAGTCTGACACTTCCGCGCAGGCGACAGTGACCAGTCCCCCTTCGATCAGCAAGGCGACGACGGCAACTGGGACTACCAGCACCATCACTTCGACTGTGTACAAGGATCTGTCCGAGGTTGAGGATTGCCCGGCTCTCTGCGCGGCTTAAGTTGTGAGACGACATGGGAGCGGACTTGGCGAGTCGGTGGAAGGGGATGGTGGAGGAGGAACAAGGGCGGGTATGGAGTTGTTTGGCTGTAGCGGAGGTTGTTGGCGGGAGGCGAGGCTTTGTTTAGTTCAACCTGTCGCACTTTCAGCGACCTTTTTACTCTGCTATTACAGGGGTAAAGTACACATTGAGTGGCCTCTGTCCCACATGAGGAGCGTCTTCTCCTCGGGCTGCCTGGTCCAATGGTGGCTATCCATGATCTTCCCCTGACTCATGCCAAATGCAAAGACGATATCAGCGAGGAGCAAGCGCCTCTCTAGCGAGGCAACGGTATGGCTGTCGCCTCGGCTTTCCTCGCTTCACATCTTTAGACGGGCTTGGGCTAAACACCTGACCTACCTGGTCTCCATGTCCCCAGTTGAGAGCCTGTGACGCTCCCAGAATACGACCTGGCGAATTTCAGTTCCACGTTCCTTCCAGGTTAAGTTGCGCTAAGCGCAACTATAATGGTGCGCTTGGCACCCAAAATTCCTCCCCCCGCTGTTCGCTCAACTTTCGCCTGAAAAATCGGAAAATAGCCTGGGACTCTTTCTTATTGAAATATCTGCTAACTTAATGCTAACCATCCATCTTGGCTGGTATTTTCTGATTTGCCATGAACAGCAGCAACTATGCGGCTCATCAACGTACACACCAGGAAAATCAACGACTTTCTGTCCGACACCGATGTTCAGCGCTATGCCATCCTTTCGCACACCTGGGGATTGGAGGAGGTCTCGTTTGAGGAGTACCAATGTTTACCAAAGGAAACACTTATGGCCAAGAAGGGGTACGCAAAGATCGACTACTGCTGCTTGCAAGCATCAGCCGACGGGTTGGACTGGGCTTGGGTTGACACGTACGTGCCAAGTTTCGATCAATTCGGGTTTTGATGACCACCTCAGGCTGCTGACCATCATTGATCTCTGAGGCAGTTGCTGCATCGACAAAAGGAGCAGCGCTGAGCTCTCGGAGGCCATTAACTCCATGTTCCGCTGGTACAGGCAGTCGGCCGTGTGCTACGCATACCTAGCCGATGTTTACGAGGCGGACCCGGCCAACGTGAAGATAGACGTCGCCCTCGCCAGGGCTCGTTGGTTTACCCGCGGATGGACCTTGCAGGAGCTTCTCGCGCCGCCGGAAATGGAACTGTACGCCCACGGCTGGAAGCGGATCGGCACCCGGACCGACATATGCGGGAGCCTGAGCAAGATTACGGGGATTGAGGTCAAGTACCTCTGCGGCCTTGCTCCCCTCGAGGAAGCCAGCGTGGCCAAGAGGATGTATTGGGCTGCCCGACGAGAGACGACCAGAACCGAAGACATTGCCTACTGTCTTCTCGGACTGTTCGACGTCAACATGCCCCTGCTCTACGGCGAGGGCAGAAAGGCTTTCCGCAGGTTGCAGGAAGAGATCATGAAGACCAATCCCACCGACCACACGCTCTTCGCATGGGGCAGGCTTGTGGAACAGCCGGCGATACAAGTCACTGACGTCTCGCAGCTCGAGGGACGCGAGCCCATTTCTTGGGATGCAGCGGCGGCATCCAGGACTCTCCGCGGCCTCTTTGCCGATTCCCCCAAAGACTTCCTGCATTCAGCCGACTTCTCGCCCTGGAGAGGCACCGGCGGCTTTTACAATCCCTTCATGCAGGTCTCCTCGACTCCAGTGCTCTATCCGACCACGACTGGCACGAGCGTCAACATCGAACTTCCAGTCCTTCCTACAAGGGGATTGTCCGTGTTCCACTGGCGACAACTGCAACTCACACAACTCCGACCCCTCTGGTTTGCAGTTTTGCTCTGCCAATACGGGACGGCTCGGGCGCCTTCGATTGTCTTGCCCCTCCAGCCCTGGGGCTACTCCAGCTACGGTCGAACAGACGAGCTTATGCTCTTCGACAATGTCTACGACCTGGTTGGCCTGATCCGTATAAGGGAGAGTCTTCAGATTGAGCCTCAGAAACATCAGAATCTACAACCGGGGGACTTCCTGATCCGACGCTGGGGGGATACGTGGTGGTTCGAAGACGAGCTAGACAACTATCACATGGATCTAATGAACATCACCGGCGAGGCTATAGTCGCAGCACCGCAGAGTGGCCCCATGGGGAGGATTTGGGGCGCCTACTATCGGCTTACAAAATCCGATAAGATGCTGGGCTTCGGCATCGTGTTTTCTCGGCTCCCAACCGAACAGGGTATTTCCAGCGTCGACTTCGGGCCCGTCTCGGTATCCCTTGTGCCTTTGCGGATCGATGAGCCAAAGACCGGGGACATGGTTTCTATGGACGGCTTTCATTGGCTGCATAAATCCATTTTGGAGCCCGAAAGATTCAAATCGCTATTTGAGCGTCGCATGGCGCTCCCGGAGGACACTTGGAGGCTGGATGCTGCGCCTTTTCCGCATGTCACAGTCCATGTCAAGAGAATGAGCATTGGCCCAGACTCGGCGAATATAGTCGACGTGGTGGATATTACCGTTTTGGACCGCGCCCCTAGGCGAAGGGTGAGTGGCCCCTCAAGGTTGACCATGATGCCTTCTTCGGGTCATCGCTAATCAACTCATATTCTCTTGCAATTACATGCAGGTCATCAACCTCTCTACTACCTCCTCCCAACTACGACCGTCTCGGCCTTAGCCGCCCAGAACCTCCACAGCACCGAGGCCAACGAGGTACATGTTAGGTATTTCTCCTGACGAGTCTGGAGCTCAGCAGCAGACACTGGCAATCAGGAAAGTGCCTGACATCTCGGGTGCGGATTGACTATGTGCATAGTGCAGAGGCACAACTGCCAAGACTGCCCGCCGCTCTGCTCGCCTCGGGTGTTACTCTTCCGCGCGCCTTCGTCCGTGCCAATGGAGAAATCACTGTCCTGCAATTCCCCTCATTCCTGTTTACCGATCTCGACTTTGTCCGAACAAAATTGCCCCGAATCACACCTCATCTCCACTAGCCCCTCCCCACAACGGAACGGAACTACCCAAGGAGCGGCTACAATGATTAGCGCCTTCTTGTTGTGTGCTCTTGTTGTGGGGGAGGCTTGCTCTAAACGGGGGATCCCCGAATGGCGCTGTGATGCCCAGCGATGGCGTTCGCTGCGAGTTTGACCGAGCTCCAGAAGCTTTTATCGTTCCTTCTGCGATCCGCCAATCTCCAAGGCTCAACGTTGCGAATCGGTACCAGGGTTGAGATGGACGCCAGATTGAACAAGCGTTGCGCGATGCCCGGGATCCGCAGCTCGCATCATCGTCACACCGAGACGGTAAGCCTCGGCTACGTTATGAATCTGCGTATCCTGTTATAGCCAGATCGGCGGTCCTCTCACACATGTGCAGATAGCAATCCGCTTGGCGTAGGCAACTCGATTCCAAATCTTGTCGATTCCGCGCCTCGACATGGCGCGAGTCACTCGTCTCCTTGCCCTCCTGGGTGTCCTCGCAGGTGCTGCCGCTCGTTCCAACGCATCCTCCAGTAGCGTCAAGATTAGCTGGATTGGCGGCTCTCCCGCTCAAAACCTTGGTACTACGTTTGGCTTGCCCTGGCCTCAAGGACAATACCAACCTGACGAGGTCGACTTCCAACTCTCGGACGGGCAGACGCCACTTCAGTCATGGGTTACCGGATACTGGCGCGACGGCTCCATCAAGTGGTCAGCGCACGCGATCCCCAAGACCGACAACGTCGCCACCGAGTACACCATTCAGGCCACGCCTGTCGCCAAGGGCAAGTCCAAGCGCCAACAAACGACCAAGTTGTCGGTGAATCAAGGCCATAAGGAAATCACCGTCGACACTGGCAAGATCACCGTTTCATTTCCTAAGGAGGGCCATCACATCGTCAGCTCCATCAAGACTGCTGGGGGGAAGACTGTGGGAAAGGACGGCCGATTGGTGCTGTATAGCCAGACCGATATTCCGGGCACTGCCGAAGACCGCACAGACACTGCCATTGACCGTTCCAACTTTGAGAGCAACATCGAAGAAGTGAGTGTCAGCAAGGAGAACTCGGTCCGCGCCCTCGTTACTGTCCGCGGCAAGCACACCACCACCGAGGGCTCTGATCACGAGGACTGGCTGCCATTCGTTGTGCGCTTCTATCTGTACGCCAACTCAGAGGCCATCAGGGTGGTGCATAGCATCACTTTCGACGGCCAGCAGGACAAGGACTTCATCTCCGGTCTAGGGATTCAATTCCAAGTCCCACTCAAGGGAGAGCAGCTGTACAACCGCCACGTTCGCCTGGCCGGCACGGACGGTGGATTCTTGAACGAAGCCGTCAAGGGCATCACCGGTCTCCGCCGTGACCCTGGCGCGGCCGTCAGAGCTGCTCAGGTGGAGGGCAAGCCTCTTCCCGCCGAGTCGACCTGGGACACGAGAGTCACCGCTCGTCTCCAGTGGATCCCCGTCTGGAACGACTACAGCCTGAGCCAGCTGTCTCCCGATGGTTTCACCCTCAAGAAGAGAACCAAGGCGGGCCATAGCTGGGTCAACGTCCCCGGCGGCACCCGCTCCGGTGGTCTCGCGTACCTGGGCGGTGCAACTCAGGGTGGACTTGCTGTCGCTCTGCGAGATTTCTGGAAGCGCTACCCCACCGGTCTCGACATCGCCAACGCCGGATCCGACGAAGGTCAAATCACACTCTGGTTGTACAGCCCGGAAGCAGCTCCTCTTGACCTCCGTGGTTATCACGACGGCCTGGGTCAGGATACGTACGCGAAGCAGCTCGATGCTCTCGAGATCACGTACGAGGATTACGAGCCCAAGTTTGACAGTCCGTACGGCATTGCTCGGACCAACGAAGTCTTCCTGTTCGCTTTCGAGAGCACCCCGTCCAGCGACACGCTGGCCGCGTTGAACGCCCACGCTCAGGAACCCCCTGTGCTTGTTGCGAAGCCCGAGTACATCCTGGAGACCAAGGCTGTCGGATCGTACTGGGGACTCCCAGACACCTCCACCCCTGCCAAAGCCAAGATTGAGAGCAACCTCGACTTCCTCGTGAAGCACTACCAGCAGGAGGTCGAGGCCCGCCGTTGGTACGGCTTCCTTGACTACGGCGACGTCATGCACACCTACGACACGGACAGGCACCAGTGGCGCTACGACATTGGCGGCTATGCTTGGGATAATAGCGAGCTGTCCCCCGACCTCTTCATCTGGCAGTACTTCCTCCGCACTGGCCGCGCCGACGTCTTCCGTTTCGCCGAAGCCATGACGCGGCACACGGGAGAAGTCGACACGTATCATATCGGCGACTGGAAAGGGCTCGGGACGAGGCACGGCGTGCTGCACTTTGCTGACAGCGCCAAGCAAGCTCGCATTTCACAGCCCCAATATCGGAAGTATTTCTTCTACCTCTCGGGCGGTGACGAGCGGACGGGCGAGCTCCTCGAGCATACACTGGATGCGGACAGGACTTACGGAGTCCTTGACCCGCAGAGAAAGGTCCGGACGGACGGTTGGAAGCCTTCCCCCGGTGCTCCTGTCACTTTTGGCTTGGGAACAGACTGGGCTGCGTTGGCGGCGGGATGGCTTATTGAATGGGAACGCCGCGGCTCCCGCTGGGAAGAGGCAAAGAAGAAGCTCACCGGCACTGCTACCGGGATTGCGAAGCTCAAGAACGGATTCGTAACCGGCTCAGGCTCCTACCTTATCGAGAACGGCACGCTTCTGCCTCCACCCACCGACCCGGAGAACAAGGGGGTCGTGGCAATCTCTCACCTCAACGCCGTTTTCGGCATGCCTGAAGTCATCTCGGAACTTCTCGAGTACTGGGGCGACGAGGCGCCCGAGGGCTTCAAGGTGGCTTGGTTGGACTACACCTACTACTACCTCGCGACCGCCGCCGAGCAGACCGCGCGGTATGGCAAGGCGTTCAGCGGCGTCAGCCTCAAGCAGGGGCACTCGCGTCTCTCGGCCTACTATGCTGCTACGCAGAAAAACGCGACTGTCGCTACGCTGGCCTGGACGAACTACCGCAACGATGGTCTGAAGGACACTCAGGCATTCACGGCGCAGCGCATCGAGGGCAGTGCTGTGGTTCACCCTGTTGATGAGGCTGCTTGGTTGAGCACGAATGACTTTGCTCAGTACGGGCTTGCCAGTATCCAGAACCTCGCGTACATTGGGGACAGCATCTGAGACCAGGGCAGCTAGTTTGCTTTAAAATCAACGGGGCAATCAAGTCGCAGACGCTTCGCTTACGGTTCTGACGGCGTACCTCTGCCTCAATTGTGTGAAACGCCTTGCCCATTCGCAGTAGCTTTCTCCTATAAGCCACCTTGTCTACAAAGTATCTTGGCAGTGTTCCAGTTGCTCAGAATCCAAGATAGAATCTGACCCCTGGCCAAAGCCTTTGGTGCCTGATCCAGCAGTTTGCGAAGACCGACTGTGTCCGAGATCGCACCTTTTGCCTTGCTCACAAGGCTGGAGAAATCCCCAGCAAACTTCTGGTCAGATGCATCGCAGACTATGACAAGTTTCGTAGCAGCAAGTGACGCGGCAATCCAGAGCAGAAACATCTTGACTCCTGGATCACCACCGAATGCTCCACAACCCCAGGGACCGGTGCGAACCTCGCCAAATCCTCCCGACGAGAACGCCGTATACGCCTTCCGAATTTCCCGATTCATGTTCTCAGGACGAAGGTCAGGAAGCGAGGTTCCCGCCTCAATCATATCTAGCTCGAGTGCGTCCATGAACAGCATTGTCCTCTCCTGCCATGCCTTCACCCCACCGTCAGGGGGAGGCATCTCGTCGACCCGGATCTCGCGACGCTGGCCAGCGATGTTGACCATGGCCTGCGCGCCCCTGACCACCAAAACCTGGTCATCCTTCAACGGAGGGGTGATCAAGACAGCCGGACAGGCCTCGGGCGACGAACCCACATACACCTCCTCCTGCGTAGCTGACTGTCCAAACCCAATGTACCTGTTCGCCGACACCACTGCGGCACCACCGGGTACCCCCAAACTCGCCGGCGATAGATCATACCTCTCAATCACTTGCACCTCCACCTCCACTAGGCGACATCCCCTTCCCCCCAAAACCCCTTGAAACTCGCTTTCTTCCACCGTCCGCAGGGTATACCTCACCATCCACCCGTCGTCATCCCCCTCCTCAGCATCCCGACAAACCACCTCCCCCAAATACCGCATCAAGGCGCCCAAATACGCCCGCGCGGCACTAACCTGCCTCTGGCCCTCACTCCCATACCACACTCCAAAATCATGCAGCCCCTCTCCTTCCTCCTTCCAATCCGGCGCAGCCACCGTCCTCAGAAACATATGCACCACCAAGCACGCCGCCTGCCGCCGCGACAGCAGCACCTCTTGTTCGTCTTGCTTCTCCCCTGCCGCACCACTGCCAGTAGCACGTCCCAGGATAGACAGCTGGCCGCTAGGAAACAGACGCGGCATCTCGAGGGCGAGCTCCACCACCCGCGGCCAGACATCGGTAAAGAAATGCGGCTCGTCGCCAAAGTGGGCCGTAATAGCCTCCCTCAGCAGGACATAATCCCCCGCCGGGTGGGACGTGCCGCGCAGCGTGGCCGAGATGGTGTCGAGGAGGGCGGTGAGGGCGGCGAAGGTGGTGGGTTTGACTTCATCCGAGTCATTATCCGATTCTAGTGGGGAGAGGACGTGGGTGAGAAGGGGCCAGAAGGGGATGAGGCCGGAGGAAGGGTCTTCGAGGTCGTGGGCGAGGGATTCGGGCAGGAGGGAGAAGCGGTCGAGGACTTGGAGGGAGGGGGAGGATGGGAGGTGGTAGAATTGGGGAGCCATGCTAGGCGTGGTGGGTGCCAGTGGTGGTCCTAGTGGGTAAGGTATGAAAGGTGAGAGGGGGGAAGAATTCTGGGGAGCAGATCAGTATGCTGTTGGTGCTTTAGGAATCATGTGGATGAGGAAGAGATGGAGGTGTTTGTTTTGGAGGTGGTTATGGGATTCGGTCTGGACCGTCTGGCCTGCCTTGAGCACAGCCACATTTCTCCTCCAAAGCTCCGTAGGCGGCATGACTCACGTCCAATTGGCTATCTCTATACTAGTCTCGCCAGTGAAGTTTTAAAGAGGGTCTGGTTGACTGAGATTTACCTAGATAGTTGAAAAATGCTATCGCGCATGGTTATGACTTCCACGCTTGCCGCTGCTGACAGCCTCAGTCTTCCTTTACCCAACGCACATCTAAGCCCGGTTGACCGTGACCTGAGCCAGATCCTATCCTATTAGCCCAACTATCCCTCGGACGTGTGATAATACCTGCGACAACATCATGCACAAGGATTTGACTTAGCAGACCAGACATGTCGATAACTCGTGTTAGTTTGCCCGACGTCTTCGCCGCGGACACCACCTTAGCGAGCTGCCGGCGACGGGATTATTGCTGCGGCTTCATGCCGTCACCTTGGCGACCGGCGGCACCCAAGCATGCACCGGGTTGCTCTCTCGGAAATCTGGATCCCGCACACATAGGTAGGCGAGCGGGACGCCAAGGAGAACCGTCACCCATGAGAGAGCGCCCACCACGAAGTAGTTGATGCAGATTAGGCCGCTTTCAGGTTCCGGTGGAATGTTGATAACCAAGAATGGTGGCACCAAGCCGACCACCACCAACCAAGAGGTTAACAAGAAGCGCCTCCCAAGGATCGAGACCTTCCATGTTGTGGTCCATTGCCAAGTTTATCCTGTGGCGAGGTGCGGGAGAGCGACTAAAATCAAGGTACCGTAATTTAGGCAAGCGAGGCGAAACACTGGGAACTAGTTCCAGCGGCAAGGTGGCAAGGAGAGCTGAAAGGGTAGAGATGAGCTTCATGTACTGGTGAAAACACAGAAGCCTAGGGATGGCGGAAAGTGTACGGAAAATGAGTCGGAGTGATTCGTATTTTGCCGGGTCATGAGCTTTATAGTTAACGTTAACGCTATGGACATTTCAAAATACCTAGTTAAGTTATATAGTAAGAACCTACAATGTATGCGTGCAGTCCGTACTGCACTCAGACCAATAACGCACAAGCCGAAACCATGTCGGCATGAAATCGTCATCTCTGGGGAAGGTTGGATCACCCGTGACAAAGTGCACTGTCGTGAACTGACATGTCCGAAGGTAAAATCCCGAGTAAATTCGGACCCTTCGTGTCTCACACCGACTACCTAGGTAATGAGTTAATCAAAGCAATGCACGTATCAACTTGACCGATCCCAGACCTAGAAAGGGTGGTGGAAAGCGCACCAAAAAGGGTCAAGGGCATCGGTGGCTATTGTCCGACAGGTCATGAGTAACTTCTAAGAACATATATGCATTGAGGATATGCAGTGCCTGATGCAATGATGCACTAAGACCACTAAAGTACGAGCTGGACTCTTTGGGTACAGTATGGAATCGTCATACAACAATCAATGCCGGATCACAGCAAGCAGAATTGCGTTACATGTCCCAAAAGTTCCAGACCCTTGTCGTATGGGCTTACAATCAACCCTGAAGTAACACACATGTCAGCTTGACACTGGATATCTGAGTGAGATGCTGCTGAAGAAGCCCGTGAGAGCTGATAACTCTCCCAGGTCTGCCTGTTGGCACTTAGCAGTTTCCGGCGGTTTTGGACAGACATGGCATGCATTCGCGAAGGCGTCTGGTCTGTGGGTGCAAAGTCGGGCTGTGATGACACTGGTGAAGTGCTAGTTGGCACATGGCAGGCAGTGGACATGAATGACAAATGATTATAAGTAAGAAACAAGAAAGGAAGATACAAGATTGTAGAGAAGATGAAGACCAGAAAACAAGAGAATTGGGAAGAGGAAGAGGAAGACAAAGGCAAAGAGGAAGAGGTAAAAAGAGGAATACGCAGAGACGAAGTGTAAATAGCTAGGGTTCCGCGCTAACAAACAAACCAGGGTGGAATTGTACCTCTGTGGACCAGCGAGGTTGATGATGCAGGATCTGGTGTTGAGGGGTACTTCTGCCAAGTCACCTACCAGGAACCGTCGCCGGAAATTGCGGGGAACTCTAGCGCTTCTAGCCAATCACCAGCTTGGACCTCCATCGAAAGACGTCGAAGGTCCAGAGCTTTCTATGAGCCTTGCGGCTGCCGCCTTGAGTTGTTGAAATCCTCCAGGGACGACAACCTGGCGTTTTCTTCAATCGAACCGAGTTTTCCCAATCCCATAGCAAAAGAGATAACAGTATCTACTCCGTCTTTCTATTCTCCAGCCAGCAGTTCACAATGTCAACCGCGGAGGAGCTCAAAGCTCTGGGCAACAAGGCCATTGCCGCCAAGAACTTCGATGAAGCCATGTAAGTTGGTTGTGGTTCCTTTGCAAACGACCCGGACCCCAGGATGGATTGAAGTTGACCTACGGGAATACACAGCGACAAGTTCACCCAGGCAATCGCTCTCGACCCCACCAACCACATTCTTTACAGCAACCGGTCAGCCGCATACGCCTCGAAGAAGGAGTGGGACAACGCCCTGAAGGATGCCGAGAAGACCACAGAGCTGAAGCCGGATTGGCCCAAGGGTTGGGGCCGGAAGGGGACTGCGCTGTACGGGAAGGGTGATCTGCTGGGGGCGCACGATGCGTACGAGCAGGGATTGAAGATCGACCCAAACAATGCCGGCATGAAGAATGACCTGGCATCCGTCAAGAGGGCCATGGAGCAAGAAGCCGGAGGTGCTGGTGAGTTCTGTCATTTACCCTGAACGTATCAACGCCTAATAGCTAACCGTGCCGCAAGGCGGCGCCTTCGACCCAACTGCCGGCCTCGGCAAGATGTTCAACGACCCCAACCTCATCCAGAAGCTCGCCAGCAACCCCAAGACGAGCGCCTTGCTCGCCGACCCGGCGTTTATGGCTAAACTGCAAGCAATCAAGCAGAACCCGAACAACATGCAGGACCTCTTCAGTGATCCCCGGATGATTCAGGTCCTTGGCGTGCTGATGGGCGTTGACATGGAGATGCGCGATGCCCCAGGTGAAGTGCCCGGTGCCTCCGGCTCGCGGGCGGAGGCTGAGGAGGACGTCAAGATGCAGGACGCACCCACTAGGAGGGCGGAGCCGCCAAAGAAGGCCCCTGAACCTGAGCCGGAACCGGAGGAGCTTGATGACGAGGCCAAGGAGAAGAAGAAGGCGAAGGAGGCTGCCGACAAGGAGAAAGCCCTGGGTACCGAGAACTACAAGAAGCGAAACTTCGATGGGGCCATCAAGCACTACCAAGCCGCCTGGGACCTCCACAAGGACATCACCTATCTCAACAACCTCGGCGCAGCCTATTTCGAAAAAGGCGATTACCAGGCCTGCATCGACACGTGCACGAAAGCCGTCGAGGAGGGTCGAAGTCTGTATGCCGACTTCAAGATCATTGCCAAGTCTTACGCACGCATTGGCACCGCATACGAGAAGATGGGCGACCTCGGCCAGGCAATCGACTTCTACAACATGTCGCTCCGTGAGCACCGGACACCGGAGGTGCTCAACAAGGTTCGCACCGCGGAGCGTAACAAGATTGAGGCCGCCCGCAAGGCCTATATTGATCCTGTCAAGGCCGAGGAGGCGCGCGAGGAGGGTAACAAGAAGTTTAAGGAGTCGGACTGGCCCGGCGCCGTGGCCGCCTATAGTGAGATGATCAAGCGCGCACCCGACGACCCCCGCGGCTACAGCAACCGCGCAGCGGCCTTCAGTAAGCTGCTCGAGTTCCCGAGCGCCCTCGACGACTGCGACATGGCCATCAAGAAGGATCCCAAGTTCATCCGTGCCTACATCCGCAAGGCACAGGCCTACTTTGGCATGCGCGAGTACAGCAAGTGTGTGGACGCCTGCACCGAGGCGCTGAAAGTCGACGCCGAGCACCACAACGGCGCCAACGCTAAGGAGATTGAGCAGCAGCAGCAGAAGGCGTTTGCCGCCATGTATGCGGCGCGGGAAAACGAGACGGAGGAGCAGACAAGGGAGCGGCTGATGCGGGACCCTGAGGTGAGTTTTACTGACAACGTTGGACCTCTTACCGAGTACTAACGCTCCTCCAGATCATGGGCATCATGCAAGACCCGGTGATGCAGGCCATTCTGCAGCAGGCGCAGGCTGATCCTGCCGCGCTGGCGGAGCACATGAAGAACCCCAACGTCCGCACCAAGATCCAAAAGCTGATTGCCGCCGGCGTTATTCGTGTGGGTAGGTAAAACCGGTCGTGCCAGAGCTGGGGTGGCGGTAGGGTAGTGGTTGGAACCAGCTCGCATGCTTGGAGTGGATATGGGTATTCGCTTGCGAGTGGCGGGTACTTGAATGTATACAGAATAATGATTCGCGTGATCCATGATCATGATTTTATGCAATTCTTGTACTTTCATCATAAGCCCTATGTGACCATGGCTCAAGCGTTGTACTCAACCCCGCGCTCTACAGGCTTCCAGTATCGACTTCAACAGACTGAGGGGGCAAGGTTACAGGCCGAGTTCCAAGTTGCAGCCTGCAACACAACCACCAGTCGCTCAAACTTGGCTATGGCGCTGTAATTGAGCTGCATACCCTGTCGACCTCCCTTGGAAAACCATGCCCTTTGGACTGCTGAAGGGGCCCAGCTCCCATTCTCGATTACCGCTAGTAGTGGTTGACTTCTTTTGTAAGCCTCCTTCTTCACCCCTGTTCCTCCGTCCCATTCACAACCTTCTCTCGCCGTAAATCCCGGCCTCATATCATTCTGTGGCGGGCCTGAGCGCGATGGATTGGCCAAGCAAGCTCAGCTACCCGTAAGCCCCCTCACGCAAACGATAGATGGCCCTTGGTGGAACCCAGAAGCGCGTCAGGAGGTTACCATCCCAAAATGCCGTCCTTCCTCACCAATTCATGCCTGCTTTCCTCACTGCTCATCAAACAACCGCCTCACCTCATATTCATCCACCCGCACGACCCTCACCCCCTTCCCCACCATCTCCGCCTTACACCCCCCCCACAACCCCGGATCCACGGCCCTCGTCCCTTCCTCAACCACGTACGTCTCGAACCCTTCAGCCACGGCGTCCTCGGCCGTGCAGCGCACGCAGTAGTCCGCCGCCAGCCCGACCACGTACACGTGCGTGATGCCGTGCGAGCGGAGCAGCGCCGCGAGCCCGCTGTCGGACACGCGCGGGTCCTTGAGAGGGGAGTAGAAGGCGCTGTACATCTCCACGCGCGGGTCCTGGCCCTTTTCGATCGTGTGCGTTAGCTGGGCGGTCGCAAGCTCCGGGACGAGGGAGGCGCCTGGCGTGGACTGGACGCAGTGCACCGGCCAGAGGCGCGTCGTGTAGGTTTCGGAGGGGTTGTGCGGGTTGGTGATGGTTGTGGTGTCGAGGAAGGGACGTTTGGTGGTGTGGGTGGTGGTGTTGGTGTGGTTGCTCGCGAACGAGATGTGGTCTGGTGGGTGCCAGTCTTTGGTGGCGATCTTGAGGTGGAAGGTCGGCAGAGAGAGGAGGGTGTTGATGAGCGGGATGATAGAGCGGCCTTCGGGGACGGGGAGTGCGCCGTTCTGGTAGGTGGTTAGTGGTCAGTGGTCAGTTTATGGGGTGGCTCGTGTTGAGCTGGGGGAGGTGTGCTGGTGTAAGCATTGCCTTGGAAGGCAAGCTGGGCATCCTTTCAGATTTCAAAAAAACGGTTGCACGAAGTTTTCGCCCACTTAGGTATCGATGAGGAGAGTAACAATGACCATGAATTGGACTCATGTGACTTATTATGCAAAATCGACTCATTGACTTGTATTTGTGTTGGAGGCTTACCGGAGGGCAAAAGTCCTCTTGCATGTCAACGACCAGCAGTGCCGGCCGAAAACCGGGATTAGTCATGGCTGGCGCTGAAGGGACAGCTGCCGATTCTTGACGTCAGGGTGGTCTGCTGTTTTGTTTTCAGCGAGAACATAAGATCCGGTGATCAGAGTACCTTACCTCAAGGTAGCAAGTGCTCTCGAGATCATGCAGCAGTCGGCACCCATATCTGACTTGCAGACGGAGGGGCACAGATCGATAAGATAATGCAAGGACACAACGTGCTTCCAATGAGAAGGGTCTTGGGCCCTTGGCATCCCAACACAAAACAGCTGTGTTTGACCGTCTCGACGGTGCAGAACCTGCAAGGCAAACGTTACAGTACATCTTGGGTAATACTGGACAATACAGGACCGCATTCAAGAGCAGCCGGTAGCTGAAGAGTGCTGCCTTCCATGCCGGGACGTGATCGGACTAAAGCAAGCGGGCATCGTTAAGTTGTCCACCAAACAGCCCAAGCCTACTTTCTTCAGACTTCAAGGATGAGGGGTTGTCGCTCTTTACTCCAGCGAGTCGAGACAAGTTTGTTTGGACAAGCTTGAACTCCGCCACATATCAACTACACAGTAATTTGAGACCGACAAATATCTTCGAACTGTCTCGGACGATGCGTTTAGTTTCGGGCCGTCCGAGCTCAGGGATTTTCGGATGGTTTGGGTGCACCGTCGCCATGTAAAAGCCGGGACAGTCGTCGTCATCGAGAAACACTCGTGGGTGGCTGTGAACAAACATTCAACTCACCAGTGTCCCCAACTGCCTCCAACCGTCTGAGATCCTTTGTCACTCGTCCCGTTTCTGCGTGGGTGGCAAGGCAAACTACCAGACGAACCGCCTCTATTCAGCTCCCAAGGTCTCGGCTCTGCTGTTTGTTCGCCATGCCCTACAGCGCTTTAGTTTTGCAGGCACGGCTGAGAGGTAAGGAAAGTTGGTGAACAGTGAAAGGGATGGCGCGAGGTCATCAGGCTTGCGATCTTTGACCTTCCGTCACAAAAGGGGCGATCGAGGACAATACTAGCGATGATCATGCCAATCATTACGTTTTCAAAAGGGCCGCCCCTTGACCGCCTTGAGAGAAGACTTGACAATGGAGAGCCGGCCTGGCTAACTTTGACAGTCTGCAAAAGGAATGGGAAAAGGGGCAAACGGACCAAACCCCCCTGACATCAGCAGCTGCCAGCCGGTGCGGCACATTGGACGATAGCTGCGCCAAGCAATCTTCTTCCAATGGTCCTTTTGGGGTTTCGGCCCCTCGCACCAATCATTGAGCCGCCGATGATCTGGAACATGCCGCTGCAAAGCAAAGACGCCAGGACTTCCATGCGCCAGCGTGCAGAAAACGGTCGTGGTCGGTGTTACCCCATCAAACCTGAAATTCTTTTAAAACTTTCCTCACCGCCCCGAGTACCGACTGGGAATCAGACTTTCTCGACTGATTGCCCTCGTTCAATCCCTCAGGACGCCCAATTCAACATTGCTATCGGTCCCCAGCAAGCGGGAGAAGTCGCATCACGACGACAAGACCCGTGCATCCCGCCCGCATCCGTTGTTCCGAGTTCCGGTACCCAGCTCGGTTCGGGGGACGATATATACCAACCTACAGGGAAGCACCGGAGCTTTGCTGCACGACCCGCACCCATAAACCAATGCTCGACCGTGCCGCGAGAGCAGGATTCAACGCTGCCATTTTCGTGCGCACACCGCATCCTACGCCCCTGAAGTTCCAGTGCCTCCGTGGTTGCCAGTGGTGTCTCGTAAGTCGCTCATCTTCGCATTCTCCACGATCCTGGGCTCTATCAAGGTTGCTATACCTTGGCCCACCATAGCATGTCGACACGCTCCATCGCACACTGACACTTTATTCCTGGTTATGCGACTTCTACCGATGTCGGTGGCTAACACCACTCCGTCTTACCAGGAGCCTCTTTGCCCTTGCGCAGCCCTCCGTCCAATGTACCTGAACCTCGACAGCCACCTACCATGATCGCCTCGAACCTCCTTCCTTCGCGCTTCCGGGGGGAACAACCGCCGTCCCAGAATGCCGCACCATCATGGCTGAACAAGAAGGTCACGCCCCTCCTTCAAGTCCTTGCACGGCTCACCTCCACCCACCCCATCCATACCATCGTCATTGTCGCCTTGTTAGCCAGTTCCTCCTACATTGGCCTCCTTGAGGAGAGTCTGTTCGATGCCACCAGGAGCGTAAGGAAGGCGGAATGGTCCTCCCTCGTCGAGGGCAGCCGACTGCTGCGGGCAGCCGAGGACACGGCCTGGAACTGGCAGCCCTTCGATACCGACGCGGCGATCCCCGCAACCGCCGACCACCTGGCCCTCCTGACTCTCGTCTTCCCCGAATCACTGTCGACGGACCCCGCCAAGGCGCCTCCCCTGGCCAACACCGTGCCGATTCCCCAAAACCTCTCGATACGGCCCTTGCCCACGACTTCCAATTCGTTCACGACCTACTCGCAGGACAGCGCCTTGGCTTTTGCCATCCCGTTTAACCAGGCGCCCGAGTTTCTCTCGAATGTCCAAGAGATCCCCAACGGCATCTCTTCGCAAGAGACCCGGGAGACCGAGCATGGCCACGAGAAGAAGATGTGGATCATGAAGGCTGCCAGGGCGCAGACTAGGAGTAGCATCGCCAGATGGGTCCGGAACGCGTGGGTTGAGTTCATTGACCTCCTCAAGAACGCCGAGACGCTTGATATCGTCATCATGGCCCTTGGCTACATCTCCATGCACCTCACCTTCGTCTCGCTTTTCCTGTCGATGCGTCGCATGGGCTCCAACTTTTGGCTCGCCACCAGCGTCCTCTTCTCGTCCACTTTCGCCTTCCTTTTCGGCCTCTTCGTCACCACGAAGCTCGGTGTCCCAGTCTCCATGGTTCTGCTTTCCGAAGGCCTTCCATTCCTGGTTGTTACCATTGGCTTCGAGAAAAACATTGTTCTCACTCGTGCCGTCTTATCCCACGCGATTGAGCACCGCAGGCCAGAGAATGGGCCTTCCAAGGGTTCCAAAAAAAGCAATGTATCCGGCAGCGTGATCCAGTCGGCCATCTATGTTGCAATCAAAGAGAAGGGTTTCGGGATCGTCAAGGACTATGCCATCGAGGTTGGCGTCCTCGTTCTTGGCGCTGCCTCGGGTGTACAGGGTGGCCTCCAGCAGTTCTGCTTCCTAGCCGCTTGGATCCTATTCTTCGACTGCCTTTTGCTCTTCTCGTTCTATACGGCAATTCTCTGCATCAAACTCGAGATTAATCGGATCAAACGCCACGTCGAGATGCGCAAGGCCCTTGAGGACGACGGGGTCAGCCGCCGAGTTGCGGAAAACGTGGCTCAGAGCAACGACTGGGCCCGGGCGGATGGCCAGGATCAGCCGGCAACAACCATCTTTGGCCGTCAGATCAAGAGCGCGCACATCCCCAAATTTAAGGTGCTGATGGTCTCGGGCTTTTTCCTCATCAATGCGCTTAACCTCTGCAGCATCCCCTTCCGGAGCGCCAATTCGATTTTGCAGATTTCCTCCTGGGCCCGCGGTCTGGGCGGTGTAGTCACCCCACCGCCCGTCGATCCGTTCAAGGTGGCCTCAAACGGTCTCGACATGGTCCTCGAGGCTGCCAAGTCAACAGGCCGGGAAACGTTTGTCACAGTTCTCACCCCGATTCGCTACGAACTCGAGTTCCCCTCGGTTCACTATGACCTGCCACAGGACGTCGGCAACACTGACGATGAAGGCCTCGGCGAGCTTGCCGGTTACGGCGTCGGCGGTCGCATGGTCGGCAGCATTCTCAAGAGTCTCGAGGATCCTATTTTGTCCAAGTGGATCGTTGTCGCCCTGGCCATGAGCGTCGCGTTGAACGGCTATCTTTTCAACGCCGCGCGATGGGGCATCAAGGACCCTAACGTGCCCGACCATCCGATTGACCCCAAGGAGCTGGCCGAGGCCCAAAAATTCAACGACACTGAGTCGGCCACTCTTCCGGTCGGGGGTTTCAACCGCGCCCCTCCGTCTCCGCCATCCATCCCACCAACTCCAGCATTGACTGACGATGAAACGGACGGCTCCCCATCAGCATCTCGCTCGGACTCATCGATCCCCGATCAGCCTCTTGTCATCCGCAGCAAGGAGGAGATGGAGAAGATGCTCTTAGACAAACGCGCTCACGAGCTCAACGACGAAGAGGTCATTGAGCTCTCGATGCGCGGCAAGATCCCTGGATATGCTTTGGAAAAGACGCTCAAGGATTTCACCCGCGCGGTCAAAGTCCGTCGGACTATCATCTCTCGGACCAAGGCGACCGCGGACTTGACGGGCCTCCTCGAACGGTCGAAGCTTCCGTACCAAAACTACAACTGGGCCCAAGTCCACGGAGCCTGTTGCGAAAATGTCATTGGATACTTGCCGCTGCCCGTTGGTGTGGCCGGGCCGCTGGTTATCGACGGGCAGAGTTATTTCATTCCCATGGCCACAACGGAAGGTGTCCTAGTCGCCAGTACCAGCAGAGGATGCAAAGCCATCAATTCTGGTGGCGGCGCCGTTACGGTTCTGACGGCTGATGGCATGACCCGCGGCCCGTGCGTCACGTTTGAGACTCTCGAGAGGGCTGGTGCAGCCAAGCTCTGGCTGGACTCGGAAAAGGGCCAGTCGGTGATGAAGAAGGCCTTCAATTCGACCAGCCGCTTCGCTCGCCTTGAGAGCATGAAGACGGCTCTTGCGGGAACCAACCTCTACATTCGCTTCAAGACAACAACCGGGGACGCCATGGGCATGAACATGATCTCCAAGGGCGTTGAGCACGCGCTCAGCGTCATGATGAGCGAGGGCTTTGAAGACATGAACATCGTTTCGGTGAGCGGCAACTACTGCACTGACAAGAAGCCTGCGGCCATCAACTGGATCGATGGGCGTGGCAAGAGCGTGGTTGCCGAGGCAATCATCCCGGCCGAAGTGGTCAAGAGCGTGCTCAAGACGGACGTCGACAGCATGGTGGAGCTGAACGTGAACAAGAATTTGATCGGCTCTGCCATGGCTGGCTCGGTTGGCGGCTTCAACGCACACGCTGCCAACATTGTGGCGGCCGTGTTCCTCGCGACGGGGCAGGATCCGGCACAAGTGGTGGAGAGCGCCAACTGCATCACCATTATGAAGAAGTGAGTGTCTCTTTGCACGCGTCTCTAAGGACAGTTAGCTAACCGGTTATCAGTCTTCGCGGATCTCTTCAAATCTCCGTCTCGATGCCCTCACTCGAAGTCGGCACGCTCGGCGGCGGCACCATTCTCGACCCCCAGGCTGCCATGCTCGATATGCTCGGTGTCCGTGGCCCCCACCCGACCAGCCCCGGCGAGAACGCCAGACGGTTGGCCCGCATTATTGCGGCCGCCGTTCTGGCCGGTGAGTTGTCGCTCTGCTCCGCCCTGGCCGCTGGCCACTTGGTCAGGGCGCACATGGCGCACAACCGCTCTGCTCCGCCGACGAGGAGCACGACGCCGGCCCCGATGACTTCGGGCATGGAGCGGGCTGCGTCCACCACGGCGTTGAGTGCGGCGGCTGTTTCTCGCGCGCGGCGTTAGAGGGTGGGACGTTCCTTTCTTTCCTCCTGCTTGTATTGTACAAGTGCATATTCGCGCGATTAATGTAGATACTGGGCCTTGCATGGTGGTGGAGTTGGTTTCGAAAAGCCTGTATACCAAGTGGTGCAGGCTGATAGAGTGAGGCTGCTGTTATCACGTCAAGCGTGAGCAAGCATGCTGGGACCCTAGACTAGACACTCCGACATATATAATTTCTTGAGACAGTTCTCGCAGTTCATGATTACATTCGAAGTATCTACATCGCATCGCATGGCGGTTACCGGTGGTCTTGGGTGTTGTCTTGCCGTCTCGCGCGCTCTTGTCATTTGTGGCGGCCAAACACAGTTACAGTCTGGACCGGCCGAATTAGTCACCAGTCAACGGGTCAGAAGAGTTCTGCAGTGTCATATTCGGAAGGAGGCAACTCGCCGATTCGGGGCTAAGCCGGACTTACGAGCGACTATTTGTCTTGAGATGATCCATGGGCCTGTTCCGCTGGAGATGGGGCCCCAGGGAACCAGTGTGTCCTCGTGGAATGAAAGGGAAAGCTTGTCAGACGAGGGACATGTTCGTTCACAGAGAACAGGAATGGCGGGCAAGGATCAATCACAACCCACACCTTGAAGCCTTTGCAAACGTCCGGACTGCTCGATCTCACACGGGGCCAGGGGATCGGACCCGGCCGGCTCCACAGTCGGGGACTCGGGCCCCTGAGCTCGGAATTGATCAGGGGGTCTGGGGGGTGTCATCTGAAGGATTTTACGCTCGGTTATAGTTCAAACCTATCTAGTAACTTCCGTAACGCCTTTCATTTGACGGCCGGGTGCCGTCGTCAAGCCAAGACTGCCAATGTTCTGTTCTCTTGACATATATGAAGAAGCTGCCAGGACATCTCATCCATTACTCATCATCTCCTCTCGTTCGCATCTCACGTATAATGCCGCCACTCTCTGATTTGCCCCCGTTTCGCTAACCTTTAAACCAAATCCTGTTGTGAATCACTGTCATCCATCGGATCAATCGTTGGCCGCTGGACCGAGGCCGCACTTGGGGCATCGCATCCCGAGTCATGACCGCTGCCGCCTCGGCGCCCGCGCCCGGACCGGGAAAGGAGGCCGGCGTGCCAAGCACCATCAGCGCTAACACCATCTCATCGTCCTCAGCGCCAAGCGCCCAGTTTGAACCATCATCATCAACAACGCTCGGCGAGGAGAAGCAGGAAAGGGCCCAACAACAAAAACAGCAACAAACGCAACAACAGCAAGACAATGACACCTCCATCGGCCCGCAAGCCGTGGAAGCCCCCGAGGCAACGCGCACCCGTCTCCAGACGACCTTCATCATCCTGGCGCTCGCTTCGGCCCTCTTCCTGGCCGCGCTCGACGTCACCATCGTGACGGTCGCTGTGCCGACCATCGCGCACGAATTCCGCAGCACGGCGGGTTACACGTGGATCGGGTCGGCCTACATGCTCGCCGCGGCCGCCGGGGCGCCCGTGTGGGGCAAGGTCTCGGACATTTGGGGCCGCAAGCCCATCCTCATGCTGGCCGTCGCCATCTTCTGGGCCGGCTCGCTGCTGAGCGCCGTCAGTGTCGGCATGGGCATGCTGATTGTTGCGCGGGCCGTGCAGGGGGTCGGGGGAGGGGGGATTGTAATTTTGGTTAATGTTTGTATTAGTGATTTGTTCTCGATGAGGAAGAGGGGTGGGTTTTGTCCCCTGTTTTTTCTTCTCCTTTTTTGTATGAAGGGCGTCATGCTGACAGAGGGGGATAATAGGCGTCTTTTTTGGGGCCATGGGCATGGTCTGGGCTGTCGCGTCAGCCGTTGGGCCGGTCCTCGGCGGCGTCTTCACCAGCAAGGTGACCTGGCGGTGGTGCTTCTACATCAACCTGCCCATATCGGGCGTGGGCTTCGCCGTGCTGGCGTTTGTGCTCAAGCTGCACAACCCGAGGACGCCGATGCGCGAGGGCCTGGCTGCCGTCGATTGGCTGGGGTCCGTGGCCGTCGTGGCCGCCACCCTGATGTTCTTGCTCGGCCTGGAACTCGGCGGTGTCATCTACCCCTGGGGCTCGCCGACGGTCGTCTGCCTGCTCGTCTTTGGCGTGGTCACGGCCGTCATCTTCATCGTCATCGAGTGGAAGGTCGCCGAGTTCCCGGTTGTACCCATGTACCTCTTCAGCACCCGGTCCAACGCCGCGTCACTAGGGATCGGGGCGCTTCAGGGCTTCGTGTTCATGTCCGGCAGTTACTACCTCCCGCTCTACTTCCAGGCCGTCCTCGGGGCCACACCGCTGATGTCCGGTGTGTATATCCTTCCCTGGGTCGTGTCTCTCTCTCTGGTCTCGGCCGGCACGGGAATCGGTACGTCATCATCCTCCTCCTCTAAGCCTGCAAAACTGACGACGCCCAGTCATCAAGAAGACGGGCAAGTACGTACCCTGCATCATCTTCGGCATGGCCTTCATGACTCTCGGTATTGGCTTGTTCATCGACCTGGAGCCACGTGCAAACTGGGCCAAAGTAGTGCTGTATCAGCTCATCGGAGGCATTGGCGTGGGGCCAAACTTCCTAGCGCCTCTGATTGCGCTCCAGACGACGGTCGAGCCCCGGGACATGGCGTCGGCCACGGCCACCTTTGCCTTTATGCGGCAACTCTTCACCTCCATTTCCATCGTCATCGGGGGTGTCGTGTTTCAGAATGGCATGGAGCGGCAGTATCCGACTCTGCTCCAGGAGCTGGGCCCGGACGTGGCGAATCTTCTCTCCGGCAGCAACGCGGCCTCCAGCGTGAGCCTCGTCAGCCAGCTGCCCGACGACCAGCGCCAGGTTGCGACCGACGCCTACCATAGGAGCCTGCGGACCATGTACATCATGTATGCCGCCTTCTCCGGCCTGGGGTTGCTGGTCTCGTTCCTTATCGGCTCGAACAAGCTGAAGAAGGAACACACGGAGCACAAGACAGGACTGCAGCACATGCGCAAGTCAAACAAGGACCGCTTGGATGAGATTGCGAACGGCAAGCGGGTGGACGAGGAGAGGGGCCAGTTCTGGGAGGCTTCCACTGAAAGCCCTCATGTGCAAAGCAAGGGAGATGGTGTGGGAGTTCCCGGGCAAGGGACAGCAGCTGGGTCTACAGCGAGATAGAATCTCTGTGTGACTGTATGCTCTGGACTTTGTAGACTACAGTGTTTTCCTTCGTCATCACTAGGAACGTGGCGATAAACCTTACGTGCAATCATCTCCTAAACAGTCAAGCTATAAGCTTGATTCTCGATTGTTCGAGGAAGCAGCTCGGCACCTTGACCAAAAGCGCAAGCGGGGTGGGTGTGCTAGGGAAAGGAAGAAGGCCGGCCTCGAATTCAGGCAAAAAGGGGCGGAAGCGGGGACGGAACCCAACGGCCAGTGCTCCACGCGGTTTGTGGGCGCCCAGTGCAACATCTTGGCTGCCGGTTCCAGACAAGACTCGTTCTCTTCCTCTCGTCCGGGTACGTGGCGCACAAAGTGGTATTGGCTCAGGGAAGCAATGCGGGATGCTGAGGGAGAGAAGAGAACTGGGGAAACAACACTGACCTGTCAGGTTCGCGAGACATGAAGAAATGCCGGTGAATGTCACGAATCTAAGGACCGCTTCTTGTGCACCTCAGACTGGAGTTCAAGCTCCCTTCCACTTTCCTCGGTTCTCGCTGAAGTGAAGCTGGAAGGCACGCCGCACCTTACAAATTTCAACATCTTGAATCACGTCACCCCACGGCAATGTCTAACCGAACCCAGGAACCGAACCCAATTCAGCTGCTTCTACCAGCCTTATAGCCTAGCCCGAGACCCTTGCCAACATGGAGGTTCTGCAGATTCTAGCGCCTTGTCCCTTCCCGCTCCTGCAGGTAGTCAATCGTTGATCCTGCTCCTCCGCTGTTCCATGTCTGCGTCTCAAAGTGGGCCTCTTTCACCTTCTTCCACCGTAACCTCGGGAGGGCCGCATCTTGTTCAAGCCAGATGCTGAAGAAGTATCACCCCTGTCGACTCAGCACATGGTCGGAAGGCTACCGTCCGGGAGGCTCTCCACCATGGCCCAGTTTCCATGTGACGGTACCATGAGGTGGGTTCTACTGTTAGAGGCATGGAGAGGGACTGACCATTACGGTGGGACTGGGTCATGACCACGTATATTAAGAGGCACTTCTCCGCACCGCCAGACACCAACTCCTGTGACGACCGTCCAGACCAGTTTGACGTGCACACAGGCATCACCGGCACCCAGAGAGCCCAACATGAAATTCTCAACACTTGTCTCGAGCCTCATGGCTCTGGCCCCTTTCTCGGCCGCTGCCGAGATCGTCAAACGGGCGACCCTCACTCAGGTTACCAACTTTGGTTCCAACCCATCGGGCGCGAGAATGTTCATCTATGTCCCCGACAGGCTGCAGCCCAATCCAGCCATCCTGACCGCCGTCCACTACTGCACTGGGACGGCCCAAGCCTTCTACACCGGCACTCCATATGCCCGCCTTGCCGACCAGTACGGCTTCATCGTCATCTACCCCGAGTCACCCAACAGCGGAGGCTGCTGGGATGTCTCGTCCAGAGCCAGCCTGACCCGCAACGGCGGCGGCAACAGCAACAGCATTGCCAACATGGTGACCTACACTATCTCCCAGTACAATGCCGACCGCAACCGCGTCTTCGTCGCCGGCACGAGCTCTGGCGCCATGATGACCAATGTGCTGGCCGCCACCTATCCCGACCTGTTCAAGGCGGCCAGTGCCTATGCCGGTGTCCCCGCGGGCTGCTTCTACACGGGCACCGTGGCTGGGTGGAACTCGACCTGCGCCAACGGCCAGTCCATCACGACCCAGAGTGCCTGGGCTCAGACAGCGTTGGACATGTATCCCGGCTACACTGGTCCTCGCCCCAGGATGATGATCTATCACGGCTCGGCAGATACCACCATCTATCCCCAGGTAGGCCCAATATTCCGTCACACCACCAGGAGCCGGTTAAGGTACCTAAGAATGCTAACATGCGGACAGAACTTCAACGAGACGCTGAAGCAGTGGGCTGGCGTCTTCGGCTACAGCTACGGCCAGCCGCAGCAGACCCTCCCCAACAACCCCTCGGCCGGATACACCAAGTACGTGTACGGCCCCAACCTGGTCGGCGTCTACGGCACGGGAGTCACCCACAACATCCCCGTCAACGGCGCCCTCGACATGGAGTGGTTCGGCATCACCGGCGGTGGCTCAACCACGACCACCAGCACGGTTGCCCCTAGCACAACTCGCATCAGCACCACCACGTCGTCTTCCAGAATTAGCAGCAGCTCGAGCACCACTACTACCTCGACTCCTTCCAGCTGCACGGCGCCTCGTTGGGCACAGTGCGCCGGTAACGGCTACACGGGGTGCAGGACTTGCGCTAGCCCCTACAAGTGCACATACCAGAATGACTGGTACTCACAGTGCCTTTGAGGTTCAGGGGTAAGGACATAAATAGGATGTTTTGGGGAGTGGGGGGAAAGGGGTGGGTGGGGGGGTGAGGGGGGGGGGACCTGTATAAGCTGGCGGGACAATGAATCATGTAGATTCTAGTGAGGAAAAACTGTACATATCGCTTCAATCCCTTCGCTGTAAATTTGGTGCTACAAAGTACCAGAACAGGGCATTCATATGATTTTGACTCGAGCGTGGATGACGCCTCATATTGATGATGAAGCAGTATCTGTTGGATATATCACTGCCCCGGCCCTACCTTCCATAGAGCAGTCACGCTGGGCAACTGTTTGGGTTTTGCCTTCTTGTGTTCGAGAAATGTATCCAGGTAGAAATGCAAAAGGTTTCCCTGGCTACAAAGTCGCACTCATCCTGCAAGCACCTGGCCAGCGTCTGGTGCTGATTATATCTCCGTAAGAGTTCCCTACCTCGGTACCTGTCCTACCTAAAGGCTGAAGCTTGAATGGTCAGTTCTAGGCAACGAGAGCTGTCAGCAGGGTCTCACTTGAGATAAGGCGTATGGTAGCGAATGGATGATGAGCCATTGTGTTTTGCTGATTATTCCCAATGGTTCAGGTACGCAATGTTCTTGTTGCCTGCCTACCCAGGTACCTACTAGTACCGGACACCACGCGCATAATGAGACGGCATGGTGGATGATGAATGGTGCAGCCAGCAACGCACGTCATTGGCAACTACATAGATCGCTCTGCTGCTATCTGCCAAGTCATCAGCCGTCGCTTAAACTTTTTCGGCCCCCCAACACAGGCTGCTCGTGTGCGGAGAAGACTGAGTGACTGGCTGCCGCAATCCTCAGAGAGGTGTGCCTCAGCCGCACACTGATGCATAAGCTTCCCTTGAGCTGCGGTTATCGCGTCAGCAACGGACCATCTATCAACCGATTCAAAGGCCCCAACACACCTTTGAAACATGCATGTTCTTGGTCATAACCGAGGGAAGCACACAGTGTAAAATACGGGTGCTTGAGGTTGCCCTGTCCAATCGCGGGGACGACGTAGGCCGCTGGCGCCTAGGCAAGGGGCCCTGATGCCAAAGGAATGCGGACTACCTTGAATGGGGTTCACTGCTGCGGTGGCCGCATACATGTATATGAACTTACTCCTCCGCATCAAACCTCATTCATCTCCGACCTTGACATCCCTCGCTGCCTACCTAAACTCAGGGTACCTAGGTACTGTCCATGTCGGCACTCAACATGGCCACTCAATCAGGCATCACCATCGCCGGGCCCAACGAACCCTACACCATTGTCAACGACATTTCACGTCCCACTCCAGGCCCGAAGCAAGCGCTGGTCAGGTGTCTTGCTGTTGGCATCAATCCGGTGTAAGAGTTCAGTCTCTCGCCTAAGAAAACCCCTGATTGACAAGATCCAGAGAGCCCCTGCAGCACCACACTGGTCTCCTCATCAGCGAGTGGCCCGCTATCATTGGGAGCGACTGTGCCGGGGTCGTTCTCGAGGTCGGCTCGGGCTGTGAAAGGCTGAAGCCCGGCGACTACGTCTATGGCTGCGCGCCGCTAGGCCAGAACAAGTTCACCCCATTCCAGGACGCGTTCCTTGTTGAAGAGAATGTGTTTTTGAAGAAGAGCGATAATTTGACTGTGGAGGAGACAGCAACCGTTGGGGCTGGTTTGCTGGTAAGAAATACTCAAAAGGCATTAGTCCTGTTTCGCTTGCCTTCTTCTGACCCTTGCGCAGACAGCAGGCCTCTGCTTCCTCGCCGGCATGGAGTTGAAGCTGTCTGAGGACGGCACCCGAGCCCCTGAAAAGGACGAATGGGTTGTTATCCTGGGCGGGACAGGTACCGTAGGGCAGTTTGCAGTGCAAATTGCACGAGCCTGCGGATACAAGGTGCTTGCCTCGTGCTCGCCGTCCAAGGCATCTGTGAGTTCAATAACAATATCTGATTTGATGTAGACTCACCTGCCCCTAGGCCGCCGAGAAGAACGGCGCAACAGCAACTTTCAACAACCGGGGCCCCGTTGATGAGCAGCTGGCGGAGATCAAGAAGATCACCGGCGGCAACTTTGCCCGCATCTTCGACTCCACGGCCTATGGCTACGACATCATGGTCAAGGCGCTCGAGACATGCTCCACGGCAACGACCAAGTACCTGACCTCGGTCGATGATTGGTAGCGTCCACTATCCCATTGCAGCCACCGCATGTAGGTGCTGAAAGAAGACTGACGAAAACAGGTCCCCGTTCAACACCCCGTCCACCATCAAGGAGTACCGCGCCGAGCTCGGCCATCTCTGCCGGTTGAACGAGCCCATCGGTCAGACAGTGACAAAGGAAATTGCGAGCTGGATTCCGACCTTTGAAACCCACCTCGCTGCCGGCACGCTGAAGCCGATCGAGTACCAGCTTGGCGACGGAGTCGGCTGGGAGAGCGTCATCCGGGGAATCCAGGACTTGGAGGCTGGGAAGGCGGCCAAGAAGATTGTCGTGCGGATCCAAGATGAGTAAAGTAGGGGATACTCAGAGGTCAACAGCGGCTGCCGTTTAGGGGATGTGACGTGCGATTTGTTCATCTCGAATTTAAAGCGCAGGCTAGTATCCGATTGTATTTCCGTATTTGCAAGCGGAGGGCAAATCGATCGAACAGGATGCTGGCATCCAGCTATTGTGATGTCGAACTGAAAGAGTTGACTCGGCAGTGAATGATCCGGAAGTGATTTGTGTCGGAACGAATCCGTCTTGATGGCTGCATTCAACGGACCTCGGTGGTTGATTGGTGCCAGCACCGCAACCCCTCTTCCTTACCTCTACTTAGTCCTCTCCCATGCCCATCAACAACAGCATGGAGAATCAAGCACTTTTTCACCACTTTTCAATTGAATCCACGGTCTTGACTGAGAATAGCTTCTTCCAGCGCATATCTCAGCGGTCATCGCCCCGCAGGTTCCAACAATTTGATATTTCCGAAGTTCAGTGTTAGGCACCGCACCTTACCCTGACATGAACCCTTGGGTAATGGGCGACGTATCTGCTTGTGAACTGAGCGTCATGCCTCCTTCTCTCTCAGTCTTGGATTACTCTTCCAGGTCTGTGAATGTCGTCCGAACTTGAAGCCGTGTCATGTCAGACGCACGTGGACAAGGGATGTATGTCAATGAGGCACAAGCCCTTAATTGGGCGTGGCAAAGCCCCTTGAAATCGACTCTTTTCCTGATTTGGACCCCACTTTTTAGCGGTCTAAGCCCAATACAACCTGAAATAAGGAAAATTTTGCATGGACGGATACAGCTCTTGCTTCAGCGGTGAACAAGCAGCAAATCTCATAAGCCTCCGCTCAGCTTCTCAACTCTCCCGATCAGCTTCCCCTCCCTTCAACAAGAGCACCCATGGAGACTACTCGTAGTCCCGAGACACAGCAGGGCGACGCCCTTGCCGAGGGCCGGCGCATATATATTGGCAACCTGCTTTACTCGGTCAAACCCGCCGACGTCGAAGACCTGCTGCGCCAGAGCGGCTTTGAACAGTCGTTTGAGAGACTGCACATCTCGGTCGACCCCATCAGCGGCAGGAACCCAGGTTATTGCTTTGCCGAGTTTACCACGCGCGACGAGGCAGGCCGCGCCCTGGACTCTCTTCCCGGGGTCCTGCTCTTCAACCGACCCATCAAGATCGGACCCTGCCACCCCAAGACGTCGAGCCAGCCGCGCTGGGCCAGCAAGCGCGACTACAACCCGACCTTCCAGAGGTGGGGAGACTGGAAAGGGAAAGACGAAAACCCCAAGCCGGACCAGGGACCGCATGCCGCGATCCGCCATCTGGAAGAGAGGAATCATCGCAGTGTTGACAAGACCACACTGTACATCGGGGGTCTGGGCAAGATGATCAACCAGCCACAGCACGATCTTGAAATGCAGGAGATTCTTGCCGGTTTTGATGTGTACGTATTCCCTTGTCCTCCAATCGCAGTCGACGTGACCTTACTCAGGTACACCTAGCGTCGCCATTGGGAAGCGCATCACTCCGCGCCCTGAGACACGGGAGAAGCCGGGGAACCATCATTACTGCTTCGTCGACTTTAGCTCCGTCGAGGAGGCTGAGCGCGCATTGAAAGAATTGCACGGGAAGCCGATCCAAGGGGGTACCTTGCGCGTCTCCTATCCCCGGAGCAGGGGCCCTGCATTCGAGCAGGGCGGGATCAACCACGCTCCTTGGAGGAGCTCTGCGGACACTTCGACGGATTCCGCTGCTCCCACGCCAACCAGGCGAAACGAGGCTCGCAGGCAGGACGATCAGGATGGCCAGGAGCGACGGGGGCCGACCGAGAGACAGAGGGCCATCATGACCTCCAACAACTGGCGGTTAGGAGCCGCTGCTCACTAGAAATAATTGCCTACGTCGTATATAGTCTATGAGACCACCTGGCGAGCATGACCGAGAACGACCTGTTCCTTCTTGCGCCACTGCATGCACCGAGAGCGCGGCCGACTTCAGACGCCCTCCTGGATCGCAGACGCGGACTTTGCTCGACTCTTTGGGGTTGTGTCCATGAACACCCGAGGCTGCCGTGAAGCCGGACAGAGCGACGAAGGATAGGTACATGTTTGGTACTGTACAGGTAGGTACATACGACGACAGAAGGCTCGCCACCAACCGGCCGAGGCGAGCCCAGAAATATCGCAAATTTTCCCTTGTCCCCAACACCAAACCCAACCAACCACCATCCGATTCATCAACCCTCACAAACGTCAAACAGCCCACCACCCTCCGAAAGAAGCAGATCCAACCAGCACCCTACCCCACCTTAGGTACACGAGATGGAGATACCAAACGACTCACCCCAGGATGCTCGTCCCAACGCCCGTTAACAAACCATCCTCATCACCCCCTTGACCTTCATGTTCAAGCCCAACTCCCCTCCCCTTCAAACTCCCCAGCCTCCCCCCACTCAACGACGACGGACAATTATTACCGTTAAACGGCACGGCCGACGACATGGACACCCGCCGGCCCATGGTATGCGCCCACGCTTCCTCGGTGGCACGCTCCAGATAGGCCCTGATGAGCGGACACTCGCACCCCGCCCCCGCATGCCGCAGCAGCTCCGCCTTGAGCAGCAGCACCTCGTCGCGCAGCTCGCCGGCGCGGGCGAGCAGCGACTGGCGGCGGGCGCTGGCGGCGCGGGCCGCGGCCTCTAGCTGCGCCGAGGCGGCCTGCGTCTTGGCCCGGTACCGGCTTGCTGCGGCGCGGTTGCGGTTGCGGACGCGGGTTCGTTTCGGTTTTGTTGTGGTGGTGGTAGTGATAGGACCCTGAGGAGGAGGAGGGGCGGTGGTGATGGCGGTGAAGATTGGGGAGGTTGTGGAAGTCGGGGATGTGTCGCTTGCGGGGTGGTGGTGGGAATTGGACGGACTGACAGTGTCAGTGTTGGAAGTCGTGTCCGTTGTGTTGCTGTCGGTGCTTGGCCAGATTGTTTGGCTCTTGTCCGGGGTTGGGCGTTGGGCTAGCCTTGGTCTCGAGATGGGGGCATGTTCAGGTAGGTACTGAGTGATCTCGTTGTCAGGGAATCTCGTCAGGCGTCTTTCCTTGTTCCCATCCCGTGTCTCCCTCTCCCCGTCGCTGTGCAGCGGCTTTCTTCTTTTCCTGGATGGTTCCACGTCAATTTCGGTTGTCGAGGAGGCCCCGTTTTCCGCTGGTTGGATCCAAGCATCATGACGCCAGTGCGTCGAGAAAAGGGTACTCCCCGGTTGTGGTTTGAGAGACGGGAGCAAGCATGGTGAAGCACCAGGCTGAAGGTACTCTCCATTGATCCATGGCCCGGAAGCTGGCCGAGACAAGCTCGACTCACAGCTATCCACCACAAAGCCGTTGGGTCCCAAGGTCGACAACCCCTGAAGCCAATGGGTTGTGGGTACGGTGTATTGCTGATCAACAACTCCAGGATCGGGCGGAGTCGTGGGACTGGAAACCCTCCATGCTGGCATGATGGCGTGAATCTGCTGCCCCCATTCCATTGACATGGCCATGGTCGCGTGATCCCCCTCGGGTACAGGTATCCAGCTCCCGAGGGGCAATAGTGTGGCATTCAAGGTCAGAAATTGTCCATCAGCGAGAGGACCATCCGAGCTTTCAACTGCCACGAGGCCCTCAGGCGGATCGAACAAAGAGAGACCGTGGTTGCCGAGTTGTTGGTCCATCAATTGCTGCATCGGAAGTTCTTTTCAACTTGCAAGAGAACGAGAGCACGCATGCGAGAGGGGAACAAAATCACACAGACGAGAAAAACGTTGGGTAGGGTCCTCTAGGGGACGTCAGATGTTGGAACTAACTATCCGGATCCGTGTAGTAGCACCCACCCTCCATCATTGAGACCGGCGAACAAGCCGGCGGGTCAAGATGCACTGCCAGGCAGAAGGAAAGTGGCCACCGATAAGGACACTGGCATTGGCTGTGGGGTTCCTTCAAGATTCTGCGCCTAGATCTAGGGACCCGAATCCGGATACCAGCAGCCGGATCCTTGAAAGCGTTGCATGCATGGGGCCCTAGCTGCGATGAGAGCCTCCGGCTCCACTGGAACGGTCGTGCAGGGAGGTTGTTGTCCCGTGTGCTTGATGACTAACGGTTCAAATCGGTAGCCACTGATTGGTAAACAAGGACCTGGGGAGTAGGATTCGAATTGGGGGCCTGGTTTATTCTTGCGTCAATAATAGATGTTGTATGTGGCCGAGGATATGAACACAATGGAATTGGCGCAGCTGGATCTTGTGCAGGTACGGGAGGGTGTTTTTGACAATCGAAGTTAGGTAAGGTAATCAGTCAAGAAGAATGAAGGCTATAGTTGTCACTCAAGACAGCGCCTAGGTTCCTTACTGCTTTGAGTTTCAATATCCCAGGACTAAACCCCGACGAAGCGGGAGACCCAACGGCCGGGTCCAACTGGAAGAATTGCTTTTACACACGGCGGGCTGTCTTGACTGGAATTTCACGACCCGTGAAGGTCTGGACGGCAATTCGATTTCGGCCCATCGACATCCAAGCGACGTCCGGCTGCATGGCCGGTGCAGTAGCGTAGGGCCTAGTGATGCACGCTAGCAAAGCCAGTCAACGGTGCATGCTCTGGTACACAGAAACGACCTATCACAGTTCCATGTGTCATGGCTGACATGCCGGACACTGCGCCCAGATTCCCCGGCATTGCCAGAGGCGGAGCAAAGGGGGCAAAGACACACCTTTACCCCGGCCTCAGATCTCGATCACGATCTCGATCTAATGACTAGGACCAGGGAACGGTGCATCCCTTCTCCTGGGACTCCCTCGCCAGCTCAATGATCCTCAGCCCGTCCCTCGCCGTGTCAGGCTTGACAAAAATTTCCTCCCTCCCGCGAATAGCCGCCGACACATTCTCGTAGTATCCCCTGTACCACCCCTTCAGACTGGGATATTTGCCAATGTACTTTTTGCTTTCTTCGTCGAAGTGCTGGATCTCGGGGTCAAACTCGGTGGTGGTGGTCAGCGTGCCCCAGATGCGTTCGTCTTCCACGCCAAACTCGGGGCTTGTTGCTGGCTGCCCGGGAGCGGCGATGGCCTGGCTCTCTTGTGGGCATGTTCCAAACTGTGAATGTCAAACCACTATCAGCGGCTACATGTACGGAAAATGTCGGAAACTTACTTTCAAATATGTCCCCTTGGTTCCCCGGACAAAAAAGCGCAGCTGGTCCTTCATGTGCGTGACAATGGCCGTCTTGACCGTCACCAGCAGGTTCTTTTGCTTCCCCGAGTACTGGAGAATAATGATGAAGGTATCATCAATCTCGCTGTCGATGCCGCGGTTTGACCGCAGGAAGCCGGTTACCGAGGCGGGCCGGCCAAACAGATAGAGCGCTTGGTCAAGAGTGTGGGTGCCTTTGAAGTGGATGGTTAAACTCCATATCCTCACATATGTAAATTTATGGTACCGAGATGGCTTACCGAGGCCAAAAGTCATTCCTTCCCCAGGTATGTACTCCTTTGACGTCCATCCAGAGATCCACGTTGGATCGGGGTAGTCGAAGTGGATGTCTGCTTGCAGCACATCCCCCAGAGCGCCGTGACTCATGAGATGATGCAGGGTCCTGAAGTCGCTGTCGAACCTCCGATCTACGATCCAATTAGAAACAGAGACTGGAGCATGCTAGTTGGAGGGACACTGACTGTGAAACACCGTCAGGATTTTGCCCCTCTCCTTGGCCAGGGCAATGAGCCTATCTGCCTCAGCGCTGCTTGTAACAAAGGGCTTCTCGACAACCACTGCAGTTCTCCGTGCGTTAGTCTTTGTCTCGCTCTATTTCTTGTTAGGAGGTGATATCACTGACCATGCTTGCCGGCAAGCAGAGCCTTCTCGGCAAACTCATAATGCGCCGTACTTGAGGTGCAGATTACGACAAGCTCGATCTGATCGTCGGCGTAGAACTCGTCGGTCGTCCGGTAGTGCTTGGCCTGCGGGAAGTCGATGGTGCAGTGGCCCCAACGAGGTGTCTGTGAGGGTTCACTCGGCGCTGCCGCCCGCTGCAGGAACGCGTAGACCTCTAGATCTGGGTTTGGAAGGATGTAGGGCAAGTGAAAGCACTTTGTGGCGAAGCCGTAGCCTACAATGCCAACTTTTATGGGCGCCATGTTGTTGCGTCAAAGTAACCGCCTCGGTCACGGCAAAGCGTGCGTAGATGTTTGTGTGTGTAAAGAAAGGCGTGTCAGAGTTCAAGTTGATGTCGTTGAGAACCTCCAATTGGATACAGGGGGCCATCAACTTGTCCAGCGAAGTGGTTGCAAAGAGGTTGAGTTGAGCCAAGAGTATTAGTAGCTCCAGCAATGGTTTCATATTCCTCCACTTCCACTGCCCTAGACGAAATCCCATTTAGCCGGTTTTAGACTATTGGCTGTCCTCACCACTCAGCCATTCCCTCCAAAGCAAGCACTGGGCGCCTGAAAGGAAATAAGATGGGGCTTGAGGAGGGGTTGAGATTTCGTTTGTCAGCACACACGTTTGGAAAACCCAATGAGTTCGAAAAAAATACACAGAGTTGACATTGAAAGAAGGAAGATGGGGAATAATTACCGGAATAAACACCAGCAATGGGCCAGCTCTGTGAAGTGCTGGTATCCAATCCAATGTCAAGGCACCAACAGCCTCCCAACTTCGAGTTCAGCTCTCAAAATTGCGAGTTCAGCGCAATGAATTCAATCTACTATGTAGTAATTCATTCAACGCTGTTACAGCGTCAACACTCATTTGCCTGCCGTGACTAGGGTACCAAGACTACCTGGCGAAACCTACGTGAGGACCAGCTGCACATGTGTTGAAAGAGGTTTGACCTTCAGTACCTCAGGCTACGAGACTCTTGACCATGCTCTAATTAAACAGTACCTAATGAAGTAAGGATCAACTGAAAGCTAACAGGTTTGAGGAGCATCAATTGCAATCCAGCCAAGTGCTCGCAATTTTGTGATAGTTATCCTTGGGACCAAGCATGAACCCCCAACATGCGTCTGTTCGAAGTCACCTTCCACAGCCCACAGACTAACGCCTTACATCTGCACCTGATTACAGATGCAAATGGTAGTTACATACTCATGATGAAGTACCTTTGATTTAAACACCATCAACCGTCGACCCTCTCCCACAGACTGACAACCCAATTCCCTCCACACCGTTCCGCCACCCCGGTCCTCCCCCGGCACTGGTGACCACAGGCCCAGTCGGGCGCTTGCTTGCTTTTCAGGTCGGCCTCGGTCAAGGTGCCACAGTGGCACTCGACACCCACTTCGGTGCCGAAATGCCGCGGCTTGCTGCCAAAGTCGCCGCTGGACGAACAAAAAGCGCCGCATCGCTCGTTGGTCATGTTGGTGGCCGACAGCTCCGCGCCAGGAAGGATGCGCGACGCCGAGTCGTAGTAGCAGCCCAGGTAATTCCAGCCTTCGACGGGAAATGTCGGTGGCGTTGTTGCTGTTGTTGTTGCTGGTGGCGCTGAGGTGCTGTTACTGGTAGTCGGATTACTGGCGGTTGCGTTGATGCTGCTGACGAGGGAGGGTATCATGTTCTCCAGGCTGGCGACCTTGTTTCCCAACAGGCCGCCTACTAGCACCAAGGCAGCAGTGACCACCAGGAGAATGCAGGATATGATGAAGGTCGGGAGACGGAGGTTGAGAATCTTTCGTTGTTGGTCCTCTGGTTGCCGGTGTTGACAGAATTCTAGCTTGCTCGGATCATTGTAGACCTCGGGCGCTGGTTTCATCCATGGATGCGGGCCGTTGTCTGGGTGGTGCCAGTGGTAAACCTCCAGCTCTCCGCCGTAGTTCCGCCCATGGTTCGGGATGGGAAGATTCGCTCCCTATTGTTTAGCTCCTACGTCAGTTTTAATTCGGGGTTTTTGGAGGCCGAGGAAGTCTCTCACATCGACTGGCATAGTGCTCGCTGGGGATAACAGATCAGATAAAGCAGTCAAGGAGGAATGCGAGAGCCAGAGCTTGGCACGTTGCAGAGACAACGAGCTTCACCATGTAAGGTTCGCGGCGACCTGCATCCTAGATGGTAACTTTCTGGAAAATGAGGCAGTCTGCCGAGAAGCTCGGAGAAAGCGTCACTGTGCCGTCCGTCAACCATCCTGGAAAAGCCTTTACCATTTTCGCCGCAGCGTCTGACTGGCGGCACAGGCGCAGTAAGCGTGGCTCATGTAGCACAATTTGTTCTCTGGTCCAATCCGCTTCAATACCGCCCCCTGACCCGGCACCGTGAACCAACCAGGCGATGGAAGAGCTGCGGGATAGCGGCGCAACACATCAATGATCACGGCTACTTCTGGGCTTAAAAGACGAGACCAGCCCAAGGACCAGTGAGATTTGGGTCTGTTCTTGGCCGAACCGATGGGAGACTGCCAAGGTCAGCTCTTCAGCCTACCACAAGCCACAGCAGGGAAAAAGCGGCACAGCACCTGCTCCCAGGTTCAGCGAACCGCGGTAACTATGACAAAATGCTCCAGTAATGGCCGTTTTACTATGTAGTATCTTCCGATCTGAAAGGATGCCTGTAGGGAGTCCAAGCTGAGGTGTGTGGGTGAATCGTATAACTATGCCAACTTGAATGTTTCTTCTAGACGGGGCCTGCCACCGGCGAACATGAAGACGACAACATGGTAATGTAATGATAAAAGCCAATTAATTACTAGATATTGAGTCAAAAACAGCATGTAACTACATACTTGTACCTACTCCTTCCTTGCAGCTTCTTTCTCACAAGTGGCAGCCTCTACGTGAGTACATACCTTTACCCCCCAGACATCCATGACCAGCGAGTTCAATAATGGAAAATTCCCTAAAAACCATCCCAAGCATAACATGCCTAATCCACTGAATTTCACACAATTTGAATGCCCCTTTTCCCATGTAAGCAACACCCCACCCCCCAAAAACAAAATATCTGACCCACTTCTAAAATCAAGTCACAGACCCTTGACTATAACCATCCAAGCACACTGAGCCAAGCTGGGCTACGTTAAAGAAGAGACCTAGACGCGTGAAACAGCAATTGAATAGAGAACAAAATCCGGACGCCACCCCGTATATCCAACGCCCATGACGAACTTGATCCATGAGGGAAAGAAACAAGCAAAAGCAATGCTGAATGAAATAGTGGAAACTGGAATGGAACGAAAAGCAACGGGTATAAACTACAACAGGACCATGTATATGCCACATCAATCATATCCTCCTCACCGCCCCCCCTCCAATCTAGTCGTCCCCACGCCCCCTGAGAATTCCCTGAGCACCCAGGTATCCCATGCCATCCTCGCCTCCCCCTCCAACATCACAATCAACCCCCAATCTTCTGCCGTCTCCACCACCCATGAGAACTCCGTAGAAGTACCTTCTCCCCATCTCCTTGACCCTCAACGCCCTCTCCTTCCCTTCCAGCCTCGACACCCCCTCAAAATCCTCCAGCATCTTGCTCTTTGAGACATACCACAACAACCCCGCCACACACCTCGGGTCGACCGGCATAGGCGGGTAGCGCACAAAGAAGGACGCGGCCAGCACGGCGAGCATAACACCTAAAAACAGACAGCTGAGGACGGCGCACACGGTCGCGGCCGTGCCTGTCTGGGCGAGGTTGAACGGCACATTGGATAGGATGACAGGCAGGAACTCGGAGAGTATGGCGGCGAAGGAGACAGCAAAGAGGAAGGGCTGCCGGTGCCGCACGGAGGAGTAGATGCCTGAGAACGGGTTGGTGGAGGGGGTGAAGAGAATGGACGAGTCAGGAGGCCGAGTACGCAGAGAGAGCAGGTAAAATGGGGTCATTTGGCTGACGCCTAAGTAGATGAGGACGGTTAGTACCACTGGCTGGCTGGCTGGGAGGTAGAGGAACCGGCGAACTTACTGAGGAAGAAGGCCTGCCAACAAAAGGCGATGATGACGCCAACCACGGCCGAGACAAACCGCACGCCGAACGTGTTGGAGTTGAGAAACAGCCAGAGCCGGCCGTCGTCGCGGATGCCGCCGCGGTAGTAGGCGTGATAGTACACCACGAAGACGAAAACAGCCAGCTGGAACAGGACAAAGGCAATCCGCCAGGGATACCGCAGCGTCATGAACGGCAGCCGCCGACTCCCGCCTCCCCACTTGGCCGTCAGCCCCGGCTCAACCAGCAGATCCGACTCGGTATCGCCCGCGGGACCGTCCTCCTCCCGATGCAAGCCCCTCGCTTCCTCATCCATCAACACAATCCCATACTCCTCCCTCCCGCCTTCATTCCGAAAATACCCCAGCCCATACTGCTTCTCCGCCAATTCCCTCCGCATTCCCATCTCCCCCTCCTGCCGTATCCTCACGTGCTCATTCCTCGCCAGCGACGCGATCCCCGCCAGACTCCACGGATTCGCCCACACCCCCGTCACCCACCGACTCACGAGGAACAGCACCAACCCGAGCAACACCACGACAGCCGCCATCAACCCGACCAGCGCGTGCGCGGGAACGGGGCTGACGCCCAGCGCGGGCCCGCACCGCGAACTCGCCGTGTTGAGGTAGCACTCGCCGTGCAGCTTCAGCCCGACGGCCTCGGTTGCGAGAGGCACCATGAACGACGCGCAGCCGACCATGAGCGTCGTGAGGAAGGGCACCGGGTGGCCCTGCAGGAGCGTCACGGCGGGCGTGACAAAGGCCCACAGGCCTGTGTACTGCAGCAGGAGGGTGTCGGCCCCGGGTTGGCTTCGTTTGAGTTGCTGTTGTTGCTGCTGCTGCTGCTGCTGCTTGGCGAGCGCCTGGTAGGGCTGGTACAGCTTTGCGTTGAGGTCGATGATACGCAGCGGGATGATGAGCGCCACGCCGAGCAGCGCTGGCAGGAAGGTGCCGATGAAGATGTCGGCTTCTGTCCAGCGGTGGACGCGGGTGGATGGGATGACGGTGGCGGTAGGCCGGGCGTTGGCCGTGTTGGTTGGGGATGTGGTTGAGGTCCAGGTCAGAGTGGATATGGGCAAGGTCGAAGTGAATGTGCTCGGGGAGGGGGTCGAGGTTATGGTCCGCAGAGTCCCGGAGATGGTGGTGACGAAGGTAGAGGGCGGGAAGGTGCTGGTGAAGGTGCTGAGGGTGCCGCCTGACGTGGAGACGAAGGTGAGGGTGATGGGTTCCGCGTCTGCCGGCGTGGTCACCAATATCTGCGTCGTCAGCGTGCCTCCGACAGTGGCGGTGAAGCTGGTGACAGGCGGAGTGGTGACGCGTGTCACTGCGGCTCCATCAATCGTCTCGACAATAGTCGTCGGACCAGGGGTAACCGTGACAACTGTTGGAGTACCGCCGATGATGGTTGTGATGGTGTAAGAGACCGGCTGAAATCCGACTCCATTGGCTGTTGTGACCACCAGTTGCGTGACCGGCGTTCCTCCCACGATATCGACAGCAGTGAAAGTGACGGGCTCGTCAGGCGCGCCCGTTGGTGTCGTGGTAATAGCCTCGGTAACCAATGTGCCCCCCACGTCTCTCACAATCGTGTAAGTGATAGGTTCGAACGGCGGCCCAGCAGGAGTGGTGACAACAACCCGGGTGACTGGTGTGCCGCCGATGTTGTTGACGACGGTGCTGGTAACCAGCTGCCCGGGTAGAATGGTTGCGGTGACGCCACCGTCTATTCGGACCACCGTCTGTGGAGGAGGCGTTTCGATAATGGTACGCTGTACGCCATCAACCACCGTCGTCGCAGTCACTGGGCCTAGCGTGTTGACGATAGTCACCGGTGAACCGCCAACCACGGTGACCACCCCGTCCGAGTTCCCTGGCGTAGGGGTGATCACCACCACATTAGTCACCTCGGAACCCCCAACCCGCACCACTCCGGTTGTGACCTGCGGCTCGACGACTTGGGTCTTTTGTTCGTCGACCGTGACCACGAGAATAACCGGGCCGTTGGTCTTCACGATCTCTACCGTCCCCTCGACAACAGCGGTACCCGTCACCACTCCGGGACCAGGATTTTGAGCGGTCACCATTTCCGGATTATTGGGCGAGTTATTGGGCGGATAAATAGTTTCGTAGAAGGTTTCAGTGAATTCGCCGGTGGTGGGAATGACGACATCTGTGATAATTGTCGAGGTGACCGTCGAGAACGTGGGCCGGACAGTTGGGAGGACAGTTGGTGTCGTCACGATCTCCGTCACGGTAATAGTGTCGTACTCTTCAGTCTGGGTTTGGGCAGGCCCGGAGAAACTTGTTGCATAGCTTGGGAGAGATGTCGGCATTGGCGAGCTGCGGGTTCTGGGGACGGTGAGTGTTTTGGTGGTCTCGTACGTGGTGTTGGTAGTGAATGAGATCGTCTCGTCCGATGAGACTGTGTAGGTGGTCACTGTAGTAACCATACTAGTGACACTGCCTGTGACTTTACCGACCGACACGCTGGTGGCCACCCGCGCGCCACTTGGGAGGCTAGCTGTGTTGGTAGCAGATACATGTTCAGTGCTGCGAGACACCGTGGAGGTTGTCGTGGAGGATCCGGGCGCGGCATCAATGAACAGAACGTCGGCGCTGCCGCTAGTGGATGTCGTGACTGTTGACGGCCTGACGGGGGACGATGTTGAGGACAATGGACTAGAAGGCAGACCCGCCGTCGACGTGGATGGCTTCCCCGGGTCTAATGACACCGTTGACGGCGACAAAGTAGAAACAGACGAGGTCGTCGTTAGCGAAGCAGCAACTAGCGAAGAAGTCGTTAACGTGAATGGGTGCGCCGGGTTGGATGGCTGCGTAGACGTTGATGCAGTAGCTTCTGAAACCAGCTGCGTCGTTGATTTCCGAGAATCCGCTGCCGTAGGGTTTTGGTTCGGAACCTTCGCTTCTTCTGACGTCGTGCTGCTTCCCTGGATCTGCGAGGTGGTTGTGGCCATAACAAGCGTCGTAGGCGTCGTCGGCGAAGGTGGGGGATCGCCCGCCGTCTCGTCGACCGTGGCTTCAGAGGACGTGTTGGTGAAGGCATCCCGAGCAGCCCGAGCAAAGCGGAGGCCCTCGGGCTGTGAGGCATTCGGGTGCAGACCTAGAATCCTGGCACTGGAGTCTGAATCTGGCAGTTGTTTCTCGGCGACAACGACCAAAGCGATGGCCACGAGCAGCAGCACCATGACGGTACTGATGAAAGGCCATTGAAGTGGCTTGGGCTTGTAGTCTGGCGTGCCCTGGGACCGCCACACAGCCGATGCTCGGTCACGCGACGCATCCTCCGCTGGCCCTTCATGGCGATCCTCTGTGGCCTGGATGGTGGTGTACTCGTATGTGGCTCGGTCGTCTTGGGGTTGCATAAACGATTGCTGCATGACTTCCTCGCTGTGTCGCGGGATACGGGAAGTATGTCAGTCCGTCTTAGGGGCCGGCCAGCTGACTATGAGCTCGGCGAGTGGACTGCGTCTGCTCCTTGTCCTAACCAAGACTGGACGATAATGTTCTCTTCTGCGCCCATATACTCAAACAAACTTGCGTGAGGTCAGTGCCAAATCGGGAATGCAACTGGCCTTTCAAGCCGACCGCGATCCCGGGGACCGCTGCGCTCATATTGGGCGTCTATGGTCCGCCTGACTGCCCCGTGTGAGTGTTCCGGACCGGACTGGCGCAGTGCGGCTGAAGCCACTCCTCACCGTCTCCCTGCAAATACCTGGAACTCCGAAGCTCTAAGCAGCCGCACCTAATGTTATTGGTGATGGCGGTGGCTGCGAGGGGCTGGGCATGCCTAGCAACGCTAGGGAACCCTACCGTCCCCTCGGATCCCCGTTGTCGCAATTGGGATTGGCGGTGGCTGAATGTTGTCTACATTGTGGTGGGTGGGACGGCACTTGACAACACCCAGTCAAATGGGTGGGAAATTCCGAAACAGTTGGGCATCGTTGAGCCTTCCGATGCAGTCAGCCGTCGCGCAGCCATGCAATTTCTGATCTTGGCGGGCAGGTTTGAAAATAGAAGGACACAGATGAAGCACTGATTCCCTCGCCGATGGGAATGCCTGTACGTTGGGTTGTTCGACTTGACGGTTGGCCACCGTGCACTCGAAGGGGCCAGAAATTGAGTTCTGGTCAACGATGAAGTCTGGGAAGCCGTGTTAGGCTGGGCGTAAAAGGATGTCAAAGTAGTAACAGTAGGGGTCATCATGGTGGCGGAGCTCAACGGCCCTCCTCTGCATTGAACCAAGTGACTTGTTTGCAGTGCAGACCCAAGGTTTGTGGCATTCAACCCGGAACAGCTACGGGCGCCTCTCTGCATGCGAAACGCCGGACAAGACATCGAAGCTGGGCGGGACCCAATATTGGAGCGTGGGGACTGAGACCCTTGATCGTGAATAAACCGCAGACGAAACGCCCCAAGATGGTATTGTGCTTGTTGTTCCGCGTCCGAACCACCCATGCCTTGTACATGTTCCTCTATGCCCATTTACCCCATGCCAAAGTCGAATCGCTTCCTGGGTTCCCATGGCATGGCGGGAAGGGCCATGCAAGGCCAGCTTCCGAAAAACCAGGGCAATGTCCTCAATTCGTCACCATCGAATTCCCCGAGCGCCAGTCGCTTAGAACACGAGGGCAGCGCCCTTGGTCTTCTTGTCACCACTATATCCGGGTGTCAGAACAAAGTTTCCAAAAAGAGTGCATGAGCTGTTTGAGAGGGACCGCCGTGCCGAGTTCGAAGGACAGGACGAGCGATACCAGGGTCCGGAGATGACTCTGGTGCGGACCAACGCACTGCACTTCGCCGGCTCGGTTTCGGAAGCACACCAGCGCGGACTACTTGGGAGCTGCGCCGGAAGAGAGCACATGCAGAGTCCCAGGTGTCGCGCTGTGCCGCAACCGATGTCCAGTTGGCACCTTTCCTTTTTCTTCTACACCGTAACCATCACCACGTTCAACAAGTTGCCAGAGGCCAGCGTGACTCTTGCTTGTCGCAAAGGCTTCCATCATCGCTGGAGCTGATCGGCCGGGCGGCGGCTTCAGCGGAGGGCCCAAGGCGCCGGACCCAAGGCGCCGGGAGTCTGTCGTCGAATCGAACGTCGCGAAATCGGATGCTTCGGCGGTCCCTCCCGAAACACAGAAACGTGGTGCACTTGGCGAAGAACTTACCCAAGCTCGAAGTGCTTGCACCGCTTGAGCGGCAGCTGCTTCTTCGTCTTGCAGGACGAGCATTCCTGTCCGACCCCAGTTTAGCGACTCCTCCACCGTATCCAAGTTTCGCATCGGGCCAAGCTCACCAGCCGGAGCACAATCTTCTTGGTAGTCTTCGCCTTCTTGTGGAAAACGGGCTTGGTCTGACCACCGTAACCGGACTGCTTGCGGTCGTAACGGCGCTTGCCTTGGGCGAATGCTGAAGCCTTGCCGGCCTTGTACTGAGTGACCTTGTGCAGGGTGTGCTTGCCGCAGTCACGGCCCTTGCAGAAGGTCTTCCGGGTCTTGGGAACGTTCACCATTTTGACGGCTGGATTCGATCGTGTTGAGGTGGTGGTCGTGTGGTGTCGTCGTTCGTCGATCCCCTCGCTCGTGGTTTTTCGCCGAATTTGCAAATTTCGACCAGGGCTCCCGTGTGTGTGGATTCCCGGTCGAAAGATGACCCGCGCCCCGGTTTGCCCCACTTTCTTGATGGCCAAGAAAAAGCCCACGCCTTCACAGGTTCCAAGGCGCGCGAGCTTCCACTTGCCGATGCGCAAACCTCGAAATCAGCCAAACAGAACCATTTCAGTTTGTTGCAGCACCGTCAGCCGCAAGTCCGCTTCTCACACTGGACACGATGTGTTGGAGTTGTCAAGAACCTTTGCCGACCTAGCCATGTTCGCGCTTCCGCGCCGGGGGCTTATATCCTAATATTCCCAGTCAACAAAGTTTGGAGTCTCTTCTAGAAGGCGTTTCCATACATTGGCGCTCTGACGATGGAAAGAACAAGCACTCTGGTGACCGAGCCCCGTCAGGGTCATCTTGACGGTCCCTCAGTTGCATCCGTAGGTTGTTCCTGAACACCATTTGGGGGCCAGAAGTCACCCACTAAGCAGTCCCAAAGCCTGAACTGAACCCGGCTTTTACCAGGGGCATGGCTTGGTCCAATCAGGGAAAGACAATGCATGCTACGCGCCGCAATCCTGCAGGAAGATGCGGATTACTTCTGATGGTTCAGGACAAACCAGATCACCAATCACCTGGTGTTTTATTAGCAGTGAAAATCCCAGCCTTGAGTGCCGAGTTTTCTTGGTTTCGGTGAACATCATCCCAGCCGGCAGAGTGACGCCACTGATCTATGCTCATCGATCCATGATTCAATCTACAACTTGAAGTTTTTCCTTATCATACGGAGTGGTCCGAATGTCCTCCAAGAGCGCCAGGCCACGGATCCTCGTCCTCGAGCCCTGTGAGTCTCCATGTTCTCAGGCTTGTGATGAATTCCAATGACGGAAGCGGGCTGACAGAAGAAGTAGCCACTGGAAACAAATGGCACGACAGCGAGAGAGATTTTAGCGTCGACAATGTGAGTTTGGCATTCGGCAAGTCGTGCAGTAATGAGAGCAACCGAGTTGACCAGTTTCAGCTGGCCGGTCTACCCAAACAATGTTATTTGTAGGAGTCTATTCGATCGCATGCCGCGGATCTTGGGGAAGCTGACAATCGCTTCAGGTTCCTTGATTTGCAGGACTACCCACCCCCAGATGGCCGTCGGCAGAAGCTCCTTGCCCACTTCAACGTGCCCGAATTCGTGGCGAACAGGACATGCTTCGAGCTGAACGGCTACTTCGGGAGTAAGGCCAACTACGACAGCCCGGGCCCTGAGGCCTCAAAGCATGTTACCCGCTACAGTGAGCGATCAAGTTTTCGGAAGCCGTCGGCGTCTCAGTGAGCTGACAATTGACAGCAACCTGGTTCCGATGTCTGGTAAAGATGGTCAAGAAAGTGGACGACGGGCCCCATGAGAATGGCGCGGAATATGTGACGAACATGAAGAAGGGCTACAAGTGGTTTGAAATGTCCTTCTTCACGCGCTGGGAGTACCCCAACACATGCCAGGTCCTATGTGTCGATACGCCCCCTGACATGCGCTCGGAGCTGCAAAAGCTCCTCGAAACGCAAGATCAGCCCTTGGACTTTCGGGACCCGTTTGCCATGCATCCCTGCCTCGTAGACCAGCTGATTGTCTACACAGATGTGGCAGTTTGGCGGGTACGAGATCCTGTACGGCTCCTTGAGAAGGTAAGACTACCATCTGCCCTCCCAGCACCTTGTTGAGGCTGATCTGCTGAACCTTTCAGACCCGCATGCGCACCGGCGCCATATTTGGCCCCATCCATGAGGTGTCCCGCCACGCGATCCACACCTCGGAGATTCTCGAAGCGGCCATCGACACTATAACAGAGATGAAACAGCGCCAAGAGGCTGTCCAGCAAAGACTACACGTTGACCTGGGCGAGACGTACAGGGAGCAGGCGAAGGACTACGCCCAATTCCAGATCTCGGCGCTCAAGAATTTGAAGCTGAGATCTGATTCGAATGAGGAGCGGCTCAAGAACGAAATTGACCTGGTATGTCCCATCAAAACGTCCAGAGGCTTGAAAGGCGCAGGCAGGAACTGACACACCGCAGGCTTTCAATAACATGGCTCGCCAGGACAACAGTGTCATGAAGTCAATTGCTCTCCTCACCATGATATTCCTCCCGGCCACATTCATCTCGGTATGTACGACTGCCAATAGAGTTTTTGGCAATTGACAGTTACTCTCTCTTACACTGCATAGGCTATCTTCAGTACAAGCTTCTTCAACTACGGGGAGGATGGAAGCTGGCTGGTCTCAGACAAACTGTGGATTTATTGGGCCACCACGATTCCGGCCACCATCGCCACCGTGGTCCTCTGGCAGAACTGGCTTGCTAATGGCGATGCTATCAAGAAGTTCCTCGATTGGATGGTGGGATGGCCTAAAGCACAGTGGGCAAAGCTGGAGAAAGCCAAGTCGCATGTTCCGGGAAAGGCCGCGCATGTATGAGCTCGGCGACTTTCTTCTTCTTCGGGATCATCGTGACAAGAGGCAAGCGAAGACAAGGCCAGAGCCACGAAACCAACATTCCATCTATAACGCTGTGCAAGGTAAACAGCACATCAAGACGTTAACAAGTGACTGCATCCAACATACAAAAAACCCAAAACCGAATCCTAACCCTGAATCTATCGACCAATATCACCTTGAAGCGCTTCTCACATACTGGCAGCAGGTAGTCGGTACCTTCGTTCTTCTGTTAAGACCAGGTCCCCAGCCAGGTATGGGCACAATAGGCTACTTCTCAGCAGCCGATGCTGGCCAAGGTGCCTCCATATTGGCCATCGCCTCTGCCAGCAAGTCATATCTTGACACTTCCGCCAACTGCTCATGCCAGTTAGCACTGCTCAACCCAGCATACCGCGCAAGCAGCGTGCCAACCGTCATCTTCCCAAACCTCCGCCTCGCCTCCCTAGTAGCTTCCCTGTCATCATCAAACCCAGCCCTTTCCGCCTCCGTCCAGTAGTCCACCGGCACGGTAACGCCGCGCGAGATGCCCGTCCTCCATTCCCATGATTGCCCACCCCATCCGACAGTCGCAGTGCTGCGAACCACCGGAATCCGGCAGAGCACCACAAACCCGTAGTCCACCGGCACGGTCCCCTTCCCATCCGGATCGTTGATCCTCAGCATGAAATTCTCCACCGACCCGACAACCACGGTTCCGATGCGATGGTCGTCCAGCAACTTCTGGTATGTGGGATCGCGCTGCAGCTGCCTGACTGCGTTGACGACCCTGTTGAAGGCGCCCTCGGGCCCGGCCGAGTCGTAGGGCTGCTCGCCGACTTGTGACTCGGCGGTGACTCGCAGGGGTTCCGGGAGCGGGAAATTGACATGCTCGGGGACGTGGAGAGTCTTACGTGTGAAGTAGTCTTTGACCACTCGAACTTTGTCTTCATTTTCTGTGGGGACCAAGAGAAGGACGTTGTTTGGGTCCGGGTTTGAGGCGGAGAGTGAGGGGAGGTTTGGGTCGTGGATGGGTGGGTTGAGCCAGGACTTGGGTGGCGTGAAGGGTTCGAGGACATGGGTGGTTTTCTTGAGTGCCTCGATGTCTGTCCTGAGGACGGCGGATTTGTCGACCTCGGTCGACTCGGAGACTGCTGTGGGCTGTGTGGACATTCCGGCGGGTGTGCGGGTCGAGGACCTATAGGATCCGATCTGCTCGTGACTCGACAATGTCGTCATCCGATCACCGTCTATAATGGCCGAAAGTTTCAATATCTAACAGGCTTGACTTCTTCCTGTTGATTCTTCTTGATCCGCTGACGGGAAGTAGGCGTGTGAGTCTGGTGCTAGACTGCTTACTCGAAGGACTTTCTTTCTGGAATCTATTTGTCATTACATACCTAGGCAATTAACCTGTCTCCCTGCAAGGATAGACAAAGCATCCCAAGATAAAGGGATTACACGTTGTTCTGTCGCAGGTCGTGGCACTCACTATAAAAGAAGGGCGTTCAACGGAATTGAATGTTGTGCGGACATCATATTCTTTGGTTTAGTGGGAAGTTCCTATTGTGTTGCATGGCAAGTTGGGTGGTCCAAGTTAGTTGGGACGCAGCTGCTGTTTCCAGAGAAGTCAGCCTTGATCGGCCGCTAGTTGGACCTTCGAGGCCGCAGTGGATCAGGAGGATCAGCGGGGCAGCCCACTGTCGTCCAACAACACCTGGGCTCGTCTCACGAGGCACACACTGAAATCAACGCCGCAGACAAGGGTCTTAGGCAAGGCTTTCTTAGTTCCAACTTCAGGTCATCCAGTCGTGCCACACAACCCACTCCCAACTTCTCAGATCTCAGTCGGCATCCCCTCCTCAATTACAATGACGCTGATTGCATCCTAACTTCATCGGCCCCTATCGAGGTTGTCGTCCGCATCTTCCAAAGTTCCAATACTGCGACTCCTTGGCCGATGTATAAGCGCTTCTGTTGACATAGCGGCATCTTCACAAGTCCACGCTGCTTAGGGTCGCCAAGGTCCCCAGTAGTTGTCTGACATAAAGGATCCAAAGTCGTTCCCGCATTTGATCCGGCCTTGATGGCGGTATTCTTTTTTACTCTTTTCTCTTTTGGAATTTCTATTGCCCAAGACTCCATGATCCATTCGACAATCGACTAAGGGGGTGTTGCAGGTGCGAGCCACCGGCCTCGTCCTTGACGGCTGTAGGAACGGTTGTCCGCCCCGGCCGCCCGACAACAAGAGATTCCGCTCAAGGACATTGCCTGCCCGCTTCGGAAACTCAGTCTCTCTTGGACATACATCATCTAGTCTGATACGTTGAGGTCAGATACTGCCATGTCAAGCTCCCTGACCCTCCGGATAATAGCCAGCCTTGGACAACCAATGGTACGAAATTCTGGCTCATTCTTCGGCAAGACGAGAACAGCCAAAATTGTCCTTTTCGGCGTCTTTCAGGCAGTAGACATTCTGGTGCCCGCCAACATCATGAATTCGGCTAATCAGCACCTCCTTGCACATACTTCTCCCACCTCTCACGAGACTGACGAGAGACTAGCAGTTGACAAAGCACATGCATATCACACGGCCTCCCCTCCGATACTTGATATTCCACTTGTACCGGAAGATTTATATAGACGATTTGGCACTGCCAACATGAAACACGGTCGTTATACACCCCCTCCGACCCTTCAGCTTTTCACGTTTTTGCTCGAGCACCATATCAGCCTCGAGTTACAGGACAATGTATTCACTACATCTTGCAGGGCTATTCAAGATTAAGGTAGGTACTATCTCTTCAAGAACCGTGCCACCATCTCCGCGAATGGGCCCGGGGAGGTAGCAGAGAGAAAAATATTCGACTACACCAACGGCTCGGAATTCCTTGTGGAATGTACTGTAAACCACATGTTCTTGTCGCGCTCAACAGAGGGAACGGGGAATCGCCAATTCTCGGAACTGGGCCCTGGATCACGCTGACATTGTACTATTAGCGTGCCTATGGAGGCAAGTTGCAACTGAACTTCCGCGGACCTCCAACGAATCAACAAAAACTTGAATGCGGACTATCCCGGTTTGAAGTGCACCATCAACCCGGGTTGCGAGATCCGTAAGGTCTCTGCACCACCACCTCAAGACATCCTGACCCGAGGAGCGCATCGCTCGTCCGGCGTATGTTTGTATATACCTATCGTACCTGTTTCAGATATTGAATGATCCTAATTTTCGGCTCAATAGCACTTTTCGGGCGGCCCCTTGACCCCCGTCCACAGCTTTACCCCTGACACGTGTCAGCCGATTCCACCTTCTTGAGAGTGGCACACGCGATCCGCGCCGAGCTCTCATCGTGAAACACGATGGATCGATTGGCGACGTATCCCAGCTGGATGGTGTTCATGGCCGTGTAGGGGTCATTGAATCTTGACGGACCAGAGTGAGCCACTTTCTGTTCATTCCATCAAATCATCCCCCAAAGGTTGGAGGTCCAATCAGACGCTTACTCCTTCTTGACATCAGGCCCGGCCACGGCGCCGTATTTCCCGGACAAGTCGCCCACTTCGCACGTCTGCGGCATTGAGCTGTCACAGGGTGGTTCCGCACCGCGTACATACGAGTCGAGGTGGCCGCCCGTCTCGGTGCAACTGCCGCTCTCGGGGACGGGATTCACGTGGATGTGGTACTCTGGGGAGAGAGGCACAGGTCAGTCAGCCGAAACCCCAACCTACAAGCATGCTGCCATGCCTGCTTGGTTTTTGGACGTACTGTAGGGACCCTTTTCCACCGCCAGACCCGTCACGTTGATGGTGTAGTTGACGCCCACGGTGTGGGCAACGGCAGTGACAGCGCCCTTGACGGCGGTCGAGTCGAAGGTCGCCACCCATGTCTCTCCGATGACCGGGTTGTTCCGGACCGGCCGCGCATCTCCCAGCTTCCCGGTCGTGACGTTGGCCGCTTGCACGGCGGCGAATGTGGCCCCGCCAAAAAGGGTTGCGAGAGGGGAGAGCTGCATGGCGGATGATTGATCCTAGCAAACTGGAGCCTGGAGTGTAGGGTAGGTATAACCGCGTTGTTAAATACCGAGTCACTGTACTCAGGGGCCTCAGAAAGGAGTAGTGGATGCTCTGAATATGGGACGGGATGAGAGCATGGTTAGAGTCAAACCGATGGTACTCGTTTATATAGTCGGGCAATGTAGAATATTCAGTCGTTTCCCACGCTCCTGGGGTTTCACGCAGCAAACAGCTTGGTCTCAATGGTGACGGTCAAAGTCGAGTCGGGTGTCAGAGGAGATTTCCGGAAACCGCCTTGATTCTCGCCGTAAGATGCCTGCGCCTCCCGGCTGTATGGATAAGTGCCCGAACCATATGTGCCAAGCAGGGACAAGGGTGTTCTGGGACAAATCGAAGGAAGGTTGATCTCGCTACGGGCCGGTTGCCCAATATAGACGCAATGAACATAATATATCTCCTTCGACGGACTCCTGCGGGATCCATCATAGAGCTGAGGCCGCAGCCATGATAGATTCAAAGACTAAGCTGATGACACCAGTCTTCATCTCCGGTACCTATCATTGTGGCTGTTGTAAATTCCACAGCTACCAAGCTCTCAGCCATACAACCTTGATTTTCACGACCCTCGCCAGCCCTGGATTTCGTCCAGAGTAAGGACGTAGTCGCTGGTGTAGATCTGTGGGGTGTCAGCTCAACACAAAATCTCTTCCGTTCCACTCCTGAGAGACTGCAATGACTCACCTTCCTCAGGTTAGCGAGCGAGTTCCAGGCTTCATTGTTGATAAATGTGTCGCCCCAGACGGCGAACCACAGCCAGTGGGCCTCGTATGCCTGCAGCAGATCCGGGAGAGGTGCCGCGCCGACCTCGGTCGCGGCAATCAATTTCTTGTCCTTGCCAAGCTCGATGAGCGTGTTGTACTGCGTCGACATGGGCTAGGTCAAGGTCAGAACCGCTTCAGGTTGGCCACAGTACTTGAACCACGAGTAGAGCACTCACCCCATTGCCCTGCGCATACACATCCGCGCTGAGGATGTCCACCGTGGCATCACCGGGGTACCAGTCGGCGGCGAGCGAGTTCCACACCCACAGCAGGTTGTTGATCTTGTGGTAGTTGGTGAGCCGGTCATACAGGATCCGCCACAGCTTCTTGGCCGGCTCGGGGCCCTTGGCTCCCCACCAGAACCACTTGCCTTCGGCCTCGTGCAGCGGGCGCCACAGCACCGGCACGCCCGCCGTCTGCAGGCGCTTGAGCTGCACGGCAATGGCGTCAATGTCGCGGATCAGCAGCGTGTAGTTGGCGTTGGTGGTCGAGCTCAACGCCGCCTCGACATCGAAATCGGTCGCGTCCGTGTAAAAGCCGCTCCACCAGCGGTGCTCGGGCGTGTCGTACAGGCCCGCGGGTGCGTTCCAGTGCCACAGCACCGACACGATGCCGCCCCGGTTGTGGTGCTGGATGGCCTCCTCCACGGCCGTCCCCACGGTGCCGCGCTCGACGCGCGAGGGCGAGTAGTCCATCAGGTCGACCGCCACCAGCGCGGGCGTCTTGCCCGTCTGCTGCGCAATCCAGTTGGCCCACGAGAGCTCCTGCTGGCCAGACAGAATCTTCTTGCCGTAGATGGAACGGAGATAGTCGTACAGGGCCTTGGCATTGGCATCGGCGGCCGGGTTCACCGGTGCCGGGTTGATCTGGTGGGCGGGACGCGGGACCGAGGGGGTGAGCGTGATGGAGTCGATGAGGTACCATCCCCAGTTGCTCACAATGTCAATGGTGTTGGAGCCCTGGTTCAGCAGAAGCTGCCCACCCGCGACGTCGGTGAATGTCGTGCCGGCCGGGAAGAAGACCTCGCTGCTGGCGCCGCCATTGAGAACCACAGAAGTTCGCTTGTCGCCGTAGATGGCGGCAACGCGGATGCTGAGGTCATAGAGGCGGGTGGTAGCACTGTCGACCTTGAAGGTCACCTTGTCAGTGGCTTGGTCGAAGCCCGTCACGTAGCCAGTCCCTAGATACGAGATGAAAGTCAGCGCACGAGCCTAACAGCATCCTGCAAGACAAATACGTCTGATATCTCACCGGTGTAACCAGACTGTGCCGTATCGACGTTTGTCCCAGACAATGTCGCATCCTCAGCCTGAAAGGTCCGAGCAGCCGGAGCAGTTGCACTGGGCTGAGCGCTGACGCTAGTGGAAGTCGACCGAGCAGGACATGAAGGAGCCGCATTTGCCCCTGCCGCCAAGGCGACGATGCCGTAGAGGAGGGACCTGAGGCTTCGGACCATCTTCGATGAGGATTGCTCCTCTAAGTGACGGCCAAGTTCAACCTGAGCTTCGGCCCTCGTCAAGAGGGCAATTGGGAAAGGCCCAACACTTTAATACTTGGTTGGGCATTGTGAACTCCGTGGCCATCAATGCCCTACATCGAACAAGGCCGACGATGGTACCGAGAGATGCTTGTAGAATGCGTGGGGAGGTGGGGTTGGAGGTTTAATGTCGGAGCGACGAGCTCCGTCGAGGCAGCCCGGGACTTCGCGCCGCAAGAGAGGCTCGTAGACACAGTGACACATTCGTGGAGAATTCCTTGGCCGCCACTCCGGACGGAACGGGGTTACAAACTGGGCTAAAGTCGCTGCCTCCCCTCGGAATGGCAACACCCATGAGGAACAGAAACCGTTTGCAGGATACGGCAACGCTCTTCGTGAATCCGCCTTGGCATAGCCATGTCGTCATGATCCGCTGTTGCGTAAGATTCAATGCATAACGCGCGAGTTGTACACAACTTGAAACCGTCTTGGACCAAAGCGAGAGTTCTCTTAGTACTAGTAGTGTAGGTACTTGTACCTTAATGTTGGAAGGCAACAAGCACACCTGTTTAAGCATTTTCACTACAAATAGGGAGGCACTTCAGGAGCTGCCTATATGCCACAGCCTTCCGGCATCCGGCCGCTCATTGTGTTCAGTTCCATCACATCATCACATTGATTTAGATACTGCAGCGACTTGTTGATACAGGTTTTGTGACTTCAAGTGCTGATTAGTACGCCCTGGGTTCCACGCCGGAAACTCTCGAAACATGTTAAAATGCACAAGCGAGCACGGTGATGACAAGTGGTAAGGCCTTACACTTCCTGGTAGTTTGCTTCGTATAAATGGTTCAACAAAGGGTTGACTGACCAGAAGACTGGAAGGTATACCAATATCTTCAGAGCCCATCCTATAGTACCCATCTCTGTCTTCGAACTTCTTTCAGCAGCGGCCCACTCATGTCATGGGTGCCAAGGGCAGCATCAAATGGTGGTCAGTTATGGAAGAGAGAAGCCATGCGGAAAGGCTGGCGTTTCAACAAGGATAACCATTCTGGGTTAGATGCTCACATGTCGGACCTCTTGACTTACATGTAGTTATCGTCAAACCTTGCCTGAAATCAGTAGTTTGAATGTTCCCCTGAATCCGCAGTCTCAGCACTCAAGGCCTTTACCAGAAAAGAGTGAATCAGGTCCCATCGATTTTAACACAAGCTGAATGCCAAATGCTTCCGTCGGGGCGCGACGTAGCCTTGACCGCAATGGAGTCGAAAATATGAACCCGATCCAACTCAGAGACAGGATGCGGTTTGCGATCGGAGCTGCAACAGGATTGATACTCATCGAGTACAGGGGCCTTTATGGAGCGTACACTACCTGGTTGGCAAGGAGTAAGGGATCCAAGATGTATGGAGGCCGACACTGTGTTTTCAGCCCTTTGTGTAACTCAGGTTGGTTAGGCAAGTAATTATATATAGGCTGGGAATATCAGGCCCCGGCTTCTGGCATTGTGTCAACATCGGACGAAATAGGTCGGGGATCTCATTGCCGCAAGCACCTTGGTTTCATCGTCCCCATGTACCACCACATGCGGCGAGGCCTCTTGCAAGACTCCCCGTCAGGATATTGAAGTGATGTGACACAGCGCCGCTCGGGACCCCGGGAACAAATTGAATCTGACAGCAGGATCCCAGTTGCCGACCCGTTGTGCGCAATATGGTATCTTAGAGTATGAGAGAGAAAAGTAAGATCCGAATCAATATATCAGCCCGATGGCTGGCCCCTGGTAAGCATGAAGTCCCTCTTGACCGCGATCCCCCGATCCTCCGAAGCAAACGACTTCCCGAGCGCAGGAGACCCGACCTTGACCTCGGTGCGCACCGTCGTCTTCAGCCCCAACCTGAGCCTGTCCATGGACGGCCCGTACTGTTGCGCGCCCGCAGCCGCTGACGGCTGCTGCAGCCGATCCACCGTCACCCTGATCTCCTTGTCGGACCGGTCGTCGCTCTGCAGCTCCACGTCCTCTGGGTAGATGATGCCCCTGCTACTGGCGTTCTCGTCGGTGCTCTTGAGGCGGCTGGCGTTGGAAATGTCGCGTCCGGACGAGCGCCGGTAGTACTTGTTGTCGTTTCGGTCGCTCTGCGAGCGCATGCTGGGGATGATTTTGGAGAGGAGCGGTCGGAGCGTCGGGAGGCAGGCGCACGTGATGCCGGAGCAGATCTCGCTGATGGACCAGCATGACGAAGCAACGTTGTCCCAGGTGACATCCTCGCTCAGCTTGAGGTACTGGATTCGAATGACCGAGATGGCGCATGTCTGAGAGGGTGAGGGTCAGAAATCAGCACGGATGAGTATGAAATGATCCCGTGAGACTCACAAAAAAACCGAGGCAGAAAACACCAATCAGGCCGAGCTTCTGGCCCTTGCGAAGATTCAGGCGGGTCAGGGCCGGGAGCGGCAGAACGAAGACGATAACATCGGTGACAATGTTTCCTGCCGCGTTGTAATACCAGAAAGGAAGATTGGGGATACATGTGCCGGGCGTCTCAGGAAGCCAGAACTTGTGGATGGGGTTGCAAGTGAAAATGACGACGAGGAGCTGCGATACCGACCACATGGCGACAAAGACGAAGGCGGCGATGATGACGGTCCGCATATGGCCCGTCCCTAAGATGCGGTAGTACTGAAGGAGGAAGGTGAGCTTCGTTGCTGTCAAGGAGCCGTTGTAGAGCACAATAGAGATATAGAAAGTCTAGTAGGATCTTGATTAGCCAAACTGGCTTGGAGAGTGATGCAGGGTAAGCTGCTTTCGTACCCTAAAATATTTCCATAATTGTGATTTATCGACCACCGCCAGATGCTGGCCGTGACCATACATGGTATCTGGAAGGGCCTGGTCAGCCGGGCGGCACTGCGGAAGACGAAGCGGGGATGTACGTTCTTGCGGCAACTAAGCTTCCACTGCCCATGGCAAGCACGAGAGCAACGACAGCTGCCCAGTCATCGGCGCCAAACTGGCCGATCATGACGGCGCGGACATATGTTCGGAGGCATACAGCCGTGAGGGCGATCGTGAGGGTGACGGTGACGACGGCGATGGGGATCCCGGCCTGGGATTCGTAGAGGGCCGGGTCCAATGGCTCTGCTGTGTTCGACATGGCGGCGGTCTGTTATGGCTCGAGAAGAGAGTGATCTTGTTGATGGGAGTTGAACCCGGAGGATCCGCCGCGAGAACTATCTGCGGGACGGAGGGACCATGATATGGATGGATCTGATGCTTGTCGAATCCAGCGCTGGCGTCAGGGCGGCGGCAAGGGAGGGTGACGGTGCTGGCACGAAGTGTGGTTCGGAGCAGGATGGGGGAAGGGGAGGGATTCTGTATGGACGATGGATATAAGTCGGAGGAGTCGTGTCGGAGGCAGGGGGTGACTCGTGAGGTCCCGGCACACCCAGCTAAGGGGCTCACCTGGCGTCCACTTTCCCCGGACTCGCAGCCCATTGTTAATATATGCCTGCATGCTCGGGTGCCGAACGCCTCCAGGAGTTCCTTGATCGAGGGGTGTTCTCATTGGCCTCAATGGAGCCGTCCGCCCCCGTCCCTGATGCCAGCCTCTGCAGCGCATGGGTAGCATTTGAGGTGGAACCGCAAGCCACGGTCACTTTACCCGGGGCTAGTGCCCGTTGATGACGCTCGCTTGCCGGGGATTCATCATCCAAGAGGACAACCTGGAAGACTTTGATAACTTAGTCAAGTGTTCCATTGCCGTTGTCTGTCAGGAAATCTCGGAGTCGAAGCCCGTCAACAAAGCACGGGTGGTACAAATCAGCACAGGGTTGACAGTCGGGCAGCTGATGGCCCCTGTTGTCATGGCCAGATCCAAATATGCGGCCCAAAGATGCGGCCAAGGACCCGCAAGGGGTAGGGATGAAAACTGGGAAGCCAAAGGCGTTCGATAGATTGGACAAGGGGGTTCCTCCGATCTTATTCACACTCCCCGCCCGAGATCAATGCGTTGCTCAAAACCAACGACCGAGACTGCAGTGTGGTTTGAGCGATGGAGCAGGTGGCGGTAACTGACTTGTTGGTTAAGGCGTTGGAGGGGAAAAATCCCAAGTGGGTTCCCCCGATATGTTGCAGTGCTTTCGTTAGCTAACCAAAAGAGGCTTGACGCAAGTGCTGACTTTCTCCACCACATGTCCGTGCACACGGCTTCTAGAGCCAACACCAAATCTCGGTCTTCACTTCACCATTCCAAAACGAGCTCCGTACTTCCTCAGGCGGCTGCACTGATCACGCGAATATGCACGCATGTCAGTGCGCGCAGTTGGGTCTTGATTCCTTCAGCTTGTTGGCCTTGTTGATACGATTGGAGTCGGTCGGCTGGCATTCAACATGCCCCCCGTCTTGCTGATGACGGTCGTTCGAGTTGATGGAAGCAACCCGACTCAGCGCAATGGGAAGGGGATGCAACGCAGCCAAGGTCGTGGCTTACCACAGTAAAGGTGCTAACCCGCATGTTTACTTCCATGAAACACAATAACTACCCGAGTTTATTTTATTGTTCTTCGATAACTTGACTCAGCTGGGAACATCCTCACAGGCACGGAACGAGAAAGCTTCAAGCCCTCCAAGAAAAGCTAAGCTTTGCCAGGGCTCGCCAGCTTGATCCTTTGGTCCGGTGGATCTCATCAATTGGGCTGCAACGTGCGGGTCAATGCAGGACGAGAGTCTCCCAGACTCCCATCCTTCAATATTTGGTTGGGCCTGTTGGTCGCTTGAAGACATCCAACTTCACGTGCAACTCGACTGAGTGCCCACAGTGACCTCGTTCACATTCACAAATGCAGTAAAATATCCGACTGAAGACTGGCAAATCTCTTCCCAACAAGCGAGATGCTCTCACAGTCAAGCCTGGAAACCGGATCAACCAACAGGGCGGCCTGAGCCGCTTCACCCGGTTGGCCGAGATAGCAAACTGGAAGGGTAGCATCGCGTCATCGCCTACGAAACTCATACCTATTTGGTGCGACCGCTACCGAAAGTACAATGCGTTCGGGCATCGCGCCGCCTCATTCGCGCGTCTTCCCAATCGAGGCGGCACCGGATTACCGTTCCCGTTGTGAGGTTGGCTTCCCACGGTGGTTGATACGTGCTGTGGAATTTTAGTATGTGGTCACTACCCTCTTGCCGAGTTAGGTACATAGGTAGTGGTGAGGTGGCCTTCTAGACGCATGTGACAGCGCACGTCCTGTTAGTGAAACTTTTTTTGAAACAATCCATGTCGTTTGGGCGCGAGTAAGAGACGGCAGTTTGAATGCCAAGTATGCATGTCAGCCACCACGAGGGAACCATGCGGGAGTTTGGTGTGTCGCACAATCGAGATGCCTACTGTACCTCGGATGACAATTCCGAGCCGGGTGCTGATTGCTTGACCTTGCAGTGACCCGGGGACGACGATGTGATCCCAACAATGAAGGTCTGTGCCACGGGAAGGACTCTCGTCTGCGCAGCTAACATGAGGCCAAGCGGCGAGGATGACTTATGCAAGCGAGTTTGATCTGAAGTTTCAAAGGTCGCCTGATTGAAAGAGAGTTGAGAAACCTAAGCGACAGAAGGGGAGTTGGGTGGGGGGGGGGGGGGGGGGGGGGGGGGGGGGGGGGGATTCGTCCGGGAGTCGGTCCATCGATGATTCCGCATTCGTATCCTGAGGAATGAGTATCAGGGTGCGCTTTCCTCATTACCAGCGTTTCCGACGGACGTCCATGACAAAACAGCCGCCGTCGTCCAGCAAACAAAGATTGGCCTACACAACGCGGAAGGTGGCTGCCATCTCGCCAAACTCTCCGCCATCGACAACATCCCTCTTCATGCGCGCAGGCACAACAGTGGGCCCAATGTAGACGCAGAGAATCGGTGCAGCGTCCGGTGTAGCCCCTGTCTCACTCACCTGATCTCGGCTGGCGCCTGGATCCTTGATCCGGCGGAGCGTCATCAAAACGGACGACCCGCGCACCCGGCATACAATGTCACCGGGCCGCGAGACGCGCGAGCCCATGCCTACAAGCCCCGACTTTGTCCGGTACACGACCCGGCACATGGACAGCCACGTCATGCACTCGATGAACCCTCCACTGGTGGCTCCTTCGGCCCGCCTCAGCAGCTCGGCCTGCGCCTCGACCGGCAGGCTGCCGTATAGCGAGCGCGTGGGCACATAGCAGTCGTCCCTGGCGGTTCCGGTACCGCGGGCTTCCGACGCGCAGCGCCAGAGCTCGTGGTACTCGAGGACATAGGCGGCAAAGGACCTCCGGTGTTCCTCCAGTGTCTGCTGCGGTCCTATAGCTCTACGCACCGGCTGGTCAACCTCCTGGGTGCCGAGCGGCAAGGCCAGCGACAAAGACTCCAGCACGGCAAGCGCATCGCGGGCGTCTGTGGAGCCTTCGATGGCTGGAAACACCAACTCCCACACGCGGTCGAGCCAGAAGGGATTCTGCTTCGCTCGTTCCCGAGCCAGGTGCGTCACCGGGAAGTCCGTCGTCTCCATGCGCCGCGACACAGCCGAGATCTCGTCAACCACCCAGCCCCAGAGCAGGAGATGAGGCAATGGCGTTCCTTTCGCACAGATCTGTGTCTCTCCGTCGATTCGGATGTCCGGATCTTCGACCTCGGCCGCGGGAGGTGAGTAGTCGAACGGCGTTGTCCGGTTGATGCTGTGCCAGTCTGGCACCCAGGTGGGCATCCTCCCGTCGTCCTGCGGATCCCAGTCCCTCTTCGCCTCTGTGGACGGGTCATCCTCGTGGTCGACGAGACTGAGGACGTAGAGGTTCTTTGTCTTCCGGATGAAGTTGGCGGCCAGCCTGGTGTACACAACCCCGCGCGTCGCAGTGTAGTCGGGCTTGACCACGAGCTCGCCTTCCATGACGGCGAGCGGGTGGCCCAGCAGACCGTGCACACGATCTCGTGCGTCTGTCACTCCCAGGATACGTGCCCAATGCATGCCGGTAAGAAAGTCGCACTCGGGCGTGCCGTCCTCCTTGGTCTCCCAGACCATCAAGATATGGTGGGCAACCCACGATCGCAGGCCGAGGTGTGTCACCAGCGAGGCGCCACTGTAGTCCAAGAACCTGACGAACCGGCCCACCAGCGGCCAGTCGATATAGACCAACTCCAAGGCCTGGTCAGCTCCAACGGTGGGTTTGAGCGCCGTGAACATGATGGCTTCGCGTGCGAGGCCGAGCTCCTGCACGATCCAGGTGCGGTGGAAATATTGAATTTCGAAGAACTGTTTGACAGCCTCCCACGTGCGTGCTTGTTTCTCAAACTTTCGCCGGTCATCCCCGGACAGCTCGTCCTTGTGGAGAAAGAGAATGCGGGCCTCGCGCAGGTTAGCCTCCGGATCTTCCATGAAGGAATGGATGAAGCGGACAGCGACAAGATGGTGCCGGTGGTCCTCCTCGCCCTCCTCCCAGCCGAGCCAGGCTAGCACGCGGCGGGCGTTTGCGAAGATACGCGCCATCAGCTCGACTTGGGACGTGCGCTCCGACAGGTCCTCCTGGTTGATGCACACAGCGTCGGCCCATAGCCGCCGTACTCCTCGTCGATACCGCGCTGATCCTGGCCGGTATCTGAAGGCTGTGAGCGCCCCATGCAGGTTCGCCGTGACGGAGAGCGTCGTCCCATTGATGGTGATGTCGCGTCGGTTTCTCGTGTCGCCCCAAACGTAAGAAACCGCCTCGTACGATTCTCCATCGATCGCTTGGGGGACCAGCCGTCCAACTATGTTGTCCGCGAACCCGCCTGGATCAAGCTCCAAGACGCGAATGAACTGCGGGGCAAGCGGGCGATAAATACCCCGCTGGCGGGGACGCCCGAAGTTGTCCATCTCAAGATGCAAGCGTTGTAGGGGTAACTAGGGTAAATATAGGTACCGAAGGGTCTTTGAGCGGTTCTGAATCTCTGAGTCCTGGCGGTAGGTATTCTTTACTCCGGTTCGTATGTAAGGTCAGGGTGCCTGCGGCAACGAGCAGCTGATTGCTAGGGAAGACCGCGTTGCATGAAAGCATGTCAAGCGAATCTGATTTGGAGCAGAAACTACTGTACCTCATGAGGAAGAGAGTTGGACATTATTGTATTCCGGCTAAGCTCCTTTGAGCTACCTCTCCATGAACCCTTACATCCCAGCGATTCTATATTTCTAAACAACCCATAAATCAATCCAGTTACACCCGTTTTCTTCAGTCGGGAGCCACTTCTCAGCGGAGACCGAGTTGTCCTTTCTCTCAACAACGCTCCCGACTCATGGACAGCCTGAGCGCCAGCACATTAGCTCAGCCATCCAGCATCTGCATACCAAGACTCGATACGGATCCTGAATATGCATTAGGCTCAATTCCCCCGCAGTGGATGGGGCGGCCTCCCTACGGCACCCTGAGCTGTTCAGGAATTTAAGTAGGGCTCGATGCGAACAGTCTTCTCGCGAACTTCATTGCACCATTGCCAGGTGCTTGTATCTTTGCATGGTTCAAAGTCAACCGGATACGATAAATATCGTTACAACGAAGGTGAGAATCTAATCCGTCCTCCGCTGCCCCCTGGTCTTGCCTTGTCACAATCCCGGGATGCGGGCTTGATCGGTGGCAGCTCTTCCAGGAACCGAGACTAATTCTTGCTGAACATAGACTAAAACCAATCACCAGTGGTCCAGATATCAACCAAGACATCATGTCAGAGGTACTAGGCCCCTCCCAAGATACACAACCTCTTATAGAAGAAATTCCGTCAAGGCAAGTCTCAATTCCCCCGCTATGGACTAGAACACACCAAAACTCACACCCCAAGCAACAGACTTGACGAGCAACACACCATTACAACAGAAACCCTCGGCTTTCTCATTCACCCCAACATCCCCATCCCGCCCCGCTCCTCTGGCGGCACGGGCTCTCCCAACCTCAAGATAGCCGACATCGGCACGGGTACCGCCATCTGGCTCCTCGACGTGGCCAAGACCTTGTCCGCAACAACAACACCAACCACAACAACATGCCACCTCACGGGCTACGACATCTCGGCCTCGGCCTTCCCGCCGCCCCAGACCCTCCCGCCCAACGTGTCCCTCCGGACGCACGACATGCGCGTGCCCTTCCCGGACGCCGAGCTCGGCACCTACGACCTGGTCGCGGTCCGCTTCGTCAGCAGCGCCAGCACGCGGCGCGAGTGGGCTCGGGCGGTGACCAACATCGCGGCTCTGCTGAAGCCCGGCGTCGGGTGGCTTCAGTGGATTGATTCGTGCAACTTTGCCTTGTATAATTCTGTGCCGGGAACGTCACGGGGGGCGTGCAGGGAGATTTATGACGGGGTGCAAAGCGCTTTTGTTCCGGCTAGGGGTGGGGATGAGGGTGACGAAGTGGTCATAGGGCTGATGATGCGGGAGGCGGGGGATGTGAGGCGGGAGGAGGTGTTCAGGGACGCTGGATTGGTGGACGTGCATGAGGATGTGTTTTCCACCGACAGGTTGCAGGAGCCGGAGTTGGAGTTGAGGGAGAAGGGGACGAGGAATATCATTGTGTGCTTTCTGGGATGTCTGGAGGGGTTGGTCGGCGTTGAGGGGAGCGGGTGGACCAGCGAGAGGATTGCAAGGGTGAAGCAAGATGCGATGAGAGAAGTCGATCAGGGCGTGTATCATACCCTTGATCAGGTTTGTATTGTCGGGAGACGTGCTACCTAGGTACTGCAGCATGCCCCTTTGCAGAACGCTGATTGTACAGCTATCTCGATGCTGATTTTGTTCTCGTTGTTTATGTTGTTCACTTCGATTTATTGTAAATTATCCATAAATCGTTTCCAGAACAGAGACGGCGAGTCCAGGATCTTAAGAACGGGACTGTACTTGGGTACTGAATAGGAGACTGGGCGGTGGCTGATGGAATGAGGACGGAGAGTGCCTGCCAACTCCGGCTAGGTACTTGCTCTAAAAAAAGCAATCATCCGCCTGGCTCGTTTGTGGCTCCAAAGTTTAAACTCCTCATATGCAACCAGACACCGCTGCTGTCCCGGACTCAGCTCCTCAAGATATGACAGCATAACACATGTCTTCTCTGTTCAGCGGGAAATGACTTGTCATTCTCTCATTACAGTAGCGATAACGACGAGCACGACACAGATGAGCCGCCAGCTCTGGAGTTCAATCTTCGAAAACTCAAGGCCCGCGCAACTGAGGTCCCCCTGGAGCCAAATGTACCAGGGCTGACAAGGGCACACGAGGAGCCAGCCACGAGATCTTCATTCTCCGGTTCCAGGACTCACCGACGGCGCCAGCACCCTCGCTCGAGCGATGTTCTCCTGCATTGCGCGCTTCGTCCGTGTCATGGACAATCCAGCCAAGACGATCAGCGAGATAGCCACGATCCGGCACGTCCGTGAGCACACACACCATTCCCGTGCCCGAGATATACCACTACAACCTGGGCCCCGACAACGAGGTCGGCGGCCCATCTCAGCTCATGGAGCGGCTGCCTGGGCTTCCCCCCTCTGGGAGATGTGGGACTTCCTCACCCGAGCTGCAATCCCTCTACCGCCAAATCCAGGCCGAGCTCGCCAATCCCCTTGCCGCCAGCGCAGCACCCTACCTCCAACCGTCTTTTGCTCTGCTGCACGCGGACCTCAAACCCCAAAACGTCCTTTTTACCCGGCGCTCCCCGGACCCAAAGTCGAACCCAAACAGCCCCGTTTCGCCGCCGCCTTTTTTGACAAGGGTAATCGACTTTGAAAATTCCTTCGCCGCCCCGCTGTACTACCTCTACGAATACCCCGTCCTCATCCAAGACGTCTCCTGGTCTCCCGAGCGGTACGCGACCGACGCTTAACGCCGCGCCCACTTCGTCCGGGCTGTGTGGGAGGCGCTACCGGATGATTATGAGGCGAGGAGAGTAGTGTCTGTGGAATGCATGGACGGGAACAGGTATCTGCTGAGCGGGTTCTAGGATGAGCTTTACGTCGGTGGGGAGGAGCGGGGGCGAGAAGGAGTTGAAGGACGCGCCGTGGTGGTTTCTGGAGGAGCTGAGGACGGGACGGGAGGGCGTACCATGGGCGGGTAAATGAGCAAGTGGTTGTGGAAAAAGGTATGATTTGGAGGGGAGGGTTATTATAGGTGATGGGTGCACATAAGAACGCTGACCGGGGTCGAGGAGGACACGATTTTTAGATGGTGTAATACATACAGCCCCGTGGTGTCGGAGCCCATGCGCGTGGCGATCATGCTACATTAACCCCCATGCCACAGTGATAGTCCAAATCAGCAAACAGCTGAGTATAATCGTCGCTCGAGCCCATAAACTCGTCCCACAGTCCATCAAAGTCAACATGGGCGTCACCCGGACCTGCAACTGGAGCCAGCCCGCCATCCACATCACTCAATACCTCGGTTTCACCAAAAGTCTGGGAGTGCCCATGCCCAGCAGCTCCTTTGCCAGTAGTCTCCTTTCTTTCTTTCCCTTCCAGACGCTCCAGCATCTCATCCCCGTCAACTCCCTGAACCTGGTACCGCCGCAGAAGGCTGACGAGGTTCCGGAGCAGTCGAGCCGCCACGGGAGACTCGGCTCCGAGGGCGGCAAGGACACGGCAGGCGTTGGTGAGCTCGGCGTGGACTGCCGTCCGGTCAGGCTCTTCGGCCCCGCTGTCGCCGAGCTGTCGTCGTGCAGGGCTGTTGTCGGGCCCAGAGCTGGCACCGGCGTAAAAGGCCAGAACGGTGCACGCCACAAACATATGGTTGATGATGTGGCCGAGGCGATGGGCCGAGAGACCGCTCCGAGGACGCATCTTCTCGATCTGCCGTGGCTCGCTGCCGGTGTCACTTCTTCGAGCCGCGTCCAGGGATGCCTCGAGGATGCCGACCGAGATGCAGACGCTCTTACGGCTACATTGCAGGCATATGTCGCGAGACGGTTGGTGTCGGGGGTTTGCGCTGATGTGCTGCTGTAGAAAAAAGGGGCGATGGAGCCGAGCTCGACGGGACAGCAGACAAAGCTGCAAGATGGCGCCCTGCAACTGGAAGCTGTCGAGCTTTTCGGGCTGAAAGGGACTGGGAATCTGAAAGAAGGGCGGCATGTCCATAAATGCCTGCTCAAACAGGCGGTCCAGGGCGACCACGGTGTTGTAGTCGTCTGGCATATCAACGTCGGGGCTCCCAGGGGGACGAGCGTCCAGGGTGGTTCTGACGATCTCCCCGATACGGATCCTCTGCAGAACGAAGGACATCTGAGTGGGTACATTGAGAGGGGCAGTCATCGAGTCGTCCCAGGTAGCGACATCGTTGTCGTTCAGATTTCTGGGATACCTCACGTTCATGTGTCGGGGTTGTATGGAATAAGTGCCTTCGTATGGGCCCCCTACGGAGCCAAGCATCCTTCATGTAGCCAGTCAGTCTACGTGTCTTTTCAGGTACTATCACTCAAGCTTTGGCTCACCAGTCCGTGACAGCGAGATGCCACCAGAGTCGGCGCTTGACTTCGCGCGTGACGCGGTCTTCGCTGCGGTCCGCCTTGGGGCTGTCAACAAGATGCATCGACAGCTCGCGGGCGGCCGTGATAGCCGTGTAGTGCAAAAACCTGAAATAGGCGGAACCGCCTTCAGCATTCAGTGTCGCGTACGAGAGCAGCGCCCAGGTCTGCGCGCCCTCCAGCGTGCTGCCGTCCGAAGCTTGAGTTCTGGTGAGGATCTCGAATGACCACTTCCGCCAGATCTCCCAGAGCTGTGTCGCCTCTCTGACCGAGGCGAACCGGGCGTGACGGCCCGCGTCTGGCTGCCAGAGCCAGGCACTGACTGCGCTGATGCACAGGATCAGGGCAGCCACTTGGGGCCTGACATGGCCGCCGCGAGAAAGCTGGTCGTAAAACTCAGACACAATTGTCCGGGTTGTGGTTGAGTGGATTATTGGGAGAAGGGGAAAGGCGTGATCGAGATAGTCCTGCAACAAGGCCAAAGCCTGCTCACGAGGCATCATCGGGATAAGCCTGGGTTGGGTTGCAGCGTCATGGTTCGTCGAGGTCGCATTTTGAAACTGGGGACAGGAGCCTGGGAAGGCGGTAGGACACGGAGTTGGGGAAATCGCAAACTTGAAAGAGCCTGAAAGATCCTCGAGCTATTTGGAGGTAAGTCAAAATTTTGGACTTCCTCAACTTAGGGGCTGTTCAAACTTGGATTTTCAAAGGGCCCAGAAAATCGTACATCGCAATAGTCATAATTCGCCGATGTCTCATGTAGTGTCTTTGCTGCGTCGAGAAGTTGGCTGTGCTCCTCCGCCGTGGCGGACGATACTGGAGTGTTAGCAAGAGGGCCATAGGAGTTCAGGTTGTGCCCTTGGTGCCTCGCCGGCGACCGCTCGCTGTTGAAGACGGCTTCCTCTAACGCATTCAGTCTGCGCAGAACGTCTTCACTCGACAGCGCCCCGTGACTGAAAACCGCAAGGTACCTCTGTTAGTCCTGAACCACGCAGCAGAACGCGGTGGTCACACAAACCTTTGATCAACCACAACCCTCTTTGCGCTTGGCTGCCGATGACAAGGTAGGCCCCGGACGGCGCAACTGGAGCAGGGCTCGCTCCGGTCGCATTTGAGCTTCCTCTTCCGGCAAGAGTCGCATGATATCTGTGGCTGACGCTGTCCACGCTGCGGCTCTTCGGCCACATACGCTGCTCTCCGCTTCATGGTAGACATCCTACGGGTATGTTCGTCTTCGAGTGTCGAGAAAAGGTGATGGATACAGTGAATTGCCGGAGCTTGCCCTCCTGAGAACACCATGGCGCGGAAGGCCCCGGAAAATCCGCGGATATCCGCGGATCACCCCCCTCGCCCTTGCAAGTCAGCAGGGGGGTAAATAAAACTGTCCGGTTCAAAAGTAAAAAATAAAAGAGAAAAACTTCTGATGAGTTATCCCGTCGGTAATGATGAGGTCTGTCTGATACGACAGCGCCCGGTGTGCAGTACACTTTTGTGGCTGGAGTTTCCTTTCTTGCATACGTAGTCAGTCAGGGTGTCGGCACGAACAGAAAAGAATTTATTACAGTTGAAGAAACATGGAAGTGGAAAAGGCACATGAAATAGAGATTTCTGTGGAAGGAGCCAAATTAAATCAATGCCTATGTGACATGTAGGCGAACACAGGACTCAGGGGTTGTAAGCCGCTGAGGTCCAAACCAGACTGAAGTGGTGAAAGAGGGGTCCATCTCAAAGCATCTTAGGTAGTCACCGGCGGTAAGTAAGGTAAGTATTCAGGTATCGTATTTAGCCTTCCCTCTGGTCCATCTCCTTGACAACAGTACCAAGGAAGAGCGGTGGCCTCTTTGTCGGAATTTGAAGTGGGAACCCGCACAGCGCCAGCGTCTAGACCTGCAAGTACGGGGTGACCTACACACGGCTGCAGCCTTCCTCGGGGGTGACAGGTGTCGCGTTACCATCCACTGCAATCCGCACGTGGATTTCGAGGCGGCAAGCCTTGAGACGCTCTAATCAGGTTCGCCAGAGGTATACGAGCGGGCCGGGTTGACCAACGTTGAGATCATCCCATATGAACAGATGAGAGCAGTGCAGGAGGATACCGATTCTGGAAAGAGTTCCTGGAAGATCCGTCCCTTGCCGTTGTCAAGGCTGTGAAAAGAAATGAAACCGAGCGGCGCACCGACCCAGCCGAGAGTTTGGGATGCTGAGTAGTAGTAAGTACCGGCCATCGGGTCCAGAGAGGGCTGCCAGTTAATGTAGAATAGCAAATGGAGACTGGCTGAAAGCTAGCACAAATGTCTCAATCCCGTAAGGTAGCGTCGACAAAGAAGGCTCATGACCTGAACCGTTTGCTCGCCTCGGCGAACGACATGCCTTTCTGGATCTCGACGGCCATCTTGGAGTCTGCTTCGACTTGGTTCGCCATGAGCGGCAGAGCCTGCTCAGCAAGGCCCCTGGGCAGCACAACGACTCCATTCACGTCGCCAACCAGGTAATCCCCGGGGTTGATGATGATGTCTTGGCCGTCATTGCGGACCTTTACAGGTTCGTTAACGGCAACGACCTTGAATAGTGGCGCTGGCGGCGTTGTGCCCACATCACGAGCGAATACCTGCGTGTTGGTTAGATGTCAGTGCCCTAGTTTCCTCTGGTGCAAGGAAACGGGGATACACACTGGATAGTTCAGGGCTCTTTGCTCCTGCACATCGCGGAAACGACCATCGATGATAGAACCCACAGCACCGCTGGCTTTCGCCCTTGTAGACATCAAGCCTCCATAGAGGGCATTGGACGTGTTGGGCGTGCATGACACAAAGACAACAGCGCCGGCAGGAACAGAGTCAATCTGAATGCATAAATGCTCAGTCCCTGACTCGGCGATCCCACAAGTGAAAAGAAGCCTGCGGCCGGATGCGACTAACGTAGTGACTAGGCCACTTGGGCCTTTCGTCGTCCTTTGGCGCATATTGGACGGTATATGCTGGGCCGACTATCTTTGTGTCCCCGTCCTGGCGCTGCGGCGACCACATGGTGATGCCAGGTAGGAATCCTCCGTTGTGGATCTTGAGCTTGACCAGGGCGTCGGCGACATCACATCTACAGTAGTGGTGTGTAAGCACTCGCAAGCCAGTATGGCAGCGTTCCTCACGCACGTCGTGTACTCCTGCAGCGCCTTCACTATGGGGTCCTCGTCGGTTGGCCTCCCCGAGGTCATGCTGGAAGACAATTTCACTGGCAGCCGAAGTCTGGGATTTCGCGTCGGCACAAGGTTTTGAGGACGATGCTCAACTTGCAGCGAAGCCTTCACTTGGAGTGATAGCAAAACAGTTCGAGCCAAGCGCCCAATACCAATTGCATACATGGGCAATGTTTAATCGAAGCCGACGGTTGATGAGCGTGAGTGGTGATCAATGAATGTGGTTGTTGTTGGCATGTGCAAGTGGGGCCGCATGAGCCGATCCAAATCCGAGTCCCGGTCAGGTTCCGTTTACATCCGGAAGCCGGAGCCACGTCATGTTCATCAGCCGCGTTTCATCTGCGAAAGCCAGGCTGTGGTCTAATGAGAGCAAAGGAAAATTCCATCTTGCAATTATGGCTGCCGGCAACGGACCATCAGTCGTAAGCGACCCTGCCAAAAGCCAGTGAGCCTGCCGCCTACGGTCGTTCACTTCAACTGAGTGTCGCTTGTTGAAGCGAATTCTCAACAGCTGCAAAAGTCAGCTGCAAAACTCACATTGCAAAGGGCATGGCCTACATAGTAGAGAACAGTCAGCAGCGTAGCACGGTCAATCTCGGCGGACGATTGGGCAGCAAGCGACCCCCAACAGGAGGTGCCACGGATCGATGTGAGATCCGATCCTTCATGGTTCCAAGAATCGGGTCGTGCTCCAGGATTGGCGTAAAATCGGCCGCAGCCAGACTCGCGGCTGGCAGGTCAGGGAGCGTGGTGATATGAGATGGTGGGCATGATCCTTTGGCGGTCAGGAACCGAGACCTGTTTGCTGCAAGGTACGGAAGTACTGTACAAACCGTCGGGTGCAATGATACGGAGACGCTGCAGTGGCTTGAGACTGTAGGGATGACAATAAGCCGAGCCCAGCTCACGGTTAACGTTAGGAATCTTGACATTATGGTTTCCCGATGCTGGTGACGATTCCGAAGAACACAGAGCAACAACACCCCAATTCAAAACCTAGGTTAGAAATTGGGTCCAGGGTGTTCCGTTCAATGCAACCAGCCCGGGCAATGAATGCTGAGTGATTTCCAAACGAGACCTCTGCCTGCAAGCCGATGGGAGAATGATGCAGAAGATGGGGCAGTGCCGTCTCCTGACGAACCAGCCACCCGGAACCACCACGTCCACGGATTGCCAGCTTACATTCTGCATTGCAAGGCAGACAGCGGGGCAAAAACTCTGGTCTCTATCCGTATCTGTTCTCCGTACCGTTTGACCAGCAACCTCCGGGGTTGGCGGAGGAGACCGAAGTCCACGAAAGTTGACGACTTCTCTGAACTGCTTGCGGCGCATTTGTCCCGCCTGGGTTCCATAGAGAAATGCGTGCCGTTTCGATCGCTGTTTCTGACAGCTACCATATAGGAGATGGAGGTAGAGGCAGCAAGAGCTGCGGATGGGAACCTTAACCTCACTGTCACGTCACATCATCTCAGAGTTGGAAAGTTCCACGAGCCGACAGGTAGAAGGAACCTGAAGCCCTGTGGGTGTGGGCCCCAAACCTGACGTTTGATGGCTTCGATCTCTGGTCGCTGCCCCGGCGCTAATCGCGTAGCCTTACCGGAACCAGTAAGCGGGCATCCTTGCAGCAGTGCCTCGGAGCCTTCACGTCGTATCTCATAGCCAAAAAGAACGACCCATGGCGCCAGGCTGACGACTTATTTTTCTTACCCTTCTCAATTCCTAGACTCGGTGTGTCTTGACCGTATTGTCCAATATTGACGTCCTACGCATTGTTGTGTTGTACTATCTTTCCGGGCTTCTTGTGTCGATCCACGCAGCGCCCAGCCTAAACGAGAAGCCAGTGGAAAACCCTCCCGGGACGGACGGTCCAGTACCACCATCACATCTTGTAACCTTCATTCTTACTGTACGGCCGAGGAACCACCCCCTTTTGGGGCATCGCACGATGCCGACGAGGTCTTGGACTTCGTAGCTGGGCAATCCGAATCATTCCTTGAGCCTTTGGTCCCGGCCTTGCCATCTTTCCAGCTACAATGTCCCCGCCATTTCTTCGAATGTCCGTACCAGTCCTAGTGCCGCTGCCAGCAGCCGACGATGGACTCAACACTCGGGGCTCGACGCTACAGCCGCGTGACGGCGGAGGGAGAAATACGCCGAACCAGGCTCAAGTAAGTCAATCACTGCGACCTAGTCTCTTCGTCTCCGCATTGACAGCCCTCTTGCAGATCGTCGTCATCGTCATAGGCGCCATCGCCATCGCTGCAATCCTCGCCTTCGTCTTCCGCCACTTCTACTATCGATACGCCCGCCGGAAACTCACCTACCAGCCCGCAGTCGACGAGGACGACGCCCCGAGCACCCGGGAAATCAACCGTCAGACTCAAGATGACCTCGAAGAAGCCCTAGCCGGCACCCAAACCCACACCGACGCACCGGCCGTCGATCGCACTACCTCGGTCCGCAGCGTCATGACGCTGCCGGCGTACCGGCCCAAAGCGACCGAAAACGAGCTCGTCCTCGGCCGGGAAGGCGAGCGCGACGGGATTGACATCGTCGTCGAGATGCGGACGGCCGAGGAGGAGGAAGCGCTGCGCGATGAGGAGATGGAGGCGCTGTACCGGATCCGGGCGGCGCGGCGACGCCAGATCGCCGACCGCGAGGAGCGCCGGCGACTGCGGCAGCAGGCGCGCGAGGCCCGCGACGCCGTGGCCCTGCGCGAGCTGCGCGAGGCGGCGCGCGACCGCGCGGTACAGAACGCAACCGAGATCGAGGAGCTTCGCCACTCGCACGACCGTATCCGTGAGACGCGGCAGCGCGCCGTGAGCAGTGTGTCGTATGCCGATGTCGGGATCGCCCGTTCCGATGGGACGCGGATCCGCGCGAGCAGTACCGAGAGCACTGAGAGGGTTGGGCTGCTGTCGGATGCGGCTAGTATCGCCGCTTCCGCGGATAGTTTGTTCCTGGGGCGGGATCGGAGCGCGAGCGCCACGCTGAGTATTGACACCTCGCGGATGATGGAAAGGCCAGATTCGCCCGGGTTGACGACGGGTGGGAGCGGAGTGTTTAGTTTTGCCGGGGCGGGGCGGTTGAGGTCGAGGTCGAGGTCGAGGGCGAATTCGGCTGCGACGACGCCAAGGGTGCCGACGCCGAGTTCTGGGAACACGCCGCATGCGGGATCGCCTCCGGAAATAATCGACGCTGAGGACGCGGATCTGGGTGACGCGGGGATGCCCCCGCCGGGATACGACGAAGTCAGCCTGGAGGACATCACACCGATGCACTCGCGCCGGAACTCAGATGTGTCCGGGAGGGTCAGCCCGTATCCGGACCCGCCGCCGAATTATCCGGGTCTTGGACCGGCCGAGAGGAGGAATAGCAGGCTGTCGGCGTACATGGGAGACCTGGCCTCGCATGCCCAGACACAAGCCGAGAGTGGTTCGGGGTCGGGAGCACACAGTGGGATTCCGAGGCTGCCCAGTCTCAGACTGAGCGGGGTGCCGCAGATTGTGATTGAGCCGTCGAGCGCGAGGCCTTGATGACCGCAAGGGAGGCACCATGCTAGAAGGAGGAAACAACGGTCAGGGGGCACGGTTCTCGGATGGGGTCGAGGGTATATCCCTGTATGGGAACGGCAGGGCATGTGTATATACGCACCGTTTCGTTCGATGCTGGTGGCAGCGGAGTTTGGGAATCTTGCATCTGGTTGGATTGGGTTCGTTGGTTGGAGTTGACGGGGGTTTTAATGGCGGCATGCATACATCAGTTTCTTCGTCAACTTTCACGAATCAACCTTGTTAAATTGTATGTACGGCTACACTTTTTGGTAGAAAGTATCAGTCAAGCATTCAAGAAGCACATCATCTACCTCTGGGAGAGCGAAGAATGGGTCTAAATGCGGCTTGCCTCTATGGAACAGATCCGTCGCCAGTCCACCCCGGTGGAACCTTGTTTACACTGAGATGCCCGAACACCCCCCGCTAGTGTCCTCTCTTGCCGCCACCAACTTCCAGAACAGAAACTGTATGAGCCACACTTTCATTGAAGATATGGTATAGTCAAGATCCGCAAACCTTCTGCCAGCAGAGACCGGATGCCCCACATTCCCGATTCTCCGGCCCCGCAGCCGAACGGAGACGGAACGAACCGGGGCCGACTTGGTCGTTCACGGGCTACGGTGCGCCTCCGACAGAGCCATTGTGCTACTCAGACACCTGTATCGTTGTTTTCTAGCTCCCTCGGCATCTGGTCGGGCATGTTGAGTAATAGGTAAAGAGTGTCTATATCACTAAACAAATGCTCTCGGCTCGGCTTCCCGTGATGGTGGGTCGGAACGGGTAATCCCACGTCTTTAGCACGCAATAAAAAAAGCCCTGACAAGGATTTTAATCAAACACTACCAGTACTCCGTAATACACCCTTCTGTCATCTGCCTGACAAACCAACCCCAACAACCTCAACAATTAACCAATGGACAGACGAACAGAAACCCATGCCGTACTAACTGGCTTCTCGGATCCGTTCAGAAAGCGATCAGTATGGACTGCCGATTACCAAAGAGCTCCAACAAACTGAAGCATGCTAAACCGGTTGGGGGAATGCGAGCCGCAAAAACGAGGGCGGGGAGGACTTCGGAGTTGCATCATGAGGGGCCAGAACCCATACCCTGGTTATTCCCGAACCACCGGTTGAGGATGATAAATGTTGTTTCTTACCTCGCGGTGAGTCAAGGGGAGGCGAGGATAAAATGGGTATCATGTTCCCGACGGGAAAAGTCAAACCAGACAACAGATGTGCTATGAGTCTTCAACACAGGGAGTCCTCCTCGATATCAGAAACAATTCGAGTTAGGTCCGAGGACAGTGTTAACACGAACATCGTCGGCATCAACCCTTTACCTGACATCCCTTCGAAGCCAAAACAGCACCACACCCCGAGCGGCCCGGCATCAGTTTAGGACGAGAAGCCGGCGCTCTCTCAGCAACGATGGACAGAGACCCGGAAAATACAGCGTCCGAGTCGGACCGGACAGAAAAAGGGCAGCCGGCCTCCCTCCAGATGGACGACGGCGGCAAGACCCCGGAACCAGCCACAGCAACACCACAACAACCCCCAACCTCCGGTCCAGATCCAATCCCCGACGGCGGCCTGACAGCCTGGTTGCAAGTGGTCGGGTCGGCCGCCATCCTGGTCAACACGTGGGGCGTTATCAACACCTTTGGCGTGTTCCAAGCGTACTACGAAACCGACCTCCTCCGCGACCACTCGTCGTCCGACATCTCGTGGATCGGCTCGACGCAGGCGTCACTGCTCTTCCTCGTCGGCGTCGTCGCCGGGCCGCTCTACGACATGGGCTACTTCCGGCACCTGCTGTTCGTGGGCCTGTTCCTGATCGTGTTTGGCCAGTTCATGACGTCGCTGTGTACCGAGTACTGGCAGGTCATGTTGGCGCAGGGCATCAGCCAGGGAGTGGGCATGGGCCTGACCTTCTTGCCGTCGGCGGCCATCCTGGGGCAATACTTCTCGCGGCACCGGGCGCTGGCGCTGGGCCTGTCGAGCGTCGGGTCGCCCGTGGCAGGGACCGTGTTCCCGATCCTCTTCAGCCGGGTGCTGCCCCGCGCTGGGTTCGGCTGGGCTACCCGGGCCATCGCCTTCATCCTGCTGGGCGTGTCGGCGGTCCCGATCGCCTTCATGCGCACGCGGGTGCCGCCCACGAGCAAGAGGGTGCTGGTGGACCGGACCGTGGTGAGGGACGTGCCATACCTGCTGTTCGTCGCCGGCGGGCTGTTCGCATTCCTCGTCCTGTACGTTCCGTTCTTTTATATCACGCTCTTCGCCACGTCGCACCATGTCACGAGTGACAGCTTCGCGCCGTACCTGGTCACGTTGCTCAACGTCGGGTCCATCTTTGGGCGCATCGTTCCCAACGCGCTCGCCGACCGCTGGGGGTCGATGAACATCATAATCGCGTGCGCGTTTTGCAGCGCGATCCTGATCTTTGGCTGGCTGGGGATTCACGACCTGGGGGGCGCCGTGGTGTATGCGCTGCTCTTTGGAGCCTTCTCCGGCGGCGTGGTTTCCCTTACACCGAGCGTGCTTGTCGGGCTCTCTCCCGACATGGGGCGCATGGGAGCTAGGATGGGGTTGGCCTTTGTGATCTCGGGCATAGCGATCCTCGTGGGGACCCCGATCGCCGGGGCAATTCTGGGCACCGAAGAGAGTCCCCAATGGTTGGGGACTATGCTATATGCGGCGTTTGGACTTCTGGTGGCGACCGTGTTCTATTCGGCGTCGAGAATCCTGTTGTATGCACGGAGTGGTAACCTCAAGGCTTGATATGTGGGACGATACCGTCGCCCGCCATGTTGGTCATCGTTTGGTGTTGAGAACTTTGCAGAGTTTTGACTAAGAAATATAGAGCCAGGTTGTGATATATGATGACATGATCATTTTCGAATCCCCCCCTGGCATGTCTGTGTTTCAGGCAGGTCTGTGTTTCCGAAACCAACCAGCACGCTTGAACATGCCAGGTGTGGTCAGTTGCTTTCTCGCACCGCTGCGTGCGGAGTCTGCTCCAGCGCCTGCGGAGACGGCCAAGTCCGTGTTATCGCTAGCCTCCAGGCAGCCGTGCCAAGTTGATGTTGCTGTCGTGCTCTGGCAGCGGGGGTATGTGTTTCGTGGTGTTGAGATCTGGCCCTTCATAGCGTGCCTCCGGCCGCTGAGAGGGGGTCTCCACTCAAACAATGCACCACACAGCGACCAAGCGCGAGTTGCGCTTGGGCCGCATCCCGATGCTCCTGGTACTCCCGAGGGACAACAAGAAGTGCTTTATGTACTGTAGCCGTGAAGCCGGCGAGGCTGGCAACCTGAGCAAGCTGAGTGGAAGTGCGGACTCGGAAGCGGCTCTGTGTCAGCCATGCCGACTGAAGTTCTGAACGGACTGCCGAGCGACTCAGTGTAGATTTGTCAGTGTGACTAAGGAGCGAAGCGTCGCGCCATCAAGGTTTTGCTGTGAGGCGATTGCTACGGCTGCTGTAAGCCCTTACTCAGCAATTTGGTAAACTGGAGCAAAGTAGCGGTGGGGTATGCGCGCGAGGGCGGAGGCATTTGTTGTCCATCGGCCAGATCGGAACCGCCCGAACCTTGTCTGCCATTCTCAGGGTCGTGGTTCGGCTGTTACATTGTTGCCATGCAACCTTGAAAGCCGGCAAGGACCTCTCTTCCCCACGCATGTACTCAGGGCTAAAAGTTAAGGCACCTTGTACCTTAATGGCAGGCGTGTGTTACAACAAAGGAAAGCAGAAAGCCGATCATAGCCCCTCTTGACGCTGGGTTTCCCCTCTTTGTCCGGGTACCGAGCTGCCAGGCTCATTGTGTTTGAGTGGATTATCCGATCATGACGAATGCAGGCCCGGGCTGCGTGCAACGGAAGGTCCCATGGAGCCTTCGAGATTTGCCAGGTCCAGGTCGGCATCTCTTGGACCTAGCGGGCAGTCTCAGACCCAGGCACCCGTGTATAAAGGTCGAGGTGTCTGAGTCCGTGTGAGATTTGTCTCACCATCAATCTCGCAAGCAGGACAATTCAACAATACCTTCTACCCATCCCCAAACCAACCAACCCAACTGGGTATCGCACACCATGGCTCCTAAGATCGCCATCGTCTTTGTAAGTTCTGTCCCCCGATGCCGGTGATCCTTTCACGCCCCGATGGTTTGTGGAACTAGCCGTTGGCCGGACAATGGTTGACACGTTGCAACAGTACTCGATGTACGGCCACATTCGGCAGCTTGCCGAGGCCGAGAAGGCGGGTATTGAGAAGGCTGGCGGTACTGCCGACCTCTACCAGTACGTTTGTTTGCACAGACTCCAGCAACAGACAGGGTGTGTGACATGAGACTGACAGCGTCACACAGAGTCCCGGAGACGCTCTCGCAGGAGGTGTTGGAAAAGATGCATGCTCCCGCCAAGCCGACCGACATCCCCGTCCTCGAGGATCCTAGCGTGCTGGAGAAATACGATGCCTTCCTGTTCGGCATCCCGACGCGGTACGGAAACTTCCCTGCGCAGTTCAAGGCCTTTTGGGACAAGACGGGCAAGCAGTGGTCGACGGGCGGCTTCTACGGCAAGTACGCCGGCCTCTTCATCTCGACCGCCAGCATGGGCGGTGGCCAGGAGTCGACAGCGATTGCCGCCATGTCGACCTTCGCCCACCACGGCATCATCTATGTGCCCCTCGGGTATGCCCCGGCGTTCGGTATCTTGACGGATCTCTCTGAGGCGCGCGGTGGCAGCGCGTGGGGCGCGGGCACATTTGCTGGCGGCGATGGCAGCAGGCAGCCGAGCGAGAAGGAGAAGCAACTGGCGACCATTCAGGGAGAGGAATTCTACAAGACGGTCGCCAAAGCTTTCGGTGCGTGACCAGTTAGTTGAATTGAGGAGAGCGGGAGAGAGAGTGGCCTTATCGCTAATGGGCGGTTGGAAGAGGGAGTAGAAAGAGAGGTGGTGACGACCGCAGCGTCTGACGTCAGGGAGCCGGCGAAGGCGCAGGAGGCGCAACATGGCAATGGCACTCCGGCAGCAAAGCAGAAGGAGGCCAAGGGAGGTCCTTGCGGGCTACCTGGAAAGTGTGTTATACAGTGAATTGACAAGAGATCGCAACGTTGGTGACTCCACTGCATTTTGCGTGACGAGTTGATTTGGAGGCAAGCATTTGAACTTTGAAGGTCAGATTGCTGGGGATAAAGCCGAAGTTCAAGCTTTTAGGTCACTGTAAAAATGGATTCAAAGTTCGTCAGTACCTGGGGTCAGGTACATTTACAATACCCAACCTAAGACCCATGAAGCAGTTACCGCAAAGCATCACAGGTCGCATGTTTAAGATGGTTCTTGGATGGGCGATGTTCAAATTAAGACATAACAGTCAGCCGCCAGTTCTTTCGCCCGCCTACAAAATGACCCTTTGTCAAAATCGGACGATGAGTTAACAATCAGGGTTAGGGTTGCTGCTCTCTCTCACTTTTATTCAGGTTTTCACTGTTTGCTCGGTTTCACATCCCAGAACAACCAACCAACACTTTGAGCAACTCACCACCAACACCTGAACCAAGACTTAAACCCAGCTATTTCCCACCACCTAAGACTATAACCAACCAAATTATGCTCCTCCGCAACGCCGCCTCTCAAGACCGGGACCCCGACATCTTCCACACCATGACCTCGCACAATCCCGCCGCATCCGACCCTCACCGTGACCAAGACATATCCCATGATCAACCAACCGAAAGCGACAGCAACAATCTAGACGACATCTGGGCCTCGGACGACCAACCCACCACCTACTCTCACCCCCACCCTCACCCTCATGGTCATCACCAACAATACTACACCCCGCCGCAAGAAGTAAGCGACATCCCGCGCCTCTCTCAGGCGCACACGACGGCGGGCTACCGCGACGGCATCACGCTCGCCAAGGCTCGCACCGCGCAGCAGGGTTTCGACGAGGGCTACGGCCTGGGCGCCACCATCGGCGCGCGCGCCGGCCAGCTGCTCGGCGTGCTGGAGGGGCTAGCGGCAGCCGTCGGGCTGCATGCGCTGTCTCTTTCCTCTTCCTCCTCCTCCTCATCCTCCCCCTCCTCCTCAGAGGAACTTCCACCATCGACCGGGACTGAGACTGGGTACTATGAGGGGAGTCCACCACAGTGGACCGGGCGGGACGAGGCGAGGCGGATCGAGGGGTTGCTGAATGAGGCGCGGCGCGAGTTGAGTGTGCAAGGGGTGTTTGACGGGGCGTTTTGGGCGGCGGATGGGAACTGGCGGTATGATGTTGGGGGCAGCGGCGGGGGGTTGGGCGAGGACGGGGTGGTGTTTTCGGACGTGGCCGAGGCGCATCCGCTGCTGAGGAAATGGGGAGGGATTGTGCGGGCGGAGGCGGCGCGGTATGGGGTGGATTGGGAGGTGTTGAAGGACGAGATCAGAGATGTGAAGAGTGGGGAGGACGAGGAAGACGAGCGGGAACGAGAGGAAAGGGCGAGGAAGGAGAGGGGAGGGCAGCCGGCTGCGAGGGGGAGGGAGGCGCTTGCATGGTAAGGGAAAGAGGTGATTTTGCGGATGAGCTGGGCGGTCTGCTGGCCACTGGTCGCCAACGGAAAGCCATCAAGGTCTTGGGCGCATTACAGGCCGACGAGGAAAGCATGGTTCCGGACGTTGCAGCAAGTGGCAGAGGAACTATTGGGGAGATGAGGGGCTGGAGGTGCATTGCATTTTTGGAGTCATAGGGCATTCGCAGGCAAAAGGAGGATTATTGATAGAGATGAGACTGCAAAGTCCTGTTATTGGACTGTATTCCGTTTTGCATACCTGGATTCGCCACAAGAGAACCTAGGTATCAATTGTTTGAGCGTCCCGTTCCTGATAACCATTGTCTCCAACAACTGGGCCACCGCATGACTCCCTCAGCCGAACTTCTTTTCAACCCTTTTCAACAACCCTGTAACGCCCCTCTCCAACTTCCCAGCTCCCTCCTCCAACTTCCCCTTCGTCTCCTGCTTCGGTTTGTACTGGCTCTCGGGTACGTAAAACTGCTGGTGCACCGCATACTGGCTCTGCACCTGCCCCGGCACCGCAGAAGGGGGCACGCCGGCCCCGGCAGCTGGCGGTGTTGGCGTCTGGGTGATGCCAGGCGCATACTGCGCGTGGCCGGGGAATGTCCCGACTCCATAAGGGCTCGCCAACCCTGGGCTTGCCAGTGGACTAGCGATGCCATGGACTGGCATAGTCGCGGCGCGGGAGATGCCTGGGTGCACAGGCGGTTGCTGGGACAGGCTAGCGGCTTGCCCGCCGAGGGAGCCAAACCCCTGGGCCGCAAACCCTGGTGAGGTGACGCTGTGTTGAGGCGGGCCTGGAAAGGTCGGTGCGCCGGGCGGGTGTTGAATGTTCGGCGGCGGGATACCGGGGCTGAGCGGGCCAAGACCGCTTGGGGCGAGGCCTGGTGAGAAGGGTGTCGCCGCGTCGTAGGCCAGCGTCTGGTGCAGAGGGTTCGCGATGCCATCATCAGGGGGCGGTGTCTTCTCGCGATGCCGTACTTGCTCGGGAGCAGGTGGCGCGGCCGGGTTGTAAGCCATGGGGACGATTGACTGGGGAGGCGGGGGTGGGGTGCCATCCGCCGTGCCGGAGACTGCAGACATTGGAGGACCCGGAAACGTCGGGCCTCCGACGGCATTGGACTGCAGACCAGCGGGCGTGTTCTGGAGGGAACCGGAGTCGGAGATGGCGGCCTGTTCGAGCTTCTGCACTACTGAGCTCACCTCGGCCGAGTGACGGGGCGGCGGCCCAGGCTCATCCTGGACCTCGAATTGGGCCGGAGGTAGCACGCGCCTGATGCCATTGACGAACTGCACGGCGTCCTGGGGCGTCCAGAAATAGATGTCGAGAGAGTGTAGCTTGTAATGGTATTTGTTCTGGTTATGGGGGTCGTAGGTTGGCAGATGCCACTCGTCGTTTCCCTCGACCTCTCCGACAATCAGTGTCACAAGGCATGTGTGCTTGTACGAGTAGTGAAGGTGGACCCTGTCAAGGTCTGGAGACTCGGAGATCAAGCCGCCTGATCAGCCCATGTCTTCGTTCGAGGAAGAGTAAGGCAGCGCGCTTACAGCCATCAAAAGCGTCCTGATCATCTGTCCCGACATGGTTGGCAATCTCCAAACGAGCGCGCCCCTGGTTCGCATCCTCAAACAGGTAGACGTAGGACCCTTTGTCGAACCGGTGATGAGGCGGGTTATCCGTCGGCGGACCGTAGAAGTAATGGACGTCTCCGTAACTTTGGGCGTGGTTAGGACAAGCCCAGGCTTGCGTCAGGGCTGAGAAGCTGCATGCGATACTCACAGCGTGGCTACGTTCTCCTCGCCCGGCCTGGCAGCCATGTTTGTGCTGGACCTCCGATTAGCCGAGAAGCTTCAGGAGTGGTCCAGGGGTCGGTCTGAACTCAGGATATCAAAAGTACGCTGCTAGATTAAGCCCGCGGGTGGTGGTGAAAAAGACACTCCTCCTTCAGCTTCAACTTCGAGACGGAGAATCAACGTAATAACAGTAAAGGCAGGAGATCGCTAGTAAGGGGAAGAGGAAGAAACCATGAGATGGCAAGGAACAAGCAGATACATGTGTGACCAGGAGCTTTCTGCCGGCCCCCTGTGCCATGCCTGAGCCATCGCAGGCTTTGGGAGTGCCCCGCGCACTTGTTGAAAGGATGGCACATCTGATCATCGAATCACGTCTCACAAACCTTTGATGATGCCGCCCCTGGTCCGGCCATTGAGCCGACACTTCAGCGCGAGAGAGCTCTGGGGTGGTGGCATTGAGCGAGCTTGCTGGGCGCTTAAAGTGGGATGGCAGCAAGCCAATCGAACGCACGCTGGTGGGGTTGGCGTGGTCTCTGGGCCTTGGTGATGGCAGCACAAGCCTCTTTGACGATCTATGGACCCCTGCAACTATCCGGGGCCTTTGCCAAAATTTCGGCCGCTGAACGGAAGGAACCGAATTGATCCACCGAAATTTACGACGCCGAAGATCAAGACACGACAGAGAGACGAAGTAGGGGAACTGACGGCTGCCGAGGACCATTTTTCACCCTACAAAAGTAAGTGGGCATCAGCTCCTTCACCCCCTGTCACTACTCAAAGGACCGCGACCTAACCATCGTCTCAAGCAGAAGGCTTCAAAACCGCCCACCGCGATCTCGACCATCAATCACCCCTCCTGAGGGGACAGCGACCCGAACCTCTGTCGCCGAATCAGCCCCTTCCGCATAAGCATCCCGAGGCCCCCTGCATCCCCGAACCACCTCATAAGTAGGAAAAGAAACAACACACAGCCACCACAATGGGCATCGCCTCGATAACCAACGCCTGCGTGCACCTCCAAAACGCCGCCCGCGCACGGCTGGGCCTGACCTCGATTCCCAACACAAAATACAATTTGCGCCTCGCGCTGGCGATGCACCGCGCGGGGCTCATCGCGTCCGTCACACGAGGCGGCCCGCGCCCGCCGCCGCCCGAGGCGTTGTTGGCGACCGAGACGGAGCCCGTCACGTTCGAGAACGTGGCGACTCGGCGGCTGTGGATTGGGCTCAAGTACTGGAACAACCAGCCCGTGATACGCAACGTGTCGCCCGTGTCCAAGCCGAGCCGGCTCGTCACGGCGCAGTTGGACGAGCTCTCCCGCGTCGCCAGGGGGCTGAGCGTGCAGCAGCTCAAGGGGCTGAACCTGGGGGAGACCATGTTTTTGAGTACGGACCGCGGCGTGCTCGAGGTGCGGGAGGCGCTGGCGAAGAAGGTTGGCGGGCTGATCCTTTGCCGAGTTTCATGAGTTCGATCGGCTAGGATTGTGAAAGGGATGAGTGCGGTGTTTTGAGCTAAGAGAAGGGGGAGACGAGAGGATGGAGGTTCTGTATGATGCAGCCAGGCAAGATGGACGGAACATGTCGAAGGTCGAGGCATATCTGCGCGTCAAGCCAGAATTTGGACAGCTTTCCAGCCTCGCAGCACTGGACGTACGAGCGGACGCCTGTAAACAATGACCAAATGTACCATATCTTTCACAGTCCAATAGAATGTAAGCAAATAGAGTGCATTCCTCTAACGCTCAAACGCCAGCCCTAGAGGCTAGCTACTCTACCTTACACGCTCCGTCACCAACTCGCCCGCTTACAAAAAGACACTTCCTTTTCCCACCAGGTATCATGAAACAGGGTGTCTGCCAACAAACGCTATGCTCCCCCTACAGAAGCGTAGACAGAGACGAAATTAAAAATAATACAGAATCGCTGAAACACAACCTGCCGCAGGCGGTTGAGTAAGACCGCTTGAATAAAAACCACTCAGACAACCGTTGAGTCCTCACCGTTTTCACTCTTCTCTTCCGTGCCCGCGTCGGCAGCGGCACCTTCGGTCTCGTGATGCTCCGCGACAGCGGCGTCCCTCTTCTCGATGTCGACATCGGCAATTGACTCCTCAGCGACACCCTCAACCTTGGCCTTGGCGTTTTCCTTGGAGCCCTCGGCGGCCGCTGCGTCAGAAGCTTGAAGGAGCGCGGCTTCATCACCAGCCTTTTGAGCGGCAGTAACATCCTGATCGGCAGTCTCGCCTTGCACTGCGGCGGGAGCTGCCTTTCCGGTCGAAATTTTCGGGTTCACTTCGCTAGGCAAGCTGGCCTCAGCCTCGGCGGTCTCGGCTGGCTCAGCCACTTCACCGGCCGCCGTAGCATGCTCAGCTCCAGCTGCCGTTTGATCGGCAGAGAAAGGCTTTGACCGCGCCAAGGACGGAGTCCCCGCTGCCTTCTTGACCGGCTTCACTGCTGCCGCTGGCTTCTTGGGCACCGACGCCGGCTTCCACGGCGGAGTGGTCTGCACCTTTTCGGTCGTCTTGGAAGCGGATGCTGCCGTCGGGCGCATCATGCGCGCGAGGAACCCTTGGTCAATCTCCTTCTCCTTTTTCGTCGGCGGGTGGTCTTTCGCGGGTTGTTTCGGGGGCAGACCCAAGCTTGGCCGGGGTCGGTTGACCGTCGAGCTCTGCCGCTTGAGACCTTTCGTTGAAGCTGGCTTATGGGCCGCGCTCCCCGCCGTCGAGGCGCTCGCTCTGCTAGCCGGGCGTCCATGAGAGTCGGCAGGGAGGGTGGCGCCACTCGCGCGAGACAGGGATTGTCGCGGAGCGTTGATCTTGGAGCCCGACGACGCGGTGTGCGTGGTGAGGCCGGGAGGAAGCTTGACGGGGCGGGTCGGAGACTTGACCCTTGGCTTCACGAAGCCGGTCGACGGGGACGGCTGAAGAGAAGGCGGCTTGTTGACAGAAGATGGGCCCGCAGGCTTCGGAGTGGCGGTCGCTCGAGGGGTCACTGGTTTCTCAGGCGGCTGAGCCTTCTTTTCTGGCGTTGTCTTGACAACCGGATAGTGAGTTGATGTCATGGCAGGCGTCCTCAGTCCCTTGTGGGCTGCCGGGGAGTTTTCCGGCTTTGATGTTGATTTGTTCGCCGAGGGCGCTGGGAGGGGTGTCGGTACTGGTTTCGTGGTGCGTGTGCCGGGCTTGCTCGTTTCATTCGCCTTGGCCTTTGGTGGATCCTGTCCGCTTCCTGTTCCGTTGGTTTCTTTTGCTTTCGGCGTGGTAGAGCCACTTGAGGACCCTGGACTCTTGGTTCCCCCATTCGGCGCGGGCTCCTTGGACCCAGCGTCAGGGCCTGGTACTGGCTCAGCCTTTGTGATTTTCTTCTCTACTAGAACAGACGGAGCCGCATCCTTGCTTTCAGCATCTGCTTGCGGGGACCGGGCGATGGCCTGAGTCTGGAGTCCCATCCTAGCAGGCGATTTCGTCAACATGCCGAAGGGGTTCGGCCCTTCGTTCCCGGTGACGGGCGTCGTCACGTTGCTGTCACCGCTCTGTTTCCGAAGCGCCGAAATGGAGTCCTGGCTGCCCTCGCGCTGAATGCCCATCCTACCGTCCTTTTCAATCGCGATGAAGCTCGTTCGGATCTTGGAGAGGGGTCTTGGAGAGTCGCCGGGTCCTGAGGGTTGTGTTAGCTTCAAGGCTTGAGCGAGTAGAATTGCGCAAGGCGCGTAGGCCAGGAAACAACAATAAGCGGGAAGGCTACTGCCTTACTATGTGGAATGCCAGGCGACCTGCCTCTGTCCGGGGGACTGGTTTCCCCCTTCTGTTCAAACATAGCCCGAAGGTTCTTGACCGCGCTCATGGTTGCGATTTCTGGAGCAATGCGCCCAGATACCTTTAGCTGGCCACCAAAAAAAGAAAATGGTAGATAGCCGCCCGTGGAAGGGGCAAAGGAGCCGTTGCTGAGTTGCGGAGAGGTTGTCGTCTGTGTCGGGGTCAGGCAGGTGTAGTCTGGGAAACACCCCTTTTGGGCTCGAGCTCCATGCAAGAGCGCGTCGTACCTTCAGCCAACCTAGAGCTTCGGGGCAACTCGACCAATGGAATGGCGACCTTTGTGCGCTGCTGCCGGTTGGTGGACCTCGCGACGACGAGTCAAATGCGCGAGAAGGGACAGATTTGCGACGAGCTAAATAACGTTAAAGATGGAGGGACGACGAGAAGGCGAGCACACGCGGGTACTCAAAGCTCGTGGTGCCACCCTACAAAAATGCGAGGTGTCTCAAATTAGAAGAGACAATTTGGGCATGGATTGAATTCCAGGGGGTCTTGTTGCCGAGCCCTCCCAGGTGAGTTTGAATATTCGATATACAGGCAACAATTGATTTGGATGATATAGGATGCGCCGTCATGCACCAGCTCAGAACTGCTGGATTGACGGAGGAAAAGGGCCCGGGTTGACAGTCCCAACACGGCCGCGTCCTTGTTGGCCAACTGTTATGTGAGAAGGGAAGCTCTCAAGCTGTGTGTGTCGTGTTTCAGAGATGCGGCAACCCAAGCTCTCGGTCTTGGCAGACAAACTGACCCGGCATTGAGGACCCTGTGTTATGGCAGTGGGTCTGTCCACGACCCTTGTCAAATGACACAACGGCAACCCGACGGTCGTGACGAGATTACCGGAAGTACACGCGGTGGCCAAAGCCGAATGGGGAATCCTAAAGAGGCATGTTCACAGTCGCTGATGGATGATGAAAGAGGCCTGCCGGATGAGTTGAGGAAGGGGAGCGATTACAATTCCGGAGTGGATAGCGAGCCATCATCAGATTAGACTCGAGTCTGGACTCAACCATCAACTTCGCCTTGAGAAACATCATAGGTCGGGAACGGAACAGCGAGCCTCGCGCCTGCAAGCTGCCTGCATTAGAAGAGTCGGCGGGCAGAAAAGTGATCGGGTGCTTAGATGAAAGAACAAGTGGTGAACTCCCCCGACATCGCAAAGCCAGGACTCGAGTGGGAGTGGAGGAGATGTCGAGTTGCTTTGCTCATTGGGCTTCTGAGCATAAAGTATTGTTGATCAAGAAAGCGAATTATTGCCAGCCTACACCGTACTGTGACAGCTATGAAACTGTAGAGGAAAGCTCAGAGAAGATTCGATTTCCATTCGTCTTCGGAACATGCTGTTTCGTCGCTGAGAGGGCAGCTGCCCAATCGGTTACAACCTCCGATCCCGGCCGGCTCATCGTCTTCTGTACAATCGAGCTCTCGGCTGCCATAAAAAAAAAGTTGCAACAGTTGAGCCAACTCACTGGGAAACGCCAATTGAAGCGCAGCCATGGCAGCTCGGACTCTTAGAATCGGTAAGCAGCTAACAACACCCGGAGTTCTCAAGATTATCCACAGTCGTCTTCCCATTTGCCCAATGTCGAGTTGGCTGACCTCCTTCTCCAGGTCTCATCTCCGGCGATGGCATCGGCAAGGAGGTCATCCCCGCCGGTCGGCGCATTCTCGAAGCCCTTCCCGCGTCGCTCGGTTTGAAGTTCGAGTTCGTCGACCTCAAAGCGGGCTGGGAAACGTTCCAGGAGCAAGGCGTGGCGCTGCCGGACGAGACGGTATCGATTCTCAAATCCGACTGCGACGGCGCGCTCTTCGGCGCCGTCAGCTCCCCGACCACGGCCGTCAAGGGCTACTCGTCGCCCATCGTGGCACTGCGAAAGAAGCTCGACCTGTACGCCAACGTGCGGCCCGTCAAGACGGTCGTGTCGGCGCCCAGGCCCATCGACATGGTCATTGTGCGCGAGAACACCGAGGACCTGTACGTCAAGGAGGAGACGACGCGCGACACACCCGACGGCAAGGTCGCCGAGGCCGTCAAGCGCATCTCGCAGCGCGCCAGCAGCCGCATCGCCACCATCGCCGGCGAGATCGCCCTGCGCCGCCAAAAGATCCGTGCCGCCGGGTCGCCCAGCATCCACAAGGGCCCGCTCGTCACCGTGACGCACAAGTCCAACGTGCTGTCGCAGACCGACGGCCTGTTCCGCTCAACGGCGCGCGAGGCGCTCGCCGTGCCGCGGTTCGGGGAGGTCGCCGTCGAGGAGCAGATTGTCGACTCGATGGTGTACAAGCTGTTCCGGCAGCCCGAGGCGTACGACGTGATTGTTGCGCCCAACCTGTACGGCGACATCCTGTCCGACGGCGCCGCCGCGTTAGTGGGGTCGCTGGGTCTGGTGCCCAGCGCCAACGTCGGCGAGGGTTTCGCCATTGGCGAGCCGTGCCACGGCAGCGCACCCGATATCCAGGGCCAGGGCATCGCCAATCCGATCGCCACGCTCCGCAGCGCCGCGCTGATGCTCGAGTTCCTCAATGAGGAGGCTGCCGCCGCCAAGATTTACGCTGCCGTTGATGCCAACCTTGAGGAAGGCAAGCTGCTCAGCCCAGATTTGGGCGGTACTGCCAAGACGGAGGAGGTTGTCCAGGATATCCTCCGCCGTCTGTAAACTAAGGTCGGTGCTTGGCTTAGGAGGAACATGCAGGACTTCAAGGCAACTGGCTGTTGTAGTGATACCTGTCGTTTGTACATAACTGGTGTCTATGGGGATAAATAAAAGGGAAGCATAGGTATTAACTCCCCAATCTGCGGCGGCTAATTTCCAATATGAATACCACGTGGCTTGATAATTCAGAGCAGTGACCCTCCAGAACATGAAGCAGGATGGTATCATCCCATGATTACAGTACCCAATCTCCAACCGCAAGCTGTATCGTGTATCATATAGTACAACCCTTATACGTACAAACCCAGGCTACAAATGCAAGCCGGCCCCTGTATCTTGTGGCGCCAGTCCCAGCGACATGACCATCTACCCGTGATCTATCCCAGAAGTAACCTGTACACTTCACCTTGTGCGTGTGGGGGGATAATTTCCCGACGCGAAGGTGAGGGAACTCTTCCCATCATCAAGACATACCAACTCCCGGCTTCCTAGTCAGGGCCGAGGATGGGTTGTGTGCCCGGCATCATATATGAGGTAAGGCAAGCAGAAACCAACCAACCTGCTAGTTTACTTGGTCCGCTTGGCCTCCAACTCCTTCTGGTGTGCCGCAACCAGCTCCTTCCTGTTGTTGTGAGACACATCGGTCAGCACCCATCTCAAAGACGACGCACATAGTATGTAAGGGCAGGTACTTACTGCAGATGCGGCGGCGCCGCAGCGTAGTGGCTAAACTCCATGCTGAACTCACCCTTGCCCTGTGTGGCGGCGCGCAGGTGCGTGCTGAAGCCAAACATGGCGTTCAAGCTGCACTCGGCAATCATGGTGAACTCGTCGGCGCCGACCTCGGTATCCACAATGGAGCCGCGCTTGTTCATCAGCATGAGGACGTTACCCTGGAACTCGGCAGGCGCGGTGATGGTCGTCTTCATGAGCGGCTCAAGCACGGTGCCGCCGGCCTCGGTGAAGGCCTTGCGGAAGGCCATCTGCGTAGCCAGGTTGAAGGCGTAGTCACTGGAGTCGGTGACGTGGGTGGCACCATCCGTGATGACCATGGATGCGCCGATGACCTTGTGGCCCAGCAGCGGACCCTTGATACAGGCCTCGTCGAAGCCCTTCCCGCAGGCGGCCAGGTACTTGTCAGGGATGGTGCCGCCAACAACGCGCTCCTCGAACTTGTTGGCCTCGGGATTCTCGGCGTTGGGCTCGATCCAGCCCATCACGCGGGCGTAGTCGCCAGGGCCGCCCGTCTGGCGCTTGAGGAGGTAGTCGAAGTCGGCGCGCTTGCTGATGGTTTCGCGGTAGGCCACGCGGGGCTTGCCCGTCTCGCATTCGACCTTGTACTCACGGCGCAGGCGCTCGACGTAGATGTCGAGATGTAGTTCACCCATGCCGCTGATAATGGTCTCTTCGGACTCCTCGTCGACGTGCAGGCGGAAAGTCGGATCCTCGCGCATGAATCGGTTCATGGCTTTGCTGAAGGCGTCTGCGTCGCTGCTGCGCTTGGGCTTGATGCTGAGCGACATAACCGACTCGGGCACGAACATAGAGCTCATGCCGTAAGGCAGGCGGCCGTCTGTAAAGGTGTCGCCAGAGGCGCACTCGACACCGAACACGGCGCAAATCTCACCGGCACCAATCTCGGAGACATCTTCCATCTCGTTCGAGTGCATGCGCACAATACGAGGGATGCGAACCTTCTTGTCATTGCGCGAATTATACAGGTATTGGCCCTTCTTGAGCGAGCCTTGGTAGACTCGAATGTAAGTCAACTGGCCGTAAGGGTTCTCTTCGAGCTTGAAGGCGAGGCCGACGAATGGGAGGGAGTTATAAGGCAGAAGTTTCACGGGTTGTTCCCCCTTGGACCGGTCGAGGGCGGTGTTGTCAACGTTGGAGGGGTTCGGGAGATAATCGCAAACAGCATCCAGCATGGGCTGGATACACTTGTCGGCCAGGGCAGATCCCATGAGCACGGGGGTAAACTTGAGGCTGATGGTAGCCCGGCGAATGGCCGCCTTGATCTGCTCTGGCGTGGGAGTCTTCTCCTCGAGGAACATCTCGGCAATCTCATCGTCGACATCAGCCAGCTTCTCAATCAGTTCCTGCCTCTTCTGTTCGGCAAGCTCCCTGAGATGCTCCGGTATCGTGTTCGAGACCTTGACGTTGATGCCCCGCTGACCGTCGTTTCGGATGGACCTCATGTGGATCAGGTCGACGACACCCTCGAACTCCTTCTCGGAACCAATCGGGATCTGGACCGCCGCGGCGGCAATCTTGAGCTTGGAGTTGATCATCTCAACCGCCTTGAACGGGTTGGCGCCCATGCGGTCCATCTTGTTGACGAAGCTGATGCGCGGCACGTTGTAGCGCTTCATCTGCCTGTCGACGGTGATGGTCTGACTCTGCACACCGCTGACGGCGCAGAGCACCATGACAGCGCCGTCCAGCACTCTCATGGCACGCTCGACCTCGATGGTGAAGTCGATGTGGCCAGGCGTGTCAATCAAGTTGAAATGGTACGTCTCTTCCTTGCCGTTTTCCGTCTTCTTCCAGTCGGCAAAGGTGGCAGCGGACTGAATGGTGATGCCTCTTTCCCGCTCGAGCTCCATGGAGTCCATCTTGGCGCCGACGCCATCGCGCCCCCTGACCTCGTGGATCGCCTTCACACGGCCGGTATAGAAGAGAATGCGTTCGGTCACGGTGGTCTTGCCGCTGTCGATGTGTGCCTGTCGAGCTGCTCAGTGATGGTGTCCCTGCGCTAGCCCCACCCTCACCCTCTTTGTGTTCAGACATACTGCAATACCAATATTTCGAAGCATCGACAACCTCTTTTTCTCCTCGGGCGTCATGCGGGCGGCGGCGGCTTCGGGGGTCATGTTGGCGGCGGCGAGCTCCTTGGCCTGCTTCAACCTGGACAGCACATGCGTCAGCTCTCGCCGTGGTCCAATGAATTCAACCAAGCCCAAAAGGGACGTACGCAGCCTCTGCGGCGCTTGAGGCGCGGGAGACGGGACTCCTGCTGAAGTGCCGGAGGCCACTGAGACGGGAGTTGTAGCATTGCGCTGCCGGCGAGTTGGCGGCGGCGACTCGGCTGGTCAGACCGGCATAGCGAACTGCTTGCCTGGAGCCCACAGCGCAGCCGCTGTTCAGCGCAGCCACTGCCCGTATCACCCGCATCTTGACGAAAGACAGCGGAAGAAAGGAATGACTGGGCAAACGAAGGAGGTTCCAAAAGATGGGGAAGCCTCCGACACTCTCGCTGCTGTGGACTGAGTGTGTCTCGGCACCCCAGCCCGCGAAATTTTATAGTGGAGCCGAGGCAGGCACCGCGAAGATCAGTCTATCCCGGCTTCCGGTCATGCAGATCGCAAGGGTCCTCGACCACTGAACATTGGAACATCATGGTACTGAATCGTATTGACGTGCACAGTTTGTGCGTATACTTCCCCCTTCCCTCAGATCTGCTGCCAATAAACACTCAGATAATCGAACAACATCCTCCACCCACAAAGGTACAAGTACAGGAAATCCAGACATGCATTAGTCGACCAGGCCAACCCTCTCTTACATGAACTCCAGACTCCAGTCACATGAAATATGAACGAAAAAAGCGCAACTCATAAATGCGCCGAGAGGCTTAGGTAATGAAAAACAGTCCCGACCCAAGCGCCGTTAGCACCATCGTGACACCAACCACCATCATCTGACCGATCCCGAAAGCCGCGAGCATTCCCGCGGCGGCGTTCTCATTCCGGGTCGCGCTCGTGTCTAAAAACCCCGGGCTCGCCGCAAACCCCGGGCTCGTGAAGGCCGGACGGTTCGTCACCTCGCTCTGATCCGGCGCGACCGTGGCCGATGGGATCGGCGCGCCGCTGCTGGGGAACGGCACAATGTTGCTGTCGGTCGAGTTGAAGTCGGTCGCGGCGATGCCGACCTCGTTATTCACGAGGTCGTAGACCACGTATGCCGACCGGAGGAAGGTATCGCCCAGGAGGTAGGGGCTGTTGGTGAAGTTCTGGATGCCAAACGCGCAAACCTCCTGGCCCTGGTACTGGCCGGAGCTAAACGTTGGGGCGTTACCTGCGGTGAGGTCGATGACGAGCTCGTCCATGGTGACGTTGATCCGCGGGCCGCTCGGGCCTCCGAGGCCGAAGGAGAAGTAGCCCTTGCTGTTTTGCATGTCGCAGGGCAGGACGGCGAGCTGATACCGCGAGGAGTAGACGGCGCCAACCTCCTTCCAGATTTGGCTTGCAAGGTCATTGGGCAGATACGACAGCGTTGTTCCCGAATCGAGGACCACGGGGATGGGAAACTGTTCTGACGTCAGAGTGTCCCGGCCGCTCGAGCTGACCGCTTCCAGGGAGGTCAGAACCACATAGAAGGCGGTGTAGATATCTGGGTCTCGCTGGGTCGGGTAGATGGTGATCCTGGTCAGATCTCCTTGATACTTTTCGGTGTCAATTCCCCCGAAGAGGATGTTGCCCGAGCTAGCGTCTACGAGCAGTCAGCAGCAAGGACCAACCGAGGCGGGACACAGCATCAACGTACCCAGATCGTTCAACCACAGACTGTAAGCCACAGTGTTGATCAGGCCTTCGTTGACCATATGGACGGGAAGGTTGGGGTAGACGGAGGATGTCGAGCGCGTGTTCCCCACGATGGCCTCGTTGGCGGCGTAGCCGACGCCGACCAGTCCATTTGCAATATCAGTGCTGATACCCAGTCCCATGGTCATGTTCTGCAAGGTGGCGCCGCCTATCTCGAACACATCTGTGAAGTAGTCGCCCTTGGATGAGCTTCCATCGAGGTACTCAATGTCGAAATTCCCCTCCCCAACAACCGTGAAAGAGGTTGAGCTGTCAGAGTTGACTAGTTAATTGTGTTAGTAGAATCAGAGAGTCAGGGGTCGAGTCTGCCATACAGCTTCCCAGGCCACATCCTCCCTCGCCAGTCCGACTCTGCCGACAGACGGCGGCCCTGGAAGATGGCACCCAGATATCACTACTCCCAGTGTCCAACTGCAGCGTCAAGTCTTGGCCAGGCGTTCCCAACCTGCAAGTAGCAAAATACCCTCCTCTTGCTTGATCGTTCGTGACCACCTCCTCGAATGTGTCGGCCCGTTTCCTCAACCTGTTGAACTCCTCTTTCCGCTGCGACCTCTGTATATCCCACTGAACCACCCCATTGCCTGAGTATGCATTCACAGCGTCCGCGAGCAGCGCTCCAATAGTTACGGCGTTGTGCCCTCTCATAGCTGCGGAAATGACGTTGCGTATCGGTAAACTGCTGTGCACTGAGTTGATGAGTAGGGTAAATTGACGGCCAGATCCCCTCCCGCAGACAGCCAGGTGGAAGAGATCAAGAGTGATGAGAAAACCGCCCAGTCCCGGAAAAGGAAGACGGCGCACTGGCAGTGGAGTGCGAAGCTGGAAACGGTCATGGGGGAACCAGCGAAAAGACAAAGTCGAATAAGAAGGCGGATATACTATGTACTATACGGAGCACGATGTGTTCGTCACCGACCCGCCACAACGTTCTTGGCGGCTCGGGTGATCAAAACGCCTTGAGTTATTTAAGAACGTAGCGGCAATGTGTAAGCGAAAACAGGAAGGAAACAAGGCAAAAAGCGAGCGAGCGTGAGGTAGTCAAGGTGGCTCAGCATCACACGCTTAGCTGGTCCTCAGGCTGCCCCTACAGCCCTCGGATTGTGCTCGCCACGTTGACACGACGCACTAGGACAAAAAGTCTTGTGGTGAAACTGCAATGCCGAGACAGCCGGATCCAGTCTTGACAGTCTCCATCCCGTCGCGGTGATGTCAATCATTGACGCAGCTAGGCCGTTTTGGGCTAGTGTACATAATGATCTTGGCATTTTTGGACTGGACTGCTTCGACGCTGAAACAAAGCACAATCTGAAACCCTTCCATTGCGTGACGAGCATCGCTCTTCAGCAGCAGCATGATTGAGACAGCTCAGATTGACCTTCCTCCATTGCACTTGGTAGTCGGAGGCCGGGACGTGAACAATCAAGTGTGTCACTTCTTCGCCATCAAAGTCTCCTCGACATACCGGCCGAGTTTCGGCAAGGCCTCGAGCAGCACCGCCGTCTCGCAAACATACCCCATCCTCACAAACCCCCGAAAGTCCTTCCCCAGCCCAAAGCAAGGACTCGCCGGCATGACCAGCACCTTCGTCTTGTCCAGCAGATCGAGCACAAAACTCGCGTCGTCGACCGGCACGCCGTCCTTCCTGAACTGAAGCAGCGCCGTGGTCCCCGCCGTCGGCTTTACCCACGAGCATACCTCGGCGTACTTGTCAACCCATGCGCTCAACAGCCCCAGGTTGGCCCGGGCCAGTTCCGTGTTTCTCTTCAACAGCGGACCCACTACCGGCCGGGAAAGCGCGTAGCTGGCGACCTGGTCGTCGAGCTGCGACACGCTGATGGTGGTGTAGTCGCGCGCGGCCGCTACGGCGTCTATGATGCTCTTGTCCCGCGAGGCGATCCAGCCTGTCCGAATGCCGGCCAGGGCAAAGGCCTTGGACATAGAGCCGGTCGCGATGGTCTTCTCGTATCCCAGCGCGAGAATCGACGGAGGCGCTTCCACTCCGGCGGGGAGGGAGTGGTAGAGGGGGCTGTATACCTCGTCGGAGAGGATGATGATGCCCTTTGGCCGGGCGAAGGCAACGATGTCTTCCAGGATGGCCCGGGGGATGGTGCTGCCCAAAGGGTTGTTTGGGTTGTTTATGACGATCATCTGGGTCTCGTCAGTAAGAGGGTTTTTGTGTTAGGTATCCGGAGCATCTTACCTTGGTGTTCGCCTGCACCAGCCCCTTCAACTCTCTCACATCCGGCACATAGCCGTTCTCCTTCTTCAGCTTCCACAGGGATACCTCGGACCCGAGGCTCTCTGGGACCGAATACAGCTGCTGATAGGTAGGATAGACGCAGATGACATGATCACCAGGGCCCACCAGCGTGTAGAGCGTCAGAAAATTGGCGGCGATGGCGCCCTGGGTGATGACGACGTTGTCGGCCGGGAGCGGCTCGGCATCGGATGCGCGGTCCAAGAGGGATGCGACACGCTGACGAAGCGCCTCGGAGCCCCGGATGGCTCCGTACGTCAGCTTCCTGGAGAGGAGGAGTGGACTCGCCGCGTCCTTGTCCTCGCACAGCTGGATCAAGTCATCAACAGAGACGGAGGCTGCACAGGTCTCGGCGACGTTGAGCGAACCCGGAGTAGTCTCCAGGCGGTCCATCCATTGCTCGACCTCGAACGGCTCGATCTTGACCATCTTTTGCTGATAATTTCAGTCCTGGGGACGCTCGCCGGTGATATGTCTATCGTTGCGCACCAAGTTACCAAAGGATCGTTGACTCGGTATGGCACTCTAGTTCCCCTACGGCTTCCGAGCGACCTTTTTGAACTCGCGACTCCATTAGTAGGCGGGGTCGTTTTGGATACGCCCTATGGCTAACATTGTGTCCACAATCATCTCTGCTCGGGCCAGCTCGACACATCGAATGATTGATTTCTCATGGCCTCATTGGTTGGATTTTTTTGATAGGTCTGAAGCTTCACGACCGGTCGTGCTGACAGCTTGGTGCCATGATCAAGAAAACCTGTAAGTTTCAACGGTTGAAGATGACCAAGTGGTTGCCATGTAAGTAGCGTCCTGACTCTTGTGGCTGGGCGGATGTTCCCGTCTTGCATCCATCCAACCACGACCGCCCGTTGGTGTTACACTCACATGCTTCACGGTTGTGTAAATTACGCAGGTTCCAGCAGCCACACCAATCGCACCCTTGAGCAGGCCTACCTGGACTCTTGGAGTCAGTGTTCCGATACCAGGTACCCCACATCGACAGCATAAGCTACCTCCACGCACTAGCGGCTGCCATGTAGCGTGAATAACATCCAGACTGCCACGCTTTCGCAAGACTATCATTTTGTCAGACTGTCGTTTCGTATTTTGATTACTTCCGGGTCCAACGTTAACGTCAGGGTCCTTTCTTCACTGTGGTAGGCGCGACTTCAGCTCCACTGTCTCGAGGCCCAAGCTTGCGACCAAGTGTGGCGTAAGCTTGCTCTGATTGGAGATAGGCGTCTCGGTCCGTCGGTCAATCAAGCCGTGGGGTTGGTCGCAGCCTGCCGGCACAGCGATCGCCGACCTGCCCAGCTTCCGGGCTCTTTTCACCACCTCCGCGTCCCCTCTCTGCATTCGTCAACCTCGTCGGTGAGGCCTTCCTGACAGGATTGTGATCGACCGCTTCTGCCATCATGGCGCTCCTACGGCCCCGTGCGCTCGCTGCGGCGTTGCTATCGTTGTCGTCCATGGCGTATGCCTACACCAACTACTCGTCTGTCGACATGATACGAGCGCAACTAGCCCTCCTGGAAGATCGCCCAAAGGACTGCCCGCCGTGGTATGACATCACGCTGGCTTCTCCAACGTGGCTCCCACTCGGCATGCTGATGGTTTATTGCTGGCAGCTTCAACTGCAACCTCCCGATATACTCGTGCGGCCAATTTGCGCCATGTAGCGAATACAGCGGCAAATGCAACTGCCCTGCTGGTTTTGGCGGCGACAACTGTCTCGAACCCCGTACGGAGTCCCTTATACCTCCTCCTTCCTTGGGGACCTTACTCATGACTGCCATTCTCCAGTTTGCGGATCTCTAGCGCGTGGGCCAGACCGCTCGGTGCGGCAGGGCAAGTCCTGCGAATGCGACGACGGCTGGACAGGCATCAACTGCAACGTGTGCACAAGCGACCGCGCATGCGATGCCCTGACGGAAACAGGAGACGGCGGCGTCTGCTACACCGGCGGCGAGGTGGTCAAGCAGAACTACCAGATGTGCGATGTCACAAACAGGGCGATTCGAGACCTCCTTGGCGCCCAGGTGCCCCAGGTTACCTTCACCTGCGAGAAGCAATCCGGGGAGTGCGATTTCCAGTGTAAGTTCACTGTCGGTTCCTGAGCAAACCGGGCCCCTTACTCACAAGCTGCAGTTTGGGTTGATGAGCGCGAGTCGTTCATGTGCCACTTGAACGAATGCCAATCAAGCGCCGACTTCGACACCTCCGGCGGGAAGAACTCGACATCTTACAAATGCGAGAAGATCCGCTGCGAGTGTATCCCCGATCGCATGCTCTGCGGCGAGAATGGTTCAGTCGATATTAGCGACTTCCTTGTCAACATGATCCGCGGTCCTGCCAAGTTCGAGTGCACGCAGCAGCCCGGGGAAGAGAAGAAATGCGCCTTCCAGGAACCGGAGATGAACAACCTAATCAGCGACATATTCGGCGACTCGAGCATCCTGCTGACCTGTGGCGCGGGAGAGTGTCTCTACCATACCGAGGTGCCCGGGTACGCGCCCGAAGTGCCCAGGATCAACACGCCGCTTATTGCTGGGGCCGTTGCCGCATCTGCGCTGTTCCTGGTTGCTGTCATTCTCGGTACCTGGTACCTCTCCCGAAGACAGTTCAAATATGGGCCGATTCATTTGGACGACTCGGATGACGAAGCCATCAAGCTCATGACAGATCATAAGCCGGCGTCTCTGTACTTCCAGAATGTCTGCTACAACCTCAACGGCAAGGACATTTTGACGGGTATTCAGGGCATGGCTCACCCTGGTGAACTGACAGCCATCATGGGAGCTTCTGGTGCAGGGAAAACGACCTTCCTCGACATTCTCGCGCGCAAGAACAAGCGCGGCCATGTCTCCGGAGAATTCTACGTCAATGGGGAGAAGGTCAGCGATGCAGACTATAAGAACGCCACCGGCTTCGTCGACCAAGAGGACACCATGCTCCCTACCCTGACCGTCCACGAGACCATCCTCACCAGCGCCTTGCTCCGCCTGCCGCGGGACATGACACGGGCTGCGAAGGAGCAGAGGGTGTTTGAGGTTGAGAAGCAGTTGGGTATTTACCACATTCGGGATTCTCTAATCGGGTCAGAAGAAGGCAAGGGGCGCGGTATCTCTGGCGGAGAAAAGCGGCGCGTCAGCATCGCCTGTGAACTTGTCACCAGCCCTTCCATCCTCTTCCTCGACGAGCCTACCAGCGGCCTCGATGCATACAACGCCTACAATGTCATTGAATGTCTCGTCACACTGGCCAAGACGTACAAGAGAACTGTCATCTTCACCATCCACCAGCCCAGATCCAACATTGTTGCCCTGTTCGACCGTCTCATCCTGCTGGCTCAGGGAAAGACGGTGTACTCCGGGCCTCTCCACCAATGCCAGGAGTACTTCGACAACATCGGATACAGCTGCCCTCCCGGCTTCAACATTGCCGATTATCTGGTCGACCTGACGATGCACGCTGGCTCTACCGCGTCCTTCGACGACGGCACCCTTTCGGCTGACGTGGCAAGCGTAGGTCCCAGCAGCACCAGGGCAGTCAAATCTGTCGCCAGCATTTCGGGCACAAGCGTAGGCGATGACAGCCTCGTCGAAGCGTGCTCGTCTCGTCCGAAGAACAAGCGCAAGGACTCGGTGCGGCTCAAGCAGGAAAGGGAGCTTTACACCCGCCGCAAGCATAACGTCAACACTGCCGCGTCCTCGGATGCCGGTGATGAGATTGGCGCCTACAAGCTCCAAGCGACGCCACACCGTGTGCCGCCGCATAACCTAGATGAGCACGACGACCTGCCCCCTCCTGCTCCCACCGGCACCGACCTTGACATTCTGGTGCGCTCCTACATTCACTCCGACATCGCCGGAAACACGCACGATGAGATTCAGCAGGCTGTTGCAGCAGCCGTCAGTAGCAACGGCCAGAATTCCAACGGAGCTATCGCAGATGGCAACATCAACATCCCTACCATGGGCAGGGGCTACGCCCGCGTGGGGCTCTGGCGACAGTTTGTCCTCCTTTCGCAACGCACGTGGCGGAACCTCTACCGGAACCCGATGCTCATGCTTACACACTACGCCATCGCCATTCTCCTCGCCGTTTTTGCGGGCTACCTGTTCTACGGTCTGTCAATGGACATTGCCGGCTTCCAGAACCGCCTCGGCCTCTTCTTCTTCGTCCTCGCCCTCTTCGGCTTTAGCACCCTCACCAGCCTGTCCGTCTTCTCCCAGGAGCGCCTCCTCTTTGTCCGCGAGCGCGCAAACGGCTACTACGCACCCGTCACCTACTTCGCCGCCAAGGTGCTGTTTGACATTGTCCCGCTGCGCATCATCCCGCCCATCCTGTTGGGCGGCATCGTCTACCCCATGACGGGCCTCGTCGCTGAGGTGGACAAGTTTCTGGTGTTCATGCTCGTCTTGGTGCTATTCAACCTCGCCGCCGCGGCTATCTGCCTATTTATTGGCATCGTCTGCAAGGACGGCGGCGTCGCGAACCTGATTGGCAGCCTGGTCATGCTGTTCAGCCTGCTCTTTGCGGGCCTGCTGCTGAATCATAATGCAATTCCCAAGGCCGCGCTGTGGTTGCAGTGGCTGTCCATCTTCCACTACGGGTTTGAGGCGCTGATTGTCAATGAGGTCACGCAGCTGACGCTGATTGACCACAAAATTGGCATCGATATCACGGTGCCGGGCGCCGCTATTCTCAGCTCGTTTGGGTTTGATAACCAGGCCATGTGGCCTGATATTATCAACCTGGGCGTGTTCGGGGCGGTGTTCATTGTGCTGGCCTACGGAGCGATGCATGTGTTGCTTGTGGAGAGGCGGTGATTTGAGTCTTGTGGGTGGAAGGGGCCCGAGAAGGATTCAAAGGGATGTGTTTCGGGCGTGAGAGAGGGTCATTGGTTCTCGCGGCGGCAGTTTTGTGTTACATGGCTGTGGGGAGAGTCTGGGTAGTTTTGAAGGTTAGGCGTTTGCGGCGCTTCCATTGCTTTTGCAACCAGTTTCATATCAGGGCACCCGTCAGACATCGTACAAGTTTCCTCAAATGTAGAATAATACACTTGCAATGCGTATATCAGAGGCCTTGCCTGACCTCAATTCTATTTGTACAGGACCCGCTGTTGCTCGGTTTGATACATCGCATACATCGCCGCGATAACAGCCAACTCACCCTCCTTTATCTACGCCAACGAGAGAGGCTCTCACAACTTGCCACCTGTCAACTCCTCGGCCACGGCCTTCTGCCTCGCCGTCGTCTTGAAAGCAGGGGACCTGTTCCTCTCGGTCAACCTGTTGGACGACCCGGTCATCTCGGCCTGCAAGTCCGCCACACTGACGGGGGCGCTCTTGACGTCCCAGATGCTCTGCCCGCTGTCCGTGCTGCCGTACTTGTGGTGGTCGCGCGTGAAGATGGCGTTGACGCGCCGCTCGAGCTCGGCCTCGTCGATAATGAAGTCCTTGGCCGCCACGTACAGCTGCGCCAGCGCGTCGCGCCGCGCCTCGGCCTTGAGGCTCTCCTGCTGCTCGCGCCGCGCCCGCGCGGCCTCGGCGGCCGCAAAGCGGTTCGGGTCTGGCGCCACCGTGGTCTCGAGCGCCGTCGCCGCGCGCACCGTCGAGCGCGTGAGCACGTCGTCTAGCCTCTCGGGCGCCGTCGCTGCGGCGATGTTGGCCTGGCGCCGGGCCTCGGCGCGGGCGCGCATGCGCTGCTCGCGCTGCGTCTTGCGGACGTACAGGCCCTGGATGCCCGAGGCGAAGGCGCTGCGGCGCGCGGCGGCCATGAGCCGGTGGCGGGCTTCTTGCTCCGACTTTGGCGGCAAGCCGGCGAGCTCGGCCTTGGAGACCGGGGTGGCGGCCTGGACGTAGCCCGGCTTCACCTTGCGGTTGCCTTCCCGCTTGGGGAACATGTCGCGCGGGACCGGGAGGTAGCCCTTGATCGGGGGCAACTTAGGCTCCGCTGATTGGGGGGGCTCCGGGATGGTAATGAATTTGGGTGATTCGGGGGGCACGGCGGAGACTTGGGAGGCAAAAGGGGTGATGCTGAATGCGCGCCATTGTGAAGTCGAGGTCGTCGTCTTTGTCGTCGAGATTCGGCACGAGGAGAGAGCGGATTGCAGGCCGCATATTGACGGCCGGGGCAGTGGAGGCGCCATCGTGAGTGCCGGGAAGAGTTCAATTCTGCACAATGACAGAATTATCTTCGGAGCGGCGACGGTGGGAGTTGAAGCCGAGGATCCAGACCCGGAAGACAGGAGACCTGATTCCCTCCGTCGACTCGGAAATTCTGACGCTTGGGGACTCTGAACTTCAAATGCATGCGCTAGTCCGATTTAGGAATGGCAGGCTGTTGTGCCGTGCTTTACCGCCTTTTTTCGCAGGAGCCCTTTGAGCTCCACCCCGCCGAAAACTTCATTTGGCCTGCTTCACGTTCCGCTCTGTCTTTCCCAACCTTTTCTTTCTTCGTCTTCCACAACCCGCTCCCCAGTGGAAGACCGCTGCGATTTACTTTGCAGCTAGGGGTATTGTTCACTTCTTGAATCTTTTTAAAATCTGTATTTGGCGATAGACAATTGCCAAGATGGGTACCGGTAGGTCGTCCTCTTGTGCTTGCATCTCGAGTGGGACTCAATGGCGACTAACAGATACATAGGAAAGAAGGAGCGGTCCCGCATAGAGCGGCAGGGGAAGGTCACCGGCGACCCCAAGGTCAAGGGCGAGAACTTCTACCGCTCCGCCAAGAAGATAAAGACCCTGAACATGTACAAGGATGGCAAGGCAATCCGGAACAAAGAGGGCAAGATTGTCAAGGCCGCCTCGTACCAGAGCAAGGAGGTTCCCAAGGCAGTAGTCGAGCCGAACAGGAGGTGGTTCACCAACACCAGAGTCATCTCCCAAGACACGCTCAAATCGTTCAGGGAGGCCATCGCAGAGAAAGAGAAGGACCCGTACTCGGTCCTGCTGAAGAGCAACAAGCTTCCCATGAGTTTGATCCGGGACGGCCCAAGCCTCCAGGACGGGCTCAAGAAGCATCAGGCGAAGATGACCATCGAGAGCGAGCCTTTTTCCCAGACCTTCGGACCCAAGGCACAGAGGAAACGGCCGAAGGTCACCTTTAACACAGTGGAAGAGCTCGCTGGGCACACCGAGCAGAGTCTCGACTCGTACCAGGCTCGACTGGAGGAGATCAAGCTGCTCAATGGCGCCGCGGGATCTGCGGCTACGGACGGTGATGCGATTGTGGAGGAAGACTTTAGTGTCGCGACCGCCAAGGAGGCCATCTTCAGCAAGGGCCAGTCCAAGCGTATATGGAACGAGCTTTGTGAGTTGTCATTGCTGCCGGTCTCCGACGACGTCTGCTAACGTCTCCCTAGACAAGGTGATTGACTCGTCAGATGTCATTCTCCACGTAATAGACGCCCGGGATCCGTTGGGGACAAGATGGTACGGCTACACTCACTACCGCCTTTGACGCCAGATACTAATCTGATTCGACAGTCGGCACGTCGAAAAGTATCTCGCTACCGAAGCCCCGCACAAACATCTTGTTTTCGTGTTAAACAAGATTGACTTGGTGCCCTCGAGCACGGCGGTAAGTCTCATCCCCACAGACGCAGAGCTCAGTTTTCTGCACTTCCCCATTGCCAGGCTTGTCAGGCCCCAGGGCTTTCGTCAGGATCCTTCCGCATTTCCATGCTCCATGGGAGATTGTCCGTTACATCCCTGGGAGAACGATCTCCACTTCCAACGTCCCTGGTTTGGTCTTCAAGCTGGGGATTGATAGGCCTCGTTTTGGGGTTCTGTCGCCGGATATCGGAAGTGTTTCAGACGAGTTGAAGGCCGCCACTGTCCGTCGTGGATAGCACATGGTGGTCTTCTTAGTGATGATTCACACATTTCACGTCTTGTTTCATATTCAGCTTCCATCTCGTAGCTCCCCTACGGATGCTAACAGATGCAGGCCGCCTGGATCCGCGTGCTCCAGAAGGACCACCCCACCTGTGCCATGAGATCGAGCATCAAGAACCCGTTTGGGCGCGGTTCTCTGATTGACCTCCTCAGGCAATTTAGCATCCTTCACAAGGATCGGAAGCAGATCAGCGTCGGCTTGATCGGGTATCCGAACGTAGGCAAGTCGAGTATCATCAATGCCCTCCGTGGCAAGGCCGTCGCCAAGGTTGCACCCATTCCGGGTGAAACCAAGGTTTGGCAGTACGTCACGCTGATGAAGAGGATCTATTTGATCGACTGCCCGGGTATCGTGCCACCAAACCATCACGATACGCCGCAGGATCTCCTGCTCCGCGGTGTTGTTCGTGTCGAGAACGTCGAGCATCCGGAGCAGTACATACCCGCCGTTTTGAAAAAGGTCAAGACACACCACATGGAGAGGACGTATGAATTGAAGGGTTGGAAAGACCACATCGAATTCCTCGAGCTCCTTGCTAGGAAATCTGGCAGGCTGCTCAAGGGCGGCGAACCAGACGTTGACGGGGTTGCCAAGATGGTTCTCAACGACTTCATGCGAGGCAAGATTCCCTGGTTTACGCCCGCTCCGGCAATGGAGGGAGGTGACGACACTGTCATTGAAGGCCGGCAAGGCCGTCTTGGGGAGATGCCGCTCAAACGGAAGCGAGACGAGGCGGAAAGTGTTGCCGACACCTCGTTGGCTGGCTCAACCGTAGCGGCCGAGGAACAAGACTCTGGAGAGGAAGACGAGGACTTCTCCGGGTTCTCGAGTGACAGTGACTCTGAGCAGGAAGGCGGGCCTGAAGCAGCGGCCGAGGAAGGTGCGGAAGATATGATACCCCTAGGCGACTCGAGTGACGAGGATGAGGAAGGATCCGGAGATGAGGATGGCTCAGACGAGGGCGGTGCGGAGGAGGACGCCGAGTCAGATGTCGACATTGAGGGAGCGAGTGACATCCTCGCATCCGAAGACGAGTCAGAGCCACCTGTTCAGAAGAAGCGAAAGAAGGCTAGGTAGTGCTTTCTGCTGAAGTTGAGAAATGAGATTATGAGGAATGGGTGAGCCTCCAATCACTATCGTCATACATGCTTCACACCAACCGTTTGCTGCGTGGTGACTTCAGTCGGACCTTTGCTGGCCTTTCCGGAGCACCCAAGCGCTACGGTTGTTTCTATGGCGCCTGCGTGGATAGACGGGCTTGGGCGTTTCCGCCGGTTTCCTTCCGGTTTCATGTGCGTAGTGAGCTAGGGGGGTCCTGCTTTCGTGAGGTGAGGATGCTTTAGGCGGACTTACGTATTGTTTGAGGAGTTTTTCTGATCCAAACTCTGAGACCTGCGTATGTAATTAGAGTCATCCTGTAGGCTTCACGGCGCATGGACAATGGACTATGCCAATTAAGACAGCATATACGTCTTCTTGGCGGAACAATGTGATGGTGCCGTTGTCTCGGATTCTTAAGCTAACAAAGCTAATAACAGCAGTCAAGAGATACAAAGGATGATGAATCAGGGGCAACAACACGGCCGTCAACTCCCTCTTGTAGCAATGCTGTAGAATCCAGGCTACCGTGGTCCAGTTGCGGTTCGAGGGTGACTTTCGAGCAATCCAAACAATGGGAGGGTGGAGTTGTGCCACCATCAATGCATTGGTCACGCGACTGAGTTTAAGAACGGAGATTGTATGGTGGAAGAGAGGGTTCGTATATATACGCGAAATAGACCACACTAATATTGCCTATGTCGGTACATCACATCAGATCAATCAGCCTAAGGGCGCCGCATGATGGGAGGCTGGCTCTCAACCGCCAGAATCCCATGGAGTGACCAGAGCCAGCTCAGGGGTTCCAATCTGTTCACGACACAGGTGTTTTCCACGTTGACGCTAGCACCTACACTTGAAGAGCTGTGCTCAGACGACGAGGATGTTGGAGAGGATGGCGAGAGGGACGGTTGGGACACTTCGGATTCTAATGACGATGACGACGAGGAGGAGTCGTTGCGCCGGGGGCGGGAGCTGAGAAGTAGCCCACATAGCTGGGTGTACGAAGAATCAAAGTCACGGCTTGAGAACCGTCGGCCAGGGCTTTTATTGGAGCTTGTTTGGCTGGTAGGGGGACTGGCTGGTACTCTTGACGCTCAGCAAAGCAACTAAATGAAGGGTGATGTGGTTCACTCATCTTGCGTGGAACAAAGAAATAGGTTATTGGAACGATGTGCTGTATTTCATTGTGTTTCGTGGTTCGAGCCAACAATGCCTTTGTCAAAGTGGCTTCATGTTGAACTTAGTAGTGTGGAAGCAATCCAACCATGTTCTAAGCTGCGTGAGAAACGATGGGGACAAGCTAAAAGGCAGGTCAAACTGGGACCTGCTAGATCGTCATTGATACCTCTGTCAAAAGAAGATGGAGAGATGGGCCGGGTGGAAGGCCTGGGCGATAGAGTTAGCACGCCCTCCAGCGGTCCATCCATCCGACGTGGAATGTGAACACCTGCCAAAGTCTAACCAGGAGCAACTGTCAATCCTGTAGCGGCCGCAGACGTATGTTTTGACCATACCACTTTGGGTAACCTATTACTGTCCGCCAAGTTAGGTATGTACATTACAAGAAGGACGAGTCTCGTGATAGAGAGGTGTAAGTGAGATGGTAAGAAGAAAACAGCACCTCTCTTCGCGAGCTCGCACCATACATGAGGTTGGGTGTCGTCGGCCTTATTCCGATTCAGGAAGGGATATGTGTGATGCAATGCATGGAAGACGGAGCTGCCCCTCTTCCCCGCTTGCTGTGAGCTGCCAGTGGTGCTGTGTAAGCTCCCAAACCGCTGGCTGATTACATCGCTCAAGCAGCCGTGTTGATCGTTTGGTGGTGATTACATAAATTGCCTTTCTCTGTCTTTCATCAGCTCTTCCTTCAACCTACACCTCGCTCATAACAACACCAACCATCTGAACCACAGCAACATGGCTCTCCCACCCAAGTTCAAAGGTCACCGGATGACCTTCACCGAGGCCACCACCTCTCTCTCCACAACCAACCCGGTCCTGCACACCCTCGAATTCTACCTCGACTACGTCTGCCCCTTCTCAGCAAATATGCTGTCGCCCCGATCCCAAACACACCCCTTCTCAACTCAGAGATGACTAACACAAAAGAAACAACCAGAAATATTCAAAACCCTCAACGAGGCCGTCATCCCCCACATCCGCGCCAACCCCCACCTATCCTCCAACCTCCAGCTCATAATCCGCCAGCAGATCCAGCCCTGGCACCCGTCCTCGACGCTCGTCCACGAAGCCGCGCTCGCAGTCCAGCGCCTGGACCCGTCCAAGTTCTGGACTTTCTCCGCTGCGCTCTTCGACGACCAGATCGCCTACTTTGATCTCTCCGTCTTGAACGAGACGCGCAACGAGACCTACAAGCGGCTGGCCAAGCTGGCGGCCGACAGTGTCGGGGTGGACGAGGCGGAGGTGTACGGCCTGCTGGAGGTGAAGCCGGCAGAGGACCCGGCAGTCAAGAATGCGGGGAATGGCGTGACGGGTGATGTCAAGGCCATTGTCAAGATGGCGCGGCTGACGGGAGTGCATGTCACGCCGACGGTGGTGTTTGACGGGGTTGTCGCTGGCGAGATTAGTAGCTCGTGGACGGGTGAGCAGTGGGTCGAGTGGTTGGGGAAGAACGTCGTGTAGAATGCGGACGGGAGCATACATAGATCTGACTGAACAGGTGCAGAAGTGAAGTGACAATATTGTGACTAGCTGGCTGGCCCTTTCTTGCCGTCCTTTCTTCTTCTGCCCATATCCCTCTCACTCTTTCTATTGCGGGTTATGTGGATGCGGGATTTAGAATTGAGAATGCAGAATGCCACAGGAACGCAACAAACAGCCAGAGCCAATGTTATGCGGGTTGAGGAAGCCGTACACCATGACACCACGGTCTTTAGACGACAAAATAAAAGGAAAAGAAACGGATGGAGCGTAAAGAAAACTATTTACACAGGGAGAGGGTATGTCCCCCTTTACAAGCGATCCTGCTTCCGCCGCAAATTCCTCGTCTTCCTCATCAGCTTCTTGTACTTCTTCTTCTTCATGCGCAGCTTGCGTTGCCGGCGCACGCTGATGGCCTGCATGGCGCGGTCCTGCTGCCGGCGTGCCTCATCGTAGCGCAGCTGGCGCCACGCCATGCGCTCCAGGAACGTGCGGGGCGCCGGAGCGTCCTCCTCGACGAGCTCCGGGCTGTGCGCCACCACCTTGATCTGCCCGCTGGCGTCGACCGTCTCCTCGATGGTCACCATGGCCTTGTACACGCGCGTCTGCGTCTCCTGCTGCTGCTGCTCGGCCAGCTCCTCAGCGGCGGCGGCGCTGTTGGCAGCCTCGGCTTCGGCCTCGGCGGCCTCGGTGAGCGGCTCGGGCGCCGGCGGCGGGGCGTAGGGCAGGTACTGGCCCGACATGGGATTGAGCTGAATGTGCAGGTTGGTCTCGGAGCCATCAGCATGCCTGAGGCTGAGCTTGGCGGTCCCGTCGTCAGCCTCTTGCCCGTCCTGCAACTGCTGCTTGTCTCCGTTGGCAATGCTCATTCTCGACAGGGGCTCCTCCAGGTCGTGTACCGTTTGTGACAGCGTCGAGAGAACTTCGGCTACTCTGCCATTGCGAGTCCGTGGGGCAAATATTCGGGCAAACGTATCGTCCGACACCGTCTGGGGTAGGAGCTGGGTGACCGAGATGGGCCGGTGGAGGGCGAAAAAGGTTGAGAGTGCAAGGCCTGGTCAAGAGGTAAGAGACTGGAGCCAGCCCAAGAAACAAAGTGACGAGACGAACCTTCATCCCCAATGTGCCTAGTACTGGGGACACTGGGCGGTTGCGGGACGGGTGCCTTTGCTTGCCCTTTGGTTTTCTCTGACTTGGACGCTCGTGACGCAGGAACGGGCCGGGCGGCGAAGTCTCTGGAACCGTCATCCGGGTTGGACGGTTTGGAGGAGGAGTAGCGGCGCTGTTGGAGGCCGGTACGCTGCTTGTAGGGGAGGGTGTAGGCGGCGGCAGGCCGTGGAACGAACGAGGCCACGGAGGAAACGGCGGGCGACTGAGGTGCCGCAGCGACGACTCGTCGTACGGATGAGGGCAGCATGGTGTCGAGTGCTGCCTCTGGGCGGAGCAGACACAGGTAAAGCTATGCGCAGGTCTCCTTGTCTGTTTACAGCGCAGACCCGAGCGGTTCTTGCGGCTGCGAGTCAAAAACGACGTCGCGATGGCGGGCGATGGTGGCAGATCACCTGTCAGTCATGCAGGTTCGATGTCTCGCCAAACTTCGACCGGTGGCAGTCCTTGTTGGCCGTTTTCGCCCGCGCTAAAATGGATCGGCCGAGGCTTGGCAGAGATACGTAGCCTTGGCCTGTGCGTCACTGATCTCATTCGGATGCCAGTTTTGGCTCTTTTCGGAAACAATCATTCGAGCTTCCACCTGTCGTGAACCAACAAATTTCCTGTAAAGAGAGTTCAAGTCACAACAAATTTCCTGTAAAGAGATTCAAGTCAAGATAGTTGTTCATCCTTAAACTTTCGTTTCAGTCATGCTCCATACCAGCGGGCCTAGACATAGGCAACGTCAGGTGGCGGGAATGCTGTGCAGTCACGCCGACATGCCTTCGGGTTGCACCACTGCGAAGCACCAAAGCATGATGCTCGGTGGCAGTGGAATACCTTGATAAGCTATCTAATCAATGGCGGCGAAAGGTTATCCCATTCATTTTTGGGATGTACCATATTCATTCCCACAATTGTCCTTGACAGAAACCTTGATCTCTATAAACTTGCCCTGTCTTCACAGAAGCTCAACCTCGCGAGCAAGCCAGCAGCAGCCTTCCCGGAGGAGGGCCTGCCGGGTGGCCGGTCAATGGTCCCACTTTTGTACAACCCCGCCATCGGCAGGGTCTCTTCCGCAGCCACGGGGACGGCTCCAAGAATGCTCAGCAATATGACTCGGCTCAGTGAGCGAATGACATGATCAGGCTGTGGGCCTGTGGTATCTAGGTACCCTCCTAGCCGACGTCCAACATCGACGAAAAGCGCCGCGGTGAACACGTCTTACTCTACTTGATACTACAGCACAGATAAATAAGTGAGCGGGTACCCTGCTTACAAAAGTATGTACATATACAGTCTCCAGGAATTTTACCACGGATGCTCCATGCTGTCCTGGCCTATATATCCATTGCATCCGAGCCTGGCATCATTATGCTTGTTTTACTGCGTGCTACAATATGGGAATATCCGCACCGCTCCAGTCATGTCAACTTAGCTAGAGCAACACCGGCTATTCCATGTCGTTGAATTTGATATATATCTTGGGACCTTAAGTACATGCCGCTTCGGAAAAGTAATAATCAGCAAGTGTAAGGTAGTCACAGGTGGTAATTGTGGGTGGGGCAAGAACACCGAGCGGGTTGGGCCGTTACATCCCATCAATTAATGGGTATAAACAACATGGAGTTGATATTAACAAGTTAGTCCCCGAGAATCTTGCGTAGACGTCCCAACCCTGAACAGCGGTAGTTGAGTAGCTGACAGAGCGCTTTACTCGCGGTGACGGACGGCATGACAGGTCCTAGTCTAGTTTCCATTGTACCAGGAATGCCAGTTCGAGAACCCCACACTCTCGGTGTTGCTTCCCAACGAATGCTATGAACACGCCCCTAGCAGGCCGTCGAAATCCTGCTGCTTTCGACTTCAGGTAGCCCCAAGACGACCCTGATTCCAACCTTACGTAAGGTAATCTTCCATCCCAACGCACGGCCGCATACGCACGGACGCACCATGGCGGCCGCACGCGCTATATGTATTAGGTCCACGTCTATACTCATAACGCGCCTTCTAACAGGTCAAATGGCCTAGTTAGTAGAAGTCTCGGGACGTGGCTTCCCCTCTGGGAGAGGCCACCTCTTCGATTCGCCGCTTCGGCGACGATTTCCAGAGGGGAGGAGGGGACCTAGCCCCCCTTCTGGGGGAGTACGCCTCGGGGACAACCCCAACGAAGCAAATCTGTGGTCCCAGGATTTTCGTAGCCATCCACCTTCTTCGGGGGCTGGATGGTGCGCTTTTGGAGTTTTTTTTGTCATGGTTCCAGCCAAAGCATCGTGCACCAGCTTTCCCACGTCCGGCCGCAACGTTTACCTCCCCAAGTCGAAATAGACCTTCACTTCCACCTCGTTCGCCCACCCACTCTCCAGGCCCATTTCGTTCCACGCCGTTTCGATGTCGATATTGAGCACATGCTCATCGTCGTTGTTCAAGGCCACAGTGTGAGGAGGGATCGGCTGGCCCTGGATGGTAACCATGAAGTCGTCCCGGACCGACAGCTGCGGAAGCGCCGATATGTAGACACCTGTATTGGAATCGCGTCAGCACCACAGTTCTTCTATCACATGCGAACCGAGTCGATGCAACTTACCCAATACCCCAAGAGCCTTCAGCGTGGCATCAACCAACATCCTCCCATTCTCTCGCACCTCAAACACAGTATTCAACACCGCTGCACACCCCGTCATCTTGCCGATCAGCCCAAGATTTGCAACCAAGACCAGCCCCCCCGTCCTCGACTCGATCGCGTGCAACGGATACGCGCAAAGCACCTCATACCCCCTAACCTCAAGCGACAGCGCCAGCAGCGCCTTCGTCTCGCCCACCTCCAACGGCACACTAACTCTCCCGGTGCCATGCGCGCGGACGACATACCTCCGCCCTTCCATGACCCCAGGGAACCTCCCCAGCGGCACGAAATCCACCACTCCCCTCTCCTCGATATTAAACACCCCCACAATCCCGGTCCCCTGCGCCGCGCGACCGTGGAAGGCCCCAATCTTGAGCAAACCCTGTCCCTGCCTATACCCCGCATACACATCCATCGCCTTGCCGAGCACGCTCGGCCGAAAGACGACCGTCTTCCCCCTGGGCGTGATGCCCGTTACCTGCCGGATCAGATGCACGTCGTGGCGGCCGGGGACATCGGTGATGTAGACGGGCCCGCCGCTAACGCAGCGGGCGGCGGCGTGGAAGCCCGCGTAGGGGTGCACCGTCTGGAACATATCCCAGTCGGGCAGGACGTTGAGGTGCTGGGTGAGGTGGGCGTTGTGGGCGTTGGTCCAGAGGTGCCAGGGGTGGGAGTCCGGGACGGGAGGGAAGAAGTCGTCCGAGTTGCGGCAGACGATGGGCGGGCTGGTGTGCGGGAGCTGCGAGCGGAAGAGGATTGGGGGTGACTGGGACATGCAGCTGACCACACGGGCGGAAAAGTGCCGGAGGGAGGCCAGCGTCCAGGCGTCGAGGTAGGCGGGAATGAGGGTGCGGCGGATGGGAGGGGACGTCCAGGTGTCGAGCATGTATTGGCCGTCCGTCTTGACGCCGTCGATGTCGCATGATGAGAGGAAGTTGTAGAAGTCGTTGTAGAAGGCTTGGACGTCTTCGCGGGCGACGAGCGTCATTTGGCCGTCGATGGGGAGCTGGCATTTGTCGATCTCATCGCGGGCGACTCGGATGGTTTTGTAGCGCTTAGCGAGCGGGCCGTCGGGGGCGAGACCGGCCCAGTAGCCTAGTAGGGCGTGCCAGACGGCGATGTGCTGGATATGTTTGTGCTTTGACCGGATGTCTGAGATGAGTGCCTTCAGGCCGCGGGGGAACGTCTTGGGTTCTGCTTCAAAGTCGTTCCAGCCATGTTGCCACTGGCTATTACCGCGATAGTCGATGTCCTGCCAGTTGTCGTCGATGATGAGGGTTGATATGTTGACCTTGTTCTCGGCTAGCGTGTCCAGTGCCTTCAACACCTTTTGCTCTGTTAACTCCTGGCCGAGGGAGTTCCAAGTACCTTGCCTGTATGGTTAGAGTAGAAGGTAGCATAGAAATGGTGGATACACCTACAATACCCCAAGCCATCGTACCAGCTCTCATACCACTGCGGACTGACATCGCCCTCAGCTGTCATCTCGGCCACGCTAAGAGCAGCCGAGGTACCCGCTGCCATACTGGTAACCAGAGTACGGGCATGGTACATGACGGTCGCGACCGTGCTCTCAAAGTTGTCACCAACAGCCACGAGAGCAGTTGCTGTCGCCGAGCCGGCATTGTCGCTCCGTATCTGATCGAGCGTCAACATAATTCTAACGCAATCGACATTGGGAGAGTGTGTGGTCATACGTGGAGCATCAAGCGTCCGGAATCACCACTCCGGAGCAAAGCCATGACATCGTCCACGCCGCTCATCCCAAGCAAGACCATGTGCTTGCCCTGGGGGGACAGAAATGAGCAAAGCAGGGCATCTTTGTCAAGGTTGAACTCGGACTTGCCCTGCCTGGGAGCTAACCAAGGTGTCCAAGTCCTGACCAAGGCAAACCATCTACCGTGGGTCAGCATCGGCGGACCAGATCAATGCCAGGATAATATAAACCACTTGGCCATGGACGGCGTCGTCCCGGGGATCGACCCCTTACCTGAAAAACCGACCCCACGGAATGCCCAGCGGTATGTCAACAACTGCTGACTCGTCCTCATTTGCCCCATCCACAGTGGCTTCGATAGACCAGAGACGGGTCCCAGGGGACTGGCTCATATGGCTCTGCCACCTAAGGTCCGGGTTCAAGTCCTGGATCAAGTCCGGCAGATCCTCAGACTCTACCCCTTGTCGTTTCTGCTCGACCACGACGATGCCATCATCTGAGCCCTGCTCAGTGCGAACCCACCGCCATTCGTGTTTGCCTCCTCGTCTGAACTTGACAGTGAATGTCAGCGATGACGCGACCTCCAGCTTGGCTGTGAAGTACAGCCTCGTCGCTGTCTCATTCGTTCCACTCAAGTCGGTGGGAATGGCGTTTGGGGAATCAGCCATGAACTCAATCAGAGCCCAGTCCCCTCCATCGCCGTTACAATACCAAAGTGAAAGCTGCCATGGTTCTGTGGCAGTTTCAGGGGGGACTTCAAGCACTGCGTGGATCGCAATGTTGGGGTCGTTCAGTACGGTGACCTGCGCCAGAGGAGGGTACGTTGCAAGGAAGGCCATCTCCAACTGCGACCGATGGGGCAAGAGAGCAGGTTATTATGTTGAGACAAGTGATAAAAGAAGTGTCAAGCCGGATATCAACACATCAACCTCCGGAGATCTTGTCATCCCGACGTTACGGATCAGTCCACGTGCGACTTGAAAGGCGGTGGACGCACAAGCGCACCCAAGTTGATTGGCAGGCAGTTGTGGATACAAGATGCAGTCGATCCCCCCAAGACCTCCGCAGAGCCAAGTATGGAGAGGGAGAAGCTGGAGCAATGGCATGACTTCAGAATTAATTGGAAGCCCACCGGAACTTGAAGAGACAGCACTGAAGGATCGAGTCGTCGATCGAGATCGACTTACTGTACTAGAATGAAACAAGACAGCAAAACAGCACTTGCTCGAAACAGCCTCCCTTGTCAGCTTTCCAATGGATGGACCATAACATCACTTGAATCGGCTAACGGGCAAAGAGGCGCATCTCGATCCAATCATAAATCCGATGCTTTTCCGTCCGCAAAATGGTCAAACTCTGCCGACAGAGTGGTCGATGGGCTGTTGAGAAGGACAAAGGTAATTAGAAGGGGAGAGGAAAGAAGAAAGAAAGGATCTGAAGGTTTAACTGACAATAGCTGAGGCCAAAGTGGGTACCATAGCAGATCAGCTAAACTTTGAGCTCGATTGGTTGATGGTGTGAAACAGGGTTAGGGTCTGAGGTCATTACAATCTGCTATACCTTCCCTCCTGTTTATCATTTGTGTGACTGGTTCCCTTGACGATATACTTAGGAGAAAGGAAAGAATAGGTGGTGAGCCCATTGAGTCCAGGCACTCTAGGCCCAGCTTGTCCAGTGGCTATGGGCCTCTTGCTACCATGGAAGTTGATCAGACGTCTTGAGGCGAGCACCGCCTCGTTCTTGGCAGAGATCATGTGTCACGAACTGGGATCGAGATTGCGTAGACCTCCATCCTTCCTTCCATTCATGAAGCTTGTAACAATGTGACTTGCCGTTATCAACTCGGAAACGACTCTTTACAACCTCTTTCAACCAAAGCGTATTCGCCTAATACCGTCCTGCCTGTCCGTCTCCAAAGCATCGCATTTCTGCGCATTCCCAAAACGAAACAAGTTAACCAGCGAACGAGCGATTAATACTCTCGATTCCACGACCGCGCGTCTTCCGCAACCATGTGCATCGTCTTTACCTGTGGCGAGCACACTGTGAGTAAAACGATCATCCCGAGCCATCCGCAATGGGAAACTCACAGCTGACATTGTTGGGTACGGTAGTTCCGCAAGGAGGTGGAAGGCTACGAAGGCCTCGTGTGCCGATGCTACAACTGCGGTAACTACTCGGGCTCAGTGATCAAAGAGAACCCCTGGTTTACCTTCTGTTTCATTGTAAGCTTTCTCTCCAACCAAACACCACCTATTCTACCCTCGAACTGCACTCAGGCTAACCCTAGAATCCCACACCCGCGTTTGCCAGCCCGTGATCCCGCTCTCGATGAAAGGCCACGAGGACGTCGTCTGCCGCATCTGCAACTTCCACCAGCCGCTCTCGCACCGACCCGACGTCCAGGCCCTCCGCGGGCAACAAGGGGGCCACGCCATGCCGATGCAGCCGCCGCCGCCGGGGGGACAGGGCGGCCCGCCACCGGGGGGACAGGGCGGCCCGCCACCCCACGGATGGGAGCATGGCACGCCGAAACCGAACGGGCCGATGCACTATGGATGAGCATGAGGGAGGAAGCTGAAGCGCGGTACTCGGGTTATTGAATATTTTCGAGGACGATCGGGACGGTGAACAAGGCGTACGGCGCAAGAGGGCCTTAGGAGCACATGGGTCGGTTTGGCCGCGTTTTTGGAAGGGCAGTGGGAGGGCCTAGGGTTCTATCCAGGTATTATTTTTGTCACACGCAACTATATCCGACTACCCGACCTGATACCGTGCTCGGGGCATGACAGCATCTTCGCGATTAGTTTGTCAAAGTTGAACTCGCCTGCGGAATTCGGGGATGTATGGAGTATCTGCTTTCTAACTCTGTATCTATTTTCAATGTTGATATCCTCACTTGCTTTCTTGAATCATGGCAACCCCAAGGGCACACCAGCAGACGGTGGGAAGGACAGCTGAGCACGCTGAGGTTCGGTCATAAGCGAAGGCCTGGAGGAAATGCATAGGTAAAGTATGTATCCCATTTCCCGATAAACACAAATAACCTGTCAGACTCCATGCTACGCCCGGCCATCCAAAGCCAACTCCCATCCATTGGGTGACCCATTGGTTTCAGAAGAGTGACAACTAGGCCGCCTGGTTCGTTCCAGTTGATATCCTAACACTCTCCTGCTAGTCACGCCAACGAGAGCTCCCAAGAGCACAATTATAAACAATACAATCCAATCCCGTACAATTTCGAAGCCAATCCAATCAAGCATCAAGCCTTCCATGCCCTAGCCAACGGGCTCCCAACCTTGGGCGCAAACTGCAAGCTCTTTCGGCGAGCAGCCATCAGCCGCATGAGCACCCCATGATCCTTCTCCTTGCTGAGGATGCCCTCGTCCGGTTCCACAAAGGTGGTGCGCTTGGGCGGGCAGGTGCGCAGGAGCATCTCCTCGCCGCCGTGAGCGCCACCGTCTTCTCGGACCAGCAGATCCCCGCTCTCGACGCTGCCCACGCTGGACGGCGAGGTAGATCCAGGGCTGACGTTGGCCACGAAGCGGGCAATGGCTTCAGGGGCTGGCGTCTTGGGCACCGGGCTGAGTGTGGGCCACTCGGCGTCGTCCTCTTCGCACTCGGCGTCGTGGTCGTCATGGTCTAGGGACTTTTCAGGAGAGAGAATCCACAGGCTGCTCGCACGGCGGTGGTTGGCTGGTGTCTGTGCGGTTTGAGAGCCACGGGAAGATTTGCACGCAGGAGAAGGCACGAGCTTGCCGTTGAAATTGGCAATGGCGTGCGGCTCCATGCTCTTGCGTCGGCGGGCACCTCCACGGGGAACGAGCGAGGTGTCGATCAGGTAGGGAGCTTCGTCGAGCCACTGATTTTCGCGCTCGCAGCTAGCAAACATGGTCAGTCGGACTCGAACTCCACGGTGTGTGGGAGACCTACTCCAAGACCCAGCTGACGCCCACACACTGGACAACGCCACCGCTTTCGCGCACCTTCTCCAGCGTTCGCTTCCCACCATCCTTGTACACGACATGGGTAATCCCAACCCTCGAATCCGAGCCAGCCTCAGATGAACTGTTGGGGTTCCACGACCACGTCTTGACACAGCGAGCTCCCATCTGCGTCAGCAGCTCGACAAAGATACTGCTGGCATCGGCGCCCTCACTCGTGTGAACGTCGACAAACACTACAGCGCCGCGGAGAAGGGCGGGGTTGAGGTCCCGCCGCGGCGTCCGCGCCGGCGTGCCAATTGTTGACCAGATATCCGACTTCTGTGGAGTCACGGGCAAGACAGGCTCAGCGTGCTGTTTCGACTCATCCTCAGACACCTTAGCGTCGCGGCCCTTGCTGGGTGAGTGCGAGCTGGCCGTGGCATTCCTAGTCAACCTCCGGGATGACCTTGTGACGGGAAGTCGTGAAGCGCTGTAGCTGCGCCTCTCCGACTGAGGGCGAGGTGTGGACTCGTCCGCGGGCTGTAGAGGGACCTTGGCGACGGTGTGGAATTCGCGATGAGTCACTCGCTGAGGAGTAACCGGGGGCGCAGCCGGAGCGCGGACGCCATTGCCTGCGAGAAGCGCTGGGTCGATCGGAATTGCGTTCTCGTCGGCATACTCTTGACTGGCTTCCGATATGGAGTCCTCGTAGTCTTCATTGTTTGGATGGCCGGCTTCCTTCTCCATCAGCGACATCTCGTTCGCCTCCGCAGCCAGTTCAATGTCCTCTTCGGTAAACGAAACATCCTCCAGAACATGATCGTCGTTGCCCTCAATCACGGTGGCTGCATCTTCCTCAACCTCCATAGCATCTGACCTGACGTGCATTTCATCGTCGAAAAAAGTGTTTTGTGCTGGGCTGGTCAAAGTTGACGTCGCCTCTGCCGCAGGTAGCATGGGCTGTTCCTGGCCAGAGACTTCCGCAGATCGGGCGGTAGAAGTGGTATCTAGACCGGGCTTCACAGGGCTCGGACCGGCCCTCCACCCTCCCAGCTGCTGGGCAAGAGGGGTGAAGCCAAAGTTGTCATTAGACCCAGCCTTCGTAGCCCTGCTCCGGCCAGCCGATTGCATGACGTTGACGAATTTTGCAGGGCCTGGGCAGGGGGTGGTCGGCAGCGCGCTGAACGCTGATGTAAACCTGCCCTGCCTCACAGGGGAATCATCCTCCGACTCGGATTCGGCGGAAGGATCGCCAGGGTAGAGGTCCTTGTCCCGGAGCCCAAACATGGGATTGGCTGTCTTGGGGGGTGACGACGGAGGAGTGCTGCTGGCGGATTCAACTGTCCGCGACTCCACATAAGGGTTATCCAACACCATAGGCTCTCCAAGACCCTCGAAATCGTTCTTCCCCTCAACGTCCTCCACAAGCTCCTGCTGGCCTTCAGCTTGTGATGCCTCCTCCGACGCGGCCAAGGTAGGAGGTGTTAATGCTGGGTCTGCATGACGTGGCAAGACAGCTGAGAGTCGACCAGGGAAGCTGAGTCTCATCGGGGCCTCGTTCATGCCTTCATCGTCCCTTTGCGCATCCACAGCATTTGCGCCTGTGGCTAGTTGCCCAACCTCGGTGTTGTCAGACGCTTCTTTCAACAACGGGCTTGCGAGCAGGGTGGGTTTTGGCGCTGGAGTTCGCTGGACAGGCTCCTCCTCTCCAATAGCCCTCGGCAGAGGCTTGATGGGAGAGATCGGCGGCCGCTTCGCCGGAGATGAGAGAAAAGACAGCTTGACTGGCGAGATATTAGACCCGCCGATGGCGTCGACACCAGGCGGATTGAGATTGAGAGGTTGCCTCTTCGCAGGGGACTGCAGAAGACCCATCTTAGACGGACCTTGTGATGTCTGGTCATCACTCTGCGATACAGAGCCAAGGACCAAGCCTTCAACTCGTCTCGCAGGCGACTTGATGCCACCCTTCCAAGGGGAGGGCGGCAGGCGCTTGGCTGGAGTGGCCAACATGAGGTTGACTGTGTTTTCGGGCAGGCTAGCTGGAGTCGCATTCTCGTTGTTGACGGCGTTGGGGACAGAAGCTTTTGCCGTGGACGACGGCTTGGCATTTCTCATGGCAGGCTTCATAGGAAGCTTCTTGAATCGTCTCACGGGGACTTTCTCGTCCATACCGAGCTCGTCATCGGACTCGGCGCGGTTCAAAGTCAGCTGGTTGACCTTCTTAGGGCTCAGCGGCATCGGCTTCTCCACCTTTTCGCTCGGTTCGGCTGTGCCACTAGCTGTTCTTCTGGTGGTGCGGGATGCCCGGCTCACAGTCGCAGAGGCCGCTTTGCGAACCGGCTTCCCGCGCAGACCGGTAGCTGGAGCGGGTGCTGAGGCCTTGGTCGACGTCTTCTTTGCCGGCCCTGCGGATGGCGCAATATTTTCCTTCTCGGGCTCCTCAAATGTGACAGTCTTTCTCGCTGCCAATTTTGTCATGGACATGGCAGTGGACGTTGTCGTGCTTATTGAGATTGCTGGGCGGCCGCGAGTTGTCTTTTTGGCAGGCTCAGTCGCAACCTCGGGCTCCTCTGCCGCGGCTTTCTTGGTTGTGCGAGTTGCCCTGGTCGGCTTTGATCCTTCCTCCGTAGCAGGCTCTGCCACCTTTTTGGGTCTGTCACGGCTCCGAACGGTTGTTGAGGGTGCCGGTTCGGGTGCCGACGCCGGGGCTGGTTCCTCGACTGGTACCTTTTTTGGCCGGCCCCGGCCACGCGTGGGCTTGGTAGCAACAGCAGTTATCTTCTTAGCCGGCTGCATCTCGTGCATGTGCTCTTCTTCGTCTTCATCGCACGGACTCTTCCTCTTGGTTGCTGTTCTCGTCGTAGTCGTCGCTGTGGTTATGCTGCGGGCGGCCTTGGCCTTAGTGCCAGCAGACACGACGCGGGCAGGTTTTGTGGTGGGCTCGCCCGTCTTGGCTGCAGCGCGCGCCCGTGTCATTCTCTTTGGCGGCGACTGCAGATCCATTGTGGTCGAATTAAGGTGAGGGTCCCAGCTTGCTGTGTGGATAATTGAACTTGAACTGGAAAGGGAGATGAAAGCAGAAGATGGGAAGGAACTACTACCAGTTCCTCATAAGGATGCGGTAAGAACCTAAGGTGGCGGTAACCAAATTCAGCGAACACCTTGCTCCTGTTTACTGTTGCAGTTCCAGGTTACGACATATCGGTGAAGGGCTTGATTGTGGAGAGGGCAGCTGCGGCTGTTGATGTTTCTCCTCTGTAGGGCGTGTCGTTGCCTGGGAGACACTCAGGTGGGGCAAATCGAGGTGGATTTGGTGGAGCCTTCCGCCGGCAGTGAAGCACCCGGGTTAGGGTCACACGTCCACAATTCTTCAAAGACAGGACCTGACCCGAGTCACAGACCCGAAGAATTGGGAGTTGCAACCATTGCCATGTCAACTATGACATTAGTAGTGATCTTCCCTAAACCCTATCTTGCTTCACGGGGAAACCTCACATACTTGTGCTGTCGGTTTGTCGGCCGTGATTCTTTGTTGAGTTGCCCCACTACATCTTGGACAGACACAACCGTGACGGCAGAGTTCATCCTCTTAGCTTGTTCAATGAGACAAGAGTACAGATGAGCTTCGGATAACATAGTCGAACACTTTGCATTCGAACACGCTCACTCTGGAAGTTGCCCATGTCGATCGACCTCAACTGGGAGACAGTCACAGGTGGCCCTGACGGGCAGGAGCTGGCCGAGCGGATTCGTGATTTCATTCACACCAAGTTCCAGTCGGTGCCTCTGCCCCGGTTCATCAAGTCCGTTACAGTCCATGATTTCCAGTTTGGCAAAATCCCTCCGGAAATCGAGCTCAAGGACATCACCGACCCACTGCCGGACTTTTACGAGGACAATGTGGACTCGGATCTCGCATCTGACTCGGAGGGCGAGGACAACGGCGCGGATAACAACGGACAGGTTGAGGATGAGCGGCGCCGGCGACCGGTCGAGTCTGATATTTTGGCGAGCCGAGCTCCAAACCCAGGGCATTCTCCGCCGCACCTGATGTTCGGCAGTCCTGGTGGCACTGGAGTCGGGAGCTTGCGCAACGCGGATACCGGCAGCCCGTTCTTCCGCGTCCCAACACCAGGCATCCCCGGCGGGACATCCAACTTACACTACTTCCACCCACATTTAGCAAGCGGTCTCTCTGGAACGCAAACGCCGCTCGCCGCAGTCGCCGGCGCTCAGCACCGTAATACTGCCAACTGGCTAGAGGGCCACGGACACAGTTCGTCAGTGCCGAATCTACACCACTTCTCCAACTACGGCGGCATCGACGGGAGCGCCCGGCAGTGCCCTGAACCAAACCATAGCCGCAACCCATCCCAGAGCTCCATCTCCATCGCCGACTTCGATCCCACCGTGAACCTTGTCCCGCCATCATCCACCACCCTCGGCATCCACTCTCTCAAAGAGAAACACAGCGTCTCGACCCTAGCCCCAACCTCAGCCAACGCCTCCCGCCCACCAACCCGTGACGCAGCAGCAACCCTAATGGGCTCCGCCATCGCCGACGACGACACCGACCAAGACTCCAACCACCACGCCACGGCCAGCAACAACACCGGCAGACGCGCGCAGCAAGAACAGCAGCAACAGCAAGAAGAAAGCGACCAGCCCCGCCTCCGGGAGCGCCGCCTCGAGGATATGCAGGCCGTTTTCCGGATTTCCTACGCCGGCGACGTCAAGCTGCTCTTGACGGCCGACATCCTGCTCGACTATCCCATGCCAAGCTTCGTCGGCATCCCCGTGCGGCTGAGCATCACCGGGTTAACGTTTGACGGTGTGGGCGTGCTGGCCAAGATCAGGAAGAGGGTCCATTTCTGTTTCCTGAGCCCCGAGGACGCGGTCGCTGCTGTTGGGGACGACAGCATGGCCTCGTCTGAGTCTGAGGGGCAACACGGGCAGGCGCAGCAGCCGGGTCAGCCCCCGGGTGTGGCGGCGAGCACGAAGTTGGGGGGTTTGCTGCAGGAGATTAGGGTGGAGAGCGAGATTGGACAGCGGGAGAGCGGGAAGCAGAGCCTGAAGAATGTGGGCAAGGTGGAGAGATTTGTGTTGGAGCAGGTGAGGAGGATATTTGAGGAGGAGTTTGTATACCCAAGCTTTTGGACGTTTTTGGTGTAGAACACTGGTGCGTGGAATGGAAGGCGCCGGCACTCAAGGGGCCTGTGGGACGAGCGTCTCTAAGAGAGCGTGTTCTTAAACCCTTGGTACGCCGAGTTGATATCCAGCTCTAACTCTCGGGCTTGCTCCTCGCTCAACTCCTCCGTCGCCTTCATCTGGTTCAACGTGATGAGCCACTGCACGATCTTTCCCCGGTTCTCGAAGTCCCTGTCTGTGACTTTGTTCACTGACTGGATCACGTCGGTCAGGAGCGGGTGTAGTTGGTCTTTGGCCAGCAGGCCCAATCGCAGCGCATCCAGAAACGTGATGAAATCTTGGGTCGCCTCCAGAATCAGCGCCCCGCTGGTGTTACCCACCGCAGGTTGTGCATGAAGAGCGCTGGAGCTTGCTGTCACGGCAGTGGACGGCATCCCAACTCGAATTCGCTCTGTCGCGCGGGGCACTTCGAGCTGTGTGATCGACACCATCAGTCCCCTGAGAACTTCGGTTTCACGGCGAGGTCAGACATACATCCCACTCGGCCTTGAAGTGCTCCAGTCCCACGAACGCCTTCGCTACTGTCTCATCGGCGGTCAGCGACTTGTACTGCTTCAGCGAACGTTCGCATATCTCGGTGTAATCGGCCTCGGGGATAGCGTCTTTGAGAAATGCCTTCTCGAGCTCGTCGATGGTGACAATTATGCTGAAGATCTCGGCTAGTGAATCTTGCAGATCGCGCTCAGCGCGCGTTTCGGCGAGCTTGACTTCCTGGCAGTCGATAAGGTCCATCAGTCAGCTCGGACAGGCTGATGCGGGGCATTCGGAACACACCTCGTCGAGGTTTATGGTTGCGGATAGTGTCGAGTCAGGGACATAGCTGTGCGGCGTCGGCGCGTATGGCTGTCGTGGTATCATGGTGATTGCCTGTCTTGAGTCGTGCACATGTCGATTCATGGCGGCAGCAGGGATGCCGGCATTCAGGCACAAAGTGAAGGTCAAGCAAGCAAGTGCTGGTGAGAGTACGGATTACGCAGTACTTGATATCGATAAGGCGGTCGTGGGCTAGCTAGTCCCACCCAAAGTACGCTAAGCCAGGCAAGGTTAGCTCCAACGCGATAATGCCTATCTGACTTGGTAAATCCGAGAAAAAGTTTGGGATGTCTAGAGGAAATCCCCTACCATACGTACCAAGACCCATTGCTACTCGGTCAGATCGAAAACGCGATTCCAGCGCTATCGTCGGCCATAATGGCGTCCTCGAAGAAAAACCTAAAGGCGACAAAGAAGTTCGAGAAGAAGCACCTCAAGGGTGTTTTGGAGAGGAGAAAAGCGACGGCCAAGATCAAGCAACGACAACAGCTCAAGGAGAAGAAGAAGGCCAAGCGCGCAGGGGATGACGAATTTTACAAGGGGCCGGGCGGCGATGCCAATGGCGACAAGAATGCTTCCAACAAAAAGCCCGGCGTCAAGGCCAGCGAGATGAGCGTTGACGACTTCTTCAAGGGCGGCTTCGAGATCCTGGATACAAAACCCAGGGCCGACAAGACAAAATCCACCGCAAAGCTGGGGAAGCGAAAGCGAGGCGAACCCAATATTCAGGAAGATGGTTCAAAAGGGAGCGGTAGTGAACCCGAGTCTTCGGGAAATGAACAGCCCATGGACAGCGGCAGCGACCCGGATACCGACGATCTCAGCGACGCAGAGGACCTCGGCATGTCCAAGAGCGCCATGGAAGCTCTCGCCGAGAAAGACCCAGAGTTCTACAAGTTCTTGAAGGAGAACGACCCAGAGGCGCTGGATTTTGACGAAAACGCAGACCTCGCGGAGGTGGACGAACTCAGCGGAAGTGAAGGAGAGCAGGAGCAACCCAAAAAGAAGCAGAAGAAGGATAAGAAGGCCGCCAAAGAGGAAGAGAAGGACGACAGAGAGCTCACGCAAGCCATGGTGGCCAGGTGGAAGGCCTCGATCACCGAGACCCACTCGCTCAGAGCTGCCCGGCAGGTGGTTATCGCGTTCCGCTGTGCGGCCCACTTGCACGAGAGTGGCGAGGAGAACCAGCAACGATACACCATCACGAGCCCTGAGGTTTTCCACGATATTGTTGTCGTCGCGCTGAAGGAGATACCAGAAGTCCTGCAACATCATGTTCCGGTGAAGGAATCTGCGGCTGGCAAGGTGTACGTCCAAACCGAGGGCAAGAAATTCAAGACACTGTCCATGCTCATCAAGAACTTTGCGGCCTCTATTATCCGGCTGCTTGGGACGCTGTCAGATGAAGCAACCCTCAAACTCACACTGTCGGCTTTGCACCCACTCCTGCCATACCTGCTCTCGTTCAGGAAGTTGCTGAAGATGCTGATCAAGACCGTCGTCGCGTTCTGGTCCCAGTCTGCAAGCACCGACTCCACCAGGATAACGGCCTTTCTCGTGATCCGCCGTCTAGTGGTCATTGGTGACAAGGCCGTCAGGGAGGTGGTCCTCAAGGCAGCCTACCAGGGTCTGGTTCAGGGCAGTCGTGTAACCAACGTCAACACCATCCAGGGCATCAACCTCATGAAGAACTCGGCCGCCGAGCTGTGGGGCCTCGACCAGAGTCTAGGCTACACGACAGCCTTCACCTCGATCCGCCAACTGGCCATCCACCTCCGCAACAGCATCGTCAACAACAAGAACGACTCGTACCGCGCGGTCTACAACTGGCAGTACGTGCACTCGCTCGACTTTTGGTCGTGCGTCCTTTCGGAGCACTGCAGCCCACTCAAGGAAGCCGAAGCCGGCAAGGGGAGCCAGCTCAAGCTCCTCATCTACCCGCTCGTCCAAGTCACCCTGGGCGCGATGCGCCTCATCCCCACGGCGCTCTATTTCCCCCTCCGCTTCCAGCTGATCCGCTCGCTCCTGCGCCTGTCGCGCGCCACCGACACGTACATACCGCTCGCCTCGACCCTGCTCGAGGTGCTCGGCTCGGCCGAGATGAAGAAGCCGCCCAAGTCGTCGACGCTCAAGCCGCTCGACTTTGCCGTCGCCTACAAGGCGCCCAAGTCCTACCTCCGCACGCGCGTGTACCAGGACGGCGTGGGCGAGCAGGTCGCCGAATTACTGTCCGAGTTCTTCGTGCTCTGGTCGCGCAGCATTGCCTTCCCCGAGTTTGCGCTGCCTGTCGTCATCAGCCTGAAGCGCTGGCTCAAGGAGATCCGGAAGCCCGGTAAGGGGAACAAGAATGGGAAAGTGGCGGCGGGCTTGGTGCTGCTCGTGCAGAAGCTCGAGGCCAACGCCAAATTTATTGAGGAGAAGAGGGCGCGGGTCGAGTTCGCGCCGAAGGACCGGGCGCAGGTGGACGCGTTTCTCAAGGACTTTGAATGGCAGCGGACGCCGCTGGGCGCGTTTGTTGTTTCGCAGAGGAAGTTGAAGGCGGAGAAGCTGAAGGTGATGGAGGAGGCCAGGAAGGAGGAGGAGAGGAAGCGGAAGGAGGAAGAGAGGGAGGCGTTGGAGGACGGGGAGAGGGGTGATGATGAGAGTGGTGAGGATGAGGATGAGGATCAAGAGGCTGATGGGGTGGAGGAAGAGGAGGATGATGAAGACGAGGAGGAAGAGGAGGACGAAGAAGAAGAGGAAGATGAAGAGGAGGAAGAAGAGGAGGATGAATAGATATCCTCCTATCCCGAGACAGATCATGATTGGGCGTTGTTGCGCTATTGTTCGGGTGCGTTACTCTTCAATACGCTACTTACTGGTCACGCGTTTGAGCCCAAAATAAAGGGGTATTACTTGTCATTGATTTCCAGGTTGCCCCCGCTGCTTTAATTCCAGCTTGGGTACTCGTCCTCCATAGGCGTTGGGTCACAGTATTCGAGACCGTCGTCGTTATCCACCATCTTGATCCCCATTCCGCCCTCCTCATCGCTATCCTCCTCGTCGTCCTCAGCGCGATGGCTGTGCGGGGATGTCAGCACGGGCCACGCCGGCGTTTGTGGAGCTGGTATCTGGGATTTGGGCGCAGAAGGCCTCGGGATTGGAGACACTGTAGGTCTGGGAGGGGCGTCAGCATGGAGAGATCTGTCGACCGCCTTTGGTGTCGTGGGTATTGTCTTGGGCTGTTCGGCTGGTGCGGGCCCTGGTGGGCTCGGGGCTCGTTGTGGGCGAGTATGTGGTTGGGGTGCGCGAGGGCAGGGTTTCAATGCCGAGCCAGGGTTTGGTGATGGCGTTTCTGATAGATCGAGGCCCAACAGGTCCTGATTGACCGGAACAGCGGATCGCGCCGTCCTCGTCACGGCTGTGCGTTGCTTCTTGAGCTGAGTCATGGGTAGCTGTGGTTGCGCCGGAGAAGTGTGCACGGGTGGCGGCGCAGTCTGGCTCTTCTTGGGTGGTCCAACGATACCCAGCTCGTCGAGGTCGATGAGGTTTGCGGTGTCCTGATTGCTGAGCTGGATGGTATCTTCGTCTTGCTCGATCGGTCCCTCGGAACCTTTAATGACGGGAACACCGCACTTTGCCAGAATCTTTGCGATTAACTTGGCGTACCGCATGTGCCCCTGGACCTCGTCGCTGAGGTTAAGGTTCTCGACGCCTTCAGTGTCCTTGATCTCTTGCAGACCAGCAACCCCGAGCTGAATTGAGGTGGCGCGGTAGAGGAAAGCGAGGAGGTAGTCGTTTTCGGAATAGACGTTGAACATCTTGCCGGACACCACGGTGCGAATCATCTGCCAGTGTTGTCTGTTTGACGGAACCGGAGCGCCGATGAAGACGACCGTGTCGACCAAGCCGAAAGCTTTCCGAGCAGCCAGTGAACGGAGGCAGGAGTAGATAACCCTAGCGCCGAGGGAGTAGCCAATGAGTGTGACTGGGCGCTCGCCTTGGACTTTGTTGATCAGCGCGTCAGCGAGGATTTCACCGGCCTTCTCGGACCTGTTCTTGGCGAGGCTGAAGGGGTTGTCGACGGCGGAAGCCATGGACAAGAGATAAGCCGGCCATAGGGCTGACCAGAGGGTCGCCAGCACGGTTCTCTTCAGGATCTCGAGCTTGATCGTATTCCAAGCGTATGACGAGACCAGCTCCTGCAAGGACTTGCCGAGTCCCAAGAGGCTGCTCATCTCGTAACGCAAGGCAAACGCCTCCGAGTCATCGCCCAAAGCGCGCCATGGCTTGGTCACGTCGTCTCTGGAATTCAGCCAGCCGTTGATGCCGATGGTCACTCTTAGACGCCTGTCGTTGTCTCTGCTGCCCCGGGAGCCCCACTCGTCCTTGAGGGGGATAAAGCGGAAGTCCTCGACTTCTCTAGCATACCGATCCACCATCTCGCCCTGAGCAAGCCGTTAGCCAAAGAGTGGCAGAGGGGTACGGAGTACCGGACCGTCATCCTGGCCCCAAATGCGCCAAACAACGTTCCTACAAGTGCCCCATTCATCCAAAAGATGCCCAAAAATGAGGCAACACCGCCCAAGCCAACAGACCCCATGATGCCACCGATCGCCCCAGCAACCACAGGCGCGGCAAGACCGCCGGTGACACCTATAAGCGCAGCGCCGGCCACCGAGGCCAAACCAACTTTCCAGTATCTGCTTGATTGGTTCTGCTGCTTCCGCTTCTCTGCCTCGGCCTGGGCAGACATGGTCTGCTGCTGCGCGTTGACGGCTTGATTCGATCGCTCTACGAGAGACATTGCAATTTCTGCCTCCTCGCTGTTCAAAACCGCCAGCGGCAACTCCAGTGCTGAGGCGAGGTACACGGCCATCGCCCTCGCGTGCGCCGAGTAGTGGCCGGTGGACAGCAGCACCAGCAGGACGCAGCTGAGCGTCTCCCTGCGGTCCTCCTCCGGGATCGTCACCAGCCGGGTGGGGATGGCATGCCAATGCGACTGCAGGCGGGCGATGGCCTGGGCGGGATCCTCTGTTTCCGCCTCAGCCGGCTTCGTGAACCTGGTATTATTTCCGTCCTCGGGCCATGCATCCCAAGAACCAAGCAGGTCTGCCTCGTTCCCAGCCGTTCCGCGACTGCTCCCAGCTTTTTGCGGCTGCTGCGGCTGCTGTTGCTTTTGCTGAGCGATGCGCTTACGCCGTTCCTCGACGATGGTGGCATCGTCGGGCGTGGAGAGCAGCTCTTTAAATTTCGCCAGGACATCCTTGCGCCAGGCATCGAAGTGCTCGATGGCCGCCGCTCGCAGGCGGACGAGAGCTGGGCTGGGCGGGGTGGTGTCGGCCGCGCCTTCGGGGATGACGATGCTGTTCTCAGCCGAGGGGTCAATGAGCAGTGGTGCAACGTCCGAGATCCGTTGCAGTTCGTTGAACTCGAGCTGCGAGCGCATGTAGGCCGTAATCTCGACCACGAGCGTGTAGAGGGCCTTGCGCCGGGCCAGGTTCAACACGGTGAGAAGTTGGCGGGGGTCGTTGGCGAGGGGCGCCATGATGTCTTAGGTGAGTGTGTCAGGTGTTCCGGTATGCTTACTGTGTTTTGTGATTGTAAGAGGAGTTGGGTGGTTATCCGACCCGTGAGAGCCTCCTGGACCTCATTGTTGCATTTCAAAGGAGTGGGTTGGGACAGGGATACGGAGGTGCTCCGCACAGGATGCCAAGATTGCTCATTGTGAGCTGACCTGAGGAGAAAGTGACGGGGATAGATTGCAACTTTTCATGCTACGGTATGATAGACTGTTGTGAAATGCGTACCTGTAGCTAAGGTACTATGTAATGGCTCTATACCTCCGAGGAAAGAACCCCTTGTCTGCGGGATGAGGTCAAGTGCAGTGTACATACCGAAGTCTGGAACAAGCCGGGGCTGACTTGGTCAGTAATTCCCACGCTATCCGTACGTTACCTTACTTTATCGGTCGAGTAGGTATCACACAATTCAGCACTTGTTTGTTTTGTTAGCGCGGACTTACATATCACACCTCATCTTTCACGTTGACCTTGTATTCCTTCTTTTCTCTTCCTCTTCCTCTTCATTTCTCACCTTTCCTCTTCTCTTATACTTTAGAGGAAAAATGTCTTTACATTTCCTAATTTTCTCCTCTTCCCTCTTCCCTTTTTCTTTTGATATAGTATCTACATTCCGTTATTTTTTCTCTCTTCCCTGTCTGCATACGTTAAGTTACTTGATTATCTGTTCTGTTATCCCATTCATGTTTAATGCCACACGCCCTGTAACACAGTAACAAACAAACCAGGGCTGAATTGTGAATTACCAGATAAAGCCTCCGAGTCGAGATACCTTGCAGGCCTCTTTCAAAAACCGATCCTTCTGACAGATCAACTCAGCTGTGTCCCGTAATAAACAGCATGATAGATGAAGAGCACCACTTCAAAGAGATAACACTTGAAAAGAAAGCAGCAGAGACTTCCTTCCGCTGGTATCTGTTCCATTTTTAAGTCACATTACCACGGTAAGGTAGTCAAGCGGCGTTCGCCCGAGCCCACTATTCGACTGATCCTGTCACTATTTCAACCGCGCTAACTGCTTTAGTCTCAGACCCTCGGCAACCCCCAAAGAAACATTCTCCAACTACCATACAATTGAAATGAAAACACTTTCGGAGTGCATGGGTTTTTCAAACGTTGGTGTTTCAACCGAGCGGCCTCTAGTGCTGGAGCTTCTGAGTGCGCCACTTCTGACCTACAGATATGAAAGGAGCGCGGGTTAGGGCTGTAGCCAAGAGCTCCACTCTTAGTGGGGCTAGATCAAGGGCCGGAGCTCAGGCTGAACAAGCCAGAAAAAGCAGCACCACCAACTCAGAAGCTGACTTAACAGGCTTTGGCAAACTGACCAACTCTGTTCTTTGCTTGATGGGGGGGAAGTTGAGGATGTCGCAGTGAGATTCTTGATGCGAGCGGGTATGGCCCAAGGGTTCACTCGAAATAGTGGGCTCGCGTTCGCCTGGCCCGTAGCCATTCCCAATCAGAAACAGCTCCCGCGCAGGAACGCCCTTTCACTTGACTTGTATCCGCACCCTCTCCTCAGTGGTCCAGCTGGCAATATGAACGGGCTGAGGGCTCGGACTCTATTTCGGGCCGGCTTACGAATCAACACGAGCCTCCTGCGAAGAAGCATCGCATGTCTCATGCATACTAAGCGACAACCCCCCTGGACCGTTGCACGGCGAGGCAGCTAGCGAAATCTCGATCATGTCGTGTGTTCCGTGAATGCTGTGTGCCCTCCTTGTCATCGGGACCCTGCAGGCATCCACTCCGCCCCACGAGGTCGGAAACAAGCTCCAGCATCCTGGAAGCGTGCCGCGCATTCTCTTGGCACTCAAAACCGGCGCCCCTCCCCGGTGCTTGGCTCCTCGGCCTTCCCTTCTTCTGCATCGTGTGGTAGCTACCTACACAGTAAAATCAGCGCGACAGGACTGCCAGAGTCAGGACAAGCCGTCTCTCGACGCGACAGGAGTTGAGGTATACGCCGGGCAGAGTGATGCCTGTCATGGTACAGGGTATTCCTCGCTAGTCTTCTCCGAAATGCTCGACCATGTCAATGTGTGAGTTCCCGCCCGCCATGCATCTTGGCCGAGCCAAGCTTTGCGCCAAGGCCGCCGCCCCTTGAACTGATCTTCATCAGGACCCAGCCGCTGACGTCTCACAGCCCTCGATGAGATTCGCAATGTCATGTACGCCACTCTTTCTAAACCATCCTCCCCATGCTCCTGGATGCACCATCGCCGCTCAGGTCTGCCGCTGCCAGCATACCGATCTCTTGTCGTCATGCTTCCGGTTGGTGTTGCCCGAGACGGATTCACCCCAGTTCAGAGTTCTGCGCTTGTCCAACTTCCAGCTTGGCAATGGAACAGTCATTGGAACTTGGCAACCTAAGACCTCGGGATTTGTCCACGCCGACGAGACAAAACACAAACTCTGGGACTTGCTGATAAGGTCTTCACTGACAAAATGGCAGTCTTTTATTCAGTAACCCATCATGGAACGGAGCTGGGACAGTTTCGAGCACCACCATCACAAACATTAGCGCCCTTTCGGTATGGCATAAACCGGCCATCTGCCAAGCGTTGCCTTCCCCAACTAATTCGGAAGCAGAGCGGGATGGCCTACTCGGCTCGGTTCACGGGAGACACCACCGTGCTGTCGACTCGATACGCCGGCACTGCGAACGGCGTGATTGCCGGTCTGCTCTACGTTCCCGACCTGCCGTCTGACGACTCGTGCATTTATGAGACGGCACACCACGTGCCTCTGTCCGCCGTTCACCAGGCCAACCTCCCGCCCATGAATTATCACTTGATCGCCATTGCCCCATGGGTTAACGGCCGTTGCGCTAATGCCTACTTGACTTCTGCTCTCACCGCTCCTGTCCGCGCTTTTCTCTTCTACCTGCCGGGCGCTGACGCTGGCCCACCGCCACCCGCCGACTCCCCTGATTGGTACATCCAAGACCGCGCCGACTGGATGACAGAAACTGGCTATCCTGTCTATGCTGTATCAAGCATGGCGGGCCAAGTCATGATGCAGCACTTGAGTCTGTACTCGGGAAACATGAGCGAGGTGCCGTTTGGCCATAACATCACTGAGCGCTTCCTGAGCGGTCCCAATGATTACCTCCGAATCTGGACTGAACTGGACATAACCACGCACACAGCCGCCTTCGATACCTGGGTCTACGCTCTCATTATTGTCGGTCTTCTTCTCACCGTCATCACTACGACTTCGCTGCTTATGCACTTTGCCCGGGCACGAGCACGTGCGAGTCTGCGACGCCGCGTTATGGCAGGAGACGTTAACCTAGAGGCTATGGGAATCAAGCGCCTCACCGTCCCAATGGAGCATATTCAAAGGTTCCCTTTATTTACTTACAATTACGAGCCAGAAGCCAGCAGTCCACCACTTTCTCCACGGTCGGCCAAGACTGCATGGACTCGCACCAGGACACACTGTTTGGGTCAAACCTTGCGTATCACGGCGCCCATGTCTTCCACAGTCTCTGAGCACGGGTTGACTAGCCCCCTCGCCCGGTCAAGAACGGCCACTGACTACCAGCCCAACTGCGAAATCTGCCTGGAGCTCTTCGAAAACCGGGCGACGGTCATCCGCGAGCTCCCATGCCGCCATATCTTCCATCCCGAGTGCATCGACGAGTTCCTGCTCCAAATCAGCTCTCTCTGCCCCATCTGCAAAACCAGCATGCTTCCCGAGGGGTACTGTCCCAAGATCACAAACGCCCTGGTGCGTCGGGAGCGCGCCATCCGGCGGTTACGGAGCCGTGTAGAAGATTTCCACAGTGTTGACGAGGGGACCTGCTCTGGCAAACCCCAGGGTTGGTGGAAAACGACTAAAAGTAGGATATTCGGTGCGCATAGTAGCGATCCCTTGTCATCGACGTCGACCGAGCTCCAAGAGGCCCAGCCGAGGCCGTCGGGAAATCGCCCGCCACAGCCAGTTCGGCTGCAACTTCTAAGATCCAGTTATCAGGATGGCGCCGGTCGCCAGGGTGGTGCGCCCACAGCGCTGGCGAGGGAGCGCATGCGGGAGTTGGCCGGGTTTCAGCCGGACTACGGGGAGGCTGGAATGACCATTTGTAAGCTGTCCTTGAAATGAATTGTTACAGTGAGTGGCTCTGAAGCTGACAGCTACGAAGGGAAACGGATACGCAGCCAGATCTTCCCAGGCTTTAACTGAGGAGCCCAGGCTTTCACTGAGGAGCGCAATCTGCATTTTCTTTTGGCTATAATTGAAGTCTTTATTCGAAACCAGATGGCAATGCAAGATACCCTCTCCTTGCTGTTCCTCAGCTGTGCTGATCGTTGAGCTGCGGTACCCTACGGGAACACATCCTCCCGGACCCCAACTCGCATGCGAGAACGAGGTTCAGATTATTATTGGGGCAGCCCTCAGAGGTAGGCAATGATGGCAAGGCAGAAAACGCGCCACCATCTTCCCTTTTCGCGGGAACATGACGGCAAACACCAGCTTTAACTCCCATCAGAAGGCTAGCCATGATGGTCTGCTCAGTACGCCGAAAAACACCACCGTACCCACTACCCATCCCAGTATACAATCGAAAACATAATCGTTATCCTCTCAAAGACCAACCAGAGCACCGAGCGCCAAGGAATTCCCTGCTAGTCAGGTGGTGAAAAACCCGCAGCATCCCAACCCAGTCCCAGCCAAACCAAAGCATAAATCCCTAATCATAAATACAGCAAAGAATGGGATATAATAGCACAAGAGAAGCGGAACACCATTGTGCTAACGCTCCCATCACTCCTCTTCAACTTCCTCATCCCACGCCTCCCTCTCCCTCTTCAACAACTCGGCCATCTCTCCAGGCCTAAAGATGCTACTATCCGTATCACTCGCCCTCGGCACCTTGGCCAACCCCTCGTCGTCAAACACGGTCCCAATACTCTCAATCCACCTCCGTCTCCGCTCCATCAACGTCCTGGTAAGATCCCCTATTCCAGGCCTCGCCATACCCACGCCCCCCGCCGCGCCCCCGGCAGCAGTCGCGCTAGCCGCCGCAGCCGCCGACTGCCCGGGCCTCGCCTTCTTCGGCTTCTTGCCCATCGTCCGCGTGCGCTTGAGATACGCCGCCTGGACCTGCGAGTCGAGGTCTTCTAGAATGGTCTGGTATTCCTGGAACGCCATGCGCTCCTTGACGAGCTCGGTCAGGCGGGCCTTGCGCGCGCCGTTGAGCAGCGCCTGCTCGCGCAGGCGGGATTGGAGCAGGCGCAGGCGCGCGGCGACCTCGTCGTCGTAGTGGCCGTCGTATTCGGCCGTTGTCGCCGGGTCGATGGCTTGGCCTGCGAGAGGGGCGGTGGTGTTGGACGGGTTGTTGGTGGGGTTAGTGGTGGTGGAGGAGCCGGCGAGGGAGGGGTCTTGTGGGAGGGGTGCGAGGAAGCCGATGTGGCGGAGCTCTTGCTTGATGCGCTCGTCGACTTGGGCGTAGTCGAGTTTGGGGTGGGTGGCTTTTTTCCAGGCTTCGGTATTGGACTCGGGCATGAAGGTTGCCGGAGGGAGGGACTGCGGTTGGGGCGGTTGGTCGGGGTTGGGCGCTTGGGATATAATGCCGTTGCTACCATTGGCTTGACTGGCTGGCGGGGGGTTGTCGCCGAAACTGAAGTCAAAGGTCGCGATACCGTTCATGCTGTCGCCATCGCCGCCGACGCCGTTAGCGCCGCCCTGCTTGTCTTCGGCCGAGGGCGCGCGATGCTCGGGGCGCATAGCCTGGAGGAGGCGCGACAGGAGCGGGCCAACGGAGAGCTTGTCTGTCTCGGCCACCTCGTCATCCAGCATCTCAATGGTGCCACGGGCCTGGTTCGGTGGCAGTCTGTCTCGGCCGCCGGGGGGTGAGGAATCAATGGCCATGGCACCGTCCTCCTCGGCCCATATCTCGGTATAGTGCTTCTTGCCGCGTTTGGGCATCATGAAGGGCGTCACACGGTCGCCCCGCTCCCTGAGAAATGCGAGGTCTTCCTCGGTGAATGGGCGAAAATAGGGCTCGATGTAGGCGCTGAAGGTGCTAAAGTTAATCTGATTACTAGGCTTGGCATTGCTAAAGTCCTTATCTGGGGGGTCGCCGGCGATGAGGTGGGACAGGTCGCTCTTGGGATAAGACGCGACAGAATATATCTCTTTAATTTCCTCCTCAGTCATGCCTGGTTTCACAGGTCGGATTTCGTAGACGGTCGGGTCGGGGAAGGTAGATGGGTCATCGCCAAATGTGTTGGCTTGCGGGCGGGCTGGGGGCGGCGGGCGGCCATCGTCGGAGCTCGAGTCGTCATCGTTGGCTTCCGTCTTGGTCTTGTCGTCCACGTCCATATTACTCGGCGTGCGCGGCGCCGGCGGCGAGAGTGAAGAGCTGGCCGAGTCGTCTCGAGAGAGTTTTCTCGCTTTTCCGGTCGATTCGCGATGAGGGGACGAGCGCTCTGGTTTGCGAATGTCAGTGATGGGTTGCGGCGTCGTCACCGCACCGGGTGCAGAAATGGGTATGCAATGAATGTGCTTGGGCAAGGTCCTCCAGCCCATAAAGCAGAACAGAAAACAAAATGACCATGGCTTCCAAGACCAGGTCTGCTCTGCTGTAGGCATGAGGGCGAAATGACTGACCTATTGTTCCGCCGGGTGGTGCCAAAGCATCCGTCCCCTTGCGCTTCTTCTTATTTGATTTCCTCTCTCGCTCGCCGTCGTTGGCCTCGCGCTGTCTCCGCTCTTCTTCCCTGCCCCGCTCCAAGGCCAGCTCGTCAATCCGCTGCCTGCGGGTCTGAGCGAGCAGCCTCATTCCGCGATCGCAGTAAGTGCCTCTTTTTTCTATGACATCGCCGAGGCGCTGCAGTCTGGTGAGAATCCCGTCGAGGCTTTTGGAGTCTGGAATCAGCGCGGCCGAGGCGAGGGGATCGACCATGTCCTCGAAGGTCAGATTGCGGAAGACGTCGAAGCGCAAGTCGATGGTCTCGGTCTCGACGGTTTCGAAAGGTGGGAGGTTCGCGGATGGGGGCGCGGGGCCGGGGGTGGTGTTGCGGCTCCGCTGCTGCTGCTGTTGCTGTTGCTGCTGCTGGCGAATTGCGCTGGCGCCTCCCTTCTTCCCTGTCCCCTTCTGGCTCGATGACGGAGCCATCCTGGACAGCCGTGGATCGCCTCGGGATTACACACCGTGAGAATCAGCAAATGCACCAAGATGTCTTCTCCAGTTGCATGCGGCAGCTGGTGCGTCTGGCGCGTCCTGTTGGTTTGGCTGTCAGTCGCGCGACTTTGTCGTTGCCAGCACAAAGCATGCACGTCACATCCAATGATGGGCTCGGCCACGAAACGCCATATCCTGGTTTGTCTCGGTGCCCGGCCGAGCCGGGCTTACTGCGGCAGTTGTGACCTGACATGGGTCACAAAGGCCTCGGGATTTGCCGGCGAGCATAGCTTTGATTGATGAGTCAGCAGGCTGGCTTCTCGGCCCGCTTTTTCTTCATTCCGTTTCTTATCCAAGTCGATAACTGAAGCCACGGGACCACTCAACAGCCTGGAAAGCCGCGGGGGAGTCGGAGACGGATTTGCCTGACATTCCCCATACCTTGAGCCCAGACCTCAACACACAGCATGGGCGAATGGCGACCGGCCCGCAGTCGACACGGTTCTCCAGTCGCGCCGCTCATCGCAAATTCATCAACAAACGTCCATTGAACCTTTGGCATCCACACAAGAGGTATGCATTCTGCCTTTAAGACCTCCGGGATCATGTTCGGCAGCACACAGACGAGAAGGTGATGAGGAACGGAAAGTTTTAATCCCTTGTGGCAATCCGCAGCAGTTGCTCTGCCGCAGCTCTTCTGCGAGAACCAACTTGAAAGATGCGGTGCCGGCGATTCGAGCTGCAGTTCGTCAGGGGCGAGCGACCCTATGATGCCGTTGCGGCTTTCCCGTGCGCCCAATCAATTCCCCGATTGGTTTCACCGCGAGGACCCTAGTGCCTTACCCCCACCAAAAGCTTGAGGTCGATCGAGGTGGTAGTCCGTATTGTACCAACCCTCGACAACACAGCAGCCGCAACAAGTGCCAACCACACCCGCATCTCACAGCGATGGACACGGCCTGGTATGCTACCTGTAGTGTATCCTACTGAGGTATCAATCGTCAGAAGCGGCCCGACAGAGATCGCGTTTCACAGCAGATGGTCCTGCGTGGTTCTTGTCCGCTTCTTCTACTCCGTCAACCACGACACCGCCGAGGACCCGGAAGACATCTCCAAGCTCCGGCTATCCCATTTCAGCCCAGCATCTACTGTAACACAGTAGAAATCTACATGTCACCCCCGGAGGGGTTGCTCCCACAGCATCTTGATACATACCCCCTCCAACACTGCGTCTATCCCGCTGTGGACACACGGCTCGCTGTCAACCTCCCATGCGTGATACACCATGCCATGTGCAGGACTGATTGGCCCGTAACACCTCCACTGCACAATTACCCCGGGTATTGTGGGGTCACGGCTCGCGGTCCACGCTTTGCCAGCGACCGCTGCTTCGACGCGTGAAGGGTCCATGAGAGCATACCATTGCCGATCAGGCAACGCTCACAGGACAGCCGCTATGTGGTGAGTCGGGCTGCTGCTCCTCCTCTTCCGGCTGCCGGACAGCTACCAAGCTGCGCACGAGGTAGGTATATAAACCAATCTGTTGCTCCCCCTCAGCTCACCTTTCTCTCCTCTTGCTCCCTGTATTGGCCGGCTCTTCACCTCGTGCCTTTGTTTCGCATACCCTACAACCCTCTCAGCAGCATGAGAGAATATCATGGCTTCTCTTGGTGGTAACATTTCGCCCCCTGAGAGCATCATCAGCCCCCAAATCTTTGTTGCTGGTCTTGCCGGCGTGGTATTCTTTACCATCGGCTTTTACCAGCTCTCAAGCAAGCCCCAGCAGGATGGCACCGTCGACGATGAGCCGAGCTTCATCAAGTCGGTCTTGCTCTTCTGTTACTCTTGCTTCCTGAAGCCGCACTCGCCTGCCGCCAAAGGCAACCAGCAGAGTGCCCTAGAATCGTTTTACGCTAGCCAGGCCAGCGCTGTACGTTTTTTCAACACTCGGCAGCTCTGTCCTTTCGCCCTCGGAAGGAAGAGACACGATTGCTGATACTGCGAACAGTACGATGTGACTAGGAAAACACTTCTCAAAGGCCGCGAGGATATGCTCGCCCTCGTTGCGGCGCAGCTGCGCTCCAAGGCCGAGAAGCAAGATGGCAACGCTGGGGGGAAGCGCATCTGGGTTGACGTGGGCCTCCTCCATTTCCCTGTCGCGCTCGCGGTTACAGCAAGCCTAACGAGACCCACAGGTTGGCGGCGGCACAGGCTGGAACATCGAGGCCATGTCCCAGTTCCTCAACGTGCCCGAGTTCTTCTCCACCGTCTACCTAGTCGACTTCTCGCCTTCGCTCTGCGAGGTGGCCCGGAAGCGGTTCGCCCGACTTGGCTGGTCCAATGTGAGGGTGATCTGCGAGGACGCCAAGAAATTCCGCCTGGAGGACTATGAGAATGGCCACTCTGGGGGCCGGAGCACTCCTACGCGTTCTGCCTCGAGCTACTTCGAGCCCCGACCCGATCACGGAGGGGCGGACCTGGTCACCATGTCGTACAGTCTGTCGATGATTGTGGGTAGACCCAAGGGGAGAGGAAGGGAGTGTTGGAGCATACACTAACCGCTCAACAGCCTGACTATCACTCGGCGATCGACTCTCTCCAATCGCTCCTCTCGCCTCACGGCGTCATGGGTGTCGTCGATTTCTACGTCCAGTCCAAGGTGGACGTGAGCTTCCGAAACTACACCGGCGGCTTGGTCGGCCGCCATGTGAACTTCCTCGGACGTACGTTTTGGCGCTCATGGTTTGATCTCGACCGGGTCTCACTTGAGCCTGGCCGTCGAGACTACCTGGAGTATCGTATGGGGACCATCCTGACTGCCAATCTGCGCAATACCGCACTTGGCGCGATCCCCTACTACATCTGGCTTGGCTGCCACAAGAAGCCGTTCTCCTCATCAAGCCTGCCTCACGAGATCATTGAGCGCATCGATGCCCTCGCAACCGAGTCTCCTTATCTCCTTCCAGCGAATGGGGCCAGATCGAAGGATGCCCTGACTCGCGCGGTTGAGAGGACGGCGCCGGAGATCCGATCCAAGGCTTTTGATGCGGCTGTAGGCAACCTGTCGGCCAACCTGCCTCTCCCGGCCTTCTTCTACCAGAATCACCATTGGCGGATCTACTACGATGACCAGCTCGAGAAGCACACCCAGTTCAATGACGAGTACATCTACGCCTTCACGTGGGAGGACTCGCGGGTCGACGCAGACCTGCTGAAGCTCGGTCCGGACGATGTTGTGCTGGCCATCACCAGCGCCGGCGACAACATCCTCTCGTATGCCATGCAGAGCCCAGCCCGAATCCATGCCATCGACCTCAATCCGAGCCAGAACCACCTCCTGGAGCTCAAAGTGGCCGCGTTTACCGCGCAGCTGCCGTACGAGGACTTTTGGAGAATCTTTGGCGAGGGCAAGCATCCGGACTTCCGGTCACTGCTCCTGTCCAAACTTTCTCCTCACCTGTCTAGCCGTGCCTTCCAGTACTGGCTCGACAACGTGACCATCTTCACCAACCCCAACGGCCGAGGCCTCTACGACACGGGCGGTAGCAAGCACGCCATCCGCGTCTTCCGCTGGATCTCGCGCATCTTTGCCTGCCGCAGGGCAGTCACAGAGCTCCTGGAGTCCAAGGCTCTCGACGAGCAGCGCCGGATCTGGCACACCAAGATCCGCCCCGCTCTGCTGAGCCCGCTCGTCAGCAACATCGTGGTCAGCTCCGAGGCGTTCCTGTGGGCGGCGCTCGGCGTGCCCAAGAACCAGCTCGCCATGATCGAGGCGGACCACGCCACCAGCAAAGCCGTCACGGGCCCCTCGCCGACCGCCAAGCCCACCCGCGCTCACGCCATTTGGCACTACATGGTCAACACGCTTGACCCGGTCATCGAGACGACCCACATCGCCACCGATAACCCTTACTACCTCGTCTGCCTGACGGGTGCCTTCTCGCCGCAGTGCCACCCGGACTACCTCTCGCGCGAGGCGCACGCGCGCCTCAGCCGGCCGGGCGCGCTCGATGGCCTGCGCATCCACACGGACGAGATCGACGAGGTCATTGCGCGCATCTCGCCCGGCACGCTGACCGTCGCCATCGTCATGGACAGCATGGACTGGTTCGACCGCGGGGGCACCGCGGCGCCGCGCCAGATCAGCAAGCTCAACCGCGCGCTGAGGATGGGTGGCCGCGTGCTGCTGCGCAGCTCCGCCCGCGAGCCCTGGTATATCCGCGAGTTTGAGGCGCACGGGTTCGTCGGCAAGCAGGTTGGCGATCGCGAGCCGGGCCGGTGCATTGATCGGGTCAATATGTATGCGAGCTGTTGGGTGTGTACCAAGGTGGAGAATCTGCCGCCGCCGACGCCCGGGTTGGAGGTCGAGGTTGGGCACCAAGGGATTGGCGAGGATTTGAGGCTGTGAGGGTGAGGGTCGGGTTGATTCACTGTCCGCCAACGGTGGTTTGTGAGGGTGGTGCGGGAGACTGGAAGGGTCATGGATATGTTTGAGGCAATAACGACATCCAGAATGATATATCGTTTTCTGAGCTTCAATGTGTGGTTACTGAATCTTGGTCGTGTCAGATTCTGTTGCTGTTCGAATCGCCGGCAGAATTGGGATCGGGGCTGGACGGCGGCCGAGTAACCTGGAAGCATGGCTGGCGCTTCCATGCCAGACAACGCATCCATGGAATCGAGCGGACACGCAGATGAAAATGACGCGTTTGCACATCATAGCCACCTGTCTTCGACCCAGCCCGTTCGAGAGGGAAAGTGGGAAGGAGGTTATGGATCGGTCAGTTGGGGTGGTTTTAGGTTTTAGGGGAGAGATTGGTGAATGATATGTAGACATGTGTATTGGGCTTGCTAGTCTAAGCCACCGGCCGCTTCAAGTTCCGGCAGAGAAACTCAAGCCGGCGGGTTTGAAAGCCTCTCCCGAGTGTGCACACAAGCCACCTGCAACTCGATCGGCGGGATCGTGCATGATCGCGCGTCGTGCCTGGGTCGGGACTCGAGGGGGTTGGAGGTTGTGGATGGCGGTGTTTGTGGATTGAGTGGGGGGTAACTGTGGTCTGGTCTCTCCGAGGCAACCCAAGGTGTCGAGATGCCAAGGCCTATGTGTGTGACACTGGGAACACTGACGTCGCAGGATCGGTGCGAAAAGAGGCGGTTGTGGCTTGGATTTGCTGCAGGGGCCTGTTGCAGCGGCCAGAGTTGATTCCCAAAGCTCACTGCCTGTGGCCCAGCATGTGGCCCAGGCTCTTGGGATTTGCTCAGCAATGGTGGGGCGACCGGGACCGCCCGATCGTCATCGGACTATAAGGAACGAGACGTTGCGGGATCTAACAGCGGGACCAGAAAAAACGGCGATTCCTTTTCCGTAGGATATAGGTGCAAATAAAAAGTAATTATTTGCTGAATATCTTCTCATAAGCTAATGCTTTCGATATAGGGAGGGTTCGGCTTGTCCCTCTTGCGGGCATTACGGTCCGTTCACTTTCCATCGCTGTTACGGTTGGTACCGTACCGTCGTTAGCCTTGGGGAGGGTCAGGGGTTCAGGCGCGATTGCCCCATTACATCGACGTGGTCCCTGCTCTAAGCCCCGCCAAACTCCGTTAAGCGCGACCTACCGCTTTCCAGGACAAGGCATTGCCTGTTTTTTTCCGTCGAGGGCCACGTCCATAAGCCCAACGATGGAGAGGATGGAGCTGGAAGTTCGAGGAAGGTTTTGAACAGCGGCCAAAGGTGCTTCTAAATATGCGCTGAAAGCTTTGAGAATTGACACAGTAATTACGGAGTATGGCAGTCTCGAGCCTGAGGTGCGCTGCCAGGGACTGGGGACGACTACCTGAATATTTGTGAGAAGTCTTGACTCGATCCCTTGAGCTCATTTTCTATCTGGCAGCTGGACATATCCTACCTTGGCTTCAAGCTAGAGAAATTGACTCGTGCACTTCAATGGGTCGATCGGCTGCCCTGGCCGATCGACAGACGCTGGTAGACGCGATGATCCACATTGAGTTCCCGGAATTGGCAGCATCGCAGTGAGGTGGCTGTGCGCCAAAACAGATCAGGCCAACCATTGGCTGTATAGCCGACAATGGTCTCAGAGCCAAGAGCATCACCTGCACGACACTGGACCTGGCCTGGGCTCCCGTCCGGATGCGAAATTCCCGTGAGGCCTGCTCGGTTGGTCGACTCGAATGGTGCTGTGCCCCTCTTGAAACATTGCCGCAGTAACCTCCCCTGCAGCCGCAGACCGTAACCCCTGCAAATTGTAGACATAGCTACGTATGGATGCATATTCCATCACAATAGCACTCATTCGGGGTTCCCTCACTTGATTCCCAGTCCACGTCCTTCCTTTAAAAACATGTCGGATGCTCACTGCTTCTACTGGCCATCATGGTCCACAAGCACACGGCCATTGAACGTTATAATTGCGCCGTTGGTTGACTGGCGACCACATCAACGGCCGGCCAATACCTCCTACAGCACCAACATAACACACCATCAACATGTCTGTCGCCTCCTCATCCCCACCCACCTCCCCAACGGCAACGAAGCCACAGCATAGCTGTCTCGAGTGCAAGAGACTCAAGCGAGCCTGTGATAAGAAACTCCCTTGCGGTAAATGCGCCAGGTAAAGTCCCCCTTCGTTCCCCGCCGCCTGTTTTCTGCACAGTAACTGACCGTCTCCTCGTGCTCCACAGAGCAAATCGGATTTGCGAGTACAAGGACCCGTCCGATGATGGCGCTTTCAGCCCAATCTCGTCAGCAAAGGACATCGACACATACGCCTATGGCACTCTCATGGAGATCCACCACAACAAGTCCAAAGTAATGGATGCTGTCTCACTGTACTTTGACGGCATCAACACCTGGTTCACCATCATCGAGAGGGTTAGCTTCGAGGCGCAACTTGAGAGCACCTGGGACGATCTGTCGGCCGAAACGAGCATCATGGTGCTGTGCATGGCCCTCGTCGCCCTCCCATCGAATCAGAAGCAGGGCAGGGGCATGGCAGATGCCACCTACACCTCCATCAAATCCGTTTTGAGCGCCGTCCAGAGCGAACTTCCTATTCCCATGTCGGTCCCACTGCTGCAGGCCGAGCTCCTCGTCGCCCTGTACGAATTCTCCCACTCGATGCCCCAGCAGGCCTATCTGTCCCTCGGACGCTGCTTCCAAATGACTAGGGCGCTTGGTTGGCACGATAGCGCCTTTTGGTCGTCCGTCGAACACGGTGAGCCAACCATGCTGAGACAGCTGAAGCTCAAGTCCATCCTGTGGTGGGCGATTGTCTATATCGACTGGTAAGCACGCTCTTCTCAGCAGGCCGGCAGCCAAGGGCTAACTGCGTATCGCAGCCTCCTGAACATCGCATACCAACACCAATCGTACCCGATGCACACGACAGACCTGGCTCCATTCTCCGTGATACCCCGTCCGGAGGCCTTTGATCAACACTTTCTCACCAGCGTCCCATTCCAGTTCGGAGTCCAGAACCAGGCGCTCCAGGATCCCAACAGCGACGTGATTGAGGGTATCGTCTTCCCCGAGGCCACCTCGGCTTGGTATCTCAGCCTTGTCTTGCAGCAGCTCTCAAACCCTACGCAGGCGGGCATCGATTCCAAGGCGCTCTCGGACAAAATCTGGCAGCACGCACGGCTCACGGCGTCTGCAAGGTGGAGGGCCGGCGATCGGAACGCAGCCGTCGGCACGGACTTGATGTAAGATTCAACCCGGTGCGCCCGGCTTCAAGAAAACAAAGGTTTGGCTAATGTGACTCTCCTTGCAGCGCGCTGCTGAAGCTCAACCAGCCCGCCCTTTTCGGCGGCATCGGCTCCATACCATGCGTCGACCCGACTCACGACGAAGCCGCCCGAGGGATAATCCGGACCGTCATCGACGTGATCCACGACAAGGCGGGCAGCCTCGCCAAGTCCCAAGATCGACTGAAGAGGGGCGCCATCGGCCCGTCCTGGGCATTCGCCATGTGCTACGCCTCGCTGTTGCTCATCCACCATGGCGACGGCGCTCTCCAGGACTCCGGCTGGCTCGACAAGGTCCGCCACCTGAAGAGCACACTCGACAAGGTGGCAAATAGGTGGAAGATCGCAGGTGAGAGTCTCTCCCAGTGTAGTTGTGCAGAAAATGTTTTCGGATGGGTTGCTGATGGTTGAGCCTAGAACTTTACTGCGATTCCGTCAAAATCGCCCTCGACAACCGTCATACCCCGTATATCGGGTGAACTATAATATAGTCAACCAGTGAGAACCACAGTAGTGGACCAGGCTTCCTTTCTTCTTCTTTTCCTTCGTCTCTTCCTTTTCCTTGCCTCACACTCTCTCTTGGATACGGCATTTGGCGGATTCGAATCGTTGTTCGGCGTTCTGAACTTGGTGGATCGAGATACCCTTCCAGCTCTGTTTTAACAACTTTCATGATGGATGGATGAACTGCGATGGTGGATGCCAGTCTGGTTTGATGGACCGCGTAGGAGCAGCTTGGGCCGCGCAGCCGTGTTATGGGCTTGGGGAAAGTGCTCACTTGACGGTAATTTGCCGCTTGACTGGATTTCCTGCAGTAGCAGTCAAACAGACTATAAGCCTTCTCTAAGTCGCTGTTGCTTGTGCTGCTTGTAACGAAGACAATTGACACAACCAACATTGGCCAGGTCAGCCATCCGGCCAGATTACTTTCAGCGGGAAAAGTATTAGCGGCGCATATTCAAAGAGGCGGGTGGTCATAGACATGATTTCAAAAGTTCCACCAGCAACTGAAGCTCATCAGCTGCACCATGACCCTGTCTGAGAATGTCAAATGGAGAACACGTAGGAGGAGGAGACGTTCATGTACGAAGGTTGTAAGGTACCGTATTCGTCGGGGGTGTTTGAAATCCCCGATTCGACCCGCCGCTGACCGAGCAAGGCCGGGTTCCCTTGTCTGCGCCAAGCTTCAATTGACAAAGCCTGGGCAGCAACCGATTGAATCGAAAGCTGTCCAATCCGTTGTTGCCCAAGACAACTCACCTTTGCGAACCACCAACACCAACTCGCGTCGTCCTCTCGGTCTGAGGTGCTTTCCAACTGCTGCCACGGGACATTCTTAACCCCAGCACATGGATTCATCACTGCATGAGGTCTGGCAGGCCGCAGCTGGCTCGCCCTTTGTTCCCACTGTCGGAAAGAGCAGTCAATTCCTCGTTGCCTTCATCCTGCTGCTTCTCGGTTTCTCGCTGGGCGGTGCATTTGCTCTGAGTAAGTCCTGTGCATCTCTGTCGACTTTTGTTCCAGCTGCAAATCTAACCATCGTTCGTGTAGACAGGTCGGTTGTGAATCTGCCCGTCCTTGCGGTCCCGGCAGCTCTGGCTCTTGCGTATGTCCACTGCCCGTCCACTGCCCCTCCACCAGCCATGATCCCATCTTCGAGCGGGGCTGACAGACATGGCAGGTTTGGCGTGGTCTACATGTTTTGTGCGGTTGGAGTCTACGTCTAAGATACCCAAAAAGTCTCGCCGAGCCTGTACCATACATAGAAATTCTTGAAACGAAGTCGATTTGCGCACAAGCAGAAACCGTGCTGAGTCTTCTCGCGTTCCGCAAACCCAGCTCTCTCTTCACTTCGCCATGGAAACACAGGGTTCCGCTCCCGCTCCCCCTCTCTTCCGGGCGGTAGCCAGCTCTACGAGACCGCTGTACCAGCTCCTCAAGGCCATCAATTTCACAAACAAGGTGCACGTCGATATTACAGAGAATGGCCTCAGGTTTGCCGCCGACCATGCCCGGGTGATGCAGGGTGAGTTTGTTTCCCACGCTCGACGAAGTTCTGGATGCTGACTTTGTTCAGGGGTCGCACACTGGAGCAAGAGCCTCTTCACCACTTACACCAGCAATCTCCCCGCAGAGCCTACCCAAGCCGCATCCTCGGCCGAGGACGCCGAAGACGACGACGAGCCCGGACCCCCAACGTTCCAAATATCCCTCCCTGCCCTCCTCGAAACCCTGCAAATCTTCGGCGCCGCCGACGCCGCCGCCCGCCAGGCCAAAGCCGACGTCGACCCCTACCGCAGCAATCTACGCAACTACCGCTCCGACGCCTTCTCCAACCAGACCCTCGGCATGTCGGGCACCTGCTCGCTGTCGTACGCGCAGGAAGGCGAGCCCTTCAGCATCGTCCTCGACGAGGCCGGCGTCAGCACGACGTGCAATCTGACGACGTACGTGCCCGAGGCGCCCGACGACATACCCTTCGACATCGAGGACCTCTCCTTCAAGATCATCACGTCGGCCCGCTGGCTGCTGGACGCGCTGACGGAGCTGGCGCCCACGCAGCCTGAGAAGCTGACGCTCGCCGCGTGCAGGAGGGAGCCGTACCTGCGCCTGACCAGCTCGGGCGGCCCGCTGGGCTCGAGCAGCGTCGACTTTGCCAAGGGCCGGGACCTGCTCGAGACGTTTGCCGTGCAGGCGCGGTGGGTGCAGACGTTCAAGTTTGACATGATCAAGTCGGCCTGCGAGGCCATGCGCATTGCCAGCAAGGTCAGCCTTCGCGGGGACGGACAGGGCGTGCTGAGTATGCAGTTCATGGTTGAGGTGGAGGGGTCCGGACCGAGCTTTTTGGACTTTCGGTTTGTGCCGTATGCCGTGTGTGATGATGATGAAGGGGAGAAAGAAGGGGGTGACGAGGCGGGGGAGGAGGAGGGGCAGGATGGAGGGGAGATGGAGTTGTAGGTGTTGTTGGGACGAGGCTCATTGCCGTCATCTTGATTGGCGATCTGGCGGTACGACTGGGTGTTGCTCTGAGATTAATCAAGGCCGTGTTTACAGGATTGACAGAGATCTGCAGCCAACTTCTTGTGCCCATCTTGCTGGTCTCGTGGTTGCTGATTGTTAAAGGGGACCCCCTTGGGGGCTTTCTTGGTGACCGTTCTGCCGTCCCAGCGTTGCGTGTCATGTGTTTTGGCATGGTATCGAACTGCGTTCCTGGGGCGTTGCCCATCAGCACCAGCTAGTGCTTTTTAATAGAAGGCCCTTGGTCTCGAATCTCAACAATCACAGCCAATAATAGCCTAATGGTTAATGGCCGTGGTCACCCGCCCGGTGCTTTGGAATCCGGATGTGCGTACTGCTAGGGTCACCAGTGAGCCAGTCCCGGGGCAACAAGAATGACGACAAGCGCCACCTCCATTGATCGCCGCGAAGTAAACCATCCGGAGGCCTTTCGTAGCCGGCTACTTGTCTTCGACCTGCGAACAGGGTTAGCCGGCCAGCTTTTCGCTTCTTTTGCCGTCGCCTTTTCTTTTCCGCTCTCACTAAAGGAGTCGTTCTGGGGAAGTTTAAGCTGGTCACAATTTAGACTTCATTTGAACTTGAGGTTGAGCTAGGATGGCCAGTTTGTGCTCTTCTCTACCTGCGTTATTCGGTTGAGAGAAAATGGTCCAAAGCGGCCTTTGCCTTCAGTTGTCACTCCACATATCTCACCATGACGCTTCAGTAATTCTAGTGAGAGAGAGTCACTACGCAGATATATGCGGACAGAGAGATCTGTGCCCACCTAGCCTCCTGTCTCCCTCCGCTCGGGAAGCTCGGTAAACCCCTCCGATCCCAACATGGAGGTTGCTCGCTACCGTCGCCATGTCACTGGTCGCCAGTGAGCAAAGCGTACAGGCGGGCCTATGGCTGAGGAAGCATCACCGAAGGGATGGACAACAAGAAGTGGGAGGGAGGGCGTGTGAGGCGTGGGGAAGGAAACTATGGGCTGCCGGTCTCGGTGTCTCGGTCCTTGCCATCCGTTCCTATCCGTTAACCTTCATGGTCCCAGAGAGCCCGCAACAGACACAGGTCTTGCTTCTTGTCACCGAGTGCGTCTCGTGAAAGCTAACTCGACGAGGAGCTTGGCGAGGACTCCCGACCGCTATCCATCCACACACACCCTCTCTAGCGATGTATCATCTGCCGGTAGTACAGCGCAAGGCTGCCCAGATCCGGCTCTCCTGACTCCCGGTGCAAACCTTGTTTGTGCCCCATCACGCATTATGCATCCTAGACTCAAGCCGCGCTTCCTTTTTCGGATCTGACTACCGAGCGGTGGGGTGCCATGACGATCTAGTATTGTGGAAGGGAGTGGTGAAGAACTAGTGGTTGGTTTGCAGAGAACGCCGAGAAACAGGTCACCGTCCGGCGCCATGTGCTAGATGGCACGACGCTAGGGATGGGAGATGGAGGTGGGTAACTGGTGTTGTTGACGTACGAACGTCGGGGAACTTTGTTTGGCTAAGAAGGACACTACCAGCCAGTCATCTTCGGCATGTTATTAACTTCTTTCGCTCTCTGTATTCTCTTCTTTTCTTGTTGTTGCCTTGCTCTCAAACGAATATCCCTTGCCTTCTTCTTCCTCCTCTCCTTCAAAACACAGACAAATGTCGTCGCCAATAGAAAGCGTCGCAGAACAAGACCATCGAGAACAAGCCCGGGAGCAAAGAAACCTGGGCCATCCAACCCAATTCGTCCCTCTTTAGCTTCCCACGGGACGCTACAGATTGACTGGTTCGTTGGAGGACTTCCTCCGTTTCCTTCAGCCGGCTCGCGCCCAACTGTGGCGTCAAGCTCACCCCGCCACTGGCTGCATTCAGGTGCATGTCGGTCACCCGGGTGCAAGCTCATGCGGATGACCACGCACGCAGCGCAGCGGAGCTCCGAACTTGCAGCCTATCCTGTTTCATGTTTCCTACTCCATTCGGTTCCCTGCTGCACCTCAATCCACTGCGTTGAGAGCCTTGCGGCGGAGGAAAGCAGGAAAAGACGAGTCTGGAGCCCCCCCAAAAAAATGGGAGGGCAGGGCTGGCGAAAAAGAGGGATGGGGAAATCTGTCTCAAATTTCGCGCTCTTCGGCGCAGGCGAGGAGGCTCTGCCGCATTCCCGGTAGTTTGGGACTGCAGTGTCATGTCGCGTTTGCAGCTGGAGGTGGGTTCTGGAACTCCGCATGCAGCTCTGAGTAGGCCTCCGTTCGGTGCTGCCCTACCAATCGCAGTTGATGGATGTGGAGAGCTAGCTAATGGCGTCTTCGTCCGCAGAGGTGCAGATGTCCTTGAAATCAGCGCATGATATACGCTGGAACTTGTGCCCTTTCTGCCATACTTATATCAGCGGTGCGCAGGAATGTTGCCTTCCTCCCGCGTTCATCGGAATGGACCTTCTCGATATATACGTGAGATTCCTTGGGAAGTCGCTTGAATCCCCCGTAACCTTGAGCACTTCCTCCCCAATAACTTTGTTTGGTTTCTGCCAACATCCTGTGACTTGGGTGCGACCATCCCCAGTCACCCGTTCTCGCCCAGACAACCCGCACAATGACGCGCGACGACTACCGCGATGTTGGGCAAAGGGAAGGGGATGTGCGTGAAGCACATAGGACTTGCTTGCCACTCGGCGTGATCAAGTCCACATTCGAATCCCTGTATCGATGCTGGCGCCCCGAGCTCGATGAGCAGACTTCCGACCCATTCAAGAAGAAATATGCCCACACGCCAACGCACGCAGCGTCGTCCTTCCTCAAGACAACCACGACAAGGGACATGCGGAAGGCGAACGAGATTCTTTGACTTTCCGTCACAGTCACCGCCGTCGTCGTCGTGGACATCATCGGTCAACGCCGGCAGCGGCCGCTGAGACGCATCCCGGCGGAGTTGGGCCAAAGCACCAGAGAGTGGGGGACCCGAAAACCGAGCCCGGAAGAACATATGCGCACTTGGAGGACCGACAGATAGGGCTGTGTTCACTATAACAATCAGCCGGGCACGGCATGGCGATGTCCGCGGATCCAGCTGGGTTCGGAGAATTGGATGCATGGAGGTTGGATGAGGAACACTCGCGGCGGTGTCACGTCGAACTGGCGGATCCCCGGGTCCGGCCAAGAGGTCGGAGTCGATGGCGGGCTACCCGGTTCTATACATAGCAGCAGCAAATCAGCCTTACACCGACCAAGCAGCAGGGCAACGTTGGAGCATAGTTAAGAGAGCGGGAGGCGGGTAAGGGCTTTTCTGTCACCCTGGGTTTCGGCTCTCCGATGAGATGCTGCAGCGGGTAGTAGGCCAAGAGTTTCCGGCTTGGTTTTGGTCGGGAAACAATCAACGGCCAATGGGGCTGAGACCCAGAGCGATGGGATTATCTGTGATAGGGAGACGGGTCGCAGAATGGATCCAACGGCAGATGGAGAGTTCCTGGCCTTCTGGCTGGACAATTGACATGAGTGATCTGTGGCGAAGCCCAGGTACCGAATTCTGAAACAGCAACGCCATTGGCGCGGCATCAAGGGATGTCATCGGGAACTTGGTGGCCATGCTTTGCGGTCAGAGTCTCTGGGGTGGCCGGATCGGTGTTCAACGTTGTCGGCACGTGTCTCTCGAACTTCGATGGTGACGGCGCTGGCTTCTTGATCCAAATAGCGGCGTGTAATCCTTCTCACCACTCGATGTAACGAAAGTACACGGAGTCCTGGATCCTTCGAGTGGTGGACCGCATTTCAAGGTTGGTCAGACAAAATCAGGTTTGACCAGGGCCGAAAGGGTGGGTGGGTGCGAAGGCATCGAGGTTGTACTGAGCTCCGTAGGCTTCGACAGTTCCGAGTAAGCAAAATATGTGTTCTCCTATAAGACGCCACGTGCAATGGTCGCTGGTCGAATTAGGCGGTGGGCCTTTGAATCCTATCGCAACGCCATGCCGATGCTCCTGCCGGCGGAACTGGAGAGAGCCGTAGGACGGCGGCTGCCATGTGCAACAGCGAGCGCGCAAGTCAGGAACGGGACGCTTGGTTGCGCGGCTAGGTTGGTCTCGACGCTGTTCCTGATCAGGCAAGTGCTGATCAAGACGATTCAATGAATGCTGCGTGATTGTGGCGAAGCTTGCGCTTGTGCGCTCGATGCCCGCGGAGACTGGAACTCTGGTTGGCTGGGGCGCTTGCGTTGCATGCACTATCGCGGCAGTTGCAGTCGAGATGGTGTGCTGCACAATGAAAGGAGGAGATGGGCAATGGTCGATTTGATGATAGCACTGTAAACCTGTTGCCTGGAGAACCTGAGAGATGGCAGCTGGTTCCCGTCCACGTCAATCTCGATTACCCTTGAGGCGGTCGCATCGGAGTGGTAATGTACTCGGATCGCTGATGGGGCGGTTAACTACTGGGGAACCTGTCCTTCCATTTGTTCGGCGTTTTGTTAGGGTACAGAGTACCTATTCGGAGACCATCCCGTCAATGTCGGCGGTAAGGTCGGCTCCCGTTTTCCCGTCTTCTCGGAACCTAGTGGGTAATCACCCGCCCGCAGGGGGCTAAAATAGCGTCGTTCGGTGGGAACCCACCCAAAAATCCAAGCGACGGGAGTTTTCCCTTCAAAGTTGGTTGTTGTAAGGCCGATCCACGTGTGTGTGGGCAAGACCGAGATGGTTCAGCTTCTTGACTCCCAGTACAGGTAATACTGTAAAGAAACGCTCCTGCCAGAGCTCGAAATCACATCACCGTTGTGGTCCAGTGACTCCCAGTTTGAAAGCTCCCCACCAGTCAGTATGTCCGGCAAGTGAGGCTTGATAAGGCATGCGGAGCTAGCGCATTGGACTCAACGACAGACTTCCAGGTTCTCTGCGAATTCGTTAATGTTTGCTCGAGGCGGTGTCTTGAGCGCTCGTTTGTTTGGTAATTGGTTGCCTGAGGCCTTGCCATCAACATCGGAGGCATCGAATTGGGTTTGTGCCCGGTTTCCACGGATCGTGCACAGTGCGGCTGGCCTGTTGGCGAGGAACCGAGTGCTAGTGCTCGTCTCAGTCGATCGGATTCCGGAACAGCAAGCTAAGCCAGTGCGCACTTCAAAGCTGCACACTGTTTGCTTGATGCGGGGCAATTTCTTGCAAAGAACTGCCATGCCGCTCTCATCCGAATACCTTAGCCAATCCTCGAATTGGCAGCCCTGCCAGGCCAGGAAACCCATCAGCCCCCAGATCAACGGTCCATGGTCTCTTCGATATCCGTAACCATGAATATCTCTCGGACATTCATCAGTCGGCAATCCTAGGTGTTTTCAATTGAACTCAACCACCGATGGACCTCGCCATGCAGGACAATTCCCTCAAAACCAGCTACGGTAGACCTGCAAGCCGAGTTTCTACCACAGTTATGACTCAACCTGGTTTGTTTGTTAGCGCGGAACTTAGGTAGTTCATGTGTAGGGTTACACCTCATCTTCTTTCACTTTGACTCACTCGTATTTTTCCTTTGCTTCCTTCCTCTTCCTCTTCCTCTTTGTCTTTGTCCGTCTCTTTCTCTCTTCTCTTCTCTTACTTACTTTTCTGTCTTTACTTTCCATTATTCATTTTTTCCATGTTTTCTTACATCCCTTGATTCATCCGTGTCTTGAGGTAGTGCCCCGCCATGTGCCACGCTAACGAACGAACCAGGGTTGGATTGTAATGTTCGTGATTCAGCTGCCTGCCTCGCAGGTTAGTAGGGGAGCTGTGCCCTCGCCATGCCAGGTGAAGCAGCATTCCGGGGCTCGAAGCCGCGTAGGAAGGACCCCAATTCAATGACCAACAGAGCCAACACCCGACGCACCCTGAGAAGAAGGTGCCACGGCTCAGTCAGCCCTGGTCAATGAGTAGGTTGCCGGCTTGAGGCTCGTCCCAAAGTTGTCAACTTGTCTGCACGCGGCCAACTACACCAACATTACACGGAGCACCTCATTCTCGTCCGGCGACGGCCGGGGTGCTCCTCTCTAAGTGCACTGGAGAGGAGTATGGGACGACTATATGGGTGGCTTGTCCCTCGGAACCTGTTAATCTGTTGCCTGTGAGCTGAAGAGGGCTCCGATCGAGCACCAGACCCGCGATGGCACGACATCGGAGCCAGCCAGGTTGCAGGATGCTGTGCGATCTCAGCGGGATCTTGGTGGCACTGCAGGCTCGGAAGAATCCCAGGATCAGTGTACAAGGACCTTCTCCATTAGGTTTCGCGTCGATCTGCTTGCGAAAAGCCCTCCCGGCCGCTGGGCGTTGTCTATCTTACTGCAACGGACACGACAGCATAGCTCACCAGGTTGCTCGTCGCCGCGGACAACAGCCAGCTTCCTCGTCGTATCATGGCGCAGCTTGGCACGCCTATTCTTCCATACGTTTACTTACGGACGGCCAGGGCCAACCACGGCTCGCAAACAGTTAGGCTCAATTGCTTTAATGTTTGCAAAAATACGAATCTAGGATGTGAGGGGTCACTCTCACCAGCACCTCACCCGCTCCTCGGCACCGTCATGGGTGTGCCCGCCCCCGGTCCTCTTGGCAAGACCAGGGCCTGGTCTTACATTTCTTTGCAGGTTTGGTTATGGTCAACGCCACACTCGGGGTGTAACAGTACATGCTGGGGGCAGGGAGCCAGTGGCAGGGCGAGGCGGACCTAGCGGGTGTGATTCTCGTGGAGACGACTGGCATGCTATGCTGCAAGACCGCCATGTGCCGCTCTGTCTAATATCGCAGCAAACCCATACCGTCCCCCCGCGCCTCCGGCCCTGCGCTTCCCAGCGACTCTGCCATTTCTCTACCTGCCTCTCCCCGTGTGCCCCTCTGTTGGGTTTGCCGTCACATTCCTCACTGGCAGTAGCAATGCGGTGACCGGAGACACAACCTTGCCTTTGGACCCTCTTACTCATATTCACATGCCATGTCCTACCCCCCTGCCCCCGGCTCCTTCTTCTCTTTCCTCTTCTAGACCCTCCTAAGACAGCACCATGTTGTCCCGGCCGACCTTCAGCATCCGGAAGCTCATCCCGAGTCCCCAGAAGAAGCACGATGGACCGGAGGACTATGAGGGCTCGTACTTCTACCACGACGACGACGATGACATGGACACACTCAGCAAGATCAAGACTTGGAGACCGCCCATGGGGCTGATGAAGCGGTCCAAGCCGAGCATCGATATTCGCCGGAGTGAGGACCTGCACCGCATCATTTGCATTCCGCCGCTACCGGATACGCCGCAGTCGTCGACCACTTCTTTGTGCAGCATTGACAATGGCACCAGCCCACGTTCCTCGCCTCCGCGCCGACCCGACAGGACTCCTTTGGCAAGTCCCCTGATGAGCCCCCAGCGAAGCCCGCAAAGGAGTCCCCAAAGAAGTCCACTTCTCCTCCCACAGCAATTCGATGATCACCAACATCCGCGAGGCAGGAGCCCAATCTCGGCTCGCTCATTTCAACACCTGCACCCAACGCCACCTGCATCTCCTCCCCAGCAGGTCGACATGGCGCTGGAAACACCGCTGACTTCGCCGAACACGGCCCCCTCGACCTCCGCGACCGCCGCCAGCAGCCAGCCGACATCTCCCGAAGCAATCACAGTAACTCCACCAACAGAAACGCCCATTGAAGGCAACAATGCCGCCCTCTCCCCGGATGTCCAGCTTCTCACGCCCACGACCCAGATGGACGAGGAGTCTAAGCTAAGCAAAACGTTGAGCAACGCGAAACTATCCGACCATGAGCTGGACAAGTTATTCAAGCCCAAGAACTCAACAACCATGTCCCCTCCGGTGCGCAGAAAGTCGCAGAGGCGCAGCCAGGGCTCCGTCAAGTCGGCCAAGTCTCCAACAAAAGCGTCCAAGAAGGACGCTTTGTTGCCCGCCCAAGCCCGACTCCCTTCTAATTCGAGGCCAAAGCGGGCAAAGTCAAAGAAGTCGCGGAGAGTGCGGCCACGTGCGCCGGTGAGGCAATCGTCCATGTGGCAGTTGACCGAAAGCGCCAAAGACTTGTTTACCATTCGCATCTTTCACCGAATTGAAGTCGACGAGATGCTCCCAGAGAGCACCTTGCGCGAGATCCGGATGAGTAGGGCAGCCCATTGGACGAGGTCTCCAGAGTTGGGCGTGACACACGTCGATAAGAGCGCAGCCGCCACACCCATTGAGCCCCTGAGCCTCGACGAGTCCCTCGACCCAGTGGCAGAGGAGGACATGGCGACGCCTCGTGCCTCTTTGGTGAATCAGGGAATGGAGATCAATCGGGACGGTTGCCAAACACCAACGCCGCTGCCGGCAGCACAAGTGACAAGGACAGAGGATGGGTCCAATGGGCAGGGACAAGCCGAAGGGCAGTCGGAAAAACAACCATCGCTGCCATTACAGCAACCGGATTCGCCAACCGAAGGGAACCTGCCGATCATGGGCGTCGAGGATGACCAAATCCCCCAGCGCCAGCCGGCCAAGGCCGAGCATCTGTCGTCGCCCATGGTGCCGCTGCCGATGAAGCCTCCGATGCACCGTCGCATGCCAAGCAGACAATTACCTCCTCTCCCCACCATTCCCGAGATCATGACGACAGGCCCCGAGGAGCCCGCCTTCTCGCCGACACCAGCAGCGTCGCAGCCCGGATCCGCAACCAAGGTAAACCCGGACGAGTACGTTTACCTCAACAGCACCCCTTACACCCTGACCATGCCGGCCTTCCGACACGGCAAGATCCGCCTGGCCAAGGCCGACCTGCCCATCGGCAAGCTGGCCGCGGCCGTCGACGACACGCTCGACTGGACCGCCTTCCAGATGGCCATCCTCGGCGGCGCAGGCGACTTCTTCAGCGAGCCGACCGACTACTCGCGCCCCTCGGAGGCGGAGCTCGACGAGCTCGAGGGGCTGACATCCTGGTTTGCGAGCTTCGGTTTCCAGGGCGCCGGTTCCCTGGTTGGGCCCAGCGACACATACCCGCGCACCCCGGGGCTCCAGCAGCCGTGGACGCCCGTCCTGCCGCGCACGCCAACCCTGGCCCCTCCGTCCCCCAACCCGTCCACCCCTAACAGCAGCCCGCGAACCGTCAGCGGCACCCGCAGCCCGGTGGGGATAATGAGGAGGATCGACCCGCCGGAAACAAGCGAGTCCTACAACTACCCAGGCCCCTACTTGGCCGCCTCGTTCGGCAGCGACTCCATCGCAGGCCGCTTCTTTCCCCCGGCCGCGCCATCGTCATCATCGTCGTCGTCGTCGTCTCTTCTCCACCCCGCGCCGGGGACCGCCGGGTATGCGCGAGGACACCGCCGCAGCGCGAGCAGCACCACCTTTGGCCACCATCACCATCACCAGCAACCGCAACCGCAACAACAACCTTTCACCACGCCCCGGGCATCAACGACACCATACAACCATGCTATGCACAGCTATGGTTTCCCACCATCGGCATCGGCATCCTTTGGAGGAGAGAGCCGCAACCGTAATCACGCCGGGCTGGCGATCGACTCGGAAAAGAGCCGGCGGCCGAGCGTGGATAGCGTGCAGAGCTTGCCGCAGAGCCCCATGATGGATCTGGTGGTGAGCCATGACGTTGAGGGGAATGAGTACATGGTGCCGATGGGGTTCAACCTCAGCCATGACCTGGGAGACTTTTTGACGTGGCATGCGGAGCATGTGTCCGGGGCTGGGTTTGGTGGAGGGCTTGGTGGTGGGGGGTTTGGTGGGGATGGGGGGAGGGTTTGAACTACAGAGGACTCCGTCATGCCCTCGGGAAGATTACCCTCCTTATTGTGGCCGGTTTTCGCCTAGCTTTGTTGGTGCAGTATCTGATGGACTTGTCTTTTGGAAGCGGTTTATCGGTTTTTGGTTGTATTACGGCGTTTTTATCTACGGCCATCACACATTTCTCTTCTTTCATTCTGCCGTTCAAATTCCAATCCTCTCTTTCTCCCCTTCTTATCACCCCAAGCCAGGCACTGTCATTTGGCCATATACAGGGGTGTTTGGGCATCAGGGCGGGATGGGGCATACTTTGTGTTATCTCTTCTTCTCTGTTCGATCTTTTTTCTGTGGAATCGTCTGGCAAGGCGTTTACTAGCCATGGCAGCATTTGGGGGCGCTGACTTAGGGAGGTCAAGGGGCGGCAACGCTTGATGGCTTTGGTTTTTGTTGTGTTTTCTGATACCACATGCATTTTCTCCTGTTTTAAATTCCTTCATTTTTCTCCCTTCTTGTGTTTGGGACTTTGTCACACTTTGCTTGGAGGCCAGGAGTCAGCGTTTAGGCATTTGTGGGAGTCGAGAGGGTGTTATTCTGGAGTGATGGACGGAGCACATGTTGTCTATGAGGCCATGGCGTCTTTCCACTGGGATTGTTTTGTTTAGGCGAGGTGAAGGGAGATGTGTACATATTTTGGTGATCCATAGCGACGACTGGGGCAGAGCACAGGTACATGCCTTACTTACTACCTCCGGTACTGTTCATCCCAGTGTTTTACCTCAACGTGAGCATAAAGTTAGCCAGTGAGTGGATCTCCTGGCGTCGTGGGCATGGCATGTCCAGTATGCACACTCCTTCGCTCCCGCTAGGATTGCATTGCATTTGCAGGGGTGAGTAGGGACTACTGTGCAGCAGCAGGTCAGAACGGGGCCTTTTTCCGCTCATACATTTCATAGCCCCAGCCTAAAGTATTAAGGGCGGCCTGATATGGATCCAGACACGCGATGCAGGCGATCTGACTTGCATGCAGGCTGGACTCCACTGTTGGTGGCCGGAATGGAGAGGCCCATAACGGGATGGAAGGCATATGCAAGAATTTAATAACGCAAAGCAACAAAATGGACCATACTCTCGTAACAAACATACTTTCGTCGTTTACGAGGCCTCAGGTTCTATATCAGAAGAAGCTGCCCCTTCAGCTGATCAGCTTTGACGCCGCCCTAAAGTGCGGCTGGTGCAGGCTGCTGTGATTCCCCCAAGACGTCTCGGCGTGTATTGTCCATGCAACGTCAGACGGACAAAATAGCCTGACGTTGGAGACAAAGCAGGCCACTAATTATTCCCCAGCAAGTAGGCAGCGTTCCTACCTCGTGCTCCCATTCTCATGGATACTCCATTCCCTAACGGGTTCCCTGATGTTGGACAATAGACCTGACATCCCCAACAGCGCAACACCCAACAATGAAAAAGAATCATGCGATGGCCCTGCCGTGATCCTGAGCCGGATCAAACCAACGCAGGAACAAAGACGGTTGTGCCTGCAGTAGTTTGCCCGGAGGGATGAGGCGATGCCCTCGCTTTCAGGTTTTCCCGCCCAGCCGCCCCCGCCCCGCACCGCAACGCCGCATCTCCTAGCCATCAGCTAATAATCAAGCGGAGGCTGTATGCCATGCCGCGGCCGCGCTTACGAGAAACCCCTCCAGCTCTGGCCAATTAACCCGAAGCCGGACCCGCCTGGGCCTGCCTCGAAACGAAACGAAACGAAACAACCTCGGGTCGTACAAGTCTAGATCGGGGTCGTTGGATGGCTGGATCGCGAGGTTGTTTCATGTTGCGATTGCTGAGGGTCCGAAATCCGGCCGCGTTGGCCGAGGCCTCATGTCGAGCAAGACGGAGACTACCATGGAGGGATGGGGGTGTCTAAGAACAGGATATTGCGAGACTGTTTTGGCTGGAATATACTAATGGTGGCAGGAACTGGTAGAACCTGGGCCTAACAGATTGAAAACAAGATATTCTTGCCAACATTCCAAAACTGCCTTCCCAGACTGTTCAACCAATAATCTTCTTGAAGCAAGAACAGTTCTCTTTTAGAGGGTTCAGAGTTACCAAGGCCTACATTCTGTTTCACAGATAACAGACTATCCAGGCTTCGGCGACTGTCACAGCCTCAGCCCGGAGAGGGGCATATGAACCGTGGCTTCCTTTTCTGCATGGTCTCCTGTGATTTTAATGTAATGTGATTGAGCGACACTTCTTTTCTTGACCTCCATGAGATTCTATGCTCAATCCCTAGTTGTTCTTCTCTTCTTTAAAAAGAAAAGAAGAGAGAGTGATAAGTACCTTTTTAGGCTGAGGTAAGAATGACCCTAGCCCTATTCGTATCTGCCGAATACAGCCTTACTAACAATATATTCTTGTTTGAAGAGCCTATTTTATAAACAGCTTTGTATATTGTATTCAAAGACATTCGCTTATAGCATTTGCATACTATTGTCTACTCAATGTTGCGCCTAAGGGGTTAGGGCAAACCTGTTCCAACTGACAGTAAGTTCTACACCTATAAGGCTTGCTGTAACCCTGTGCTCAGACCTCCCAATCTCTCTATAGTAAAGGCAAGTGTGAGAGACGAGCGTACAATTAGGTGAGGCGCGAGGGCACTGCCAATGGGACTCAATTCTGCTAATCGCAAGGTGAGGGAAAAGGAAGAGGAGTTGGAAGAGCTCTCGCATTACAGTGGATAAAATGCCAGAGCAAGTGGGGCACGCGCGCGCACCTCGACGGCAGGTGCCGCCACAGCAGGTATGGGTGTAAGTGTTGGAAAGCCAACAGCCACGATTCCACGGTGTTACGCTTTATGGGAGCCCTTGAGACAGTGAACTTTTCGAGTGCCCGGGACCAGCCCAGAATCTGTCAATTGAGTGTTCTGTCCTTCTCCTTCTCCAAGTTGCCTGGGTGCCTCCTAGACCTTATGTAACAGCTGTGTATTACCCCTGACCAAGGTACGATACCGGCAACCCAGTTTCCGAGTTTCAAGTGCCTTCACTTCCAACAGTAGGATGCATTAAGGGATCTCGAGGTACGGAGGCTTGTTCAGCCTTTATCCTCTTTCCTTCCGTCTTTTCTCTGTCTTTTTTTTCTTATTAGGTAGTAGGCGCGTAGAGAGAGGAGGGGGTTGTTGAGCTAAAGTCTCGCCAAATTATTGTGCCGATGGGAGATGCACTATGCTAGAGTAAACAACAACGTATAGAAACAAAAAATAGTCTATGACGCATAGGGCAAAATAGAACTACCCAATATCTAGTCTTGTTAAGACGAGAACGAGATCTGTCACTCAACAATGGGTTTGTGGTGTGACGGAAAACGCACCCTGGACTCATGCTCTCTTCGGTGGGTCATCAGTGGGTGGTATATGCGCCCACTTGCCTTTCTCGCGTCGCAGACGCGGATCCTATATGCTCTCCCTCTTCCTTTCCTTAGCTTCCGATCAGCAGAATAGAGTCGGCGTTTGCAGTGTCTTAGTGCCTCGCCTTGATGCCACTTGTCTCTCACATGTGGTCTGTGACCGCAAACCGTCAGTTCCTCTTTTGGCATTGTTTTTTGGATGGTTCTATTGGCTGAATTTCACACTTCATTCCGACCGGTTCAACCAATTAGCGCTCGGTTTAACTTACCCAACTTGCGTTTAGCCTGGTTATAGCATCATAAAGTGCGCATTTTCACAAGCAGCTCGACATATACTGCCTTCGAAAATATATGAACAACGGATCCAGGTTCTATAGGTCTACTTACGTCTATTTATATGTATTAGCCCTATATATCTGTGTGTAGCCTGAGGTGCATTAGTTGCTGATGTTATGGTATGCATCGAAAGAATTGAAAGGCCCGGCCCAAAACCAGCGCTAAGGCGGAACTGACGGTGTACGGTCACAGATGTACTTGGTAATGAGAGCGATCTATCCGTATTTCGGGCGCTCCCACTTACATCCCTTGCAACAGCTACTCCGTATTCTCGCCAGCTCAAAATGAATCCAGCTTCCAAGTTTGCACATCAACAACCCCCCACAAACTCCCAGCCAGCTCACGGAAGAGCCATGTCAGATTTGAAAAGCGCATGCCATCTGTCACTTCATTTGGTGGTCCATTACCCAGCTGATCAGATCGGCTTGGAGTCTGTCACATCCTCCGGGTTATCGTTAAGCGCCGGAGCCGAGGCGAAGCGCATGATGGACCCAACAGTGCAGCAATCCCGTGCTGTGGCCGCGGATCTTTTACACCGAATTATAGACAAGGTAGGTGATTTGTGAGGAAGATGGAGTTCCGTGTCTGTATAGGTAGGCCATCACATCTGCACTCATTGCAGATCGTGAAACGGGACACCACTTCCTCGCGAGTCTTCCAAGTAACGACGCCAAGAAACGTAAACTATCACGCCAACGAGTACGCCGGGGATTGCTTTACAAAAGCAACTCCGCAGACTCTGAGTATTTAAAGGCCCGCTAAGCCAGCTCCCCATTCTCATACCCTCATTATTCCTCACGGTTCAACAACATCATGCTCAAACCCTTGCCCACGCACCAAGCCCCCTCCCGGTCCCCCTTGTGCTCACCTCTGCAACGGCTTTCCCATCCCCCCATACGTAATCATCTTGGTAACCTGGTACTCTCCAATGCCATACAACGACCCTTCCCTACCGAACCCACTCTCCTTGACCCCGCCAAACGGCGCTGCCGGGTCCGAAATCAAGCCCGTATTCACACCAACCATGCCCACCTCGAGGTGCTCAGCAACGCGATGCACCCGATGAATATCCCGCGAGAAGAAATACCCGGCCAGGCCGACGGGCGTCGCATTCGCCATCCGCACCACCTCCTCCTCAGTGTCGAAGGGAAACAGGCCCGCGACGGGCCCAAACGTCTCCTCGGCCGCCATGGCCATGTCGGTCGTCATGCCCGTCAGCACCGTGGGCTGGAAGAAGTTGGGGCCCAGATCAGGCATCCTGTGCCCGCCCAGCACGACCGTGGCGCCCTTTTGCTCGGCGTCCCGCACGTGCTGCTCGACCTTGTCGATGGCTTTGCCGTGGATGAGCGGCCCGTGGGTGACGCCCGAGTCGAACCCGTTGCCAACGGTGAAATCGCGGACCTTGGCGGCGAACTTGGTGGCGAACTCGTCGTAGACGCCGCGCTGCACGAAGATGCGGTTGGCGCAGACGCACGTCTGGCCCGACGAGCGGAATTTGGAGGCCACGGCGCCCGCGACGGCCAGGTCGACGTCGGCGTCGTCGAAGATGATGAATGGCGCGTTGCCGCCCAGCTCGAGCGAGAGTTTCTTGAGGGTGCCTGAGCACTGCTTCATGAGCAGCTTGCCGACCGGGGTTGAGCCGGTGAAGGAGATCTTGCGGACGGTGGGGTGGGTTGTTAGGACCTGGCCTACTTCAGGTGTGTTATTGAGCGCCGTGATGACGTTGACCACGCCTTTGGGGATGCCAGCGCGGTGGGCGAGCTCGGCGAGCGCGAGGGGCGTGTATGGCGTCTCGCCCGGGGCTTTGCAGACCACGGTGCAGCCGACTGCTAGGGCGGGCCCAACCTTGCGGGTGATCATGGCGGCGGGGAAGTTCCATGGTGTGATGAGCCCGCAGACGCCGACTGGCTCCTTAATCGTGAAGACGCGGTTGCCCGGCACCGACGAGGGGATGGTGTCGCCGTAGATGCGCGGCGCCTCCTCGCTGAACCATTCAAAGAAGTTGGCTGCGTACGTCACCTCGCCCTTGGCGTCGGCGGTTGGCTTGCCGTTCTCCCAGGTAATGAGGGTGGCCAGGTCGTCGGCATTTTCGACCATGAGATCATACCATTTCCTGAGCAGCTTGGAGCGCTCGCGTCCAGTCTTGAGGCGGAATTCGTTAAATGCGACGGCAGCGGCCTCGATGGCCTTCTCTGTGTCTTGGGCTTCAAACTCGGGACAGGTCCCGATGAGCTGGCCGGTGGCTGGGTCTAGACCGCAAGTGAGGATGCTGCACCGGGCTGAGACTGGCTGCAGCAAGGCTTACCGTGGACCTCAAATGTCTTGCCCGACCTGGCCGTTACCCACTCGCCGTTGACGTAGCACACATCCTGCTTGAAGAGGGACGGGTCTCTGAGCTGGTTGCATTGTGAGCTAGCCGCCCGGGCGCTCGCATGCTCGGTGATGGGGGGGAAATGCGGTGAGTTACCTTGGGAGTCATAGTGGATGCAAGGCGCGAGAAGGAGTTGATGATCCCAGGCAGTGCTGACCGCCGGAACTGAGACCTAACTGCTGTAGTCCGGGGGACAGAAAGCAGAGCCTTATGTAGAAAGGCCATCCCGACGGGCCGCGGCTGGCGCGGTGCGATGGGGGGCCGCGAGTCGAGGAGAAATGTCGGCAGTGCGGAGACCGAGGGAAGGGGATGCCAAGAGCGACTTGTATGTATTCCAGTAGATCGGGAAGTTGTCGGTTCTGGCAGCCTACCTAGGCTCTTTGCAGGAACAGTCACTGTTGGGAGTGATGGGAAGAATGCAATTGAACGGAAAGTTGGGGTCAACAGGGCATCCTAGATCCGGTAAGGAAACCTGAATAGTGAACCTCGTCCGGATTGCTTGTTGCGATGCTATCACTGCTTCAAGTTCGCAATTGTAGATGACGTCGTAATAGCGGGTCCTGCACCCCCAATGAACCGCGGTTCAGTCCCCAAGGTAACACGGAAGGCTGCCAATCAGGCGAGGTCCGACCGGTTCGGCGAGTATAAGTGGGGACGCGGCGCCTAGCGTCGGCAACGGGCAGCGAGAGGGGGGCGTGGGAGAACCGAGCGTCGTGGCGCCGGCGTTACTTCCCTTCAACAAGACATTGGCTTGTTTATTCAAGATCGAAATCACATGGACGGAAGTTTCTCTGGCATCTTTCAACTCCCCGGGTACGAATTTGATTTGTTTCAGCCAACCGCTTCCTTCGCCGTTTGAGACACAGGCACCTGCTGGGTCCGGCCAACGGATTGGCCTGGTGTACTGGAGAGTTAGGTGACTTATTGTACACTTTTTGCCCCATTAAATGTTCAGTGTCTGCTCAGAAGGGTCCAGAATTAGTACATAGCTTTGGAGACAGGAAACCGCATCCTTTGAGAAACAACAGAGGCAGAGGTTTTGGAGGACAGCATTGAGTAGGGGACGCTTGTCTGAGAACCATAACCTGGTGATTTGGGCGGGGTTGTGGGAGTTCGGCCTAGAGTTACTAGTGGTGGTCGGCGCAAAGGCCTTCATATATACGGAAGAGAAGCGCGACGCCGTGTCGCGCCAGCGCCAGAGGGGGCGCTGGCGTTCGGGGAGGAAGGCGGTATGGTGTATTTGAAAGTACTGGCGGGGTGTGGATAGGCCATAAGTTCGCTGAGGGAGCGGGGGAGGTGGCATGAGTGATATCACGGCAGCCGGAACAGAGACGCGCGAGATGCAGGCAAGCACGCGCGGCGGGGAAAGATTCGTGGTAGCCATCCGCGTGGACCGCGCGCAGCACGCCCAGCGCAGCTCGAGAGGTGTGAACGGCTGGCGCAAGCGGCTGCGCAGCCTCATGAATTTACGCCTCAGCTTGAGAGGGAGCCACGAAAGGGCTCGTTCGAAGAGGCCCATTGCATCCAAATGCTATGTGAAGTTGAGAAGTTGAGGTCGAGGTTTGTCGTCTTGGGTTCCCAGCTGGATGCGACGAGGCGAGTTCCACCACGACGTTGGGTGTTCGTCTTTGCGCCCAAAAGCGGGCCACATTACATTCGGAAACCGCAGAACCGCAGAGGGGTACTCCGAAAAATGGGCAACCTACTAGTACTGTACAGAATAGTTATGCGAACTGAACGAAGAGGTTTCCATCTTTCATCCCGCTCAACAGGAAAATAAAGATCCAGCTAGAATTGAAATTCATTGAAAATATATACAAGGCAAAGTTGGCAAAAAATTAGGTTAATATAAGTTAAGGCTAATGTAAGCCATTAAAAAGCCCTCTTATTTTGCTGATAGTCTAAGATATCTCAATTAAAATAGCATTAATATTATTTATATCTCTATGTTATAGAATACTAAGATTACTTAAAATCTAAATGGAATACTCTATCAGTTTAGTATTCATCTATAGTAGCTAGACCTTTATAGAGTAATAATATAAAAATAAGAAATAGGAGCTTAGCTAGACTAGTATACTAAGTCAATCCTAAATCTTACCAACCTATCTATCCTATTGGATCAGCTGAGAAATGGAGAATCGGGAATATTCAGCGTCAAAATACGGATTCGTGATTACATGGTTTTTCTTTCGATCAGGATATACCTGGAAATTCCCCACCACTGGTACAGAACCCACCTCCCCGCATCTACCTCCTGAATGCAAGCCCTGGAATTCACCCGTCCGACGATCCCGGTTCAACGGATATGACCTTCCAGGCTTTTCCTGAGGCATGTCCACATGTCAACAACGGCCTCAAACTGAATCAAAGTCTCACTCTTTCAGGGTAACGGCGCTTTCCTGCGTAGCACGAAACCTCACGACCTCACCGCCTTCGATTTTGGCCTATGTTGGTTTCAGTGTGCTTATCCGAGTGGCTTGTTTAGCCGTGTCTCGAATGGAAGCAACAAGCCTGCTCACGGTGTAGAGAATCGCCATGTTCCGCGGCTCTCTTCCGGCCTGCCATGTCGATCTTTTCATTCAGCCTACTACTGCACTAGCCACTCACCTGCGCCTACGGGAATCAACGCTGCATGCCCGTACGACAACGTCAGCGGCTGCTGCTCTTTTGCTGTGTCTTGTGAGCCGTTCACCCCGCTGGCCATGCACCATTTTGGCCGAGATCATGGCCGATTGATGGAATACTCGCAGCAACCATCGATGGGCTGTAACTCCCATCGCGGTTGGAAATAGAATACGAGCGGAGGAGGCGTGGGGTCCAGAGCATGAGACCTGTATATGAGTCCACGAGGCTCAGCCCCTTCCCACTTGCATAGACCCCATCAACAGCGTCCACCTGGCGGTGTTGCCCAGCATGAAGCAGCTTGCAATCCTTTACGCGCTAGCCGGTCCTGCTCTGGTCAGGTCTGAGTACACCGTTGCCGACTCCGTAGACAGTAACGAGGTCTTCGATGGCTATGTGAGCTACAGCATCGAGTTCTCAAGCTTCCCCGATTTCGCAGGTGGGCATGTCCGAGAGTCAAACTCTGCAACATCCTTCTAACTCACTCAGGGAACGTCTCGCACCCAAACACTTACTCGGAAACCCTCCTGGACAACCTTGGACGCATTCAGGGAACCAAGCCGTACATCCGCGTAGGCGGCAACACTCAGGACTATGCTCTCTATGACGCCTCTCTGCCCTATGCCCTCAACGGCACCGTCGACCCGTCACGATCTGCCGACTATCCCACAACCATAACTATTGGGCCCTCCTATTTCGAATCGTACAACACATGGAAGAACATCAAGTTCACCCACGGCTTCAACCTCGGCCTGGGCGCCAACAGATCGAGCGGATGGCAGACCCTGCTGGATACAGTTCCCCTGGCTTGCAAGGCTCTGGGCGGCGGGAAGCTCCATCTCTGGACGTACGGCAACGAGCCAGATCTATACTCGACGTCAGCCCAAGGGCCAGTGAGACCGCCCGACTGGAGCGAGAGCACCTACGTCTCCCAATGGCTCAATGGCACCCGCCAAATCAAGGCTCTTCTCGAGGAGCATTGCCCGGATCTCCTGGGAGAAGACAGTTACGGTTACATGGCCCCCTCCTTTGCCGGCGTTGGCAATCGCCTGAAAGCTCCGGCAGCCTGGGCAGCAGGCCTGAACGAGGACAGAAATATCAAGCTGTTCTCAACCCACAAGTGCGTCTTCTCTCGCCGTCCGTCAAACCACTTACTGACGTTGTTCCAGCTACATCAGCGGGGCCACATCTCCTGGGGTGACTCTCCAAGGCACCTTGATGAACCATGCTGTGACCAAACGCTCCGTAGACGCACACATCACCGAGTACAACACCATCCTCTCCCAGTCCTCAGGCCCAGTCCCGCCCCTTATCTTTGGCGAGACCAACTCCCTCTACAACCAGGGGCGACCCGGTCTTTCCAACACCTTCGGCGCGGCACTCTGGGGCGTCGACTTCAACCTCTACTCAGCCTCGGTCGGCTTCAAGCGGGTGCACATGCACATGGGAACGAATTACAGGGTATGTACTTCCCTTTCTTACTTCTCTCGGCCAGTATCATATTGACCTGCAACTGTCTGCTCCAGTATGGCGCCTGGCAACCCACCTCGACCGAACTGGCCACAATCGGCACCAAAGCCCCCTACTACGGCTCAATCGCAGTGGCCGCCGCGCTGGGGAGTCGCCCAGCAACCGTGATGGAAATCCCACTCGACTCCCAGACTTCAGGCGCCGACCTACAACCAGAAGCAGCCTACGCGATCTACATCTCCGGTACGTTTTCTCTGCTCCATCTCCCCCCTTTCCCCACACCTTTTTCAATTACCCCGTAAGAGAAGTCCAACCATGCAAACATCCACCTCCCTTCATTCACCCTTCAGCCTTCTCCCCCCTTTTCCCTTTTTCTCGACCCTGTAAATACCTACACCACACCCCTTTCACCGCAGACACCCTCCCTAACCCCCAAAACGGATTCCCACAATACCATCCATCAAACTAACCCCCCATCCCCTCAAAACCACAGAAGGAACCCGCCTCTCCCGCCTTCTAATCCTCAACATGCGCTCCTACAACACCACCCACCAGGGCGCCGGCCTCGAGCCCTTACCCTCGCCGCCTCCAAGGGGACAGGTGGAATACACCTTCCGCCTACCCTCCCAATCATCATCATCCTGTACCAAGCCACTGGCGGCAGGCGACAGAGTCCCCGTCAGGCGACTCATGGCCAACGGAAGCGACGCCATCACGGGCATCACCTGGGACGGGTGGAGCTACAACTATGAGCTGGACGGCGGCAGGCCCGTGCGGCTCAGCAATGTTACTACTGTCGGGGAGGAGGTTGTGGTGGAGGACGGCGGGGTGGTGAGGGTAGGTGTGCCGGATGCGAGTGCTGCGCTTTTGGAGGTGGGGTGTTCCTGAGGATGAAGCTGGGAAGGGACGTGGGAAGAGGCGGGCGAGGTGGTGGTGGCGTTGATGCTGTCTGGTGTCCTCTTTTGGAATTGTTCGAGGGCAATGGGCAAGGGATCGGGGATTTTGGAGTTACAGATAATGGCTGTCATGAGGTGATGAGCGATGAATGATCGACGAAATTGACAATTTTTGTTCTGTTGTCAGAAATCAAGGTACCTAAGGTAAGCTGGAGGGCGAAACAGCGGGGGCCCAGGCGAGCTGTATTGAATATGTATCAACCACCCTGGACTAGGCTAGCATGTCAACTCCGAAGTATACCCTCAACTCCTGACTCCATAATCGCCATGTGGGAACCATCCACGAAAGCATCCGCTCATCCATTGAGTGAGGGAGAGCAATTGTACAAGCCATTCACCGCCGGGAGTATTCCATATTTGTTTTTAACTTCCTGCAGAGGTGACGACGTCTGCCCCAACCAGCAGCGCAGTGGTTTGATCACAGCACCGGTGCCCTGTCATAAAACAAAACGCCTCAACCGTCTACCCTCCGCGCCTAGCTGTGCCGGAACGGCAGTTTCCTCTCCAGCGCGTGGAAGGCCTGGGTTCGTGGCGTGAAGGGGACCTGCGGGTTTGGCGGCGTGGGCTGCATCTCGACCGCGACGCCTTTGTCCTTGGGGCCATGGTAGTCGTCGTCGTCGTCCGAGTCCTCCATCATGTCGAGCTCCTTGTTGGGGAGCATCGCCCAGATGGCGAAGGCCGACTGGGCCACGAAGACGGACCTGAGTAAGGCGATTAGCACGCCGGAACTTTGGTGGTAGAAGGATTGCGAGGCACGGCTTACAGCATGTACACGGTCACGGCAAAAGTTCCCTTGGCCATCATGCAGCTCTTGCCTGCGTTGTACGGCTCCGCGATGCCGCAGCCGTACCGGATGTACCAGGCCACCGGGCTCGGGTATCGTGAGTCGGCGTAGTCGGGGCCGGCCTGGCCGTAGACGCTCACGGTGAAGAGCGCCGTCATGCAGAGGCCGACGATCGTGCCGAAGAGCGGATAGAAGACCTGCATGATGGTGGCAATCATCTTGGCCAGGAGAATGAAGAGGGCGACGATGGAGATGGCGACATTGTAGCTCGTTAATCTGGTCCAGTCAGTCACGGCTTGCGAAGTGAGATACGCGCCTTTGAACCGGGACACTCACGTCTGAGACCAGACAAAGGGGATGGTCGGCAACGGCTGGTGATTGGCATAGGCGTAGAGGATCATGTTGGGATTTGAGTTGAGCTTGTTCTCAAACCCGATGCGCCAGAAGAGAGTCCGGAAGGCGTCTGGCTGCTGGACGCCGAACAGGACGAGCAGCGGGATAATACCCGCCAGCTCGGGAACCATGCCCCAGTACAGAGGCTTCTTTGCCCTCCATGGCCGACGGAGGATTCTGTATGCCATTTCTCGTTCCTCGACTGCCGACTACAGCCTCCTCAACAGGTTCGTCTCCTCCACTCTATTCTGTTGGACCCGCGTGGGGCCGCTGGCGCTGCGCTGCGCGTTGGCGATTGTTCTCCGCACTGAGTCGGAAGCCGCTGAGGGACGGCTTACATTGAAATTCGTCGCAATCGGTGCCGAGTGAGTCCTGCTCAGCTATCCGTCGATGTCGACGACACAGAGATAACGAGGATAATCGACTTTCAATTCACGATCGCACGCATCCCGGAAACAATGGAAACGCGAGAGGATTGTGCTCACGATTTAAAGGGCTTGCATGCATCTCTTCCGCCCGCTCGCCGCCTGTGCTGCCGCCGAGCCTGGCAAACACGCACAATTCCGACAGTCCGTAGATGCGGGTGGCAGGACAATCACAGCTGGACGCCCAATGAGAGTGCCGGGCAGGTCTGGTTGTGGCAGCGTGTAAGCGCCCAGTCGTCCAATCCCAGGGGAGCATGCTCATGCGGGAACACAGAGTGACAGCTGCATTATCCATGGATGGGCCGCCAGAACGTGGAGCATTGGAGAGGTGCTCTGACAGCTGCCCAGTGTCACCCACCAGGCGCTGACAAGACGGTCGTTGGGGCAGCTGCCGGTTTGGCTCATCAAGCAAAGCTCAACTGCTCCGCTGTGGTGATGGTTGGTGGCGGCAACAGGTTCGGGACTCAGCATTGGACGCAGCACAAGGACAGATATACCTAGCCGATCCTCTGCCGCCTTTCTTGAGTCGGTATGCAGAAGTGACCGAACAGCTTGCTCGAGATAACGGATCGCTTGGCTCGATGCCAAGATTCGTAGAACTCGGGATGGCCCGCTGCTTGTTGCAACTTCTGGAGCATTGGAAATCTTGAATCGCTCGGGCGTTCGGGCATGAAACCGATGCATGAAAGAGTCCACAAGGCTTGTCACTTTGTGTGTTTCATAATGGCTTTGCAAACCGGCCCCGATTACCGAACGAAGAGAACGGTGCGTTGAAGAGACGGGAATGGCAGCCTGCAACAATAACGTTATCACGTAAGAGAGTGGAGACGTACAAAACTTTCCTTCACAACCCACATGCCGATCTGCAGGCTATGACAAGGTCCCCAGATCGATTTACTGTACGGTTAACTTACGGATGTCGGAAGTTCTCCAGCCGTCTCCATCTTCAAGTTGATTTTGCTTCTGATGAAACAGAACTTCACAGGGGTCGATGTCGCTTGTGTGATTGAGTGATGAGGCGATCGGGACTGCTGCACCCATCTGTGGTCGGCATGCGAATCGCGGAATGCCGCTATCGCAACGAATGGGAATTGCCTGTGCTGGGCATCGATTACCACCCCAGCCACAGTGCCGCGATCGCTGATTGGCTCTCTCCATCGGTTCGTGGGCCAGAGATCGGCCGTTCCAGAACGCCTCGCTTCACCCGCCCACACTTTTTCCACAAACCTCGAATTCCATTGTCACTTCCAGTGTCGTTCGTCGGAGCTACAACAGACCCTCAGATTCAGATTGGCAACCTGCGCACGCGGAATGAGCCACAGAAGGCGAGAGCCGGGAGTCGACATGGACCATATTCCGCAGGTGTATTCGGTAGCGGCAAACGGATGGGCTCCTTTTGTGGCACTTGACAGAAGAAGCTGCCTGTGGTCCACGGCTAGTCAATTTGAGAACCGGCGCTCCAGAGTCCAGACCCTCACCGACCGGTGAACCCCTGTCATGCTGTGCTTCATGCCAGCGACATGTTCGGCTCGCCGCCTTCTGTTCTGGGCGAGTGTCAACTTCCTTCGCTCCCAAAGCCTGCCATCATCACTGATCTGATCAGCCCACTTTGCTGCAACCGTTAAACTACCTTACCGAAGGCTCCACCCTCGCCCCTGTTACGGACAGAGTAACAAGACGTTACGGAAGAGAACTGCATTTGCCCTGGCTCGCCTGGGCAGCACCTACACGTGTACTAAAATTCCATGCGCCTCTTTGGATGGGGATCTGCCCTGCTAGCAAGAAGGGCAGGCGTTGTCTGTTACCGGTCTTCCTGAAGCTTCCTGGCACTTCTCTGTACCTTACCTACTAAGATTACCTGGTCGAGACAATCATTGTTTCCATTGCTCATGACAGTCAGATCCAACCCGTGCACTTTTGCCTACATCGATGGGCCTGAGATGACGTTTTAACTTAAAAGGGACCTCTTTGGGTTGGTGACCCGGACACTTTTCCCCGCAACACCGGATTCCGTTCGTTTCATGTAATTGTACCTGTACCAGTTAGCCGGAAACCAAACCCACCTGGGTCGCTACTTCGCTGCTTTTACTGTCTCTTTCTCTCTCTGTCCTCGGAGCAAAACTCCCGATTATTACCTTAAGAGCTCAACCCTTCGACCTACACTCTGGTTCCCCACAAACGACGACGGTGCGACAAATATCTGTACCTCAGAGCCGAGACTTGCTGGAACTAAGGTATTCGCTTTGTTTCTAAACCACATCTGCCGCCGCCGCCGCCGCCGAATTCCACCATCCCAGAAGCTTGATATCAGTTTTTCATACATCGTTGGCCAATGGCCTGCTGGGCTGTTCGGTCTGGTGCCCAATTCCCTGCCCCCTGTCCAGAACGGGTTGCCGTTCTGTTTCCAACGCCGTTGTCGTGGTCTTCCGGGTTCGGTGGCGGATAGTCGAGACCCGCCACTCACCTCTCCCCCCTTCAATTCAGCGGCTCAGGTCAGAAACAGGCGCGGCAACATTCCCTCCTGGGAGACGGTCGAGACGCGCCGGGTCTCCTGCTGCTTCCTATGGGAATGACTTTGGGAAACGGAGCCGAATTCGATATTTCTACCCCGGGGGGCCCGCAACCTGCTTCTTCCCCCCAGCCCCGCCCTGTTTCGTCTCGCCCATCGACCGTCGACGACTCTGCGCCTCCCACCACTAATTCTACACTCGGCACCACGAGCAGCCGCAGCAGCAGTCATTACCCGGACGAGCCTGTCTGGACGACCCCAAACGGAGAGGAACCCTGGCTTCGGACGCCTGAAGCCAACCAGTATGACTTGCAAGCTCACTCGCTAGCGCACGAAACTCCCAGGCCCGGCCAGCGTCCCCTCGAGACCGACGCCGACCCTGCTGTGAATCCGCTCGTCCCCGAACCGGCCACCGAAAGCCCGCCGGAAGGTTACCGAGGCAAGAGGCACTCGGCAATCGACAAGAGCGGTTCGCGCCCTCTCGGATCACCAACTAAGAAGGCCCGCCTTGTTTTCCCCGGAAGTCTCTCACTTCCAACCTTGGGCGAAGTCACTCCCGCTCAGCCGGGTGTGGGGGCATCTCCCCTATTCTACTCCAACTCGCCGAATCAAAAGCTTAGTCGTCTGGCCAGCTTCTCTCCTCCAGACCCGGCTTCGTCCATAATGAGCAACGAACGTCCTGATGGCGTGACGACCACCCTTCGCTTGCCTCAAGGGCAAGTCACTGCAACAAGCCCCGCAAGGTCGTCGGGGACCCCACTTAGCTGGTCATCAACTGAGCCATCCAGCGTCTCGCGCAGTCCTGACGGCTGGCCGCAACCCTCGCTTGTCCAGCTGCTCCAAGGAATCGGAGTGGTCGAGCTGCTGGAGCAGGACGACCGCCCGACCTTCATCATCGACCTCAATGACCCCGCCAATTTCTCGCCCAGGACCCTCCACCTAGTATACGCAAACGTCGCGTTGAGGACCACGCCCGCACTTCTAGGGTCGTTGCAGCCTAGCTCCGCCGATACGGAATCGGCGCAGAGCCGCGAATTCTTCGAATTCAAGGATTGGGCGGTGAGCTTGATGCGGCAAACCACGGGCTCGGATGCTGGTTCTCAGTCGGCCGCATACGCGGGGCTCTTATGGACTTGCTCAACGCTAAGGAAGCGCTTCCGCATCATCCGGGGCTATCATGTTGCGCAAGTTGCGGCCGACACACCGACGTTGACCAACCAAGCCCAGATAGTGCAGAACTTGCCGGCGGTTGATTTAGGCTTGAACCCATGGACAGGCAGGAAATCAGAGGCAACGAGAGAGCGCGTCGACTACTTCGAATCGACCCTGCAGGCCCAGGCCCAGGCCCACGTTCGCTCTCACTCTGAACCTCGAAGCAGGACCGGTTCGATTGCCGACACCGTCGTTAGGCCCTTCGATGATTTGGCTATCTTTTCGCCTCCGCTGCGGACAACGTTTGACTGGACGCGGATTCCCATCGACGACCCCAATCTTCCCGATCACCATAAATTTGCACGATCGATAGATTGGGCAGCAACCTCGCTCGGTCCCGTGGAGCTCTGGCCGATGGAATTGCGCATTCTTTCGACGCTAATCATGGGCAGCCCACATCCCGCGGCGCTCTACTGGGGTCGGGACCATGTGGCCATCTACAATGAGGCCTACATCACCGTTGCCGGGCAGAAACACCCTCGGCTGATGGGATCGCGATACCAGGACATCTGGCCCGAAATTTGGGACGAGATCCAGCCCGTGTTTGAAGCCGCCTGGAACAGCGGATATGCGACAATGAAGAACGACGACACCCTTTTCCTCTGGCGTCACGGCTACGTAGAGGAGACATCTTTCAATTGGGGCATCATCCCGCTGGTGGGAGGTGATGGGACAGTCGTGGCTCTCTATAATCCTGCATTCGAAAACACGCGGCGGAGAATTGCCGAGCGCCGGATGCTAACGCTTCGCGAAATTGGCATCAAGACAGCACAGGCCCGCGATGTGAAAAGCTTCTGGAAGCAGCTTCGAAAGGGCCTTGAGTACAATGAGTTGGATGCTCCTTTTGCCCTCATCTACTCGGCCGGCGAGGACAACGAGAGCGAAGTCTCGTCCTTGAGCTCAGGAAGCCTTTCTCATCCCCCGCAGATATTGCTGCAAGACTCGATTGGCGTTCCCGAGGGCCATCCGTGCGCCGTCCGCTCGATCGACCTGCGGTCCAGCGACGAAGGCTTTGCCCGGTACATGAGGGAGTCGTTGGCGCAGTCAGCCACTCCCATCATCCTCAGCGAGGAAGACGGCAGCCTACCGACGGAGCTGCTCAAGGGCGTCTCGTGGACAGGATATGGCGATCCGTGCCGCACCCTCGTCGTGTTCCCAGTGCATCCCACGACGGCCTGTGACTCCGTCGTGGGATTCATCGTTTTGGGCACTAATCCGCGGCGCCCGTACGACGCCGACTACCAATTATTCGTTAACCTCCTATCGCGCCAGCTCGCCACCTCGCTGGCCTCCGTCGTTCTGTTCGAGGAGGAAATCAGGCGCGGACAAAGGGCGGCCAAGCTGGCCGCCCTCGACCGGCAGCAGCTCTCGTTGCAACTTCGTCTCCGCACCCAAGAGGCAGTCGAGAGCGAATACCGCTTCACAAGAATGGCCGAGTTTGGACCCGTCGGCTTGTTCATTGCCGACGGCAATGGACACATCAACTACTGCAACGAGATGTGGTACAGGATTTCGGGTCTGCAGAGGAGCGCAAGCACGTTCGCTGCCTGGATGCAGAGCATTCGGGATGAGGATCGACCTGGCACAGAACTTGCTTGGCGCCGACTCGTCGAAGAGAAGACCCGCGTGACGCACGAATTTCGGTTCAAGGGCTCCAGAGAGCTCATTGACGGCCACTGCGTCGACGTGTGGGCGCTCATGAGTGCGTACCCCGAGACGGACGAGTCCGGAAATTTAAAGAGCATATTTGGCTGCATCACAGACATCTCGCAGCAGAAGTGGGCCGAGGACTTCCAGAAGCAACGCCGGGAGGAAGCGGTCGAGCTAAAGCGCCAGCAAGAGAACTTCATCGACATAACCAGTCATGAAATGCGGAACCCCTTGAGCGCTATCCTGCAATGTGCAGACGAGATTTCGTCTGGGCTGAGCCGGTACAGACAAGGAGACCCCTCGGCCAACGCCTCCGGTGCTCTAGACGCCTTGATTGACAGCTGCATCGAGGCTGCCAACATCATCTCGCTGTGCGCCAATCACCAGAAGCGGATCGTGGACGACATTTTGACACTCTCCAAGCTCGATTCGAATCTGCTACTCGTCACGCCTGTTGATGTCGAGCCCATCAGCGTGGTTCGGGATGTTCTCAAGATGTTCGAGACTGAACTGAGCTCACACGGCATCGATGGCCAGCTGACCATCGAACAATCGTACCGGGACTTGAAAGTTGATTGGGTGAAGCTGGATCCCTCGCGACTTCGCCAGGTCCTCATCAACCTGATGACCAACGCCATCAAGTTCACACAGGGCCGGCCGAAACGTTCCATTGTGGTCAGCATCGGGGCATCCAAAGACGGCGGGGAGGAAGAGCAGGGTTTGTCGTACATTCCCCCGCGGCAACCGGGCCAGGACGACTTCACCGATGAGGCTGACTGGGCGGATGGCGAAAAGATCAACCTCCACTTTGCTGTCACTGACACAGGCACTGGATTGGATGACGACGAAAAGCGAATCCTTTTCCAACGCTTCAGTCAAGCAAGCCCAAGGACCCATGTCAGATACGGTGGTTCCGGTTTAGGTCTCTTCATATGCAAGACGTTGACTGAGCTGCAAGGTGGACAGATCGCGGTACAATCTGAAAAAGGACAGGGTAGCACCTTTGCGTTCTACATCAAGGGCCGCAAATCCAACCATCCCCGAGTGAGTTCACCGGAACCTATGCACACGTCCGAGGTTACACGACCTGCGCTGTCTTCTTCTATCAGCGCACCTCCGGTGCTACCCTCTGCATCCCGACCCGCCACGCCCACCAAGGTACCCGACCAGCCACCGCCGCCGCCGTCACCTTTGAAGGAGCCCGAACCCCCTAAACTCGACATCTTGATTGTCGAGGATAACCTGGTGAACCAGAAGGTCCTGAAGCGGCAGCTGCATCTTTCCGGCAGCAACACGCACGTTGCCAACCATGGCGGCGAAGCCTTGGCCGCGCTGAGGCACTCCCGGTTTTGGAACGAGAGCGCTACTGCCGTCGACGGCAACAACCCAGTCTGGTTGTCACCGCCGGGTCCTCCTGGGTCAGACGACAGGGTAGAGACCAAGAAGAATATCTCGGTCATCTTGATGGACCTTGAAATGCCCGTCATGGACGGCATCAGCTGCACGCGTGAGATCAGGAGGCTGGAGAAGGAGGGGGTAATTACGCAGCATATTCCCATTGTCGCCGTCACGGCGTATGCGCGGCCGGAGCAGGTGGAGCATGCAAAGGCTGCGGGCGTTGTAAGATTTTCTCTTTTTGCTGGACTGTTAAGTGGGCGTTGCAGACGTTCTTTGTTGGCTAACCGTGGGTTTTTTTCCGACCTGAAACAGGATGGCGTGATTTCGAAACCATTCCGCATCTCGGAACTGATACCCAAGATCGAGGAGCTGGTTGAAAAGTACAACATGGTTCCGAAGCCGCGTTGAAGCAGACGCTCTGGTCCGGGAACGGGGCCTCGACTCTTACGATGCAAAGGAATCAACGCAACGTGGCTTGTACCTTCCTGCGGTCGTTTCCGAATCTGATCATGGCTTGCTGCGAATGATTTGTTCGCGGACCCTGATGGTTAAGGTTAGACCTCTGGGGAGGCAAGGGGCTTGAAAGATATCTGTTGGGTTTTATGAAATCTCAAATTGAAACAAGGCCAGCCATGAAGAGTTATGGGATGTTTTTCCAAGCGTTGGATCCCCGCCGGTATTTCATATGAGATCGAACCTTTTCAAGAAGAACGGACGCGGAGAGAGATATGCGTTGGCGTTTTGTGATGGGGTGTTGGATCAGCTGCTGCTGCTGCTTTGGAGATTAGGGTTATGTAGCAGGGAGATTGTAGATTTGGGCGGGGGGTTCATGTCGGAGTGATGGGGTCAGAAGGTAGATGGATAGGAATTCTCTGCGGAGGAGAGGAGGATATACCACCCTTATAAAGCATATGTCATCGCGGAGTTTCGGTGGGGGAGTCATGGGAGGTGGGAAAACTAGATGGATGGAGAAGGTTCGTGGATGAGAAAGAACGTGACTTTTAAATAGACTGGTAATGTCTACTCTGACTAAACTGCCTGGCGCGTTCGTTCCACCCATATTTGATGTGTTGTGATCTGGTAATTCATTTCCTTTGATGAATTACCCCATCGCCCCATAAATAGAGACTTGAGTCTTCCATTGTTATTCCGGGGGGATGGTTGAGGGCTGGTAGTGAGGTATGTCTGGTTTCGTGCAAAGGGAATTGTAGCTCTCTTGATGTACTGTGAGTCTTTTTTGCTTTAGACAGCACAGGGCACACTTCTCATCCCGTTGTCATTAACTTACCGCCTTTCAAGCGCACGAGGTGTGAGTTCAGACCCCGGAAGCCGCCAGTTCTTTGAAGTATGACTTTCCATTAACTACCCGCTCCTGTGGCAGCGAGCTCAGTGGTCTGGCCTCCTTTAATCCCGGTGAGGAAGCAAGCAGGACTGTTGTTCATCTCCCATCGATGTAGTGAACTGCGGCCCATCCATATATACCTTATACATCTACTTGCAGGCCCTTCCATTTCTCGTCTAAAGCGGGGACACAATTAACATGCCAATGCTCGTTCATCCATATATTGGACAGGTTTTCTTAAGGTCTGGGAAAAGGATGGAGATAGCGGGTAAGAAGAGGGGGGGAGAGGAAGGAGGAGGACAAGAAAAGAAGCAGAAATAGAAGAAAATTAGAAGAAATAACAAGGGGGAGGAGGAGAACAAGACAACCTTATCACGAAGGGCATATGGGATGGTCATTGACATTGCTACCAATGTTCTCTACGTCAGAACAGACAGCTCGACAATGAGCAAGAGCCTTGTTTCCTCGAGTCACTCTAGCGTTCAACACTAACCAAGCTATCTTGAGTGAGTGAGAAATTGGGTAATGTAAGGTATGTGTGTAAATACACATGACCTGTTATCGAAAGTAGGAATGGACATCAGGTTATGAGTATCTCAGGCTGGCAGACAAACTCATGGTGATGTCTACTCGGAAGCCCACCATATCATTTTCAGTGCTTGACGGACCTAGAACAGCGACGACAAACACAGCCATAAGGAACAACAACCTGTTTAGGCGAATTCAACATGCGAGAGGTATATTATTAGCTATTAGCGAGTTTTGCTTGGGTCAGCCCTCCCTCGAAACCTCACCCTAGTTGGCGAGACACGAGGACAAGAACACCACGTCCGATGATGATTCCCCCTTCACAACCACAGCACCCTCAACGACACACCCCACAATCCACAACCCAACCCTGTATTTTTTTGTCATCCTTATTTTCTTGTTGAGTTCGGTTGGTCAGCCAACCTGCACCAGACCAGCTCCAACCACCGTCTCTTCTCATCAGTCAGACGAACCCAAAGCCAACCTAAACGACTGTGCCTTCTCTTTGCTGAGAGGGTAGGCGGGGTATACTCTGGGTATCAAAAACACCGAAAACAGGAGAAATAGCAGAGTGCGAGGTACATGTAGAAAAAGCAAGAAAAATCGAAACAAGTAGCAGTAACGCAATTGAGAGAACGGTGTTCATATGCTACACCGACTTTCGTGCTGCTGTTCGCACGCTGCTACAAGTTGTGAGGGTATCAGAGAACCAATCTTGACTTGGGTATCTCGAAATGCAGATCCGATCCCGACCTAACCCGAGGGTGAAGGTGAAAACGAGGGTGGGTTTGTGCCTCTCGTGGTGGCGTGCGTTGATGGGAGAATTCGCTCTATGTTTTCTTTTCTTGGTCGTATTTCATCTCCCGTCCGATCCGTTGCTCATGGTCATGATAAGCTCAAAAGGCGCGCCGCGTCGCTTTCTAAGCGGCGGCGGTGACAGCCGGGGTGGCCTCGAGCGGTTTGGCAGGAGTCTCCTCCTCAGCGGCAGCCGGAGCGGCAGGCGTGGCCTCAACATCGGCGGGCTTGGCAGCCTCCTCGGCGGCGGGCTCAGCAGCCTTGACCTCCGTCTCGGGGGCGAGGATGGCAGGCACAGCAGGGGTCTCCTCGGCCTTTTCCCCAGCCTTTTCGGTCTTCTCGGCCTTGCCCTTGCCCTGTAACCACGTCAGTCTCATATACAGCCTGCTCAACAGACTTTGAGCATAGACGTACCTTGATAGTGGCGCGGATCTTGGAGAAAGCCGACGGAGACTTGGGCTTCTCAGCCTCCTCATCCGAAGTCGAGCCCTCCTTCTTCTTGCCGAAGGCGAACGGAAGGACGCTCTTGCGCTTCTCGCTCTTCTCCTCCTTCTTGGTATCGCCGTTGGTGGTAACGGCAGCGGCCTCAGTGCTCTCGGCCGGCGCAGCGGCAGGGGCAGCAGCGACCTCAGTAGACAGAGGCTCGGTAGTCTCCACGGCGGGGATCACGGGGGCGGTTTCAGCGACAGCCTCAGTGGTGTTGGCAGGCGTCTCCTTGCTAGGAGACGCCTCGGCAGGAGCGGCAGCCTTCTTCTTGCCAAAGGAAAGGTTGCTGAAGATGCTTCAAGCTTGTCAGCAAGTGGAACAAGGCACGAAAGACAACCAGTATCGCCTACCTAGTGCGCTTGACGTGGACGGGGCGTTCAGCAGTCTCCTTTTTCTCTTCCTTCTTCTCTTCCTCCTTCGCGTCCTCGGTAGCGGGAGCAGCCTCGGTGGTGGCAGCCTCAGTGACGGCAGGAGCGGGCTCAGCGGCGGCCTCAGCAGCGGGAGCCTCGACGGCGGTGGCAGCAGAGGTCTCTGCAGCTGGGGTCTCCTCAGCGGGCTTGGCTTCGGTGGCCTCAACAGCCTTCTTCTCCTCCTTCTTGCCGAGGAGGCCGCCGATGCCAAAGATGGAAGTGCGTTTACGGCTGGCAGAGCGGCGCTTGGGCGCCTCCTTCTCGGCCTTGTCCTCCTCCTTCTTGGCCTCCTCTGTGGTAGGCTCAGCGGCGGCCGTCTCAGTGGCGACGGGAAGCTCCTCGGCAGCTGGACCAGCCTCAGTACCGGCAGGCTCAGCGGCGGGAGTCTTCTCCTCCTTCTTGACGGGAGCGGGCTTCAGGCTCTCGAGGGTCTTCTTGTACGTCTCAGACTCGGTGACGGTAGCAGCAAGCTCCTTGGCCTCGGCAATCTTGGCCTTCAACTGGGCAACCCAGTTGTCACGCTCAGCCGTGTTGGCGGCCTTGAAGGTGTGCTTGTGGCCCTTGGCAGTGAAGTGGAACTTGTGGGTGCCATCAACGGCAGGCTCCGAAGCATCGGCCTGGGTTTCGAGTCAGCCCATGAACCACAGTCAAGTGGAAATTGATTGACTTACCAGGTGGATCGCGCCGGTGGGGGCAGCCTTGTCGCCCTTCTCGCTGTAGAAAAAGAGGCCCTTGCCAGTCTCGGTGGCCCACGATGTGACATGATGGGCAACGTCGGGGACCTTGTCGGCCTTGAACGAGGCGATGGACTTGAGATCGACGGGCTCAGAGCCGAACCAGAAGAGGTGCTTGGTGTACAGGAAGTTCCTACATGACATTAGCGCACGGCGTCGATCAACAACCCAGAGCGACACGACGGCATACTTGGGGAAGTTGGCGCCCTGGCCCTTGTGCTCAAGATGGCCCTCCTCAACGGGCTTGGCCTCTTCCTCCTTCTTGGTCTCCTCAGCCGGAGCCGCAGCCGCAGCGGTCTCAGTAGCAGCAGCAGCAGCGGGAGTCTCAGTTGCAGCCGCAGGGGTAACCTCGACTGCAGGAGGAGCAGCCGCAGCAGCAGCAGCAGTCTCGGTGGTCTCGGCAGCAGCAGCCTCGGCGGGCTTTGTGTCGACGACGGGCTCAACGGCTGGGGCCTCCTGCGGCACGTCGGCGGGCTTCTGTGTATCGGCCATTGTGAAGAATTATGAGTTGCTTGAAAAGCAGGGTATCTTTAAGAAAATTTAGAAAACGGGTATCGGGTATCACTGAGAAGACAGAGAGCAAGAAAAAACAGGAGCCTTGATGTGACGGATTATTATCACGGTGTGGCCTGCACTGCTTCTTTTTGGAGGGGTATCGCAGAAAATCTCGGTGACGAGATGTGTTGGAGGGTGCAAGCAGAAAGGGAGAGAAAGAGGGAGAAGAACCTGCCGCGTGATGAGCTCCCTGGCTACTTATTTCGGACGAAGCAGGTCACGGTTTGTTCGTCGGTGGGTGCTCCAAGTCCAAAACGGCGCCGGCATGGCTGCTCGTTGGTGAACCCAGCCCCGACGCTTTCATCCTCGGGCTCTGACTGGCTGAATTCCCGCTGGGCCCGAAACGGAAGCAGGACCCTGGAGCGGCAGCAGCTGACGGAAGTCCAATCACTCTCACACAGGAAGGTGCTGCCGTAGTCCCTGGGAGACACAGTGGTGCGCAACAGGCGTGCAACACCGCGAAGAAGCCAGGAAAACACGAGACTGCATCCAGACCGTTTCTGCACAGGGATCCAAGCTCTCCCTTGCACGCGCTCATCTGCAGCCACAAGCAGCTCGAGACCCACAGAGCCCACAAAGGCTGCATTGATAGAGATACTTGGGTTGCAGGTACCGACTTGCTCACGGCAGGTGGCAAAATGCTCTGATTTCGTTTCATGCCTGCTGTCTGGTTGGTAGCGGTTATTCAGGGTACTTGAGCCGCCTGTCACTGCAGCTAGGACTCCTCCAGTTCCTTGTCGATCTGCATCCTACCCTCATCAAACACCATCACCATCGCACCAGGAGAGTGCCGCTCGGCTGCATCACCGCCCAACACCTTCCCCCCTTTACCCCAAAGATTAGATGATAGTCTGCTTGGGAAAGTGCAACACGATTGCAGATTTTGTTATCTCCCGTCTCTTTACTCAAAGGTATTTTATGTTGGGCACCCTTTCCAGGGCGAAACAACCTGGAATATGGGAAAGTCACCGCTCCTGCAAGGTCGACTGGAGTGGATTTTTGTCAACCACTACCGGGTATCCACCGCTCCACTTCTTTAAATTTGGTTCAACATCAACTTGGACGAAATCAGTCATGCTCCACCGTTACCACCGTTTCCTTGCCTTTCTGACATTTTGCGATTTGATGGTCCTGCACTTGGCCTATCGAGGTGATTCGGACGAGAATTCCGACGATTGCCGCAAGCCTCTGAGACGCCAACAAGCGAGTACAAAGTTGTTCCTTATAATGTACCACAGTAGGTCATGCTGGCCTAGAGCAGCGCGTTCGTGCATCAGCCATGTGGACGCATCTCCGACAGGACTCTGCAGATGGTTTCTTGCTGACCCGACACCGGCCGGATTCTCGAAAAGGGATGCAATATGCCGGCGTGCCTCGCAAGCCTGCCTCACACCACCGGCAGGCCAATCGACTCCACCGACACCGGCATATCCACTGCCTTCAATGCCCGGCTATGTCCACGCTTCTCTTGCGTCTCTGGGTCGGCTCTTGAGCCAAAAGCCAAAGAATACGGCAAGCCACTGCCCTGGATAGAGGCTTCAAGGGAAAGGAAGGCTCGAGGACAAACTTCGCAGGTAAAAAAAGTGTCAAAACAGTCCTGAGCAACACTTCCAGACTCACCGCCCGTCTCCTTCGAACACAAGCGAAGTCTCTTTTCGATAACCAGGGGTTGCAACCTTGGTGGGTCTTGACAAGCATCTGCAGCCATTTCTCTCCCTGTCCACTTCCACCATTGCAGAGAAACCTGTGTGCCCTTCGGCTCTGTTTGTTGACATACGACAGTTCTATGCCTCCTTTCGACAGCAGTTTCAGCTCATACCGCCCATAATGTACCTTATATATTGGTAGTTTTGACTTAGAGCCAGCAGCAATGACTCTGAATTCAGGAGGTAAGGCGGGACAAGTTGGCATTGTCTCGGGGACAAGTACGCTAACCCCCTTATGGTTAGCGTAAAAGGATGGTGATCCGTGGAAGTCTGAGCAGCTTCTGCCCTTCTTGCACGTTTGCCGTTTCCGTTCTCACGTTAACCACGCCTCAGGTGACCATGGACTGTGGCCCGAGCTTGGGAGATGGCGACGTCGAAGCTCGCAATAGATTTTTTTTGTCTACGGTATTGTGAGAGCACACATTGTATTATCACCTCTCCTCCGGACTTGCAGAACATCTCGAAAGCTCTCCCTCCTACCGCTCAGTCGCTGCCGATCTCTTTCAGTCCACTCTCCTTCATGTCCCAATCCAACACAGAACACACACATTTCAACCTCCACAAACAAGATTGCACACTAGTACTACGCCATTTCTCCGTTCTATCACGAAGCGGCACACTGGTGTATGTGGGCGGTACAGGTCTCGATCGGCCTCCCTTGACTCTTACAGCGAGTCCACCTGACCGCTTCCGTCAACCGATCAACGAGCTCGCCATTTATGAATTCATGCACGTCGCTGCACCTACGACTGAGGTAGTCGACTTCCGCGCGTTGCAATGATACCACCTTTGCCTGGTCAATACCCTGTATCGAAGATACTCCTGAAGGCGGGTTAAGTGGTTAGATGGTTATCGCTTCCCTCTCTCCTCTTAGCAACTGAATCGCTTTTGTTTTCTCGTTCTGTCTCAATTGCTCTTATTGCGACTTGCCTTCGAAACTGCTTTGCCGCTGTCTCCCAATCTCCTTGATTTGTCTCTTCCTGTTTCAGCAAGCTGCTCTGGCTTTTTCTGGAAAGTCAGCGATCGATAACGCCAACTTGTCGCTCACTCGCTCTCATCATGCTGCTTCAGCAGCTTGCTTATCGTGAACAAGCGGCATATGCCTGATCGGATCCCGACTGGTTTCAAGTATGTCCCCGCCTGACTCCTGTGATGGAGGGTGAGGGGGTTGTACGATTCGCTCCCTCGAGTCGAGCAGAAAGCGGGCACGCGACTCGTCCGATGCCCTTCCTGTACCACTGCCTTGCATGGATGTGGGTGGGATATCGGGGCATAAGCATACCTTTCTCTAGTGCGGGGAAGAGCAGGACAATACTTCGGCAACTTGATAGGGGAGTTCCTCCTCTGCTATCACTCCTTTAAGGGGGGAACTGCGGTTTTGAGATGCTGCAGCGGGAGACCACAGTTTGCTTGGAGTCTGGGACCCACCGCTATTTCACAATACCGTCATTTGGGTCCAAGCACGTGAGCAATGCTCAGTGTTTATCAACCTGGCCCATGTTCCTTCTCCCTTCCAGACCTGCCTTGCAAGACTAATACATGCATTACCACTTGGCTACCCAAGGGACAAAGCCAATTGATCAGCTGAAGCCTCAAGTTGAGGTGGCCCAGCTGTCTAATGCTTGAGTGGATTGATGAGTTGGCTCTAGACATGGGAATTGGGTATGTCTTTTGGCCAATATGTGGTAAGTATCACCGCCCAACAGTTGGTCCCGCAAAAGAGTCCTAATGGCTGTACTCGCCGGCTGAGATGTATTTGCTGGCTCAAGGGTAGTTGACAGCTCAGCAAAGTTGACCGCTCAGCCGGAGTTGCTGGCTCTGAGGCAGCATGCCCAAGTCAACACCGGTCTCAAGAATGCTGGGCTGCCTCCGACAACCATCGGTGTATGGAGGTTGTTTGGGATACTGCCGGCTCAGGGGTGATGCTTATGCCAGCGGCACTTCATTCCGGGATATCCTCCCAGAATGGTCTCTGACCCGGCCTTGTCGAGATGCCGCCAGCTCAGGGGTATTGCCGGACGGCCCTCCTTTCTATTTGCCCCTGAACGATGTCTATCACGGTGACTAGGACACTCACTGTTGACTAGACTCCTCGTCGGTTGTATACCTCGACGTCAACTACCATGATGCTCGGTTCGTCGTCCATACCGGGTCGGTCAGTGTTGCCCACAGTTAGGTGTTAGTCAGCACTGCCCCATCTCTGTCTTCTTTTGCTTTCCCTTAAGTCACTTCTTGCTGCTTTCGGCAAGCCGCCCTTGCACTCGTGTTGCTGTCACGTCAAACTATTCAATCACATCTCTGGGAATTGGTATTGTTGGCCAAGCGAGTCAGTGTCAGCTCACCTCACTCATGGTTATCATCTTGCTGTCATCAGCCCCTGTCCCTTGTTTCGGTACAGTCAAGCTTCTCCTACGACCTTGAACAGACTTGTGAGGCATGTCTCCTCTCTCGCTTGTTCCGCATGCGGAACGGACTCTCTTCTATTCTCATGCTCATTATGGGGATTGGCACTTTTAGTTACCGGAACAAGTGTTTCTGGCCCTAAGACACACTGTACGTTGGAGGCAACCTTGAATCACGTCTTGGTTCTTGGTTGACGGCTTCATCAGAAGCACGAGCGTGTCCTGACGCGGGCTATTGACAGAAGTCAATCCCTCTCCATCAAGGAACTACTGAGGGTTGACCGAGCGTGCGGTCATCATCACCACTTAGATACTGCTTGAGTAGTCAGTACCTTAGCTTGCAATACATCGGTTATATTCATCATTCCCCGCTAGGCATTTCTTAGCATCCATTCCGTCCATGTTCCTGATTCTCATCTGCACCTTCTTGTCCGCCGAGCTGGCGGCCTATGAGTCATAATCAAGGAAGAAACTTTTAGCCGGCCATAATGGTTCGCCGTGGAAACCATTGTTTTGCAGGGCTCTACTGGGTTGAAACCTGCGTTGTGGTTATTGGAAACGAGGCGTTAAGAAGCGCAGCGAGGATGGCACCATTGGATACTTCAGGACGAGGAGGAATTGGCTAATACGTGACCGCGTTGACAGAGGCATACTGCGTGTTTATTGCGAGGGAAGAAGGGACTTGGCTGCAGAGGGGCCCTACTGAGGTTGAAGATTCCGGGGCCTTCAATGCCAACCCCTCGTCGGCCAGTGCTTCCAGGGTTCGTGATGAGGCGGCCTGGTTTACCTCGCATTGGCTCGGTGACGACATGGTGTCGACGATAGGTTTCTCCGCTTCATCAGATAGGTTGAGGGCCTTGAAACATCCTATTCTTGCTGGATTAATGAGTGTTTACTGCCGCTGCCAAGTTGCCCTTCCAACGTTTGATCTGAGCTCAGACCCTGCCGGCGCCACGCCGTCTGGTAATTGAAGTCCTGAGCCCTGGTTCTTCCAACTTCCTCCATTTCCACAACCCTTCAACCTCTCCATACATCATTCTTTCATCCTCCACTTCATCCATCTTCGCCTTTCCACCCTCTACCACTCGGCCGACTTCAAGGTCTCCGGGCGAGCGAGTTCCTTCAACCGCTCCCTGAATCTCTTCCTACCTCTTCTGCTTTATTGCGACCACTGGCTTCTGCTATTGAATCTGCGGCTCAGCTGGCAGAGTTGCTCGATCCAAGCTCAAGGCGCGTCCCGTCTTGCTCCCTGCGTTGCTACACTGCAGCTCGTAGCTAGAAGAAACGCGTGGTAAGTGGCTGTTTGTCCGTTGTTTTCCCCAATATTGCCTCTGAAGCCCATATTGCACAGCCCTCAAGCTTCCTCCGTGGCGTCCGGTCAAAACGAGATCAGATCACTATCAGTTATGTCCCCTGCCTGAAGTCCGAGCACCTGCCTGTATTGCCTTTCCCTTCAATCCCTCATCCCAGTCGCGCCTCCCCTGAGAATCTGCCAATACAGCAAGCCTCGGTCTCGTTTTCGGGCTATTGGCTCGTTTCAATTTGTTTGCCAGACTGAAACCCCCAAGCTCGGCCCTGTCACTTGCCTTTCTGGAGCCCTGCCGTTCCTGTCAACTTTACCTTTCCCCAAAAACTGTCAACCCCGATATACTCGGCTCAGCTCTTCGAGATGCCACTTAGGGAAAACAAGGGCGCTAAAGCCCAAAATGCTAACTCGGGTCCTGCTCCGCAGCCTCAGAAGCTACAAGCACCTCAGTTCCCAGCTCAGATTCAGGAGCTAAAGCAAAACCCTAGATTCAAAACCAAGCCCAAACCCATTACCAAAGACACTCCCACCGAGAAGACAAATCGCTGTCATCAGGTGGAGTCAAAGGTTACCAGCAATCCCACCTCGGAGCTGTCTTGGTCTGTGATCAAGGCAACCCTGAGAATCAAAGCAGGCCAAGAAGGGCCAGCAAGCGAAGAACGGCCAGCAGCAGAAGGCCATTAAGGAGACTAACCAGGTATGTCTCTCGCGTTAACCGACTCTGTTCGTTAGGCTCACTTCCATGTCGCAGACGGCTCCCCCAAGCCTCAAGGCTGTGTTGCCCTGGGTACTGAACAAGAGCTATGTAAGTTGCTGCGCAGCTCTCTTGGATTGGCTTTTCGGCCCCGGTTTGTGCGCAATGTGTCCATCAGACTGACCTCTTTCTGAAGCCTGAACCCATGGAGATCTACAGCTTCGACTATTTGCGGACTTGGCGCTCACTGTCAGGCAAGGACGTTGAAGAGGAGATGCTGAAGCAGTTTGATCGGTTCGCGAGGTCGCAGCTTCGCTGGCCTGAGCCCGACTGGACCGCTGAGCAACGGAAGCAACTGCACGACCGGTACTGGAAGGCAGGCAAGCCTGAATTGTACAGGGCCAGAGTGACAGCCATGGACAAGATTCAAGGTCCTCCCAAGCTCTTCATTGCGGTAAGCTCACTTTTGAAGACCCGAACATTCGGACACAGCGGTGAACTGAAACTGACACTATCTCAGAACCCAAGGGTCGATGCTCGCACTATCAATCCGGTCAATGACGGGTCTGCTCTGATCAGGGTCTTAGCTGTCGTCGAGCTCGGCAAGATGATCATCGATCACGTTAAGCCTAGCATCGGTGATATTACTGCACTGGCCACATCTTGCAAGCGTGCCGCTGTGTGTGTGCAGCTGAGCTTTGTAAGTAATGCCCGGGTTGATCCCCCTTCCCCTTCTTTTTTTTCCTTTTATCCCTTGTCCTTCCCTGCCCCGGTCCCATTTTCAGAACTCCCCAATCCCCATAGTAAGACAACCAATAGTGATATATGCATGCACAGGCAGTCTGGGATTTCACAAAAGGATATTTCCCAACCGACGAGTTCATTGAGAAAAGGGACGAGAACGGCCGCCTTGTCCAAGGGGGAGGTGTCCGCACCAACACTCTAATCATTAGCCCCATCTCCGACCGACAGGAGGGGTTCACACGGCCCTACACGGCTGACTTTCTGAACCTTATCGCTCTTTGTACGTGTTATCCCTTCATACTAATCAATGACTTGCACTGACTGGAATGAATAGGCGGCGCTATCAGGGAGGTCCCTTCCACCTTTCGGTCTATTGTCCTGGACCAGATTCCCTTTCTCGACGTGGCCCTCTTTGAGATGATGGTGAACACGATGCCCAACCTGAAACCCCTGAAAACTGTCACCATCACTCGGTGCGTGAGGCTCGATGTCACCAAACTGATGCCGCTGCTGGAGGTCATCAAGCGACATCCCCGCCGCTCAACCAGCACCAATGCCACCGAGGGCAAGGGCAAGGTCACTGACGCCATCTCCCGCAACCAAAATGGTCAGTGGGCTGATGCACCGGCACAGGTCAAGAATGACTAAGCAGTTTATTCGGCTCGACTTCTTCCCTTTTTTTCCTCACGGTCCGACCTCCTTCGAACGCTTGGGCTCGTTCGGCGTCACCTACAATGAGCCCACATTCAACACTCCCAAGGCTGTTTTCGCCCTGATCACCCGGTGCTGGAACCTTGCCAAGGAGGTGGGCATGGACTTAGTGAGCGACAGCTCATCATTCTGGAGCTTTGTTCGACAGTTGCCTGGCCCGGATGCGCTCTGGGCGATGAAGGCTAGGGAAGCCATGCTCACTCGCGACTACGATCTTGCCCAGCAGCGGCTCGACATCAAGGGCAAGTCGTTTCGTGAAATCGACCACAAGTTTGCCACCGATTTTAGGGCCGCACTAACCGGTGACAATCAGCCGTACCCCACGGTCCCCGCCGGAATGGCAAGATACATGAGTGAAGAGCAGTTGCCGCCAATCGGGCAGCACTGGGCCAAGTCGCTAACGTGCGGCAAGTGCGAATTACCAACGACTTATACCAAGACGCTTTTCCCGCTCCGGGCCGGTACCTGTTGGAGCTGCAAGATGGCAATGTATGTCGACGAAATGGAGGACAGCCACCTCCGGCTTTGGCAACAGGTCGCTATGCAGCACTGGCTCCGCGATCTTGACCCGAAGCTGGACAATCTTCATGCTCTGCTTCGAAGCGGGGAAGTTTATCTCCGCGCCGCCCTGGACGATGTCGCATGCGCAGACTGGATTTGGAAGTATTTCCTCCTCCCGCCCCAGGGCAAGGAACACCCATGACGCAGCAAGTTATTCAGCCTGTCAAGAGGGGACCGGCAAAGTTCAAAGGAAGATCGCCTGGCATGCTATCCCCACGGGGAAACGGACGAAAGACAGGCCAGACCAACTCCTACACTTCGGCAGCTTTGAAAGGGCTGCCTACCACGACGCCCACGCCGAAACCCAGTCTGCCGGGGGTCGATGGCTGGCCCTCTGAGCCGGGGCCCTGGGTCCCTCTACCAGGCGTCAAGTCCTGGGATGGAGCTCCTGAAGAGGCAGCTGCCGAGTATTTTGTACCGCCGCCTCCCCGGGATCTCGATGGGTTCCGTGCCTCATTGGCTCGCTGGCGCTGGAACCACAACCCGGCCACCGAGCCTTTCGACTACCGCAAGGGCGGTCCCCAGCGTGCAGACCCCTGCAAGTCGCCCATCTCACCTTCCGACTGGGTTGACAAAGATATTGGTGCGGAGGACAAGAAAAACTTCATTAAGCGTTGGGAGTGGACTTCGGTCAGCGATCAAACGTTCCGCCGCATGTACCGGGATCATAACCAGTCTTGGGATATCCGTGCGGATGACGTCCTGCGGATGCTGAACTGGGCACGCTTGGACGTCAATATGCGCCAAATGGTCCGAGATGCCGAGCGGCGCGCCCAGAACAAGCACGACAAGATCGTCCACCGATGGCACCATCCCAAGGTCGAGGATTGTTTGATCTCGATGGGCACCCCGGGCCAGATCGCCTTCAATCTGGACAAGCCCATCCCTGACCCTTACGTGCATGCGGAGGAGTATTGGGCCGCGGTGGACAAGCACAAGTTTAATGCGAGCAAGTATTGCCACACCAGGTCCGGTTGGTAGTCGCCCACCCGGGTATTGCGGTATTGCCTTGCCGCGGTTTGGCCGGACGCGCAGATTGACAGTAATGCACATCTTCTCCAAACGGCATCTCGCGATGTGTTTTCGGCGGCTCATCAGAAGTACTCCGTCATAGCTTGGTTCGATTTGATTCTGGTGTCTTCCTCTGCCAGTTTGCTGAGAGGCTACACATGGACTCGACAAATTGGCCGGTCATCGCCTGGCCAACTCGACATACAACATTGACAGGGAGGCTTATTCGCCGTTTCTTTGGCTTGCTGAGCTGGTTCGACCGCTGAGTCGAGCAATGAAATTTCCAGCCCAGTTAGCACGCTCTTCGGACTTCGACTGCGATATTCTTGACAGCCATGATGAATTTCCTTTGCGGTTTCTTTCCCTGAACTTTTCGGCATCCCTAGATCTCACTCCCTCCTCCTTCTGCACACAGCATTCCTCTACGGCTGCTCTTTTGCGGCCGCCTGCCTCTCTTCTTGATTGGGGAGAAAGTGGAGAAGCTTCCAGATGGATTTGGAGACATGCATGCGAGGGGAAGAACAGAATCGACCTTTGTCTCTACGGGTGACTTTTCTTTTCTGCTTCTGTTTCTTTTCCTTTTCATCTCCAGTTTTTTTGCATGACGCCAGGCAACGCAAGGAAAGGCAAGGCAAGGCAATCGGCACTGCGCCATGGGCGTGGGCAAGGGATGTGCTGGGCGTGATATTCACCCCGGCCCAACCGTTCGGCTCTGGGCTGGTCACGACATCATTCAAGATCTCTCATGAACAGCGGACACGAAGCAAATTCGACATCTACATTGGCAATGCCAAGCAAGCATCGCAGCACGGCGTTGAGGCGGGGGTTATGGACAGAGCATAGCATGGCGTGGCGTTTGGGGCGGGTGGGGGGTAGGATAGATTTGGAGTTTCGACGGCAAGGAATGGATACTACTGCGAAGAAAGTTGGGTAATGGTCACACAAGAACTGGCATAGAGTTTGGGAAGCGAAAGCGGGGTTGAGGGACACAGACTGAGATTGGCAATGGGTATGGACTGGAGGGAGGAGAGGAAAGGGGGATGGATGGATGGCTTTGCTTGGGATACGATGGCCGCCGCATATTCATTTTCTTGCTTTTCGAGGTTGATTCTTTTTCCACTGCCTTGATACTTTCTAGATCGGTAAATTGGTTTCATACATTACACACGATGCCGCTTGGTGTTGTGGTGGTTGGACTTTCCCTCGGGCGTGGATGTGTCCGTCTTTGCCTAACTGTTTGGGGCCGGAGGGAGGGTCAGGGAGGCGGACGTTGTTGGGCATCCGATATTCCGCGGCGGGCCAAGACATATCTAAAGAGCTTTCTCAGTAGCCTCCTGTTCCTATTGAAGGTGACTGTCACTCATTATCGGGTGGGATGGTGAGGATGGGTAAGCGAGGAGGCGGGCCGAGTCCGCCGAGCCGCTGGCCGAGGGCATCGCCATGGACGGGGGACACACGACGCATTTTGATTCGGGCTTCTTTGACGGGAGCGATGAAGGTGCTTCGTGCCTTTTATGGCGCACTGGGCCGGGTATGGAGGACTCTGATGGTCTTCATCGGCCTACACCCTCCGTGGCATGTGGGCAGGCTCAGTGTGAGACTTCCGACAACGATAGATGTTGAGACTCACATTGTGTTGAACCATCGACTGGCGTACCCGTAGACGGACACGATAATGGGCTCGTACGTATTCAGCAACAACAGGCCATCAACCCGAAGTCCGGATAGTGTCTGCGTCTGCAGGCGTGACGGCTTCAACTGATGACGGTGCTCCATGCTCCCCGACTCAGTCATCCGGAACCGTTATACATTCCAACAACAGGTGTCTAGATCTCTATGTCTTTCTCTGCCGTACACTACTCGTACATACTTTACAACTCGAACACGTCCCTCACGCCTGTCTTCCCTTTCCCACTTCCCCTACCCCTGCCTCCCCCTTCGCCTGGCCCAACCCTCCCACCACACCCTTACTCCCAGCAGCCGCCAACCCGACCACATTCCTCAGATTCCCAAAGCTCAAACAATCCCCAATCCTCCTCGTCCCGCTAAACAACATGACCAGCCTCTCGACACCACACCCCCACCCGCCCGTAGGCGGCAATCCCGACGCGAGCGCATGGACATAGCCTTCGTCAATGGCTGGCTCACTTTCAACACCGTCGGGATCCGCCGCCTCCTTGACCTTGGCAGCAGCCTGCTCCAGGAACTTGCGCCGCTGTTCGTAAGGGTCGTTCTCCTCCTCGTACATGTTAGCCAGCTCGCGGCCGCCCAGAAACAGTTCCGTCCGCGCCGAGACCTGCTGGCCTGTCTTGGGGCAGGTGAAGGACTTGGCGAGTGGGGACATGCAGAGGGGGTGATGGGTTACAAAGAGCGGGGCGGTCGCTGAGAGCGGTTCAATGTAGCTTGCGGCGAGGCGGTCGAGGAGCTGGGACAGCGAGGATGTCGGCGAATCGTTGTTGTCGATGTTGTCGAGGGGGATGTTGTGTGTTGTCAGGAGGGTGAGGAGGTCCTGCAGGGCGGTGGGGAGGGCCAGATCCGGGAGGGTGAAGCCGAGTGCGGATTCAAGCGCGGGGATGAATTCAGCTTGCCGGAAGGGGTTCTGGAATTCCGCGAGGTCGATGGGTGGGAGGGAAGTGAGTTTGGTGGCGATGAGGGACTGGCAGTGGGCGGCTGCGCCACGGACGAGGTCTTCAGTGAGGGAGATGAGGTCCGATAGGTTGGCGTAGGCGTGGTAGAACTCGCAGATGGTGAATTCTGGGTTGTGGGTTTGGTCGATGCCTTCGTTGCGGAAGGCAGGGCCGAGCTCAAAGACGCGGTCCACGCCGCCTACTACGAGGCGTTTGAGCCACAACTCCGGGGCGATTCGGAGGGAGAGGTCCTTCGACACAGTCTTCGCAGAGACGGTGAAGGGACGCGCGTTAGCGCCGCTGGCGTCTGCGGCGAGGATGGGCGTTTGAAACTCGAGAAAACCCCGCTCCTGAAAGAAATCGCGCAGGTACCGGATGATGTAGGACCGTAGGCGCAGGATGTCTGTGGTCCGTTGGTTCACGAGCATGTCGAGGTGGGGATACTGTGTCCGTGATTCCTCGTCGACGAGCTTGGTCGGCAACGGCACGATGCTGGGAGTCAGCACCTCTGGCAGGTGGGTGGCCTGGATGGTGAGCTCGCCAGCCGGTGTCCGGGTTGCCCGCCCCCTGATGGATATGATGTCGCCCCGGTTGAGCAGCCGGGCAAGCTGCTTTAGGCTTTGCAGGGTGGTGCCGTCCGAGAGTTTGCCGAAGTTGCAGATGCCCTGGACGCGCTCGAACTCGGCTTTCAGGTCAAGGAAGACGAGCTTGTTGCCGGCGCGGCGGACCGACTCGACGCGGCCGTGGAGTGTCACCTCCTCCTCGGCCACGACGCCCTGCTCAATGTCCGCGTACTTGACGCGGAAGTCAGGGATGCGCATGGGCGGGCCATTGTGGCGGAGGCGGGGGTACTTGAGGGCGTTGGCCTGCTCCAGCTCCTGCTGCCGGGCCAGGTGGAAGAAGCGCAGGTAGGCCGGGGTTGGCGGCGCCGCGGGCTTCCAGAGGTATGGGCGCAGGAACTGGAGACTCGAGGCCGGCCTCATTGCATCGTCTGGTTGAGGTCAGCATATGTTTAGGCTTGATAGGCGAAGAGACATGCGAGGGACGTAGAGCAAGGGAAGTCAGAAAATTGGCAGTGTGATCATGCGCGCAGGCGCGTCAGTCGCAACGGTTCTTTGATATTGCGGTTCATCATAGGAGCTAGTGTAGACAGGAACAGCGGAAGAGGGAGGGCTATATCACTCACAATTTGGGTATTTGGTGATGAGCTCCGGAGTCTTGTGCCAGCCCAAAAGGCAGCCAGATGCAATCTACAAGCTCAAATTGGGAGTTGATGAGACTTGAGAGCAACTTTGAACTTTCTGACTGCCGGTTGAGATCGCCAATCAGCACCACAAATGGATGTCTTGGCATGTATGTTATTCCGAAGATTATCCGCCCTCGACTTGGCATGCTGAGCAAAACCGCCCGATAGCAGGAAGCAGGACAAATCCACATCAAAGACAGGCCGATAACGAACAAACATTCACAACGACCGCAAACTTCCATAGTCGCCAGAATAACTACCCAGCTCCTGAGATTCAACGTCGACGGATCTTCAAGACACACACCCAACGCCCTTACCAACAAACCCCTCTAAAATACCACTCAAAATGTCCTTCCTCGGCTTCGGCCGCTCCCAGCCCACCTCAGCCGAGAAGATCGCGGCGGTAGAAAACGAGTACAAGGTGTTCGCCGAGATGCACTCGCGGTAAGCCTTTACTTCCTAACTATTCTTTACAACAATCCAAAAAATGGAGCTAATACCAGTCGGGTGATTTCAGCATGGTCAAAGTCTGCACGGCCAAGTGCGTTGACCGCAGCTACCGCGAGGGCGACCTGTCCAAGGGCGAGGCCGTGTGCCTGGACCGGTGCTCGGCCAAGTTCTTTGAGGCGCACCAGACCATTTCGGAGCAGCTGCAGAAGGAGGGCGCCGCGAGGGGGTTCGGTGGGGGGATGTAAACACACATACCGAAAGCCTACATACTCGACATACACATGGTTATGATCGAGGCGGTTCGGGCTTGATATGCATCGTTGAGAGGGAGATGGAGGAATGGATACATTATACTCCTTTGAGGATCGGTAGTCGAGGGTTGGAGTGAGATGGGGTTGTGTTTGTTAGGGGATATCGAGCCATGCACTCGCCAGAGGCTGATGATGTGTGCTTGGATAATACTACCGGGACTGACGGTCGGGGAAGCAGTGTTTGTGTTGATTTGGCTTGGTTCTGACTAACTCTATTGGTTTGGCGGTTCGATCACACTGGGAGCCAGGGAACAACCGGGAGGGGGGAGTTCCCGGGGTTTGGAGCAGATGTGACATGTACAATACATACCCGAAGAAGAGTAACTAGAGGTCCGGCGTGGCCAGAGTTCGGACGGCTAATTCATGGCATCTCTTCTCCGCCGGCGTGCCAAAACAATCCTCTGTCCCATCAAGTGTCTGCACATTGCTCCCCCAGCAGCAAATACTTAGTACAATCCTTGCGACGCCATTCACCTCACTCAAAGCCATCACACAACGTAATGATAGCCACCCACCAGCCGAGGTATGGCTACACCTCCCTAGTTATATTCGGCCCCGTTCCAATCCCCGTAACCGTTCTCACAAACCAATGCACCCAGCTCTCCGTCTCTAGCACGACCCTCAACTCCTCCGCCCGTCTCTCCACATCCTCGACCTGGCGCCCAAACTGCGCGACCCCGTCCTCGACCTCGGCCACCCGCGAAACGAGCGCCCCAATTTCGTACTCGAGCTTGGCGGCCAGCATCTCAACATCTTTCACCGCCTCGGCCAGCCGCGCCCGCTCCTCGGCCACCACCTCCCCCGCGCCGTGCCGCGCCCGCTGGTACCGCTCGTCCGCATCGTGGAGCAGCTGCTGGAGCTCGCCCTGCTGCGAGTCGAGGATCTGGTCCAAGGCGGTCACGGACGCGACCTGTTTGGATACCCAGGGCGCGAGGTCGCGTTGGAGCAGCTGCAGGCGCGTGTACAGGCTGTATGACAGTTCAGCTTGGGCGTGGAGGTCTGGCACGTCGTTGTTGCTGGCGGCACCTGTCGGTGAGGCGGTGTCAGCGAGGTTGATAAATTCTTCCCAGCAAAGGATGGCGTCTTCGGCCGCGCTGAAGGATAGCCGCCGCGGGTAGCGGGCTTCGTTGGGCTGCTGGTGGATGGAGGCGACGCAGTCGTAGCTGTGACGGCGCTGCAATGATAGGAGGGGCCCGTCTGAGCTCCGTTCCAGGGCCAGCACTCGCCCTTCGAGGTCTCCATCGGCCACCACAGATCCTGCGACTGAGATGTTGATGCTGCGAACCTCCTTGGCCACTTCAGGAAGCCTGGATTCTAACTGTTCCTTCTCTTCGATTTTGTCAAGCTGCTCCTGAGGCGGCCGAGCATCATGTGTGGCTGCCGCCGACTGCTCATCAGCCCCATTGGTGTCCGCGTTAGGTATCGCAGGTGCCGACTCGACGGCTTCCCTGCCTGTAAGTGAGGCAATATACTCATCCGGATTGATCTTCCAGGTAAACGCCTTACCAACAGCAACCGGGCTCGTCACAAAGGTCGATGAATGCGCCAGCATCGCGATACTGGAGCTCGAGTACCCGCTCATTGCCGTGTCCGGGATCTCGTCCTTGGATGGCCGGCTGACGTGCCCTCTCAAGCCGCCTCCCACGGCGTCTCGAATACGTCCCAGCCCTGACCGGGCGTCGCTTACCTTGCCCGCGACGCTCTTGAAGACAGTCTTCCGCAACGCGTCTCGGTCGCCGCTGGGAGTCTCGCCTGCGATAGGAAGCGAATGGGACGCTTGCGGAGGTGAGAGGATTCCGGGTGACTCTTCCCTCTTCTTCACCTCGAGCTCGTCCTCTACCGGCGCTGACTGTGTCCGCCTGCCTCCCAACTGTGGCCCTATTTCGTCTCTAAGCTCCTTCCCAAACCCTGACATGGGATGGTCCTGTTCGCTCTCTTGGAGCGTCCTCCTCGGTTTTCCGTGCCAGAGCCATTTCGGCCTCTCGCCATATGCCAAACCGATGAACTTTGCCAGATCAAGCGTCTCGATGTCTCCGATGTTCGCCTTGTCGCGGCCGCCCACCATGCCTATGACAAGCTCGCCCCGTTTCCCGCCGATTTCCGCGACCGTGGACTTGACTGCCTTTTGCACACCCCAACCGCCTTCTCTCGCCGCCGCCTTGGCAGTTAGGATGTGCAGTTTGAGTAGGGTCTGCCGGTCGAGGCGCCGTGTCCGCTCCAGCCTCATGGCCTTCTGAAACGTGCCGATGCCCTTTTTCATGCTTTCGACATCGAATGCATCCTTGGACACGGGAGCGCCGTAGTAGCTGAGGCGGTTCCTTGATCCTAGCAGGGTACCGAGCAGGGCGGCCACAGTGGTCGGCCCTAGGATGCCGTCTGTCGGCTCAATGTTGAAGTATTCTGATCCGATCTCGGTCCACCAGTCATTGATCGCTTTTTCGGTCACGTCGCAGAGCAGACCGTCAATGTACTCCTCCTCGAGCATGCCAAAGATGAAGAGGGCCACCTGGCACAGCTTGACGAGCTCCAGCACGGCCTGCACGAAGGGTATCCTGTCGCTGGTCTTGTACATCTGCATGAACTTTGCCTGCGTAGCCGAGGTCGGCTCGGTGAGGGTCAAGCCGGACCGCCCAGCGCAGCCCAAGCGCTTCAAGTTCTCATTGACGATGAACACTTGGCGATGCTTCCGTATGTCGCCCTCGGGAACGGCTATCACAGTCAGCGCCGAGGGGAAGCTGCTGAGGTTGGTGACCATGAGCTCTCCGAGCTCCGTCTCCTTTGGCCGCGCATGGTATTGGTGTATGGCTTTGAAGTAGACTCTCAGCCTCGGCGACCAGTCCTCCTCGTCGGCAGGCACCTCCAGAACGCCAACGACAACTGAGTGCTTCGGATCACCCGTGTAGGTCGCGATGACCAGCGTGGGCGACTGGCGCGAGCATGCCCACTGCTCGACCAGGTACAGCTCGTAGCCCGGGAGGACGTGTCTGCGCTCGACAACGGCAACCGAGGGATCGCCTTCTAGGAACCTGCACAAAGATTTGTCAGCGGGGCGCTCTGTTTGCTGCTGGATGAGGGAACAAACTCACTTGAAAGCAATCGGGTCTGGGAGGACCACTCGCCGCCGGCCCGCATTGAGAGGGGCACTGTTGGGTGTTGCTGGAGCGGCTGTCCTCGCATTGTCTCGGTGTGTTGCTCTCCGGGCTAGAGTCAGGGTCTCCTCCCGGTGCACCCTGGCGTCGAGTGCTGTCGTCGCAAATCCGGGGAGCTGAGACATGGCGTATGAGATTTGAGATGACGACGACGACGATGACGACAACTACATCAACCGGCGCCGGAGCATTGCGTGGGACACAGTAACGGCTGGCTCGCCCAGGGGGCTACATCCATGCCAACGGCAGGGAACAAGAAAACCACTGCCCAACAAGCGAACCAGGACTGCAACAAGTCCCAAGACCCATCGTGGGGCCCAGAAGCTCGCGTCTTTGTTGGGGCGGTGAAGGTTTGGTTGTCCAAAGTTGAAACCTTCGTCATGCACAGTTTTGCTGGTGTAAAATGTCGCCAGGGATGAGATGTGTCACTCCAGCTGGATTCCGGTACTGGCTTGCAAACAAGGCCATGTGATGCACAGGCCGTCCAGGCTGGAGTTACAGTAGACTTGTAAAATACGGGTAATGCGAAACTGTAATGTTACGTGATGAACTGTACATCACATACCTACCTACTCGTACGCTTGCTCAAGAGTAACGTGGAAGGTTTAGGAAATTAGGTCGGTATCGTTGGCCGGCACAATTCAGCAGTTAACAGCCCGAGCTCCGTGACGGCCACTCTGAAGAGGAGGAAGCACTCGGAAGGAGGTGTGCTTTTGATGCAATGGATCTCGGTGCGAATGTTGGAGCAGCTTGACTCCGAGAACCTCAGTTCAGTGGGCCTCGATGAGGAGATGCCTCGCTCTGATTGGCTAGGTTACCCATTGACCTTCGAAGCTCGAACTCGAAGTGGTCCCATCGTGCTGCCCAGGGTCAGTGGAATCCAACTGATCGACGTGGACGGGGTGAACTGTCCTGCTGCACCACGATTCAAGAATCGCCTCTGAGCTGTGCCTTACGTTGGAACCCATACCTGCTCATGCATCTGACATTCGTTTTGGTGTAAAGCCAACTCTCTGTCCGATCCAAGTGCAGTCGAGTTACAGCAGCCACACGCCGCAGCGCAATCAACAAGAAGCTCCTGTCCCACACTAAAGAGTCGCTCCCCTGCAGCATCGGTCCCTACCAACACCCGTTGACCGGGACGATCCCAATCCAAACAATTCAAACACTCTTGCAAGGTTCTAGTCAATTGATCTCTTGGGAAACATCTGGCGAGTTTCAACACACCTTGACTACCACACTTCAACTGCGAAACCGACCAACCTTCGAAATCATCAGCTGCGGATCGGGATCAGCGGTTCAATCAACACCTCTATGGTAACGGCTCTACAATCGACCCATCCTCAAGATGAAGGCGACTCCGTTGATCATAAACTGGCACCACGACAATAGCAATCCGTACCCGATCTATTCTGCCCACTTTGAACCCAGCGGCAAAGGCCGCTTAGCGACGGGCGCCGGCGACAACAATGTTCGAGTAGGTGATTGCGTGGTGCACGAGGAACTGGAGGATCTGTTGGAGCACTGCTGACACAGCCATAGCTGTGGAAGGTGGAAGACGACGCCGACGGCCAGAAGGTCGACTACCTCGCGACACTCTCGAAACACACTCAGGCAGTAAACGTCGTCCGCTGGGCCCCCAAGGGTGAGCCAACTACCAACCGGCGCACAATTCCGCGTCAGTCCGATTAATACCCTCTAGGAGAACTACTCGCATCTGCTGGCGACGATGGAAACGTTATCCTATGGGTACGGTCGGAAACTCACCACCCAACATTTGGCTCCGAAGGCCTCGACGACAAAGAGACGTGGCGGACAAAGCACATGTGCCGGTCGTTGGGGACCGAGATCTACGACCTAGCATGGTCGCCGGATGCCCAGTTCTTCATCATCGGAAGCATGGATAACGTGGCGCGGATATACAATGCTGGGACAGGTGGGCATTCCCCAAGAAACTCGCCAGAGAGGTTTGCTGACCGGACATTGTAGGAACTTTGGTGCGGCAAATCGCCGAACACAGCCACTATGTCCAGGGCGTGGCTTGGGACCCATTGAACGAGTATATTGCGACACAGTCTTCAGACCGTTCGGTGCACATTTATTCTCTAAGGACCAAGGACGGCCAGTACACGCTCCACAGCCACGATGACAAGCCCTCGAAGCTCGCCAGCCATGCCAAGACAGACCTTCCGCCTCGTCGAATATCCTCCAGCAGCCCAGCACCGCCCGAGATAGGATACCGATCGGTTCTCGCGGCGGTCGACGCTGTGCCTGGCGTCTCTGTTGGTTCGCCTGCTCCCTCGGCCCCGGGGACCCCACCATCGGTTGCGCTGCCGATGAATCCACCCAACGTCATCACCCACAGTCGCAAGTCGTCTTTTTCGTCGTCGAGGCGCTCAGTATCGCCTGCCCCATCAATGCCGCTGCCCGCTATCATGCCCATTGAGGCATCTCCAAAGCCTCATCTCAACAACACAAGCCTCGGCATGAGAAACGCCAGCCTCTACGCGAACGAGACGCTGACGTCTTTTTTTCGGAGGCTGACATTTACCCCCGACGGAAGTCTCCTTCTCACCCCTGCTGGGCAATACCAGACCCAGCATCAAGTAGAGGGGTCAAAGCCCACATACGAGGTCATCAACACGGTTTACATATATACGCGCGGCGGCATTAACAAGCCACCGATCGCGCATTTGCCCGGCCATAAGAAGCCGTCGGTTGCTGTGCGGTGCTCTCCGGTAGTATACACCCTGAGACAATCTGCGCCCGTCACCAAGCACATCACTATCGACACCTCTTCTGCCGAGGAACCACTTCCGCCTCTTCCAGAGCCTCTCTCCAAGCCGTCGCCGGCCGCATCGGTTATGGAACCCCCGCCGCCGCCGGTCGTGGCAGAGCCCTCTGCGTCTATATCTAAGACGCTGAATTTGGAAACAGGCGTACAAGGTCAGGGGCCAAAGTCCGTGTTCGCTTTGCCGTATCGGATGGTGTACGCTGTGGCGACCCAAGATTCAGTGCTGCTCTATGACACGCAGCAACACACCCCCATCTGCATCGTGAGCAATCTTCATTGCGCCACCTTCACAGATTTGACTTGGTAGGTCACTATGTCCCCGCTGGTGTCTGAGCAAGGCTAACATCCTTCAAAGGTCGAGTGACGGCTTGACATTACTGATCTCATCCTCGGACGGGTTCTGTTCCATACTATCTTTCGCGCCTGGCGAGCTTGGCACCGTCTATACGGGAGAACTAGGGCCGCCAAAACCCCCTGTGCCTTCTTCGTCCAGCCAGAATACCCCAGTGCCGACTCCAACTTTGGTGTTTGCGCCGCCGTCTCCGTTCCCAAATGGCTCGCACCACAGACACCGGGATTCGGCTAGCTCCCTCACGGCCCCGTCCCCGCCGATGGTAACGGCATCCTTTGTCAACCCTCGAGCGGCGTCCCCGGCACGGTCCATGTCGAACGCTTCGACCATCACCCAGTCTTCGGCCTCGCAAACGGGCGTGCTTAGCAATCCGCCCCTGATAGCTGGGCAGGTTCCCAGCATCGCAGCGACTAACTCCAGTAAGGTCGTGGGCGTGCCGATCACGACGCCGCCCGAGACGCCGCGGGCATCGTTCGCCGCCCCATCGGGCACCAAGAGGGAGACGACTGACGGCGGGGCGGATGATTCAGCGAGTAGTCACCAAAACGCCAAGCGAAGACGGATTGCGCCGACGCTGGTCAGTGGGGGGCCGCAGTCAAGCAGCAACAGCGATGATCCAAGGCGTGAGCCCGTCTAGGGAGTGTTTGCTACGATAACGTGGACATGTAAATTACAAAGGAAAGGAAGGCGTTACGGTTCAGATCGGGGGAAAAATGCCAGCAGGGATGGGGGGTGATTTGTGCTGCATAATCCTCTCGGCCAAGTCACTCATTATGCTATTTCAGAACGGCCGGTTGTCTGGCATCTGGTGGTGTGGGCAAGGAGTTGATCGAACTCTGAATTTGGGGATGTTTGCTGCAGTGGCACACCTGAGTCGGGGGTTTACTGTGTTTATCTGAGGTATGGCACAGACTTCAACGGTTCCCACTTGGACATGTTCTGAGACGTTGTCGGAGCCCGACTTCGGTTGTGCTTGGAGTTTGAGGGCTGGCAGCGCTAATAACCGGCTCCAGTCGGCTCAGGAAGCCGGCTCGGCCGTGGAGCTCTGTCGGAAGGGGTAAAGCGGAGCGATACGGCATGCGGGGAAGCCTGCCCGCTCCGCTTCCCCACACATCACCCGACCTGCTCCAATCCCGCTATCTTATCACTTACACCGATTGCCAGGTACTTGTATTCATTTGTCCCTTCGACATTCCAATCATCTCGTGAAGCTTCTGGTCATGGCTTGACCCCTGTTGCGCGACTTTTGACTGGTATCCTGAACTGTCGGAGATCCGGGGGCCGAATTCAACACCGCCATTCTGAAGTTCCTCACGATCACCACTGATTTCAACGGTACGGTACACAACATTTTGAGAGTCTGAGCCCACATCACCAGTGCCAACTTACCATATCCACTTGCAGACGCGCAAACATGTTCCTCCTCGACTACCTCCTGCACAGGCATGATTGGTACGTTTTACCTCCACTCCGTAGGTAACTTACCACTTCCCAGAACCTACCTAACTGGACCCTTTTCTCAGCCGCCTCAAACAAACGGAGCGCGCCCGCCTCATCGCCTCTCTAACCGCCTACCACGGCCCGCTCACCGCCGCAGACAAGGCCACCCTCACGGCGCCCATCGAATCCCTCGTCGCGGCCGTCCACGCGGGGACCACCACCCCGCTGTCCATCCTCCGCACGTACGGCAAGCTGGCGCTGAAAGCCCACGCCCGCACAAACTGCCTGACCGAGATCCTGCTCCCCTCGGCCCAGGACTGGCTTGCTGCCAGCGGCGACAAGGATGGTGATGGTGGCGGCGGCGAGATCAACCTCAAAGGTCCGCTGGCCGGTATCCCCGTGAGCCTGAAGGACACGGTGGTGGTGGGCGGGTACGATGCCACGGTAGGGTACTCGTTGTTTGTGGGGAACAACAAGAGCATGGGCCAGCGGGACGGGCCGATGGTGCGGATGCTGAAAGACGCCGGCGCGGTGCCATACGTCAAGACCAACCTGCCGATTACCCTGCTCAGTTTTGAGAGCACGAATGAAGTTTGGGGGCGGTGTGTGAACCCGCATAAGGAGGGATATTCGCCGGGCGGGAGCACGGGTGGGGAGGCGGCGCTGCTGGCGATGGGCGGGAGGATTGGGATTGGGAGTGATGTAGCTGGGAGCGTCAGGGTGCCGGCACATTGGTCGGGTTGTTATTCGATACGGTGCTCGACGGGGAGGTGGCCTAAGGCGGGGATTGCGACGAGCATGCCCGGCCAGGAGGGGGTGCCGAGCGTGTATAGTCCGATGGCGAGGACGTTGGGGGATTTGACGTACTTTACGAAGGTGGTGCTTGGGGAGATGAGGCCATGGAGGTATGATTATACGGTGCATCCGCTGCCGTGGAGGGGAGAGATGGAAAGGGAGTTTGGGGATGTTGGGAGGAAGTTGAGGGTTGGCGTGTTGAGGACGGACGGGGTGGTTGAGCCGAGCCCGGCGTGTAAGAGGGCGCTGGGCATGGCGGAGGAGGCCTTGAAGAGGCAAGGGTGTGAGATGGTGGAGATGGATGGAGCGCCGGATATGTACGAGGGTTTGAGGCTTGCTTCGCTGCTGCTGAATGCGGACGGCTGTCAGATGTTTGAGTCGTTCAGGCGGTTCGGGGAGTGGAACGACCCAGGGGCTTCGCAGCTCAGGAAACTGGCTGCCATGTGGACGCCGGTTAGGTATCTTTACTATCTCTGGGTGAAGTATGTGCAACGAGATCACGTCTGGGCAGGGCTTGTCAGGCATTGGCGAGCGCAGTCAGCCTTTGAGAACTGGAAACTGGTCAGCCAGAGAGAGATCTACCGGGCCAGGTGGTTTGACTGGTGGATTGAGCAGGGACTGGACATCATCATCGCGCCGCCAAATGCGACACCTGCATTGCCGCACGACGGAATGCGCTATGCCGTGAGCAGCTGCGGATATACCTTTCTGTTTAACCTCGTGAGTCTCGGCCAAGCGCAGGGTAACAGAAATCGTCGCTGATATGCTATCCAGCTCGACTATTCAGCCGGCGTCCTCCCCGTCACCCACGTGGATAAGGCATTGGACAAGCTGCCTGCATCCTTCAATGTCAAGAAACTGAACAGGGTTGCGCGTGGCGCCTACAAACACTACGATGCCGCAGCTATGCACGGGCTGCCCGTAGGAGTTCAGGTCGTGGGCCGCAGACTCGAAGAGGAGAAGGTGTTAGCAGTCATGAAGAGACTGGAAGACGCGCTGGGAGATGACAAGTACCAGCTAATGGGTTTCGATGATCTTGATTAGTGGGGGATAATGTAAGCGTATCGGAAGAGAATGATCGGGGTGAGGTAGCGTCGGGCAGCGAGACCGGAGGAGCATGAATAGCCAGCTTGATGTGGTTTGACGAAGGGATTTTTAATTTATTTGTCATAGTCTCCTTGCCTGATCTGTCGCAATGTCGAACCATCACGGCCCTCCGAGCGAGTGGTTGCCCCTGAAGCGCCGACATCGGCCTCGATGAAACCACCCAAGCGCCTCATGCATCTAGATGTAGCTGTGTTTACACGGACGATGAATGTGTGGCTTCTAAGGCGTCGGGCAGAGGATATAAAGGGCCTGGAGTTCCCTGATGTCCATTCTCAACTCCTGCACACTCAGCACCAAGCTACGATCCTCTCGTCTCGAGCAACTCCAGCCAGACAGCAGACAACATGGCAGCTGAACAGAAGGACAACTGGTCTTCCGAGGTCAGTGGCATCCTCGTCAACCATCTGCCCATGAACACGGCATTCAGCACTTGGCCAGGTCGTTGACGGGAGCAGGCCTACCAAAACGCTGCCTCTTTCGTGCCCAAGTTGGCTACCAAGGTTATACAATGGCTGGACCCGCAGAAGGACGACGTGATCTTCGATGTCGGCTGCGGTGGTGAGAGATCGTTCCATGACCAACCTTTCATTGGGTACACCGCTTACCATGGCCATATAGACGGCGTCCTCAACCTACAAATGGCACGCATCCTCTCCGAAGGCTCGGGCCAGCTCCACGGCATCGACAGCTCCCCGGCCATGATCGCAGCCGCAAAAGCAGCAGCAGCGTCAGCCGGTCTCTCAGATAAATGCACCTTTGAAGGTACCTACTCCTCTTTCTTCCCTTACACACTCCGTCTCCTAACCACACTCACTCATCGACCCACTCAACGACCCACTCAACGGCCTCAAACTCACCCTATTTTCCCCTCCAGTCCTCGACGCAACAACCCTCACCTCCACGCGCTCCCTGCAGCGCGCAACCTTCACCAAGGCGTTCTCCAACGCAGCCCTCCACTGGATCCTCCGCCCGCCCGCCACCCGGGAAGCCGTCTTTCGCGGGGTGCGAGACGCCCTCGCTCCCGGTGGCACCTTCGTCTTTGAGATGGGCGGACTGGGCAACGTGCCCGAGATCCGAGCGGCCCTGCTCTCGGTCGTCGGCCGCCGGGTCGGGCTTGCGCGCGCGCAGGAGGCGGACCCCTGGTTTTTCCCCGACGAAGGATGGGTGAGGGATATGTTGGAGGTGAGAGTCGGCGGGTGGAAGGTAGAGAGGGCGGAGAGGGAGTGGAGGCCTACGGCGGCTGATCGGGGAGGGGTGGAGGGGTGGGTGAGGTTGATGGGGAAGAAGTGGTTTGAGGTTGTGCCTGAGGGGGAGAGGGAGCAGTGTATTCGGGAAGTGGTTGAGGTGTTGGAGGTGGTCTGCAGGCAGCCCGGGGGAGGGCATATGTTGAGTTATGTGCGGCTGAGGGTGATGGCGAGGAAGATTTAGGGAGTACCTCTTTAGATCTGTGGACGCAGGTGGTTTTGAATTTGTGTGCTGAGTGGTGAGAAGAAAGGGAGGTTGAGAAAGACTGGAATTTGGATTCCAGGATCACTTCTCTGATAGTAATAAATTCATCCCGATCTAGCCTCATCAGGAAGCTTCTCTGACTTACAGATGTACGGATCCGTAAATCCTGAGCTGACAGGGATATGACGTTTGATCAGGTGCCGAGATCCGCCGATAAGTCGAGAACCTAAACAAACCCGGGCCCGATAAAGGCAGCCTTTTCCACCTTGTTGGACTCTTCAGGCACGGCAGTTCATTGGTACCGCAGCTCCGCTACAGCAACACGCATCTCCTTCTCCCAGTGGACGGTAGCTACATCGCCGACTGACAGGTGCCGGCCTCATCATGTCTGCGGACGACCAGGCATTCCTGGACGTGGTATGACTCTCTGCCCCTTGTCGCGTCATCAGAGTGATCTTCTATCGCTAGGGCAACCCACTGACGCGCTGTCATCTCAGCTATCGTCCCTACCGAACGAAATCCAGAAGTACTCCCAAGATGTTGCCGACGTTGTGAACAAGCACGTCGACCAGATAGCCGGGACACTACGAGACACCCTCGCTAAGTCGCAGTGGGTGCCCGAGCAGTTCCGCCCACGACCACCCCCGCCGCCCGCAATCATCACTGTTCCCACATCCGCCCTCGAACGGGTCCAGAATTGGCTTTCGAGGCACAAGATATTAGTCAGCTTCATCGTTGTGACGACTGGCGTAGTTGCCTATAGGACGTACCGAAGCACAGCGCGATGGAGAAAGACACGGCGGGCGAGACGAGCCCGCAGTGGCGGCCGGATGGATGTTGTCGTCATTGCCGGCTCCCCGGCCCTGCCCCTGACAAGGTCGCTATCGTTGGATCTGGAGAGGAAAGGTTTCATCGTCTTTATTGTGTCCAACAGCCACGAGGACGAAGTCATGGTGCAGAACCTGGCGCGGCCCGACATCCGGCCACTGAGCATAGATATTACTGATGTATGTACACTCCCCGTCACCAGGCTCTCCCTAACGCTAACTCCCGCAGCCCCCAAGCGCCGGCAATTCGATCGACACCTTCGCTCGCTATCTTCAATCACCCCACGCCGCTATTCCCAACGGGAAGAAGCACCATCTCTCCCTCAAAGCGGTCATCCTCATCCCCTCTCTGAACTACCAAACCTCGCCCATCGCCACGATCCCACCCTCCAGCTTCGCCGACCTCTTCAACACGCACCTCCTCCAGCCGATCCTCACAATCCAGGCCTTCCTCCCCCTCCTAACCGCCCGCCTCGCTCCGCCCTCCGACAAAGACCGACCGACCCCCAAAGTCCTCGTCTTCACGCCCTCCATCATCTCGTCCATAAACCCGCCCTTTCACGCTCCCGAAGCAACCGTGTGCTCGGCCCTCTCAGCCTTCACCGAAGTCCTCACCGCCGAGCTGCGGCCCCTCGGCATCCCCGTGACGCACATACAGCTAGGCACCTTCGACTTTGCGGGCTTCACCCCCGCGGCCAACTCTCGCCTGCTCCACCCGCACGGCTTGCTCCCGGCGCCCGAACACGCTGAGGAGCTGCCGTGGCCCGATTCGGCGAGGCAAGCCTACGGGAAGAACTTTGTCTCGCAGTCTGGGTCGGCCATCAGCGCTGGCAAGGTACGCGGGCTGAAGGGTAGCTCGCTCCGGGAGCTCCACAATGCCGTGTTTGACGTTATTGACGGGTCCATCACGAGCGGTACCGTGCGGGTGGGCTTGGGGGCTAGTGTCTACGGGTTCGTTGGGCGGTGGGTGCCGAGGGGGTTGGTGGCGTGGATGATGGGGATTCGGAGGGTGGATGAGCTGGCCATGTGGCAGGGAAATGGTTCATCAGCGTTCGGGAGTCCGAAGTCGGCGGGCAGTGATGGGGAGGTTGTAGGGAGTGAGTCCTTCGTTGCGGTCCCGCCTCTGGAGCATGTTGGTGATGCAAATGTTTGGAAGGAGGGTTAAATTGGGGTTGGCTAGGTTGGGTATATTGGATCATGGCCGGTACAGGCACACCTCGCTCGATAAAAAAGTAACTCACGAACCCGCCTATGGATGAACCATGGATATAGGGCCAATACATATTATGCCTCTACAATATCTGACCCGATACTTTGCCTCGTGGACATCTGAACGGCTCCTTTTAATGACCCCTCCCCCGAAACCGTCCACCCTTCCCCCGCCACCGCCCGCCTCTCCCTCCACCAAACCGATCCTTATGCCGGCCCTCATGGCCCCGGTCTCCATCCCTATCCCTGTCCCTCCCGGCCCTCTCCATCTCCCTCTCTCTATGCATCTGCATCTCCCTCTCCCTCTCCTCCTGCACCCCACTATCCTCCGTTTTTTCCTCCTTGACTCTAGGCCTCTCCAAATCCTCCTCCTTGACCCATTTCGGGTGGGCCCCCATCCGACACGCCTTGCCATCCGGACAGAACCCGGCGAGGTAGTATTCGCACATGCGCCGGCGCACGTGCTTCTTGTCGCAGCGCGGGCCGAGCGGGCAGAAGCCGCGCTCGTAGTGGGGGCAGGGCGGCAGGCGGGAGGACGGGTCGATATGCAGGTACAGGCACTCGTCGCCGTTGCTGCAGTAGCCGTTGCGCACAAAAAAATTGCACTCGGGCATCTTGCGCAGGTTGTACTCGTGCAGAAACTCGCACGTCTCGCCCTTCTTGCAGAGGCCCCGCAGCCAGTGCTTGCAGACTAGCGAGCCGAAACCGCCGCCGCCGCCTTCTCGATGATGATGTCCGTGGCCGGTGGATTGGGTGGTTGCGGTGGTTCCGCCGGGCGGCAGGGTGTGTCGGTCGGGACAGCGGGATTTGAGCGGGCAGTTGCCGGCCAGGAAGGCTTTGCATATTGGGCGGTCGGAACGCAGACTGTGTTGGTAGGTGCGTTGGAGAAAGGGAGTGAAGGTGAAGGTGTAGGAGGGCGATGTGTGCGTGAGGAGCTGGGAGGCGAGGAGCGAGGTTGGCGTTGCTCCGCCGAGGTAAGTGTCGGTCGCCATGTTGATGGCGGTCGAAGTTGCGGATGTATCTTCCTTGATAGCTTGAATATTGAGGTTCAGCTTCTGAGCTCACGAAACGGCAGTCGATATGGATTGCGAAAAGATTGTGGAATTGTTGGATCAAGATTGGGTTGAAGGTTTCAGTCGCGCTTGGTGGGTTCTGAAAGACCAAGACCGCGTCTGCCAAGATGATCGACGTTGTTCACCTTGTGGGCTAAGGTGAACAGCCAATTAGCGCTTCGGAACCGGTGCCTCGGCTCGGATAACTAGCCCCGCGGCTTGGATCCTCCACTGGATAAGCGACCAGGGGACGACAGCGTATAAGACGGGCAAGTCTGGGTAACGGGTTGAGATCACAGAGTACGCCCATTGTTTTAATTTGTTTTTTACTCTGAATTTGTTCCGCTTACCAATCCATTTTGTCCGCCTCCCTCGGCGTCCTTTATCTAATCAGTTTGCCTACAGCACAGGTTCACCATGAGAGGCATCCAGGTGGCACAGTATGTCAAGGTAGGAGTTCACCAATCGACTTTGTCGGCTGCTGTCTCTCCATGGAGATACGTGTTCGCGAACTGACGCTTGTAGGGGCCCCATGAGCTCGAAGTAACCGAGCTACCGGACCCGGAGCCGGGCCCTGACGAGTACCTCATCGAGGTGCATGCTGCAGCGACGAACTTCTTCGACATACTGCAGATACAGGGCAAATACCAGCACCAGCCTCGTACGGAACCCTCGCCCCCGAGTGTCCAACTGACTGCTAACTAACCGGCCAAGCCTTCCCCTGGGTATCCGGTGCCGAATTTGCCGGCGTCGTGCTGGCCACTCCCCCCAACTCCAAAAAGCCCAAATTCCCCGTTGGATCCCGGGTGTTCGGGGCCACACAAGGCGCATATGCCACCAAGGCCGTGGCCAAAGAAGTCAGCATGCTACCAGTCCCGGAAGGCTGGAGCTACAAGCAAGCGGCTGGGCTATTCGTGACGGCGCCAACAAGCTACGGTGCGCTGGTTGTCCGCGCCGGGGTCAAAGCTGGAGACTATGTTCTAGTGCATGCCGCTGCCGGAGGCGTTGGTCTCGCTGCCGTTCAGGGTCTGTCGTAACCTGCCATCGTCGCCTTAGCGAGTCACTGCACGCTAACACCTCGCAGTTGCCAAAGCCTTCGGCGCCACCGTCATCGCCACGGCGGGCACCAAGCGCAAACTCGAGGTCGCCAAATCGTTTGGCGCCGACCACGTTGTCGACTACCGGGACGAGAAGTGGCCGGAAGCCGTGAAGAAACTGACGCCCAGGGGCAGGGGTGTCGATATCGTCTATGATCCCGTCGGAATGGTCGACAAGAGTACCAAGTGCACGGCTTGGAACGGCCGCATCCTGATTGTCGGGTTTGCCGCCGGCACCATCGAAAAGGTGGCGATGAACAAGGTGCTGCTCAAGAACATCAGCCTCGTGGGCATCCACTGGGGGCAGTACGCCGTCCACGAGAGGGAGACGGTGGTGACGGTGTGGCAGGGCATCATGAAGCTGATCGCCGAGGGCAAGTTCAGGGGCACCGAGTTCACCGATAGAGACTTTGTCGGGCTCGAGGCTGTCCCAAACGCATTGAAGGCACTGGGAAGCAGAGAGACCTGGGGGAAAGTGGTCGTGTCTGTTCCTCAGGTGGGACAAAGTAAACTGTGATTGGTGTTGGCGGAAGGGATTGACGGTTTCTGTTCTTGTATCCGTACCTTAAAGTCAGTCGGCTCAGGCAATTATAACCCTAACCCGCATTCAGGCACGTTCAAGGATCCCCGGAGTTCCCCTCCATCTGAACAAATTTCGGGAATTGACCCCACGGTTGGCGATTCTCGGCGCATCCCCTGGCTGAGTAAAACGTGCTTTGGAATCAAAACAACCCACGCTTTTGCCGACTCATAATAAATTTCAAGAACCGCCCAGAAGCCCCAACTCCGATCCGTCTGCCATCCAGTCCTTCGCCGGACATCGCCTCGACAAAACCTCGCTCACCCTCCCCCCAAGCCGTCAAGCTGTTCTCCTCATACATAAGACGCACCCTCCGCTCCAGCGCTACCGGCCTCTCCGTAGCTGCTGCCGCCACGCTCTCACACAAGAGCACCCCTTACTACCGGAACGAGATTAACACAATTGGCAAGCGGAGTATGCACAGCAAGGTCGTCGTCATCGGCTCCGGGCCGGCCGCCCACACCGCGGCCATCTACCTGGCCCGCGCCGAGCTGAAGCGTGAGCCTACCCTCCCCGCTCCCCCTCTCTAGGCCACCCCTTCTCAACCCACACACACGCTAACGCACCTCCGCGCCAGCCGTCCTCTACGAGGGCTTCATGGCCAACGGCATCGCGGCGGGCGGGCAGCTGACGACCACGACCGAGATCGAGAACTTTCCGGGCTTCCCCGAGGCCATCACAGGCCAAGAGCTGATGGACAAGATGCGCAACCAGTCGGAGCGCTTCGGCACCACCATCGTCAGCGAGACGGTCGCGCGCCTCGACCTGTCCAAGCGGCCCTTCGAGTACGCGACCGAGTGGAACCCGGACACGGTCATGACGGCCGACGCCGTCATCCTGGCCACGGGCGCGTCCGCCCGCCGCTTGGGGCTGCCGGGCGAGGACAAGTACTGGCAGAACGGCATCTCGGCGTGCGCCGTGTGCGACGGGGCCGTGCCCATATTTCGGAACAAGCCGCTGGTGGTGATTGGCGGCGGCGATTCCGCGGCCGAGGAGGCCATGTTCCTGACCAAGTACGGCAGCCACGTCACGGTGCTAGTGCGGCGCGACAAGCTGCGAGCCAGCAGTATCATGGCGAAGCGGCTGCTGAGCCATAAGAAGGTCACGGTGCGGTTCAACACCGTGGGCGTCGAGGTCAAGGGCGACGCCAAGGGCTTGATGAGCCATCTCGTGGTGAAGGACACGGTCACGGGCCGGGAGGAGACGCTCGAGGCCAACGGGCTGTTCTATGCTATTGGCCATGACCCGGCCACGAACCTGGTCAGGGGCCAGCTCGAGACGGACGAGGACGGCTACGTCGTGACGAAACCCGGTACCACACTTACTAGCGTCAAGGGCGTGTTTGCGGCGGGAGACGTCCAGGACAAGAGGTATCGCCAGGCGATCACGAGCGCAGGTATGTGGTGTTTATTGCTCCGGTGAGGGTTGTCCAGGATACTAACGGTGGGCAGGCACCGGCTGCATGGCTGCTCTGGATGCGGAGAAGTACTTGGCGGACCTTGAAGAGGAGCAGGCGGACGGGAAACTATAGAAGTGCGGTCGTCTAAAAACGAGCAGGGCTACGAGTTGTATGTACAGCTTGGGCTGTGGATAGAAGTATACCCTAGAATTGCATCTCGTCTTCAGTACCCCATTGGCTGTGGGTATGATTCTTCCGTCCGCAATCACTTCAGCCAGTTTGTGCAGTTTTCTCCATCCAACATGTGCCTTGTTTGGTCCCGCTGTTGTTTGCTTCGCGCCGCACACTATCACGTTGTTTATCTTCAAACTCTTTGGGCATCTTTCAGATTCTTGGAGAATTATGAACGTTGAGATGCACTGATGCAGTTTGCGTTCCATTACTAGGAGCAACATCCTGACGCCTCCGCCATTGAGGCCCACTGCAGATGTAGTTGATGAACCCGCTCGACAAACACCGGCGTTTGACTGACGCTAGTTTTGATCTATCCCGATTCATTAAGTACTCTCTGGGGAAGAAGCAGTGCCAAAGTGTACCGGTCACGGTTGCCGTGGATCCATTGATGGACCGGTAAGTGGTGTTATCTATTCGTTGACCCCTCACCCGCCTTTGATTTCTCACTCCTCTCTTCTTCAACTTTTCTCCTTCTTCCCAGCGACGGACTTGGCCAAGCATCCCAACCTCCTCCCATTTACGATTCCGCATCCAGGACTTTGGCGAAAAGCAATCAAGATGTCTGACAAGGGTTACACCTACAAAAGCCACGGCATCAATAACGATGTGAGCAATCGCTTCGTCTGATAAAGGAACTTTCTTTAACCGCCCGCGACACAGGGCAACCACTACTGCGCCAGGGATTATGGCAACAACTCGAACTCGTACCACTACTCCAACAGGTGCGCTCCTCGTCTCCTTCCCCTTTGTTCCTCTGGTCAACCTGTCATGCAATGACCGCTTGACGCTGACTGCTAGCAGGGACGGTTCCTACTACTACTCCAATTCCAACGGCAGCACCTACTACAACAATGGCAGCGGTGGCTCGACTTACACCGCTCCCAGCGGCACCAAGTACTCGTCCGGTTATGGCTCGGGTTCGTCGTCGGGTAGCTCGAGCAGCAGCGGTAGCAAGTGAGCGTTTGGCGTGACGCGCCTGGGCACATGCAGTTGGGGAATCATCGGCATGGGCGAGTCCCAACAACTCGGTTGCGGAGTGGATGGATCGGTCTCCGTGGGACGAATCAGAGTAGTAACTGAATCCAGCGGAGTACACCCACATCGTACGTGATCGTCATCCCTGGTGAAATGGTGTTGTGTCCTTCTTCCACCAAACCACAGCGCCCAGAAACCCAGCACGACATCACAGTCTCACACCACCCATGAAACTTGAATTTCCTGCCACACGAAACGCTCCAAACCCCCACTTCCCCCAACCGTCCCCAGCACCTTTACAGAGTCGCTACCAACCCGCAAACCGTTCCCGCAATCAACAACCCTGCCCGCCCCAAGTTCAACATTCCCCAATGATCCACCAACCACTTGGCACTTCTTTCTTCCTCCGCAACCAATTCCCTTTCTGCCCCCTTCTTCACCGCAGCACCACCAACCCTCTCCCTCAAAGCCTTCAACTTCCCATTCGTCCCGCTCATGACCAGTATCGTATACGGCACAATCCCCACCGACAGCGCACCGGCGGCTAATAACAGTCTCGCCCTGGACAAACCAGACAGCCCATCGCCGGCGACAACGATGGCCCCTCCCGGCGCGCGCAGACCGCGTAAACCCAGCCAAAAGTAGGCCGCGGCGGAGACGGCGCCCGTGAGCGGCATGGTGGAGGCGCCCAGCTGGAAGGTGCGCTGCCACTGCGCGAGCATGAGCGGCGTGGGGGACTCGAGCAGGCGCGGAACGAGGAAGGCGGAGAGGGAGAGGACGATGCCCGAGGAGAGGGAGGAGAGGAGGAGGGCTGTGCCGCGGGCGAGGCGGAGGGTGGCATCTGATCCGGAGGGCGGGGTGGACATTTTCGTTGTTTTGTTGGTGAATGAGGTCGGGGGGGCTGTGGTGCTTATTTGAATTGGTGTAGATGCTGACGGTGGATTGGTGTCAATGACGGCGGTTGAGTTGGAAAGAGGGATGGTATAAAGTTGGGAGCACTGAGTAACGAGAACAAGAGACTATAAGTATGGTAATCCGGCTGGGGAGCTCCGGATGAGTAGACGTTCACAGCGGAGTCGCGTTGCGTGTTTTCGCGTCGTTGGCCTTCTTTGTCATACGATGGCGATGATGCTGATTGACCGATTCGTAGTCGTACTTGGTATCCCTGTCGCCAATATCTGCCCGCTCCACCCGATATTCCTGCTTTTGTTTGCAATGATTGCCCCGTAAATTTGTACAGTAAATCATTGGAGGATCGAGCCGAGATAGAGAGCTCGAAGCAACGAGCGTCTCGGGGTTAAGGGAATTGCCGAATCAACAACCTGAACGAGAACCGAACAGCTCAACTCAAGATCGGTCAATAGCCATTTCGAGTTCCAATCAAGCTAGCAGTGCCGCGACGGGTAACCAGTCCGAATGCTAAGTATTCGGATACTGCCTTGCTCTAGATAAAGCCACTACCGTAGGTATGTACTAGTGCATTGTACACCTCCTCCCTGAGACTCCCTCAAGCCGCCGGCGCATAAAAATTAAACCTGCCCTTGGGGTCATACTTAGCCTTCAGCGCCTTCAGCCTATCCTGGCGCCACTGCTCGTGGCCGTACCAATCCCCCGGCGACTCGTTGCCGTAGGCGTAATTGACATAGGTATGCATCTGGCTTCGCCCGCTTCCCTGATGTAGAATCTGGCGCAGCTGGTTGCCGAGCTGCGCCGCCCGTTGGTCGCGCGCGGGACCCCCGGGCGTGTACTGGATCAACGGCGCCACCAGGAGGTGGTCCCCGCGAAAAGCGTAGGCGGTCGACGCGGGGCTGACGGCCTCGACGCCTTGCATCGAGTAGCCCTCGAACATGAAGAGCGAGTTGGCGAAGGGCGACGAGGCGTTGGTGGCCGACGCAAACGCCGAGTACACCTGCTGCATGGCGGCCGGGTTGTACGCCTCCAAATAGATGGGAAAGCGCGGGTTGGCGAGCCCCGCGTTCTGGCATGGCGGACTGTCGAGCGAGATGCCCACCCAGCTGGACATGTCACGGTAGGTGCCGTTCCGCGGCGTCACCGAGATGGGCCCCAGGTTCCGGAACGGCTGCGTGTAGGCCGGGTCCACGACCGAGACACCCTCCTGGATGATGTACATCTCGATGACGGGCCCGGTGGGGTCGATCGGGGGCACGTTGAACCAGTACGACCAGTTGATAAGGTCGACGGGCTGGGTGCCGTTCTTGAGGAGGTGGTCGTTGACGGCCTGGTACACGGCCTGGACCTTGTCGCCGGTGAACATGAGCGTCTCGATGGCCCAGTTCTGGTGGACGGCAGGGTAGACCTTGACCGTGACGGACGTGACGACGCCAAAGTTCTGGCCGGCGCCCTTCATGGCCCACCAGAGGTCCGAGTCGGCGTCGATGGTCTTGAGCGTGCCGTCTGCCAGAACGACGTTCATCGAGACGAACTGGTCGGCAATGAGCCCGTAGTGGCCCTGGAGCCAGCCATGCCCCCCTCCTAGAGCAGGACCCAGGTAGCTGACACATTCACAGGTGCCCGTCACGGTCTGCTTGCCGGCTTCCCAGAGCCTATCGATGACCACCTTGGAGTTGGTGCCGCCAGCAATCGTGGCCGTTTGCCCATTGGAGGCGACGACGACGCCACTAAGCTTGCGCAGGTTGATGGCGACGCCCCAGTCCATGCGGCCGAGCGTGGTGATGGATCCGTGCACTCCATTATAGGCAAGGAATGGGATATTGCACTTGCTTGTCGTCCGGACCTGATCCCCTGGTCAGCAACTTGAATCTATGGCTCCTTGGCCGAAGCGTTGGAGAAAGGAAAGCTCACAATCTCGACGACATCGTTCTCAGTGGCCGGAAGTACAGTGACATTCACGACGGGGGTCTCCAGATTAGACCACCTCTCCGAGTACTCGTCGAACTCGGTCGAGGGGGGATAGTAGGCCTCGACCTCGCTTGAGAGGTACGACCAGGCCCTCTTGAGATCGGCGAGACTGCATGACGGGCGGGCGGCTGCGTCCCCGGTGGCTTCTGGATTGGAGGCCGAGGCGGAGGGAGCCGCAGATGCGACACCCCAAGCAAGCGCAGTCGCGAACAATTCGGTCCGGAGCCAGCGCATTGTTTCTGGTTTCAGGAGAATAACAAAAGGTGTGTTTTGGAAGCCACGCCGCGGCCCTGCGGATCTGACAGCTCGAGTCTTACAGTTATAAGGAGGTCACCGAGAGCCAGGTCCTCGGGCGTGGCACCCCAGCATGGCCCCGGTCTTGGTTCTGTTGATGCGTTCCATCACCTGCGATGCACAGATGCAGCCAGGCCAGGCGAGAAGATACAAAAACAGTTAGCGAAGTCGTCCTCTCAATTCTGTTGTTCCACCGCCATCCCCATACCGGACCCGCCGCTCGGTAGTTCTCGGTCGTGCATGCAAGGTGGCAACTCAGGTATCTTCCCCGCTCCCCTTGTTGTCTCAAAGGAAACGGTGAGTCGATGTGACAGGATACCATCTAACCCAGACATTGTCGACATCCTCCCGGCACGTGGGCAGCACTCGACCTCTTGGGGGTTGGCAGTCGAGGCAGTTTGCTTGGACAAAATGATTCATGGCTGTTTAGCGAGCAGCAGCTGAAGCCTTGGAAACCACGCTAAAACGCAGGTCGTTGCCGGGTCCGGTATGGTTGTCCATGCAGCTGGAGGGAACATTCCCCGGCTTGGCCAAACCCCCACGACATTCTTACGGCAGATGCCTTCGCTCGCTCTTGCTTGCTCGCCGATTCCAAGTGCTCAGCAGTCCTCCACCTTCTTTCCCACCGTCCGGTCTGACCGGGATGGAATTTGGTTGCAAGAAGTCGACGTCCTTGGAACAATTGGCGTGGGGCCACATCGTGGACATGGCATCGACTTTACGACACTGTCAAGCACGATATCGCTCACACCGAAGGAAACAGGTGTATGTTTTGCCGACAGCTGCCTGGCAGAAGATGTCGAACGCCACGTGCGCTATGACAAGGTGAATTGAGAAACTCATCAGTTACCGTCCATGGATGGTGGGCTTTTCTTGGCTCTTGGTCTCCTCCCATCCTTCTGCCGATAGTTAGTGTATATGTACGGGTACAATACAAATGTCCTGCAGATCTCCATTATCTCGGCCATCAGACCCTTCTGTCGGCGCCGCCTTGATTGACAGCAACCCCGATTTGCATGGTCGATTGTGGCGGATGACGAGTGATCTCCATGTTCGAAGCCGCGGGAGCTGCCGGCGCCGAGGCTGCCCTTGCTGCCGCAGCGCGCACCTTCAACATCACGCTATGGACTCTTTATGCTGTTGGCGTCCTCGTCACAGTCCTGAGAACCTACGCCCGGGTCATGGCGGTGGGCTGGAAGCGATTCGAAGCTGACGACATCCTCGTGTGGGTTGCCGTGGTAAGTAGATGAATGGGCACGCCCCCTGGATCTAGACATTCTGACGCTGACCATAGCCGTGCGCACGCGTTTTCGCAGCTGCTGTACTCGACACAAACGACCCTGGGATACGAGGTTGGGAATCTTGCTCATGGACTGGCAAACAACGGCATGACCGAGGCTCAGCGCGCCGCCCTGGCGACGGCCAACGTTGAGTACGGCATGAGGGTCTTAGGGTCCAAGATCCAGGTGGCGGGCTGGTCTTGCTACTCGACCTTGATGCTCGTTCTCAAGCTCGCCATGTCCTTCTTCTACTTGCGGCTTACGGTATGTTTTTTGTCTTGTGTTCCAGTGACTGCTTGCCTTAAAGAGTAGGGAGCATAGGCTGATCCGTTTCGGCAAACAGAACGGGCTTGGTCGTCCGTATCGCATGCGCGTCCACGCCGGCTTCGCCATTGTGCTCGCGGGCTATCTCGCCTCCATGGCAGCCATCCTCTTTGCGTGCATGCCGTTCCACCACTATTGGCAGATCCACCCGGACCCGGGCAACGTGTGTCAGCCCGCCGTCTCGAGGCCCATCGTCTGGGCCTCGTTCGCCGCCAACATCTCGAGCGATATCTATCTCATCCTGATCCCCATCCCGTTGCTCTGGCAATCCCGGCTACGGCTTGTTGAGAAGACCGCCTCGAGTCTCGTCCTCGGCGCTGGTATCTTTGTGCTTGTCTGCGCCACGCTCAAGACCGTCTTTGTCATTGCGGTAGGTCACCCGGTGCTGTCTCCCCCATGATAACTAAGCGACACTCAGGGAGGCGCTAACTCCCGCATAGGATGATGTTAATGGCGCCGAGCTGGCGGGTGCATGGGGCACACGGGAGGCTTTCGTCGCGGTGGTCACCACCAATTTGCCAATGGTATTCCCCCTGTTCAAGGCGTGGATCAGGCCGTTGCTCGGCAGTTCGGCGCGCAACACGGACAAACAGTACAGGACGCCGGTCGGGTTCCGGAGCATTGGCGGCGGCGCGGGCGGCGGCGGCGATGTGTCACGCAGCCACAACCGCCAGGCGACGGCAAGCGCAAGGGCCACGAACCCCCTCACCAAAGTCACTTTCACCGAGAGCGAGGAGCGTATTGTGCACGAAATCAGGCTGCAGAATGTGAAGACAATCTCGTCGGCGGGGCCGCAGGCCAACCAAGCGAACAACAAGGGCATTGTTGTCATGACCGAGTTCGACATCTCGGAGGACAGAACGAGCCAGCACGAACAGAATGCCGCACGAGTCCATGAGCCTTGGTAGCCAGGTCGGGACTAAGAGCCGGGGAGCAGCGAATGTTGTTGGGTGGGGCCATGTTATACCAAGGGCAATTCAAAGCCATTCATTGCAGTGCATGCGCGGTTGACGCTGAACCGTTCGAGTAATTGAACGCCATGTCCGACTACTGAAGTCGTCTCAGGCCCAAACCCGCAACCAGAGGTCTTCTTCGTGAGAAACCCTAGTTTGAAGTCAAGGGACCCAAACACAGGCCAGTTCAAGCTTAAAACCTTATTTGAAAGTGCCGACGGGAGAAATGGGAATGCTGGGTGATTTCTCCACCACGCTGGAGCACTCGCACAGACCATCAGCCCAGCTTGCTGAGGGGATCAGGACCCCAAGGGGAAAAGTCTTGATCGGCGTCCTTCGATACTTCCAGTCATAAGTCAGGTAGTTCATTTTGATTTCTCAAAAAGCACCACCGCTCGATCCATATAAAGCAGCGCACTCGAAAAGCTCTTTGGGGCTCCAAATGTGTCGACCTTGCCCGTACTATTCTTCAAATAGCAGTACTCGCCCGCTACAAAAGAAGCCGCCGTCAGTCAGTCAATCATCACCAGCCTCCATCAAACAAAACCCACCACACCAAAAAGGAAACAACAGAAGTCTACATGTAGGAAAAGAATGGCTTACCCGCCTTAACAACACTAACAGCCCGACACAACCCCTCTTCCCCCTTCATGACACCGATCCCCTCCGCCCGGTTCCTCTCATAGTTGGCATTCCACTCGGCGCACGCCGCGATGCACGCCTCGAGGCTCGGCAGGTACACTTTCATGATGTCGTGCACGCCGGGGTTGCCGTAGCTGGCGCCCGCCGGCCAGTTGGTGTCGCACAGCCGCAGGAACTGCTGCGCCTGACCGTCCAGCCCAAAGGAGTCTAGCGGTAGCGCCTGGCCTGTTGCGCCCGTGGGTGTGTAGGATGTTCCATTGATGCTCGGGCAGCCTTCGTCTGTTGGGGCGGGGGAGGTAGCACCTAGGAGGGATGTCGCGGTACCGGTGATGGTGGTGGTGGATGTTGAGGCGGTGTTAATTGTCAGTGGTGTTATTGTTGTTGAGGAGGATGGTGGGGAGTCGGATGCGCGAGCGGATGAGAGGGGTGTTTGCGTGGGCGTTGATGGACTGCGCGAGAGAGATGTGTGTTAGCGATATTCCTTGGAAGGAGTTACTTTAATGCGCCGCTCTGCTGATCGTTGATGCCCTCACCTCGCCGAACTTCGCGCTGCTAGGCCGCCGCCGACACCACCGCCAATGGCCCCAGCAAGGACAACTACCAAGAGGATGACGATGGTCCAAAAGGCACGCACTGGCAGCCCGAGGATCTTCTGATATGGCTCGTCTGGCGGACTGGCCGCTGCCGTGGGCTCGATCCAAGCCTGCCGGCTGTAGTGCTCTTCCTGAAGATGATGGACCGGCTCAAGCCCAGGGGACGACACCGGTTCCAGGCCTGAATAGTCACCTACTGTGACAAAGCGATGTGGCGTTGAGTCTCGATACGTCATCATGTTGGTGCATTTCTGGCTGAACTACCGTACTTTGAGGGGGCAGCAATGAAAGGAGGGACAGTCGAGCTGCGAGGGAAGGACCTGTCAGGGGACTCTGGTAGGATTGATGTTGCGCTTTGTAGGGGCGCGGCGCAGCAGCGCGTAGCAGCCCTTGGCCCTCCAATATGCGGCACAGTGGCGGTCTCAGTTCTAGACTACCTACTCCGGTTACAGAGCAATCATGGACATCAGTAAAAAGTAAAGAATATAAGGGGCACTGGCAACACAAATTCCATTAGCAGAACCCGGCCTGATGCAGCCATCCGAGCGCGGCTCATAGAGCTTTATGGTCATGAAGAATTACCCAATTGCGGTGCTGTCCGCCAGTTACGCTCCTCCGATGAGAGTTGCGCTAGAATGACTGCGCTGTGCGGCTCCAGTACGGAAATCGCCTACCTACAAGGCCGCCTTACCCCTCGACTCGAACGGCAGCACAAAAACCAGAAGACCGGCAGCAATGAACAAGGCTCCGCTGGTGTACACGGGCGCAGCAGTCTGGAGGTCAGCAAACATGGCCACGATGGGCTTGTCTGTTGTCAGTAATGAACGCGTCAGGGGCAGTTGACTGCTGGATACTCACCGCCATGATGCCAAAGATGCGGTTAGATGTCGCTGTCAGGGCATTCCCCGTGCCCCTCTGCGGCGTCGGGAACAGCTCGGGAGTAAAAGAATACAGCACGGCATACATGACATTGCTGGTGAAGCTGAAGGCGCAGTTCCAGCCGAGGAGTGACTGCGAGTCGAGAGCTGTCGTCGAGGCGTACAGGAACACACCGGTCAGAATGGTGGAGAGGGCGAGCGTGCCCTTCCTTCCAAACCGAGGCAGCTCGACCAGCAGTCCACCGATCAAGGCGCCGGGGACTCCGAGCACGGCGATGATGAGCGAGTTTCGGTACGTCAGGTATGTCGACCCATCCCCAAAGTCAGCGCCGCGCGTCGCCTGAATGTACGGCAAGAAGGCGTTGTAGAGTGGGTATCTGCGTTTGTCAGCTGTCTGTCTCCCGTCGGCCCCCCGAAACGTTCTCAACTCACCCCAACCCGATGAATGCCCAAACCACCATGATCAGGCCTGTCGACAGCGCAAGCTTCCTGGTACCGAACAGCGTCCTCACCCTCTCAAACTTGACATCCTCCAGCTTCCTCTTGACCGCATCTGCCACCTTAGCCTGGCGCACATACCCATCCGGCTCGCATGCCTTCAAATCCTCCACCGTCAAGCCCGTTGTCTTCCCATTCCTCCTCGCCACTTCACGCACAATCCTTACCGCATCCTCATCCCTCCCCTTCCCCATCAAGTACTTGGGCGACTCATAGATTGTAAAGGCGCCAAACCGCAGCAAAAACATCGCCATGGTCAACCCGCCCATAGCAATCAGAAACCACCGCCACCCCATATTCTCCCCCTTCTCACATTGCTCGTCCCCCTCTTGGCACGTCAACCCACCCAACAGAGGCCAAGCAACCAGCGTCGCCACCACCTGCGCGATTGCCCACGCCACCGAAAGCACCGTCAGCAGATACTGGTGGGTGGCAGGCAAGAACTCAAGATAAATGGCCGAGTCAACCGGCAAGTTCCCGCCCACCCCGAAACTCCACAGCGCCGCGAACACGCCCGCGGCCGCGAAATTGGGCGCGCCCGCCGCCGCCAGCCCAAACACGGCTGTCAGGCCCAGCGTCAAGTTGAACGCCCACCGCCGGCCGAACACGTCGCACCCGAAGCCCCAGAACAGGGCGCCTGCCAATAGACCAATGTTTTGGGCTAGCGTGAGTAAGGGCGGGTAGGTTGGGCGAAACTCGGCGGCTAGTGGGGGGAGGATGAGGGACGTTACAATGGGCCACAGGTTGTCCGAGGCCCAACCGAAGGCGATGACGGCTGTTAATTGGTACTGGTAGGCGCCGAAGCCTATCTCTTGGATGGCGCGATTGAGGAGCTTTGCTTTTTTCTCGTAGACCGGGTCGATTTCGCCTGGTGGGAGGATGGCGTTGTCGTCGTCTGCGTGGTTGGAGGAGGGTGAAGTTTTGGGGGGGGGAGGGGAGGGAGGGGATTTGGAGGCTTCGACGGAGGGGTCTTTGGACTCGGCCATGTTATTGACTAAATATGTTCAAGGTATTGCACTGGTCCGGATGATGTTGAACTGACTACTCAGTGAGACAGTTAAGTGGGAGACACATGCAGATGAATGCGACGCAGTCCTTGAGATACCTTATATGCGGGAAGGAACCAAGCGTTGATCTGAATGGATCACGCGTTCTCTATTCCGCCGAGTACAACTGCGGTCCTAAACTGCACCATGACCCTAACCTGAGTTTGGGGAACGAGGGAACTTTCAACACTCTTTACGAGACAGGGAGGCGAGTTCTGGACCTATGAGGATAGACATGTCAAGGAACCTGCAATGCAATCCCAATGGCGCCATCTGCCTTGCCTTTTAGCTGATCGGGCGGGAATCCGGTTGCTGTGGATTCGGCACAATGCATCTCGGGCCGGGCCTATGACGACACTGCCTTCCTGGAGCTGCAGCACGCCCGTGTCGCCGAGCACGTGTATTACGCTAAGAAAACGCGTGCACCCTCCAATGAAAATCGCAGAATGTTCTAAACCCTGGCCCAATTCTTCCCCCAGACGCAAGCATCCAAAGGGGAAAGAATACCGATCTGGCTGCATTATTTACATCGAGTCTTGGCATCGCATCTCATGAAAAGGCTAGGGGTCAAAAACAGCTGACTATTGATGCCACCCTTTTGTGGGGTTGAGACCTCGATTTTCTCGACATGTTCAGCTCTGGCACCACTTGAAACCAGAAACGAGAGCCTATATTGCTCTCTAGAACATATGTCAGTGTGGAAGCAGAGGTGAAGTTGGCACTAGGTTGGATGGCCACCACGAATAACCATAGACCCTGGTTGGAACATTGGAAGGAGTTTGGTTCTTTTATCGAGAGTCCTCCTATATAACTTATTGTAGCCTTTCCGGTCATGATGTTTCCCGCTTCTGCTTTAAGCGGTTAGAGACATACGAACTGCTTGCAATATGAATCAGGGCGGAGAATGTGACGAGATGGATGAAGTCCTTGAGAAGCCGACTGTGAATGATACAATGAGAGCAGATCTGAAGGGTACCTTTTCATCCGTCGTGACCTTTATTGTCAGACTCTGGCGAAGTTGAGGTTTAATGTACTCGGCAAACCTTGCAATACACCACTTCCAAATTGCCGCCTTTTCACCAGCAACATGGGATGAATGAAAACGCACCGCAATCTTTTTTTGCATGCGCATACTACACAGCTTCTCTATTCAACTTACGTTTCGCTTCTCTAACTCACAAAACAGGCTCGTTCCATTCTCGCTAAGCCCTCCCTCAACAGCGGGTGCCACGACGTCAGCATCATGATGGAAGCATGATTCCCTTCGCCCACAGAAGCAAAGACAGCGAGCTTCGAATCATAGAAGAAAAAGATCGCTATCGCCGCGATTAGCCAACAGCGTTGCTTCTTCAACCACCATGGATTCCGGTGCCGCCCTAGCGGTCAAGCTTACGGATGAGGAGTGGCACGACATTTTGCGTACGTTGTTTTGTCAGTGGATATCGAAGTAGAATCTGCTAACTCTTTGCGCTATTCGTCTTCTACCATTTCAGTCGACCATCACTGCGTACGCAACGTCGCATCCACAGCAAGAGACGCCGTTTTGACCATCGTCATCACCGGGGGTCATTGCGATACTGCCACTGAATGGAAACGAGACAGCAGAACCGCCATGGTTGTCCGCTTAGAAGATATTGATCGGGCTCTTTCCCGGGTGGCGAGAACGTATCGCGCAACTTCATTCGCCTCACGAGGTAGGTCATCTTCTCATTGCCGAACTTAGCCACGGAACTCCAATGGTCTTCCATCACTTGGTTGCGGCAGCCCACCACCCTCACCAAGCCCAGATCTCTGGAGGAAGAGGCTCGGATGGTTTCAAGATCGAAGAACTCCTCGACTTTAGGAAGCCCAAGAAGTTGCGAAACTCAGCCATCAGTAGAAGTCACTGAGCCTGATTGCTACGACTGTGCCGGGGTGGATTGAGAGCTTGGTGCCCAGAGTTTTTTCAAACCCGAGAAGAAGTCGGACAAAGCATTTCATCTTCAGGGACGCCTCCAGTTCTCATATGAGTTTGGAATGGAGAACCTCTTCAAGCAACTCTGGTATGTGCTTAGTTCATTCTGGCTTGTCTCTCCATTTCTGTTTTTCCACAGAGGATTTTTCATTGGTGTCTCTTGCTCTCTTGCAGCCAAGACGATTGAAAAATGTGATAATACAGTTAAAGTTGACTAGGTTCAACAGCTTCCATTTAGCATACGGCAATGAGGGCATCTTCCGAAACCCTTGATGCTGCCACCCGGCATCTACGGTGAGTGCTGGCATATCCTCGAGATTGTATTGTACAGCATGTGTTGGAAAAAGGCTGATCATTCCCTGGACCGACTGCTAGATCGCATTTACAAATGCAGAGAAGCGTACACCATCTTACTGCTTGCCGACATCAAGACATACGTCGAGGGCATGCGCCAAGTTGTCGAAGATCGGAATCAGGTGAACAGCTCCATTTGCCAATATGCATCGCGCGCCGCGTATTGCGCCGCGGAGCAGCTGAAGGTCCTTGAGGCATGGCTTGGGGAGGAGGAGATCGACATAATCGATGACAAGATCTGACTCTGGGACTCGGAACGCCGGTGTCCTATCAACTTCTTCGACTCAGCCCCCTCCGTCGACTGCTTGCGGAAAATTCATAAGGATAGGCGTGGGTGCGGTTTGGCCGTTTGGTAGATGAGATTGAGGGGTATGGCAGAGTACGACTGATGCTGTGGGTGGTGGACAAAAGAGATGAAGCCAAGCTTGTTGGAGAGGAGCATGTCAAGTACATGAGGGAGCAGAAGAAGAAGGTTCCCTCAGCAGCTTGAGCGGGAAGACACTTCAAGACTTCCCCTTCTGGCCTCGAAAGGGCTCGACAACCTGCAGGTATTTCTTGCTCTTTGCTACAGTCACATAGTGCTCTCACAGAGGCGTGAGATATCAAAACGGGGGCGGCATTGCCGTAGGTGAACGCAAATCAGGTTTACGAATACCTTAAGCAAATAGTGGAAACAAGGCACAGCACTCCAACGAAGTGATAGCACCTACTTGCCGGGAGCTCCGATATCATCCATCTGACCATCCGCGCCAGGGAAGTGGGGGAGCGAAGGTAGCTCGCAGGTCTAATTCATACCAAACCAGTCACCGTGATCATCGGGATAGATATAACAAATGCTCCCGTCGGTTTCCTCTCTCTTTTGATTCTCTGCAATGCCGTTTATTTCAATACTGTCTACCGCGGGCCATAGCCCTCTTGGCTATCACAAGGGTCTGGAGGCTGGAACCAGTGCTGGCGGAGCGATAAAGATTTTGCTACATCTGACCACTCTCCATCCTCCTCTCAAGGGGCATCGCGCTGGGCGACAAACAGAACCTCAGGTATGAAGTCGCTATGTTTTCTCTGCAGAAGATAAGTAATTCACGCCCCTAAAGTGCACTTATTTCTGTTAACTCAACGCCGAACAGATTCACCCCGTGTAATTGTACACTGCTCATCCATCAACATGACTATGCCCGCATCCATCGTCAGACATGAACCTCCGAGCAGCACTCCACAGCCCGGAAAGCAAATCAAAATTGTCAGCGGGAACATTCCTCCAGCTCATCCCACACATCAGTTTCTTGGTACCCATCCTGCTCATCCTGCACCTCATGGCCTTGTAGACCATGTCAACACCATGTCCGTCACCCTGGAGAATGATCTCGCCATTCCCAACGTCGACTCCAACAGGCCCACAACACCTCTCCAACCCAGTGAGGCCCCGCTCACCAAAACTTGTATGTCTCGCCATCCGGAACCCACGCCGGAGCCTTCGGATTGGGACGAGTTGACGACGCACCACGAGCAGACGCCGTGTTCGCCTGAGCCGACGAAGCCTCAGGTCCAGTCGCATCCGACCGCTACCCCCACGTTGCTGCCGGCTACGCCGTCCGCTCTGAGCAGACGCTGACCCCGGCATATGGTGGCCAGGATTGTTGGGTCGTTGCAGCAGATGACCATAGGCCTGCGACAAATTGTTGTCGTCCAGTTTGCCTACATGATCCATCTGGGCCACCATATGCAAGGCTGGCTCATACAGAGTGGAAAAGACCCCGCGGGCTTTTAGGTCCTGCACGGCCCAGTTGGCCTTCTCGCCGACCCTCAAGGCAATGTTCTGCCGGCGGCACTTCTCCAACTCGAGAGAAACCACGGCAGCCTCGTACCACCTTGGGATCTCTCCTTTGGCTCGGTTGTCTCGAATTCTCCGGCTGGGCCAGGGACGGGCGAGCTTCCCTTCCCATGAATCACCATAACCGGAGTAGACACCTTCAGAGCAGGGCACCATCTCCATCTGCTGAACTTCCGTAATTTCGAAGGCGCTCTTGCCGCTCAGGCTGGCATGGCGCCACTTGGTCAGGACGCGAACCTCATTGACAGCCACGTGAAAGTCCTTCCTCACCGCGAAGCAGAGCAGTGGCAAACCCTTTTCGGTAAACCTAACTCAATTATTAGCGTGCGTCAACAAGTCAGTAGACATTGAAGGAACATGACGTACGAGACGCTCAAAGACTGCAGCAGCGTCGTGGCAAGAGAAAGGTACGCCCCCGATACACCCTCCTGCCTAGCATGGGGCACCGTAATCCGCAAGTCCCAATGACGACGGATTGCATGGATGTAGACGGGCATTTGCTCACCTTTGTCGGAAACATCGCTGGGCAGACGGATCAGAAAGGAGAAGCCACTTGAGGCGCCATCATCCTCAATGTCGACAACGAAACGACGAGGTTTATGAGTGGCGTTCAGAGAGCAGTGGAAAGAGTAGGTAGTCCAAGCGCGGGTGGGATTCTCCTTCCAAAGACGAGCTCCGTTTGCCGTCATATTGATCATGTCCTTCACGTCGCAGGCATATGTCGATAGGATGTTGGTGAAGTGGATGTCCTGGTTCTTGCCGAAATCCCGAGTTAGCCTCCTCACCAAGCCCTATTCTTTCCATCCGTTGCTGACTGTGTTGGCGTCGTTGTATGCTAGACCGCTCTCAGAGACGTGTTCCAGAATGATGCGACCAAACTCGGCTCTCGCTACAAGCCTGCCGCGCCTGTAAGGGCTCATAGACAGCACTCTGGCCGTAGCGCTTTCAATTCTCTTGATGAACGCTTCGGTGGTGAGCAAGGAAATGGGGATTCTTGTATCGGGATCTTGATCTGGCGTCGGTGTAGGCTGCGCATCTGAGTGTGGCGTGCCGCGATGTCCAGCTTGTTGCGTGGCCCTCTCCTTCTTGTCAGCTTGCTGCGCATTCTCAACCCAGCTGATTTGACCGATGCCATTTATATCCGCTGTCATCTTCTGCTGCGGACGCCGCTGATCTGTTTGAGAGTGTGTTGCTGCCTTCCCACTTCGCCTTGGGCTCTTCTCCAACACTGAAAGGTATTCTTCCCAGTTAGCTGTGCTACTACCATCTTCCTCAAATTCCGAAGGCGGGGGAACAAGAGGACGTATTTGCCAGCAGACTTTCGACGTAGAAGCACCCTCAAAGACGGGAGTGGCTACGGCAGCCAGCATGTCGACGAGGCAGTCGTGGCCGGTTTCGGGCTCGGTGAGCAGGTGATTGGACGTAGTACTCGCACCTAACGTACCTGGTTCGCCCCGGAGTGCCGAAAAGTCTTGGGATAAAGATGGGATGGGGTTGTTATCATCCAAGAGAGTCGTGTCTGGCTTTCCAGTCGATGCCCCAATCGCAGGTCCACGGTGGGATGTTGCCGGCTTCTCTTCAAAATTGATGAGATCTTCATCCGCGAGTGCTGGTGAAGGCTGGCTAGCACCTTGGACATTGAGGATGGATTGTGCAGTGTCGGTGGCAGCGTCGGCTTGGGCCTCAACATTCTCAATCCAGGTCTCAACCTTGCTGGTGGCCTTCACCATGCCACGCTGTTCAGGCAAGATGAACTCGTCGGCGGAAAATGTAAGCAGGTCAAGAGTCCTGGTGAAGATGGTAGGCCGATTTCCCAGCATCGTCCTGTCCCTGTCTCGGACAGAACCTTCGGGCCCAGCAGGGAGACAGGGCAACCCCGCTGAGGAGACCAAGGGCAAATTCGGATTGAGGCTGCCTGCTGATAGATTATCTTGTAGGACTCCTCCAACTTGTTTACCGTTACTCAATCAAGGAGGGTCGAGGAGGCCAGCTTTGGGTCGATGTTGGCCAGGTATCGCATGTCTGCAGTTATCTCGGGAGTCTTGTTGAGATCCGGCTGAACTGGATAGAGGTAGTTCTCGGCATAAACCAAGTGCTCCGCCAATAGACAGCTGGGCCGTAGTTTCTGCAACAGCCGATGAGCGCATATGCCGAGTGGGTATCCTTGCAGCTACTCACCTCGATGGCCAACATGACTCTGAGTCTATCCCGAGCTTTGCGGATGAACTCCTCGCTCTGACCAGTGATATACACTAGTTTTCCGGCGAGACGTGAGGACAGTTCGACGCGCAGATCCTCTTGGATCTGATCACGCTCACTCACGGTCATGATCTGGTGAACCGTGTATGGCTCGTTGTTTTTGTCGAGGTCGTCCCATAGGGCAGTGCGCGAGGATTCAGTCAGCGGCTGAGAAAGACAGGACGATGCGGAGGGCTCGTCAATTCCGCGGGTCGTGGCAGTGTCTGACAGTTGCGTAAACCACTCGTGGTCGACGGTGGCTATGCGATGTGAGCTTATCTCTGTTCGTGACCTCTGTGGAGGAGATGTACCCGGAGCGTATCGTTCGTTTCCAACATTCCGTCCTCATAGGTGTCGAACGCATTGCCTTCAATTGCGCAAGCCAATATGACAAATTTGTTACGAATCTCGCTTGCATGCTCCTCAAGACAGGTGACCTTAAACCACCCGTACTCGCTGTCGTAGGTGAACTCGGCCTGGGCCTGCGTCCATGGTCAGGTAATGTCAGCGGAGCGAAGACCGGATTGACACCTACCAGTCCCATGCCAGCAAAATCATCAATTACTCGGCGGACAACATTCGGCTTGAAGTTCCACACTGTGGTCAGGTAGAACTCGGTGAAAAATGCCATCTTGGCGATGGCCGAGCCGGCACGAACAGAACGACAGGGCCGATATTCTAGGAGCAAGCAGTCAGTCAATTCCGTGTTTGGAAACTGGTCAATAGGAATATAAAGCTGGGAGGAAGGAGGGAGTGGTGAAATGAGGCAGAGAGCGGATGAGCCGCTTCGACCATTCCTAGCAGCCGATGACTGAAGCTTGGAATTAGCGAACAGATCAGAAGAGATGTGGTGTACCTTTTTGCTCGCATAAACAATTCACAATCAAATCTGATTTCGTGGATCGTGACGTTGATTGTGACTGATAAGTTTGTTCTCGCTGCCTGGGGAGAGACGCGAGAATCAGGGAGCCGAACCACAAAGGTAAGGCAGCAGAAGAAGGGGGAGAGAAGTCTTTCGACCAAAACATGGAAAAGACGGACGAAAGACACCGCCAATTGAGCGAAGCCTTAGATGCAGAGATCAGTTGGCGGGCTTAAGGACCGGACGAGGAAGGAGCGATGACGGGGCTGACCTCGGGCAACTACTGGAACATGCAGCTTTGAACCGCAATGACATGGAAGGTTTACAAAGCTTGAAAATGCAGTTGTATCCATCCTTCAATGAGGCTTCATCATACTAGGTGCTCAAGGAGTCGCCATAAGAGGACTTTAAGTTAACAACCTGGAAGATCATACCACTACTGGTGGCATTCACGTTGCAACGATCGCAAGCAAGCGATCTACTGCCCTAATCGGCTCAACTATGTAAGGCATTTCAACGACAGATGTTTCACGGTCAGGGCGTTTGCTTTGGGCAAACGCCCAGAGGTTGTCCCAAGTATGTTACCCCTGAGTGAAAATCAACAAACATTTCGTTTGCCCCTGCCAAGCAAATATTTCAACATAGACCCGGGGAACCAATGCTGAAATCAGCACAAGGTCCCCATGCGATTGGCAAAGAAGACACAACTTATCCAGGGGGTAAGGGATCAGTAAAAGATAGGATATCTCTTGCACAAAAAGTAGGCCAGTAAACGTAGTCTGCTGCTATGCTTGCATGTATATGCTTTGATTCCCTGCCCGGGTCCTTTCAGCAACGCCAAACTCCTTCCCTTGGAGTACCCATTCCCGTAACCCCCAGACCGTGAATAGCAATAGAAAGGTGCGTGTCCAGGAACGAACTGGCTGGCTCGCACGCATCGACGCTTGCATGCCTAAATCCTGCATTCCCAAAGAAGGAAAAGAAACTGGTCTATCGATCCACCGGCACCATTCAACCCTGACCGTCTGGTATCGTCATGAGGTATGTCGTGAGCTGCGTTAACGACCGGAGTAGAAATGGAGCCGAGAAAAGCAATTGCTTCCGGAAAGATGGCGATTGAGCCAGGCGTGTCCCTCCAGCCTTGTCCCGTCCCCAGGACGCCGTACGAAAGCCAAACGACGGCAGAACTGATGGTGTTGCGATGATGTTGCCTCCAACCACCATTACTGAAGCCCCTTTCCATCAGTTGGCCGTCAAGCCGCCACCCTCACTGAGCCCACTCGATCTTCTCCTTGACGCTCAGCGCCCACCGGAGCTTATCCAGCACCTCCCTCGCCTCCCTTAGTGTGCGCTCCTGCTCCCGTTCCCTCTCGTCCGCCCGCCTCTTGATATCCCTGAGATCCTCCTCCTGCTGCTTCTTATACCTCTCAAACTGCGCGGCAATTTCCTCCTTCTGCCTCCTCAGCTCGCGTATATTCCCGTCCTGCTGATCGCACAGCTCCCGTAGCGTCTCAATCTTCTCATCGTCCTTCTCCCTCTCCCCGACCAGCTCCTCCACCTCCGCCCTCATCCTCCCCATCGCCCGCTTCACCTCCTCCCCCTGGTCCTTCCAGTGACTACTAATGGCATTATACCGCCCCTCGCACAACGCTGCATAGTTCGTCGCGTCGTCAACCCGCCTCTTGGCATCCGCCTTCGTCTTCTCCATCTCGTCCTTCCAGACGCGCTCCCGCGCCGCCGCGTCGAGCGCCCGCTTGCGCTCCAGCTCCACCGCGTCCTGCAGCGACTCGACCTGGCGCTCCTTGCGCGCGAGCAGGGTCTTGGTGACGCTGGCCTCCAGCAGGCGCGATTCGTAGTCCGATATGACGCGCTCCAGCTTGTCCTCGAGCAGGCGGGCGGCGTTGCGCGACTCCTCAGCGCGGAGCCGCTCGATTTGGATGTCGCGCTTGAGCGCCTCGTTGTCCGACACCAGCCGGTTGATAACGCGGCCCGTCTTGCCGAGCCCGGCCTTGCCGACCGAGCTGTCCCAGGAGTTGGAGGTGTTAGCTTCCGTTGCCGAGAGGGAAACGTCGTTCGCGCTGGATCCGCCGCCGACACCGCCGCCGCCGGGGTCGGTGCTGGTTATGGTGGGCGCTAGTATTGATGATGCGTTGAGGCTGCTTTCTCGCGGGGGAATTTCGGCAGAGCTTGGAATCGTTCGCGAAGTCTTCGGTGTACCATCAGGAGTACCGTCTCCGTTATCCTGCGAGGCTCCCGAGGGGCTCGGCTTCAACTTATTATGCGACGGGATTCGAGATATCCCGCCTGACGGTGCTTGCGCCCGCTGCTGAGAGTGTGCTGACCCCATGCTGGTGGTGCTATTGAGGGAACTCGAGAAACCTGAATCCCGCGATGTTGAATGTGATTGCACCCCGTCTATGCTGGAATCATCCTCTGGGTATGCTTGCCTGTCGTCAAAACTAGGTACCGTCCGGATCGTCGAGTTCATTCGGTTTGGGATGCGAGGCGACAGCAAAGAAGAGGTTGTGGAAGGAGCCGCTTTTCCGTTGGCCTCGCCTGTCGTGGTTCGAGACATGGTCGCGTTGGTTGTGCCTTCGCAGGCGGCCTGAGATATTAGGGTTGGCCTGGGCGAGGGGCGCTCATGCGAGGGGCTCGGTGCCTTGCTCGGCGATGGCTTGGTTGGTGTCGCAGCTGATGCTGCGGCTGGTGAATTTTCTATCGGGACGACGATCGCTGACGAGAGATCTTTAGCACACTCTGTTAGCCTTCGTTAGCACAAACCACACCAGGTGTTTCAACGGCTCAGTGTCTCGCCCTGACGGGAAACCTGCAGCTATCCAAGACCAGCACGTTGCCATCCTGAGGCTGCACATTCCCGGCCTCGTGGTGCAGGACCCGCAAGGGGGCTCAGACAGTAACACAGAGCAGGACCAAAAGGGACATACTGTGTTGGTCGTTCCGATGGGTTGAGAAGGGCGGCTTCTGATCCAAATGTGGCCGACTCTTCATGAGCTTGTTGCGCATTTCTCGTGACGGACGAGTCTACAACTACTGTGTAAAGAACACAGACAGACCCAGACGGTTGGGTCAGGGGTAGACGTTTGTTCCCACTTCTAAGCGGGTCAGGTCCGCTCAGGGCAAGAACCGGGCGTGTTTCAATGATTTTTGTTCAGGGCACCTTCCAGCTGTTGACAACAAACTTCGTGACTAGCTCGAGAAGCACATTCTTTTAGCGGACAGCGATCGCTCAACATTGGGTTGTCGAATTTCGGACAGTTGGTGTTGGACGTCGGATCAATCGTGGTTGTATTTTTTTTTGCTTGGCACGGCCGACAAGGCTTAAGTCGTGACTGACAGGGTCTGGGTTGATGGGACGACGAACTTGAACACGAAGCGTTCAAAGCAACATGCGACTCTTTTAGTCACGGATTCCTTACATTCGTGTTTATATGTTGGCTGAGTCCGGTATGACCATGGGCAGGAGCAGGATACACCATTTCACCAGAGAGCCTGCCCGTGGCTTTCAATCAGTCACGAATCCGGGCGCCCCGTCACGGTCACGGCCGTGGTTGGAGGCCCGCGCGTTGAATGCACGGCATTGTCCGACTGCCACAGCAACCGTGCAAGGCAGTGGGGCACGGCTCGCCGCGTTGCCGAATCACAGTTGCCTCTTTGCCAAATTTCCTGACCTTGCTCTCGGGCCGCAAAGGCTGGCCAGGGATCTGAGACAGGGGGTGCAGACAACCGTTCCTGGATCTCGCTGGGACCTCCTTGCAGGAGGATCATGGAGATCACATGGTGAATCAAAACGGTGAAGTGTCCAGCCAGCTGTGCAAAAGGCACAGATCAGAATCCCAGATTAGAAAGTCCCGATACAGGGCACAAAACCGGCTATTTCGAAGCAGGTAGCCTGGAAGTTGATACAGGCGATGATGACTGCAGCCCCACTACGTCTTGGAGTCGTGTGTCCATCAGGATGACCGCAAACCAGACCGCATCTCTATCTCGGTACTCTGAAATGGCGAGCCCATTGATCTATGCCAATCAGTTGAGTTACCACCCGATTTCCGGGTGCTTAATGTCTCCCCGTCAGTTCCATCATAAGGTATGTATGAGTGATGAGTGACCGTTGCATCGACGAATGTTTGTATGGCCGCCTACTTAGTCTCTCGCCTGTATTGAGGGCGGAACAGTCGTGCTAGTGGTGCGGAAATAGAATACATGATAGATCATACAATCCTCGCGAGAGCGAACGGCTTCACGTCGCAATCGCCATGCTGTTACCCGGCGCCGCATCACTCCCATGGGCCCGAGTCTGCGACTCAATGAACCCCGGCCGCCACTTGACGAGGTACTTTGCCGCCAACGGGCGCGCATCCTCAACTACATTCATCACGACATGTCAGCAACCATCCACAGAACCCTGACAAAACAACACACACAACGGAGTGAACTCACACTCAGTCCAGATCTCTGCCACGGTATCCAGCGCAATCTCTCTCACGGGCGGCCGCATCATCACCAGATACAGCAGCGTCGTCAGCGCCAGCTGCACCGTCGTCGGGTCCTCGCACAGCACCTTCAGCCTCCCCAGCAGCGGCCTACTCAGTTCGGGGATCTCGGCCAGGAACCTTGTCAGCACCTTGTCCTGCGCCGTGATATAACTCAAGAACCCGTCGAAGAGCCGCAGCGCCCAACGTTCGTAGTGCAGCGCCGCCGCGTCGTTGTAACCACCTCCACTGCTGCGCTTGGTCAGCTGGTCGTTGTACCACTCCTCGCAGAGCCACGCGACGGCGATCTCTATGCGCCGCCGCCAGTCCTCGAGGATGTACGTGTAGAGCAGCTCGCGGATCGTGTCGCCGAGGGACATGCGTGGCGGGTGGTTGTCGAGCGCCCCATCTTCCATCTTGATGCTGCTGAGATCGTCGAGCCCGGCTGTGCTGCGGGTCGCCAGGCGCGTGATGAGCGTCAGCCAGGAGTCGCGGTCGTAGGAGCTCGCTGCGAGTCGGTTGATGCCTGCCTTTGGCTTCCGCGAGGCGCCGCTCTCCTTGAGAACTGATAATGGCCCGAATACGCGGGAGGCTGCTGCCTGACTGAGCTTGGCCGCCGCGTCGGGGTCAAGTGTAGGAGGTGCGGGAAGCCTGAAGGGGCCGAGGGCTAGGGCGGCGGCATCCGCGGCTAGTTCTGTCGGCTCCTCGGGGGGAGCGTTGTCGAGCTTGTTGAGGATTTGCTCGGTGTCCTCAGCTGGGGTGAGGTCTGGTTCATAGTCGTCATCGTCTTCATCGACCCCCAACGGAGCTGTGGCGGCGTTATTCACGGCGGGCTGCGCTGCCACTGCGGCTGCTGCACCAGCAGCGTAGATGGAAGTGAGACGGTCCCGAATGCCCTAGCGCAGGTCAGTACTCACAGCGTTCTCTCAGTGTCTGGACATAGCACACGTACTGCCACGGCCAAGTCAAATATCTGCTGGTCGAGCGTCATCAAGGTCTTGACGCTAATTTTGGCAGCAAGATTTGCAGGCAGCTGTGTGGCATCAAACGCCTGCAGCCCGGGGTTGCTCGTGAGGGTGAACACCCCAGCAAGGCTATGTGGCCCTGGACCCAATGGCGGGACCATGAACTGAGGAGCTCCCTCCATCTTTTGCCTTTTGGCGTCACCGACAGCTTGGTCCACAAGGGCCCTCTTGCGGCTTGCTTCATCAAATATCTCGGCTCGTGACCGCATCATCCTTTCGATGTACTGGTGAATTCGTCCTGCCATGGGATTATTGGGGTCCCTACCAGAGTCAGCAGTAGCACGTTGAGACATAGCCCGACTACTCTACCTTCTGAGGAGATGTGTCAGAAGCATGCGGGTGGTCTTCTCAAGAGATTTCACGAGCACCCTCGTTTTCGGCGTCATGGGGGAGTTTGCCAGCTTCAGGGGGTTGAAGTTCAATACCGCGTTGAGGATGCGGTTTGATGTGTTGGGCCGGGTCCGGATTAGGATGGACAGACAGTTCAGCGTGGCATCAACAAGCAAAGCGTCACTATCGCAGTTAGACGAAGTGGCCTCGGGATGAACATTGGATGTAGCCCACCTGCTGTTGTCTTGCAACACGCCTAGCATCCTATCCAGAAGACCCGTAGCTTCGGCTTCCAGTTTCCTTGGATCTAATAAAGGGTGGTTTGCGGGGATCATGTTCAAGGAGATATCGAGCCCGTTGGTCTGGGTGCGCTGTGTCAGTTACCTTCACAAGGGTTGAGCTGCAGCACACGAACTTTTTGCTCCATGCCATTCGATGCTGTCTGAGCAAGCACAACTCGCTGGGCGAACTTGATGCAGCTCAGCCTCACTGGTGCCGGTGCCCCATCCCAGATCTGTAGTATCCTCGACTTGATGGATGACATCTGTTCCCAGCTTTCTGTATGATAGGAATTGTTGATTCTGAGCACTCTGTTAGCATGTTCTCTGCCCCGCTCTTTCAACCCAAGGACCGGAGATAAGAAATATGGGCAATATAGGCGGGCATTGGATGTCAAAACAACAGCCCGCCTAGTCCCATTCTTACATAACAACATCATGGATCTGAAGGATTGAAAGCACTCACATCCACCTCAACGCGACGGGATACGCGCTAGCCGCTGCGGCAACGCTCGCCTTGAGCACGATGGTATCCTCTCCCACGCCGTCCAGCAAGCCCCTGAGGGTGTCAAGCACCGCCACCGTGATGTTCTCCTTGTCGCGCATCGTCAGCACCGGCGTGGCGAGCGACTCGGCCAGGAACTCGGCTCCCCATCGTCGCAGCGGCAGCAGTGCCCTCGGCCCTATGATGGGCAGCACTCCCTTGACGATGCGGTCATAGTAGGTCGAGTCCTGCAGCACCACCTTGCGCGCCGCATTGAGCTGTTCCAATTGCTCGGCGAGGGCGAGGGGGTTGCCGTTGGACGACGATGAGGCGTTGGTTGAGTCGGCCGCCATGGTGTCTCACGTGTCCCCCTGTTTCTTGGAGGTGATGAGATGTACCCGACGTGATGGTGGGTTGGCGTAGATTGGATGGCTGGTTTGGTAGGAGGGCCGTGAAGCAGACGAGCCGAGAGCAAAGCAAAAGGGGAATCTACAGAGAGTGCTGCCTGATGCTCTGTATGCGCAACGACAACAAGGCAAGCCAAGGCAGGCAGTCTAGGTTGTTGACCGATCAAAGCCTTTCCGCCGTCTCCCCAACCTGCGCGCGAGCTGCCACTGCCCTGGTTCAGAGGTTCCTAAAGCGTTGACGTGTACTAATGTATCGCCGCAGTAGGACACTCGTTACCTCCAAACAGTCAAGACTCCAGTATCGAATATGGAAGCGCCCTGCCGAGGCGGGTCATACTGCGAGCCGCAATTGTCGAGGTTGTTGTGGAGGCAAACCGAAAAAGTTCAGGTTGGCGCAGAGGTCGGTGGCATCAATTTCATGAATCAACAATTCCACTTCCAGCTGCTTGTGCAATGCCGTTTGACAGATGCCCCTTCTTTCTTATCCTCTGGTCGTCAACAGATTCAATGGAGGTGTTGAAATTATGGAAAGCGGATATGTCGAGTGCCAGGATTGGAATTGGACGCTTTGTTCATTCTCATTGAGCCTTGGACGACGCGCTCAAACCCAAAAACCAAAGAGATGGGAGTGACGTGAAAGAAGGCAGGGGTCGGAATGGAGCGTGCACGGACAACAGCGGCACAATGGGTTCTGAATGCGCCCAAGCTCCCATTGGCAGGCCTTTGATAAGCTTTAGTTATCGGTCCATGTCAGCTCACCGGCAATACCTTATCCGATCGAGCATAGGATGCATCATCCCCAAAATCGTCACCCGAAAGAAGCCGCGAGATCCTTTAACTCAACAGGTAGCCATGGGGTAAGTGACCTACGCTTCTACATCTTGCTGCAAGATGCTTCTCGAGATACACAAAACCTCTCTAACAGCTCACAGATTTCAGCCCTCGACCTACTACGACCGTAACCGCCAATCACCGGCCCTCATCAGGGCGCGGCGGCCCTACCTGGTCAAGAACGCCATCACGGGGCTCGCCATATCCGCCTTTGCCATTGGCATCTGTACGGCAACCCTTACAGCCCTTCCTAAACCTCGAACACCATTCATGTCTCAGCGTACTGACCGCGTTCTTCACCCAGATGCCTACACTCTCCACGCCATCGGCCAGGACGAATTCGAGGATGTCAAGGTTCCCGATGTGCCGGCGAAACCCAACTCCCAGACGGCGAAGAACTGAGGAAGCCTGCTCGAAGATATCTAGGCGAGGTGTTGTACCGCCGCGTGTATCCATCTATGAGAAAAAAGCACATACCAGGAACGGAACGGGGAGCGGCATTAACGTACAGTAGAACTGACAACATCATTCCGGAGTTTTGAGGGAATTCCATCTTAGATCCAAATAAGATATCATCCAGGCCCCCGCAGCACTAAGCAATGCTGCGGAGTATCTATTCAACCCCGACATAGCCTTAGGTGGTATCTACCGTAGCCGAGTCCTATACAACCCATCCAACAACCAACCATAAGCCCTGGCGGGAGAACCCCCCCCCCACCCCTCCAAACGATGAACTGGCTCTCCGGTTTGTACACATCCACATATACATATGGGTCTCATCTATACGGCATTAGACAACCCGAAAGCCCCCGACCTTGCCCCCCGCCTTACCAGGTCAAATCCTCACCCCGAGAAAGTGTCCGAAAGAACAATGGAAAACGAAAACGCTCAATCACCAATGATACATTTGCAATGCGTGCCTTCCACTCGATGAAATTCAGCGACGAGGATCGCTGATCCCTGGTGGCTTGATAAGAATGAACAGAAAACACAGAACCGGAAGCTCAAAATCAAGACGCATGTACAGCCGACTCCCGCCGTAGCGGCTCGGCGCTCATCTTATTAGCGCCCTGGAGTTTCCCGGAAACTGTCGGCGAGTGCGTCTTCTGCACCGGTACCGGAGACTCGCCGTTCAGAATAGTAGACGTGCTCGAGGAGAACAGGCCGCCCGGTTGGTTCGAGTGTATCCGGGGAGCCGACGGTGGTGGCGGGCCAGCGTAGGTGGGGTGGAGGTTGGCTTCGCGGTGGCCTTGCTGGCGCTGCATGTGATGGGACGGGTGGTTCGGGTTCGCCCAGGGCGTTTGCTCGATGAACTGCTCTCCGGCAGCGCCGAGGCCGTGTGTGAACGCGGAAAGGCCCGTCGTGTGTTTGTATTCCGGGCGGAACGCCGGCAGGTGGTTCGGCATCTGTCTCGACATTGGCTCGCGGGCGAACTGTGACCAAGCGTTGTCAGTACTCTATTGTGTCCAATCGGCAACTGATGTCCCAACCAAACTCACTTGTATCGCTTCCAGGTCGGCCTCCAGCTGGTCTTCGGTAACGCCATTGATTGACGGCGCTGCGGGGAAACCGACGTGCTTGGCGAAACCCGAGAGCACCGACACCTCCTTGTTGTATGACACGGCATTCCTGATGGCTTCCGCCCTCGTAGCGGGGAAGCGGAGCCCATAATCCGGTATTGTGTTGGCGGCCCGGCGCCGCTCTTGTTGTATTTGATACCATTCTTGACCCAACTCTGTCACGGTCTCGTCTCTCGATTCACGAACAGCCTGATAGAACTGCGACATAATCTGTGCACGCTCCGCGACTGCTCGGCGTCGCAACACCGACAGCTTGAATTGCAACTCGAGGTCGCTCCTCCGTATCTTCTCCGCTCGCCGCTCCTCGAGGCACTGTAGCATAGCGAGGTACTCGGGGTGCGTCGGGTTGTCGCTCGCGAGCATTGCTTCTTCCTGGTTGAGCTGTTCTAGTCGCTCCTGATAAAGTCTGCGAGATGGTTAGAGGCAAGGTCCCAGATGGTTGGTAATATCTAGAAGCTTACCGCTCCCGGAAGCTGCTGAACTGCTTCTCGATCGCGACCAGCTCCTCCCAAGCCGCCTTTTTCCGTTCCACTGCTGTCCAGTTAGCTTCCGCCGAGTTAGAACAGGGAAGCGTAAGCTGCATACGCTCTTCCTCATTCCGGTGCGCTGTCTCGACCTCCTCGTCGACTTCGTCGACGTGGTCATCCTCAGCTTGTGGCGTGGGTACCTCGAAACTCTGATCATCGGCATCCTCAAGAGGCTCGCCTGGCGCTTCTTCCTTGGTATCTCCGTCCTCAGGACTTTTACTTTTCCGCTTTTTTGTCGGACTGCGCCGTCCTCTCCTGGCCCTGCTCGGCACACCAACTTCTACGGCCGCTTCTGGCAGCTCCTCCTTGGGCTCAGATGTAGCCACTAGCTCCCCGTTGTCTTCTTCGGCAGTGTGGTTGCCGCTTTGGGGGTTCGTCGAGATGCCGTCGTCATCAATCATTGCGACGTCGCCGGATGGCTCTTGATCGGCGCCGCTGATCGAACCGGCTCGCTTCTTGAGCGGCTGCTCGGACTCTGACGTGTCGGCGATCGATGGCCGCTTCCGCTTCCGAAAGTCGGCTGAATTGTTCCTGGGGTGTGAAGTCGGCGCGTTGGAGGCGACCACCTGCCCTTTCTTAGCCAGCGTGGGTGACCGCAGGCGAGGTTCCTTGACCGAGTCAAGCTCAGGCTCGCTGGAAGGCATTGACACGTCGTCATCCTCCGCATCCTCTGCCTCAGAAACCAAAATGCGATCGCCAGTCGCGTCCTCTGTATCTACGTCAGCACGTAATTGCTGGTGGAGCTTGCTCGGGCTGCGTTCGAGGACCCGGTCCCGGCGATCAGTGAAGCGCCGGTTTCCAACATCGCCTGCCGTATCCATTATGTTGCGTGTCGGGCCACTCTTGGGAGGCGTGTCGTAGAGTCTTTCTGTCTCGGCTTCGGAGTCATTGACATCCACCTCTGAGAGCTTGCTGTCGTCGTCTGACTCGGAGACGGCTTCGAACTCTGGGTCGCCTGGGGCGCCGTTTCGGTTTTGAATGTCGTGTCCATCGCCGTGGTCGCGCATGTCCAAATCGGCCTCGTCGCCATATGCGTCCTTGTCTTCGGGCTCGCTGAGGGGACTCGAGAAATTGCTGGGGCTGTTGTCCCGCAAGGGCGGGGAAGGGCTCGACGGCGCCAAAGTTAGCGCGGTATCACCGGTTACCATCGTAGACCATACGATCGGGCTGGAATTCAATCAGCGAGGGTTGGCCAATGACGTTTTGTGTCGTTGCGGTCGAGAAATCCAGACCGCGCAAAATTGAACCGAATGAATTCCGCGAGCGGACACCCGACGCTTGACGCCGACAGGCAGGTTGAGACTGCGAAGACAGCAATAAGTAGGAGTTGCAGTGAAAAATGTATAAAGGGTTGACGTAGACGGGGATTCTGGAGCGCGACAGTACCGTCAAATACGTGCAAAACGGTGTCTCCAATGTGTGGTGGCGGATTGAAAGACGGCGGTGGTAACTATTGTAAGGAAGCTGGAGCGGCGCCAGAGCACTGAGAGGGAGCACGAATGGGCGGGAAGCGAGCTGCTTGGAACCCTTGCTGCTTGCCCGCCTTGGTCGATTTATGCCGCCGTGGCTCACCGCCCTGTTATCTTATCGAGAAATTTCGGCCTTGTACTATTGTATCGGACTACCACGAGCTGCTGCTTCTGTGCATATCGAAGACGGAAACGGCTGGTTTGAGCGAGAGTATAGTGCAAATTTGCATACGTTTATGACGATCTGCAACTCTTCAAGATTTCGGTTGTAATTTGCCATTCGGAAGGAATACTACCTCTCCTAAGTTGCGTCCAGATTCCCATCTGCTTCTCGTCCCCATATTCCCAAGCTTTGGAGCTGGTCCGTTTGAGCGCCAGATTCTGAACCCCCTCAACAGCTAAAATGGCCAAAGGGTATGTATAAACCACGGTCGGATTTCTTCTACTGCCTACAGATGCTGACTCGCCTCCCCTCACAGCATAGCCAGATTGGTTGCCTCGTCCAAGGCCATTGACCCCGCCTTGGATGCTCTTTTTTCCCAGAGCGTATGCCGCAGAATCCCTGGAGCTGAGTGTCGGTTGGCATGTCTAATGGCTTCTAGGCTGGAGCTGTTAAAGCACCCCCGAAGTCGCGCTATGCAGAATTGCTTCCTCGGAAGGAGGAAAAGAACGACGAGGCGGACGAGGACGAGGCGGCTTCCGAGATCGCAGATTCCGACGTTGGGTCTGAGGAAGACTCCGGTTCTGAGCCAGAAGCTGCGAGCACAGATGATAGCGACAACGAATCCGCCGGCGAAAATCCGTTTGGAGACGAAGACATAGGCGACGCTTCAAGCGTAGACGACGAGGCCGAAGCCGCAGAGGTTTTGGAAAGGGCCGTGTCGCACTCAGCGTCTCAGGATCAGGTGCGGAAGAGGAAGCGGAAGCAACGAGATGACGACGAGGACCTCGAGGCCAACTACCTCGAACGCCTGGCAAACGAAGAAGAGCCGTTTGGGAAGCGTCAGAAGAAAGCCGAGCCCACGTCCAAGGCTGAAGCGTCGGCATCCTCGAAGGAAGACGGCGAGGAGAAGTCTGCCGAGAAGGGGGAGGACGACGAATTCGGGGATGGTATCCCTGTTCACGAATCACTCGCTGCTGACCCTGTTGCCTCAGAGCTGGAAAAGGCGAATCGTACCGTCTTCCTCAGCAATGTCTCCGTGGAAGCGGTTACCTCGCGCAAGGCAAAAAAGACGCTACTCCATCACCTCTCGTCTGTTTTGGACAAGAAGGCGGACCCGCCCCAGAAAGTGCAGTCCATACGGTTTCGTTCGACTGCCTTTGAAACCGCAGGCATCCCGAAACGCGCGGCATACATCAAAAAGTCCGTCATGGAGGCTACCACCAAATCCACGAATGCCTACGCGGTCTATAGCACGGCCGCAGCAGCTCGCCTCGCAGTGTCGCAGCTCAACGGCACCATCGTTCTAGACCGGCATCTCCGGGTAGACAGCGTGGCTCATCCGGCACCTGTCGATCACCATCGATGCGTCTTCGTCGGCAACCTGGGCTTTGTTGACGACGAGACCGTCTACAACACCAAACTCAACGAAGAGGGCAAGGAGGTGACGGAGAAGCGCAAGCGGACTAAGACACCAATGGACGTCGAGGAGGGGTTATGGCGAGTGTTTGGCGAAAAGGCCGGCAAGGTGGAGAGCGTCCGCGTCGTGAGAGACGCCGCTACCCGCGTAGGCAAAGGCTTTGCCTACGTCCAGTTCTATGTGAGTCCATTCCCTTCCTCGCTCTCACCAAGCCGTTGACCGGATTAACAAAACCGCCCACCTACAGGACGGTAATGCAGTCGAATCAGCCATCCTCCTCAACGGCAAGAAATTCCCACCCATGCTCCCCCGCGAACTGCGCGTCAGCCGCTGCAAGGCGCCCCACAAGACCGCCCGCGCAATGGAAGCTCGCAATGACCGATCCGCCACCATGTCCGCCACCGACCGCAAAGGCGGCAAGAAGGGCAAATCAGCCGACGACAACACCGCCAGGACAGGGAAGTACGTCCCCAAACCCACCGCCGAGGCCCAGACACTCCGGGGCCGCGCGAGCAAACTACTCGGCCGGTTCGGGGCGGCAAAGCTAGTCGGTGAGACTCCCGGCGGGAAGGACAAGAAACACCGGGACAGGCGAAACCGCGGCATGAACCGCGGCAGCAGGGGGGCCGGTGCTGGCGGGGCGGCGCCAGGTGGTGGTACCGGTGAGAATCAGAACGGATTCAAGGGGCCGGAGCAGTTCGTGTTTGAGGGCAAGCGGGCCAGCGCCAGGGATGGCAAGCCCAAGGATCTCAAGTTCAAGAAGGGGAAGGCGAAGGGGAAGGACAAAGTACATAAGAAGAAGAAGGGCGGCAAGGTTGGGAAATAGAGGGGTTGACAGGACGCTGAAGACGTGTAGTAGGCTGGTGTTTGTCAGAGGCCGCGGAGTAGACTCGACTGTACTTTAGCCAATGCGATGAATAGCATTTTGAAGCAATTCGTGTCGAACGGGCTTTGATGACGAATGGTCTGTTCTCACGGCTAGAAGAAACTGAGTCCAGACAATGGAGAAGCCGACGATGGATCCAGGCTTAGGGAGCTCCGGGGCAGCATCCAAAATGTTTCTGGAGTCTGCTTTGCATGGCTATCAAGCTAAGCCACACAATCTCACAGCACCCTAAGATTCTCCATGTTCTAAGATTCAATCACGGACATTAGAAAGCCCAGCAGCCCTTCTATTCTCTTAGTCCTTCTATTCTCTTAGTCCTTCTATTCTCTTAGTCCTTCTATTCTCTTAGTCCTTCTATTCTCTTAGTCCTTCTATTCTCTTAGTAAGTCCGCAGTGTTTCCCAACAACCATCTAGACAGAACACACATCTATCGGCGTAACTCGTCAATGGGAATAGAAGCCCGCGCCTTCATCCACCAAAGACCACTATCCACATTGTGCTATCTCTCAAAATGGACATGGCTAAAAGCAGTAAGAACATAACTTGCCAGGATATTATCTTCATAAGACGCGTAGAACGCAGAAAAAGTCCATCAACATCGTCTCCCTCCGCCAGCCTCCCCAGTCTTTTTCTTCCCCTCCTAAAAAGTCCTGTACAACCTCTCCCGCCTCAATTGTATAACCCACCACAAGGGGACCATACAGGATCGGCAACTGGTGCACCCCACACAAGTCCCCCTCTCAGTAACGTACTCGCGGCGACCGTCATTAGACCCCCACACAGGACGGTACCAAGCCCGCTTTAATACTCGGCCTCGCCCTCACCAGGCTCAAACGAGTCGGCAGCGACCTCCTCGTAGTCCTTCTCAAGGGCAGCCAGATCCTCGCGGGCCTCGCTAAACTCGCCCTCCTCCATGCCCTCGCCAACATACCAGTGCACAAAGGCGCGCTTGCTGTACATCAGATCAAACTTGTAGTCGAGGCGCGACCAGGCCTCGGCGATGGCGGTCGTGTTGGACAGCATGGAGACGGAGCGGTCGACGGCGGCTAGACCGCCGTCCTGCGGCGACGCGGTGGGGACGGCCACGGGTTTCTGGTAGTTGATGCCGATCTTGAAGCCCGTCGGGCACCACTCGACCAGGTTGAACGACGCCTTAGACTTGAGCTGGGCCACGGCGGCGCTGCAGTCGCGGTGGACCACGTCGCCGCGGTAGAGGAGGGCCACAGCCATGTACTTGCCCTTGCGCGGGTCGCAGACGACCATTTGGTTGTTGGGCTCGAAGCCTAGTAGGGAAGGATCAGCACCTCTGTAGTTGTACGTTAGGCCAGAAGTGAGGACTTACATTGGAAGGTCAGGTCCGAGACCTTGAAACTCTCGTGAGCGCTCTTGGCAGCCGAGATGACAGGCGCGTAGCTAATGAGCGGGTAGTGGATACGGGGGTACGGGACCAGGTTGGTCTGGAACTCGTTGAGGTCGACGTTCAGGGCGCCATCGAAGCGCAGAGACGAGGTGATGGAAGACACGACCTGTGCAATCAGACGGTTGAGGTGCTCATAGCTGGGCCGGGGAATGTCCAGATTCCGGCGGCAGATATCGTACACGGCCTCGTTGTCAACCAGGAAGGTGCAGTCTGAGTTCTCGATGGTGCTGTGGGTGGAAAGGACAGCGTTGTAGGGCTCGACAACGGCAGAGGAGAGACGCGGCGCGGGGTAAACAGTGAACTCCAGCTTGCACTTCTTGCCGTAGTCGGTCGCGAGACGCTCGAGCAGCAGAGCGCCGAATCCAGAGCCAGTACCACCGCCAAAGGAATGGAAGATCAAGAAGCCCTGGAGTGAATTGCAGTTGTCTATGAAACTGCGTCAGATATACCAGCTTCTCAGGCAGTGTATTGGGGGCGCAGCTCACCGGTGACACGGCGGATGCGGTCGATGACATTGTCAATCATCTCCTTGCCAATAGTGTAGTGGCCACGGGCATAGTTGTTGGCGGCATCCTCTTTCCCGCTAATCAGAAGCTCTGGGTGGAAGAGCTGGCGGTAGTTGCCGGTGCGGATTTCGTCGATTGGTGAAGGGTCGAGGTCGACGAAGATGGAGCGGGGGACGTATTTGCCACTGCTCGTCTCGGTAAAGAAGGTCTCGAAAGAACCACCTTCGGCGAGGTCCTTAGCATTTGGATCAGGGCGGCCGTCAGGCCCGAGGCCGTGCTCGAGGAGGTACCTGTAACCATCGATCAGTCGGGGGGTGTTGCACGCAAGGAAGAGCGGTGAGGACTTACAGCTCCCAAGCGCTGTTACCCAGCTGGGCACCAGCCTGGCCGATATGAAGATGAAGTACCTGTTCGTAGCCCTTGTTAGCTAGAGCTTGGGGTATCGTGGCTAAGCCTTCTTCCATGTGTCGTGTCGCGAAGCTCAGCGAGCTCTCTGGAGCTCCCCCAGCTTGTTCCAGCTGTACAAGACTCGCCAGCAAACCGGAGAGATCGGCGGTAAGGTGATGCGGCGGAAATCCGAATCGCAAGCACGTAAAGGGAATGTTGGATAGCAAGATCGCTGGGGCCAGCCGCAACCACCGTCATTCTACAAACTCCAAGGCGGTGATGGTATCGCGTCGATGGCTCCGCAGTGAAAAAGGGAAGCGTTCCGAAGCAGGGCAATCCTGAAGACGCGGGGGTGCAGCTAGGGGAAATGGCTGTGTGTCTTACCTCGCCTCTCATCTTGAAAATGTGTGTCGCAGATACAGTTCCCGGTGGTGTTCAGAAGCGAAGCAGAGCAGCGAGCGCACAGCGCAGGTCCAGCGTCGGTCGGCGACTTGTTTCTGGAGTGAAGTTGAGTGTTGATGGCAGGCCTGTGGGGATTGCGAACCGCCAAGCCCAGGAGGGGACAATATTCCGGTGTGGGTCTCAGTGGCCGCCGGCAATCTCGTCTCAGGACCTCAGTTTGGGCACGTTTCGTTATCAAAGCGAGTTTACAGTGCTTACACAGTACACCCCGCACTTGGCACTCCATTTGCAACTTGAATGATATGAGAACTGGCTCACAGCTGCAAGTTGGTGATCAATTTTCTGGGTGATGGCACCAGTTAAACACTTATTCATGCAACCAGGCAACAATCCTCCCAAGGTAACGCGAGGGTTCATGTTCCATAAATAAGTAGGTAGAGAAGATACGTTTCAATCGGACTGGGCTCGATTATAGTGATCCTCAAACGCCAAGGTTCCTTGCGCTTCCAGTTCTCATTTCTGTTCGAAGTCTCCGGGGCGAGTATAGACACCGATTGTTCCATGCCAATTCCTGTCTCGAAACTACATGGTGACTTAGAAGGCACAATAGCAACACTTAAACGTCTACTTCTGGAACCTGCCTGTCAAAGGCTCTGCGATTCTGTATTGGGGCGCGTAACGGAACTGTATCGAGTTTGACCAGGGAAAAGGAAAAGAAGAAAAGACAAAGACAAAAAAGATGAAGGATAAAAAGAGCAACAGAAAGAAACGTTGGGAGCGGCTCAGTGGCAGCGATGTACGGGTGATAAACGGCCGTGATGGCGGTTTGTTACAGTATATAAAATTGATCAGGAACATCATGGCATGGTCAACTCTAGTGCGTGTGTTCGGCGATTGAGTGCGTGGCCGTATGCAGATATCCTTTTCTTCTCTCAGGCTCAGAAATGGCTTGCCAACAAACCGGAAAAACATGGGTGACACGGAGTAACGATCAACCATAACAGATCGTCCACAAGATCAAGACCGCAGAGTATGGCGGCTGCATGTTTGTCAGACACAGCATGTAACGGCGTTACACAGATCAGATGGGGCATGCAATCGACCCATGCACAACACCGAACGAGGCTGGAACCCCGAGAAGGACAACCGAACGAAGGAAGGAAGTCAAGTCGAATTCACGAGCGCGACACGACGAAGATACCAGACCGACAGATATTACGGGTATCTCATTCAGGAAACACCGTAGCTAGACAACCAAGATCCTCACGTCCGAAAGCCGTCTTTCGTCCAGCCTTCAAATGCGCAGACAATCGGCGCGGTGCTCTACGACGCAGAGATGCTCCCCTCACGATGCGATTAGAGACCAACAGTTTTCCGTGGAAATCCTGCAACCCAAGTGAGAAAAAAGACCAGCGACGGGAGAAGAACCACCATCCGACAAGAGATCCAAAAGACCAAGGCCATGCTACCACTTAAAGAGCAAAGACAGCCATAGCAACACCGCCAAACATCGCAAACGAGCCAGCGGCGAGCGACGCAACGCCGTTGGTGGCGATGGTGGTGGAGGCGGTCCTGGTGGAGGAGGGCACGACGGTGGTGAGGCTGGTGATGGTGCTGTGGGCGGTGGTGGAGGAGTTGCCGTAGAGGGTGGACGAGCTGAGGGTCGAGGAGGGGATCGTGACGGTGCTGGTGATTGTGGAGCTGGCCGAGCCGCTGGTGCGGGTGACGGAGCCCGAGGCGGAGGCGGACCCGGACTCGCTGGCGCTGGCCGAGGTCTCGGTGGCCGTCACGCTCGCCGAGGCGCTGCCGCTAGCGGAAGCAGAGCCGCTGGCACCGCCGCCGACGATCTTGAAGGGGAAGCCGTATTGGAAGACGGTGATGTCCGATTCAAGCGTGATCTTGATGCCGTAGGTCGCCAGGTTGCCGAGGGTGGCGGGGACCGACCAGCTGAAGGAGCCAGCGGCGCCATCGACGCCCTCTGTTGAAGAAAACGTGGTCAGCAAGGAATGACTTTCTTCAACGAAGTAGATGCGCACGGGCGTGTCTTACCTGCGATGGTGTTGATAACGTCCAGGGTGAGAGGAGAAGATCCACCGAGCAGGCCAATGGTGATGTCGCCGGGATAGGCGGCACTGGGCTCCCAGACGATTTCATATGTCGTGCCGGCACTGACCTCCTCGCCTTGAGTGGGCTTGGTGATCGGGTGGAAGCCGGCGGTGGGATCGGCAGCCTGGACGAGGCTTGCCGCCAAAGCGAGAACAGCGGGAACTGAGAAACGCATCTTTCTTCTGACGTGGATTACTAGACAACGCCTGGAAATTGATGAATGACGATGGTCGGCAAGGGAGCGGGTTCTGCAAGTTTATAAAAAGAGCGACGGGATAAATGAATGACTTGCGGCTGAACACCAGGAATAGAAGGCAGACACGCGTTGAGGACGGGAAGAGGGAAAGAGGGAAGAATCGACGGGAGACTCGTGGTTTTCAGCGACACTGCCCCGTTCGGAGTTCCTACGCTGGGTTCGCTGCAGCCAGGCTGACCATGGCTTGCTGCTGCGCCGTAGGATCCATGGATGAATTGGTATGGGGCTCGCCCGCTACCCCCCTTCTCTCATTGTCTTCCCGGGCCGTGGCATTCTTGCCCAAACCGCCTGTGTGCTGTGAACCAACATGCCAAGCTCATTGGCCGGCATCCCGGTTGAAGCGATGGAAAACCCCTGAGAGCATGTTGCATCTTCATTTCTCCTGCCATTCCTCTGCAACAGTGGGCGGCTCTGGTGGGTCCGTAAGGCATGCGCCATCGAATCTTAAGCCAGTTCCTGGCGCATTGTGGGGCATGGTAGGAGTTAAAAGCTTCAGAACTCTCAGGGGTAAAAAGCCACTCAGAGTCAACCTGGCTGGAGCCGGCTGCCTTGGTTCGGTGGAGAATCCAAGTCCACTCATCACCTGAACTCCAGATCCCACCCCCATCGCCTCTCCCGTCCATCTCCAGCTAATGGAAGCACAGAAACGAAAAATAAACTCCTCATATTCGATACAGTCAACCACGAATTACTGACTGTACTAGGATTTCTCTGCGGTCTGGTCACCGTTAACGCACACACTATGCAAGCCTTCGGCAAAGTGGGCCAATCAAGTTCCCCCCGAGTCATACAAGTCGGCGAGATCCAGTCCTCCAGCCGCATGTGACCTCGCCGCTGATTCGACGTGGGCCAATTGTGCTGATCGAAGCCACGGCTGTGGACAACCAAAACTTCGCGGAGAACTCAGAGTCGGGAAGTTGGCTTCACCAGGGTCAACCTGCTCTTTGACGCAGCCCTACGAGGACGGGAGGCATCAGGACCAGGACGGCCGAAACGACAGAGCAGGTCAACAACCGTCGGAGTTCAGAGTTAATCTCTGATTGTTCGTCAAAACAGCGCTGGTTGTTGGGCGGTAAAAGTCAACAGAAAGCCCAGTTGCACGACTGCTTGAGACCCCTCACGTCATCAATGCAATTTTCCTAGGCGAGCTCCTTGCATCCATCACGCACAAGTTCTCTGCAGCCGTTCCCTGAACACGGTTGCTGGCAAGGCCAAAACACACATGATGTGGCCCTGTTTTGAGGTGCAAGACAGAATCCATACTACACAGGAATTTGTCATGTCCACCACGCTCAGGATCACTCTCTCTCGACACAGTCAAGGCAAAACCAGCGCTTCAACCCCAGCGTTCGACACACTCAACCCTCCCAGGTGTAGTTGCCGCCCATATTGAGCAGCCAGACCAGACTGTTGAACTCGACATCCAGGCTCCTAATCTGCCACCAGCCCTCGCGCTTGGTCGTCCCGATGATGGTGATGCCGCGGCTGGGCAGGTTGGCCGCGCCGAAAGTGGCGTGCCAGCGCAGGGCGATGACCCCGCAGTCGACGGCGTCGATGGCGTCAATCACCACGGGGAACGGCGGGTTGGACAGCTGCGCCTGCATGAAGATTTCTTTGGTTGCAAACGTCGGCTCGCCCAGAGGCTTGAAGATGAAGGCGTTGATGCTGTCGGACCGATCGACAAAGTCAGACGCACAGTACCTCTCGCAGTCCTCGGGTTTGTAGTTGGCGATGAGGCGCGCGTAGATGTCGACCATCTCCTTTGCTTCATCGCGTGTCATGCAGGTTCTATCTTCCTCGCGAGGGGCAGGCGACGTTACGGAGGGGAGCGCTAGCGCCGAGCTCGCGAGCGCGGTGACAGCAAAGGTTGAGATGCGCATGGTGCTGACGATGACTGAGTTCCGTTCGGGTGGTGGTGAAGATGTGGATGGCTCTTCCACGACTTCGCATCAGGACCTCCCATATTTATACCCCCATTTCCCTTCGGTCTCTCTACCGCGTTCTGCCTTGACCTGTCTGTCGATGAGGCCGGCCCCCTTCCGACTACCAGTTCCTCTCCAAGAGTGTCAAATTGGCGTTAAATTTATCCAGCTAACTCCGGCTGGGAATTAATAACGAACTGACGGACGTCCGGTCGACATCGCCAAACCTCTGAGCCGGATCGCGGCGCTACCAGAGGCGGATACTCCAATCCCTCTTGTATCCGTAGGGACGACTGTGCTTCGTCTGTCCCTGATACCTTAACCTTGCACCGGTCGGAGGTGGTTCGGGCCCGAGTGGCGCTCCCTTCATCAATGTAGGCTTGCATGTGGATATGGCGAGGGGGATAAAACGAAGATCCTCCAGTCGGCACGACGAAGAAACCATGTTGCTGGTACTGATCTGATGTTCAGTCTCTTTCTCGGGCTACGAACTGTGGTTACGGGTATCCTGTGAGCACTAAGACCGAACATTGAGAGCGTTCGACCTTGCTGTCCCGGATAAATGATGAGATGGCCAGATCATGAGCCCATAACTTGATAGACTCGAGGAATGTAGCCTATCTTTTCTACACATCGGATGTTCGTGAGTATTGTACTTGCACTGGGAGAGGTGATGGATGTATCCGCATGCGTGGTTGCACCCTTAGCTCCTGTTGATGTCCGGCCATACTAAGTCCCCTTTTCCAAATGAGATGTTCTGCTGTTCTGCTTGCTTCTGACCCTATGCCTTATCTCATTAATTTGTACGGTTCCCGTAGGATAGCCGTTGTTGAAGCCCGCCAACTCTCTGGAGGTTGTAGGGGGTTGAGATCTTCAGGCACAAACACCATCTCTCTTTGCCAACAAGCTAACCGCCACCGTTGGAGAATGAGCGGCCTCATTGACCCGTATGAGAATGTAGATAAAAACAATCAAGTAATAAAGGACATATAAGCAAAGAAACAAGGCCAGCCAATAGGATTATGTAAGCAGCCAGATGTTATTTGTTGATGTGGCTGCCGCAGTTCTAATCTTTCCTTTCCGTTCTTGCTCAACGCCCTGATTGGGCCCAAGGTTCGAAGATCTCAACCTCAACGTCCAGTACTCTGCGATTTCATTTTTCACCGCTTTCACCTCTATATTGACGTAGCCGTTGTCCACCGTTCATTGATTGTTCCGTCGTCATGGTCGCACCGCCGTCTCGCTCGCAACCTTGATCCTTCTCCCAACACATGCAAGCCACCATCGCAGGAACCGAAAGTCAACGCCCTCCCTCATGGGGTTTATCTTCTCTCAACCCGTTGCAGCCGCGGCATTGCCCATGGCCTTGCCAACTCTCACCATCCGAAACCTCACCGTCACCACTCTGGAGCTCAAGCTGGTTGAGCGTCTAGACTCTCACACGCACCCGAATTCACATAAGCCAGAACCCCTGGCCAAGACCAAGGCTCTCGCCCCGGGGTCTCGACGCTTCCATGACGCCGATGCCCCGCCAACGCTTTCAAGTACGCAAGAACACGATTATGATAGGCCGTCATCGGCGAGGCGAGAAGTCACTGGTGTTACGATCCAGCCCTTCACAGAGTGCCGAACCCGGGTCTACGCGCCGAACCCAAACCATCGCCATGAACAACTCCGGCTCACATTCGAAGACACTGGCACGGGACATCTCTACAGTGCCGAAATTCCCGCGTCCTCACGACGGAGCATAGTCCTCAAGCCACACCCCAAGGACTCCGAGCAAGAAACCAAAGAATTCACAGCCATCTACCTCGCGCAACACGCCTACCTGGCCCTCTTCAGCTCAGCCAACCTCTCGACTTGGATGTCCACGCTGGATCGGTCCCTCCCGCTCTCCGCCCTCTCCATTCCCGGCACGCACAACTCGCCGACCTGCCACGTCGCGCTCCCCTCAGTCCGCTGCCAAGCCGTCTCCGTCCAAGAGCAGCTCAACAACGGCGTGCGCTTCCTCGATGTGCGCGTCTCCTGTCCTGTTTACAAGCCCAACCCCCCTCCATCCTGCTCCCCCCCAAACAACACCCCCACCCCTCCACTACCGCCTCCCCCCGAACTATCCCTAGTCCACTCCGCCTTCCCCATTTCTCTCACCGGCCGCAACCACCACCTCTCCGACCTCCTAACAACCCTCTACACCTTCCTGTCCACCTACCCTTCAGAAACCATCCTCCTCTCCCTCAAGCGCGAGGGCATCGGCCGCGGGACAGACCACCACCTCTCCCAGATCCTGCACATGCACTACATCAACGGCGGCGGCCGGCACAAATCCAAATGGTACACCTCCCCCCGAATCCCAACCCTCGCCCAGGCCCGAGGCCGCATCGTCCTCGTCAGACGGTACCACCTGCACCCTTCCATTCCCGCCTCCCAAGGCGGCATAGACGGCTCCGTCTGGCCCGACAACGTCGCCGACGGGACGTGCGGGAGTGGGACGATCCGCATCCAGGACTACTACGGCGTCGGCAGCGGGGCCGAGGTCCAGCGCAAGCTGCGGTTTGCGCAAGAAGGGCTCCAGCGGGCCGCCGCGCAGGCGCAGGGGCTCGTAGGTGCGGCCTCTCGGATGCCGGGGGAGGAGCAGCTCCCAGACGGAGGAGTTCCTCAAATGCCGCCGCTGTTTATAAACTTCTTGAGTGCGAGCAACTTCTTCAACGCTAATTGCTGGCCTGACCGGATCGCCGTCAAGATGAATCCTTCCATGATCGAGTACTTGTGTATGAGCCACGGGGCGCCTGGTAAAGGGCCTGGCAAGTTGGATATTGGAGATTCTCCAACGGGGATCGTCGTCACGGATTGGGTTGGGCACCAGGGGGATTGGGACCTCGTACGGTGCATTGTGGGATGGAACGCCAGGTTACAGCTGCGGCAGTAGGGTGCTCGGTTGTTCATGCGCAATGTTCCACAGGCGCTCGCAGGTTGGAAAGCAAGATGTATGATCATATATCAATTCTTTGTAGAGACACATGGCTGCCCAGAGCAGGCTGATAGACTAAAACACGACATACAGATGTGTACCTAGCTGTGTACCTAGCGATGATTGACCTGCAACTTGGGGATAGTTAGCATGGACCTCAACCCATAGCTCGCGAAATCAATTTTATCGCAACCTCATCAGTTCTCCAAGGTGAAAATGTCTCGTCACGATGAACTCAGAGTTTTAAAAGCAGGTAGGAAAGGGAATCATCCGGGAAGGTATGTGTGTAGGAAAGAAGGGGAGGGACTCACTCTTTGTCTAAGGGAAATAGGGTTTGATACTTGTACGGCAAACCTGCCCACCAAATCTGGTCAGCAAAAATCCCGAAAATACTCCGTGAAGCACTCCGGTATTGGAGATCAAGTTCAGGCTGCGAGACGGTCAGCACCCGGTATCAACACAACCAGGCCAAGAGCCATACCTCATTAAATCAGATTTTGAAGAGTTGTTCATTTCCACCGGATGGCGGATCAAACAGTGTGAATAACGAATCATCATTTGGAATGCGTCGTGAACAAGAAACATCAAAAGCCAATTACCTGACAGCGAAATGTTAGTCAAAAACCTGTCCAATAGAGTGTATGTCGAATCGATGAACGAGGGCATAATCAGGTGACGAGTTCTCAACAAGAATTTCTCTCCGAGCTCCCCTCACAGGGTGTACAGCCCTGCTTTTGGCGAGAGGAGACGGAGAGGCTTCGTTATGTCCGCCCGTTCGTTCAAACTTTCGTCATGGTGCCGCGAGTTGGAGGAAAGAGGGTTGAGCATACCTGCGGTTGCCTGTTAGCAAAACTGTTGCCAAACGCATCACCGGAAAGCAACCGAGAGGTATGGCTCCAAATCAGACAAGGCTGAAACAAGAAGTGGTTCGACATTGTATATTCGGCATGAGGAATTCCCTATAATTGTCTTTTGATCATCACTTGGAGGAAGAGTGCAAGAGATGAAAATCCACTGACCTTTTGACAGGGCTTCAGAAGAAGGAAACCCAATTTGTCGCAGACCATCGGTCGACACTGGAGGAGCAGACGAGTTAGCAAGTGATCGGGAATCGACGGCCAAGCGAGTCGCCCAACGTTCTGCTCTCAGGGTAATTCTAGAGTAAATTGTAGTCCCCATGGGCTATGTCGGAGTTGGATTGATCGATGATCATCATAGAAGCGGTGCAGCGGAGGAGGAAGGATTGGTAGCTTACCTTGTCGACCGGCGTGCAGTGTTGAAGGAATTATGAAAGCTGTGGGAGCTTCGAAAAATTTGAGGATAAAAGCAAGGGGGTGTGGGGTGCAATAAGATAGCGCGTAGGTTTTATCTCTTTAATGAATATCGTGGCCCTCAAGTGCAGTATGTAGTAATCCATAAGAGCGGGAGATTGCATGCAGCTACTCAGTATTCCCATGACTAGCAGCACAGCTGGCGGGAGGTGGCGATTGTATTATCGATAACAGCTAGATAACGTCCCGAGTGCACCCGCATCTCACAGCCTCCCTCCCTTCCTTCTACAAGGCGTCAGAGTCGCTCGAATTCCGGATATTTCGCACAGCTGAAAGCAACGACTATGTCTCCCGCCGGGGGGATTTGGGCTCCTGCAGCCTTGCGCGTTTTGCGCAAGCACCTGGTCAGCAACGCCCGAATGGCGACCAAGATGCTGCGCAGCAAGCTCTCTGCCGCCACCCGTACTGTCAACGCCGAACTCCAACCCATCGCCGTCCGCACCGGCAACTCTCGTCAGCCAGTCCATCCCGCAGCCTGGTTCCGCCAGCAGAAGCGAGCGGGCGGCGTCAAGTGGTTCTCCTCGGCCAACTTCAACGCCACCGCCCGCCGCTTCCTCAACATCAGCGGCCACGCCGGCTCCAAGACGAGCTTCCGCTTCGACCGGTCCAAGCTTCCCATCTCTCGCATCTCCTGCGCCGTCGCCCAACTCACCGGCCGCGCCCCCTTTGCCTCGACCCTCCGCCCGAAGCTCACCGGCGGCACTCTCGGCCGCACCGCAGGCGGCTACGGCATCCCCGGCTCCGGCCGGATCGGCGGCGTTCGCCACTTCTCCCACACCCCGGCCGCTCCGGCACAGGTCGTACAGAATGTCAGCCAAGCGATGCGCGCCTTCTGGCTCTCGGGCCACCGGGCGCGCTTCGACGGCGTCGGGCCCAACGGCGAGAAGCGATACCGGGCCGTCAGCGCCGCGCAGGAGGAGGCGCGCGTACGCATGGCCAAGGCCATGGCGATGGCGCACCGACGCACGGGCGCGTTCGTCGACTTCCAGATCAGCCCCACCGTCACGGCGCTGAGCCCGCTCGGCGCCACGGTGGTGCCATTCATGATGCGTGCTGCCGAGGAGGAGCAGGCCGCGGCTGGCGGCGTTACGCTCAACGCCGAGGGCTTCCTCGATGTGCTGTCTGTCGACTTTGCGCGCGCGCTGAAGGATCTGGCGGCTGTCATGACCGATCTGAGGAGTCTGTCTGGGCTGGGAGACCTGCCTATCACGCTGGAGAAAAATAATGTGCTCAGGGTGCGGTTCCCCGGCATGGATGCCGAGACGGTAGAGAGGCTGTGCGATGACGTCGGAATCAGGCGCGGCGTGGTCGGGCAGGATCCGGACTTTGACGCTAGTCCTGCCGTTGAGGTTGCCCTCCGCTTCCCGTTTGCGCCGGATGCTGGCTGTGAGGACACGCTTACCTCGCCTGGCGGCTCGCTCAGGTCGCGCGGGTCAAGGTCCTCGTCATCGGATGTGGAAGAGGCGTTGATCGTCGAGGCCTTTGCGGAGAACCATTGGCATCTTTCGTCTGGATCTGAGCCTGAAGGCTATGAAAGCATGTCGCCACCCATTTTGAGCAGTTCTGATGAGCATTGCTCGGAGGACTTTGAGGGGCTGGAGGGTATATACCGGTTCTTGGAGGAGTGTGATCGTGCTAGGGGACGCTTCCAGTGATGTTGGGCACCCTTCGCTTAGCCTGGCGTTGAGCGTAGGGTAAGATGTTGGATTGGTATGGGATTGATCTCAAGTGAAGGCCGTCACTCATTTCTCTCCTATGTTGTTTTGCAGTGTTCTGCCAGGGACAAGATCTGATGTACGTATATCTAGCAGACTATGGGTGAACGCGGGTACTCCCGGTGTTATCAGCGCCCCAACTTAGGGAGATATGATTGCAATTTACTTTTGATGCCCTCATTTTCATGCACAAGGCTATGCAACAGAAACTGCGCCATCGCCTCCCGGACCTGCTTCTGAATCACTTTCTTGCTGGTGCTGCTGGACCCGCTTCCTCCTCCTGCCCTTGGGCCTCCTGGGCCGAGGAGGCCGAGCTGGCCCCCCGCGGTATGTGTAGCCATCGCTGGCGCAGTCGCTGCTGGTGACGGTGCCAGAGCCGGTGTTGTTGAGATCGTCGGGGTTGTCGGTGGTGCAGGAGGCAGCAGTCCCAGTCGGTGCATCTCGGGGGCGCGCACGTCGCGTGGGTTGAGGCCTCCCAGGCTAGTGGCTTCGCCGAGACTGAGGCTGACGAGATGGTGGCCGTTGTTGCTATTGTTGTTGCTGTTGATGGCGGTGGTGGCGCTGTCGTGGGTAAATTGTGGGTGATGATGATGGCCGACAGCGGCCGTGGGGTGGAGGTACTTGTACCTGTACCAGCGCGGTATCTCCTTCAGGCAGACCTCGGCCAGCCCCGCCGGCGTGTCGGGCATGACATGCTTGTAGCGGCATTCCAGGTCGAACTTACAGGTGCCGAACTGGCATCAGTGGCGGCAGTACTCGGTTGTTTGGTTCGTCGTGGCTGGATCGTTGCTGCGGCCTGGGCTAGCGATACATGGGCTGGTGGTAGCGCTGCCGCTGACAGCGACCGGGCTAGTTGGAAGTCCAGGGGAGGTGAGCTGCGGTAGAGGCTGCGTTTGGTGAGCATGGGGTTGAGGCTGCTGGGGGTTGTGAACAGAGCCTGTGAGACCGGAGTCGCGGTTGTTGGGTTCGATCCAGGGGGATCTTATGCGATCAGCCGGGTGGACCGTAGCTGTTGCAGCTGCGGGAGTGATGGTCTTGCTATGGGGTGATGGGGCAGGAGCCGGACAACATGAAGGTGGAGGAGTAGCAGCATCAACTTCAGCTGCGGGTTTGGTCTCCGCATTTCTGACCGCGACCGCATGTTGGCGAACGGCCGGGTTGGTGTCGTGATATATCTTGACCGCATACGAGCCTTTGCTCCTGTGGGCAGTGCCTAGGTTCGTTAGGTCGATGGTCTCCTCAACGGCGAGCTCGCGGGGGACGCCAGCGATATTGAGCCACTCAGGGAGTTCGTCAACCGCAACGAGGGGAACAATGGGTTCAGGGATGATCTGAACTCCCCCATCGGCGGTGGTATGCTTGGTGTCAGGTCTGACGATAAAGAAGTAAGGCTGGGAGACCATGGTGTCAGAGTATGCTTTGCTCAGGTTCGCTGCTGAGCAATGTGTAAGGGGAGAGTCGGTTGTCGCTCGCAAGCTCAAATGGTGGGATTGAAGAGAACACCTTGTAGAGACAGCAACCATTGAGAACTTCTGGCAAGCGTTTGCAGTTGCTTCATCCGGCTGCCGACTCCCAATCAACAAACGCCACTGTTTTGCTCAAACCATCCATTGCCTGAAGGGCAAACAATTCGGATTGCTGAACCAACCCCCTTTGGCAGACGCAATCTAGCATCTCTCCACCCGAATCCTGGCTTCCAAGCCGTCAACACAATACCCAAACTGCCGCGGCCCGTCCTTAAGCTCAACCTCTCGCTTCACCCACCTCGCACCCTTCCTCTCCAGCTCGGGCATCTCCGCAAGCACATCACCCTTGCCCTCCCGCCTCTCCCACGCAGCCTCCAAATCCTCCTCCTCGCCATCCTCATCCACCTCATCAAGCCCGCCCACAGGATCCCACTCCCCCGTCTCCCACACCAACTTCACCCTCAACGGACTCATCCCAAACACCCTCCCAACAATCCCCTTGACAGCATAAATATCAAAAGACTTGGGCACCTGCACATGCACCACCCTGCTCTCCCCTCCATCACCACCACTACCACCGCTGCTCTTATAATAAAAATCCACCCTCACCAACCGGGCCTCCAAAAACCCCGGATCGACCTCCCCCCCACGCCTCACCACCGCCGGCTCGCCGTACGCCCGACACAGCTCCTCCCACCTTGGATGCCGCTTCAGCACCTCTCTCTCGACCTCAACGCTCCCCTTGGGAATGGCGGCCAGCTGGCGGGCGATGCGGGAGAGGTAAAACATTTCTGCGTCGGCGCGGTCGGCGGGCGTGACGGCGCTGAAGTTGAGGGTGTGCAGCGAAGGGAGGCGGGCGAGGATTAGCATGTAGGCCTCATCTGTTTTGGAGATGCCGCCTCCTCCGCCGCCGCCTCCGGCTGCCTGGCCTTGATTATGGTTTGGGGTGGTTGCGATTGCGGTGCTGTCATCGAGGTCCGGGTTCGAGTAGAGTGGGTTGTGGGTCAGGCGGAGGGAGGTGAGGGCTGGGAAGCAGATTGGGAGGGCGTCGATGAAGGACCAGGTGGTGATTGCGTTGTAGGAGAGGTCGACGTATTGCAGGTTGGGCCCGAAGACTGGTGGTGACGAGGAGCCCGAGGAAATGGTAGAGATGCGGTTGCCTTTGAGGAGGAGGTTGCGCAGGGTCGAGATGGAGGCCAGCGGGGCGAGCGAGGAGAGAAAGGCGAACTCGTTGAACTCGAGGTGAAGGGAGACCAGGGTGGCTGTGAATGGAGCGGGCTGGATGGGCGTGAGTGCTGTGAGTTGGTTCGAGCCGGCGTGGAGGGTGGTCAGCAAGGGAAACTTGGTTGCGATGTGGCATACCTCCTCCCACGAGAAGAGGGTATCCTCCAGGGCGAGCTCCGTCACGCCTGAAAAGGCATTACTGGCTGATTCCAGGACTTCATCTTCGAGAACACGTTGGAACCGGTTCCCGCTGGCAGACGAATGTTAGTTCTCAAGGTTTGTATCAGATCTGACAATATCAGATGTGCAGGAAAACAGACTTAACACGAAGGCTCCGCAGCAACGGCAGCTCTTTACAAATCTCGACGACAGGGCCAAACCGCTCAAACAGGTTCCTGCTCAGGTCCAGCTCCCTGACCTTGGGACACACCTGGCCGATAGATTGTGGGCTGCCGTCGGTGGCACAAACCACTTGGAGGCCGTCGAGAATGACAAACTGCAGCTCGTCCAGCCGGGCCTGCTTGCGGCGAACCTTCTCAAAGCCGACCTCCTCGGCCAACTTGCCCGAGAACTTGATCTGCCTCGGCGGTTTCTGGTCTTCGACCGGGTCACCGGCGTACTTGAGGTGCAGCGCCGTGAGGAAGGTCTGCGACTCGTCAGCCGGGCGGGTAGGGCGGATGAAGGATGCCGCTGTGGCTGATTTGGATTTGCCTGGGAGAGGTGTCAATCAGGTGTACCTAGCAATCGAGTACGGGGTTGCTTGGAAATTGTACATGAAAAGTAGCGGACGCCCTTGTGCTGGCCATCGTGTTTACCCCGCGAAGGGTCATCCCATTCAACACCGAGCCAGGAACCCGCTGTGCCTGCAACCTCGCCGATGTATCTCACTGTACAAAGAGCGCCATCATAGGAGCGACGCTGGCCGACTGAAGCATAGCCATCATTTGCATCAAGCATCATGGGGTGGAAGGGAGTGTTTTCCTTCTTCTTTTTTCTTTCGCTGTCCCTGAGCTGATTTTCAATGTTCAGGGTGAAAACCGAGAGTGGCTTCAGGCACCAGAATCTCGGTTCAGCCCATTGAGACCCAGCAGGCATCAACAGCATCAGCAACCAATTCAATTTTGCAATATATACCAGGAATTAACAACCAAATAATCAATTGAATACCCTGGGAATTGAATTTACAGCGAAAAGAGCAAACACCCGCTTACAACTTGCCCTTGACCGGCCCAACGCACTTCATTAGCGCCCGGCCATTGCTCAAACACACCTTGCCGCCGTCCACCTTGACCTCGAACCGCACCTCCTCCCACTCGCCCTGCTTCTGCCCCGTCCGCCACACCGACGCAACCAGCTTATCGCCCGGCCGCACGGGGCTCGCAAACCTCGCCTGGTACTCCTTCAGATTCGCCGGGTCGCTGCCGCCCAGGTGCCGCAGCAGACCGTGCGCGGCCCAGTTCCACGTGTACAGACCGTGAATGATCACGCCGCCGAATCCCATCTTCTTGCCCGGCTCCGGGTGCGCGTGCAGCGGGTTGTAGTCGCCGTTGAGCCGGTATAGCAGCGCCGTCTCGGACGTAGTCTGGTGCTCAAATACCGCGTCGGGCTGGCGCCCGTCCTTGGGCGCCGGGTAGTTGACCGTCGCGGGGCCTTTGGGCCCGCCCCAGTTGCCCTGGCCGACGTAGAAGGACGAGGATAGCACGCGCGTGTAGACGTCGCCCGTCGCGGCGTCGACCAAGTCCGACTGCGTCTCCACCACCGTGCCGGGCCGGCCCTTGTCGTAGACGCCCAGCACCTTGGTGCGGATCTCGAATCTCTTGCCGGCTGATGAGGTGGGCAGGGGCTTGAAGGACTGCAGGATGCGCTGGCCGTCGACGACGCGTGTGGGGTCGAAGCTTGGGACGCCGGGAATTGGGACGGCTTTCTGGGCGGCGTAGAAGTCGATCACGTCGTGGGTTGTGCCCTTGAAGGCTGGTGGTTGTTTGTGTCAGTGGGGTTTGCATCCAGCAAGAGAGGTTGGCGGACGGGCCATACTGAGAATGACAGGGTAGGTCGGGAAGACGGAGAAGTTGGGGTCGAGCTCCTGCGATGTGGTGAGTATGATGTGGAGAGCAAGGCCCAGCAAAGCATGAAAGGCGTACGAAGAGGAAATGAAGCTCATCTGCCGTGGCACCAATTGAGTTGGCGAAGAGGAGGGCATCCCGCTTGGTCCAGCTGACCTCCTGGGCAGGATACTCGAAACCAACACCGGGGCCGGGCATCTCGCTGTTGTATGGGAGACGGGAATATGAAGAGGAGAGTCGTCAGTACAAAGTCTTAAGAACTTCGAATGAAGTTATTCAATCGGGTTCGAGTCGTCCGCCTGGGCACTCGAGACCTCGATTCCTATATACTACCGGCTGCCACTACCCGCCGAGGCGCCATCCGGCTTCTCATTGCGGGGAGACATCCGACACAGCTCCCGCGTGCCGAGGTCCAAGGGGTGGAGTGCGACCCCGGAGCGTGCGTGTCGCAGGGATCCCTGAGTTGTGCACCATATTTGCCTGACCTTTTCCACGCTGCCTGCCGGAACAGAGCACGAACAAGGATGGAAGCATGCTTGACCCTAACCCGCAAGTCAGATTGTCCCCCGTATGATGAGGGATAGAGTCATGGGGAAACTCTTATCCTCTCATTATGATGCTTTTCCATTCTACTCTGGCCTCAAGCTTGGCATGGATAAAACGAAAGTTCTTCACAGAGTCAACGCGTCAGCAGCAATGTAAGTTATCTGCAAGTAAGCAAAAAGTAGCAGTAACAATGGGCAAAGGCCAACAGCCTGCGAGGGAAAGAACCCACAATCGACGACCACTTCCCTTTGACGCTTGCTACGACATTGAGCTCGTCCACACCAACTCCACAAGGTAACCAAGACTCGTCTCAGTTTTCAAGCTGACGACTAGCGGATATCAGAACTCAGGAGTCCTATCCCCCTCTGATAATAACCGGCCAGGTATACATGCCCTTGAGGCTTCAGAAAAAACGTTATCATCCGCATAACGCTGCACAACCTGGCGCGAAGTTCAGTTGCCAGGCCCGGCATACTCTTAACAAGGCTGAATTCGTCGTCGGCTGTTCTCCCTCGAGGAGCTGAGATGATTGTTTCCGAAAATTGGTGTCTAAGACGCAACCACCCGCCGAAGCTTCGATCATCGATACGAGATCCCTACTAGATCTCAGCCGGGAGGTTCGTTCCCTTCACAGTAACTGGGGTTCATCTGGACGATTGGTGACTTTGGCGCAAAACCGGCATTTGGCTTGTACAGAGCGCACGTCGCCATCTTGCTGGCTGTGGTGTTGCCTGATTGCCAAGCCTTGGTAGGCAGCTCAACTATGCTTGGCGCTTTGTGGCTTTTGCTTGCTTGTCGTTTGGTGAAGAAGGCGAGCGAAGGGTTCGAGAGATGATGATATCGGTCAGCTGGCGCGTGCAGCAGTGCGGCGCGCGTGTCGACGGCAGCCACGATAAGCTGGTTACGCTGGATCGTGGAACCCGAGATGAGTATGCGAACGAAGTGGATGAAGACGATGTCTGCTGCAAAACCTGACGCGACATCAACTACGGTGGTGTCGCCGCCAGATGGTTCGTCATACCGCCGAACCTTGCTCATCCAGGAGTCAATGATTCTGCCGCCGAAAGGGAGAGCGAGGCTCTACCCAACGCCAGACTCACGAGGAGCTGGCCAGCGGCTCATTGAACCATGTGGCGCAAGCCACTTGGCCGCCGCTTCTTGTTGCGATCATGCCCTTGACCTCTCAATTGCAGAAATTCCTGTTACGGACACAGGTAGACCTCGACAATTATCCGAATTGCCCAAGATATTCCCGACTGAGATCTGTTCTATCAGGGGGGCCTGGTTGCCCGGACGCCCGCTAAAGGACGAGATGAAAGACCTAAATCTGATACGGGATCAACGAAGCATAAGTTTTCCATCTTGCCATTGTCCATAACAGGAATCCTCACGTCCACGTTAACATGAGTGCAACCTCTCCGGCTGTCCTTTGCACCGTTAGGGCATATCTCGCTTTTGCTGCCGAGCTTGATTGGAGTCATTTCGCCTTCTAGAAGGTGGCTTCGTGTCGGACTGTGTCTCGTTGCGCGACGGCGAGACTATGTCCAAGCAGCAGACGAACGCCGCGACCTGCGGGTTTTCGCCGGTTTTGTGACGGAATCTAATATCAGCTGTCCTCCATCTGGGCGTCGACGTCTATAGAAACTTCAGCTTCCTGACCGGCCGCCTCATCCTCCGGTGCCTCGTCAGGATGGTCCACGTCAAAGTAGGACCTGAAAATCTCTTTGACGTTCAGATGGTTGTAGATCCTCTTAGCGGATGTTTGTCGGCGAGTTGGTTGGTGTGTCTTGATTCTGCTCCGATAGGGAACTCGCCGGCTCAGGACTTGCCGCCGTGATCCAGCTTAGATTCGAGGAATTGGGTCTGCAAGACACCGAACGCCACGCCTCAGATGGGAAGGTACAGATCATCCCGGGCAATCTCCTCACAGACGCAGAGGCGGGAGCTATGGAGGAAGAGATCATAACCGCCGCCACGAACGACCCGCCCTTCTCAGACATCCAGGCCCGTCGCCGTGCTTGGCAACCAGCTGCGGACAGACGGCCCAGGGGGACGACCAGGTCTACAAACTGTAGCATCTCTGCCTCTGGGTTAGGCCACCGTCATCCCCTCGGCGACAACTCACCCCTTGGCCCCTACCCTCTGACCCTGCCTGAGCTGGGTGAGAGAGAATCGAGATGCGAACCGGCTGTTCCATGCGTGTGCATACCTCCCCGCTCGGCAGCACCCTCACCTCCAAGCAATCCGGGGGTCTATGCAGGGCAGTGTACTACTACGACGACGCAGCCACGAGGGTCACGCCAGCGCAACGCAAGGATAACCCCTCGCCGCCCCTCGCTCGAGCCCGTGGCTCCCAAGTAAGACAGCTTCAAGTAATACTGCAAAGTTGAATGACGAGGACCCCGGCTTGCACCAACTTCTTCGAGAGATCTTCGACGGGATCGTTGCCCTACTCGATCTTGACTCCGCCATCGCTCTCGGGAAGTCTCCAGTCGCGCAGCCTCCAACAGGCAACCCAATTTCGGGTGTTTTCAGAAATTCGATTTCCATCCAGCCGCAACTCGCTGGCGCCCCTGGCGTTTATGCTGATCATCCGGTTCCATGCAAGATTTCGAGAAAAGGGTGTAACAAGTGGGGTTTGTCATCCAGGCCTGAACACGCCAGATCAAAACGTACTGTTAACGGCATCCATGTACCGTCGAGACGGGAGTGAGTCACTGCTACTGTCGCCTCACATACCAGAGACCTCAGACACTAAGATGACTTGGTGTATTTCTTGGCTATACTATGTTGGCCACCCTGCTGTACACCACCACCAGCCTTCTGCCGAGCGTTAGTCAACCAAGTTCTCTCCTTGGTACGACCCCTCTTCCCCTTTCCCCTTTCCGCCTGCTTGCCGCCGTTCACTAACCCCCCATCAAGCTTCCCGTCCCTCTCCGGCGACATAGCCCTCCCTTTTCCCTTAAAATCCTGAACCCGGCCCTCCAGCTTCTGCCGATGCGCCCGCTTCTGAGCCTCCCTCGCCAACAGGCTCCCACCACTCCCATTAGTAACCAGGCCGGACTTGCTCTTGCTGCCGCCGCCGCCGCTGCCGCTGCCGCTGCCGTATGCCATCTTCGCCTTTGCAACCTCGGCCATGGGCCTCAGCGCGCCGCTCATGACGAGCGGGGGCGGCGGCTGCGTCTGGCTGCCGCGGTACCGCGCAAATTCCCTCACAACACGGCGCGGCGTCGGGCGGGCGCTGTCGCGGACGCAGTCGTCGAAGCCGAGCGGGTCGGTCAGCATCTCGTGGACGCGGCGCTCAAAGAGCTCCTTCATCCGCTTGGGTCCGCCGGCGGGGTTTGACTGGGCGGGCGAGGCGCGGACCGGGTCGGCCGGTGAAATCCTCGAGGACGACGACGTCTCGGCCCTCTCGGCGCGCATTGGTGGCCCCGTAGATTGGCTGCCGAGAGGTATCGGGAACGGTGCTTTGGCGTTGCGGTCCGGTCGGTCGGCTACGGCCTCTTTGTCGCTCTCCGAGACCCGTCTCTTGAGGTACGTCTCGCTGCCGTTTGCCTCCAAGATGCCAAGCTTTTCATTCGTGCCGTTCAGCGCCCCCTTGGCGTTAACGGCGGGCGAAGGGGTCTGGAGTTTGGCCTTTTTCGCTGCGGGGGAAGGCTCGGCGGTGGGCTGAGCGACGGGGTCATGCTTCCGCTTCGTGGCCACATCCGACTGTGAGGAGATGTTGACTGTGGTCGCGCTGGAGGACGACGGAGGGCGACGGGGGGCTCTGGTCGTGACAGAGGTGAGAATGAGACCGGTTTCCTCGTCCGAAGAGTGCTCGTCGGCCTGGATGCGACGCAAATTCTCGATGAAGTCCCTCCTGAAGGTTGGCCTTCTTGTTCTCCTCCACAGCTGTCTCCGGAGCAGAAATAATGCGACGGCACGCTCAATATTCCGATAACGCTTGTAGAGCTTTGCAAGCTTGCTAACGGCTGCCGAACTGGTGAGGTGACGGTGAAGGGGTAGTGTCGAGGTGATGTCGCTGGGTTCGACTCTCGGGGGTAGACATGTAAGAAGGCCGTTGCTGAGTGTGGATTGGCAGACTGAAAACGCAAGTGATTTCTCAAAGCTGGCGATGTTGGAATCCTTCTCTGATGAAGAAGCCGAGTTTCGAAGAGCACACCGGCGGTGTCTGAGGAACAGCTGGAAAGCCTTTGCTGCAGAAGCGGTTGATCGTGCTTTATACCCTGGAACTGCTGGCCGCACAGTGCCAGATGCACTAGCGCTGCTACTGTTTCTAGTCATGTTGCTGTGAATAGGGAACTGGGTTAAATAAGAGTTTGTGTGAAAGTGACAATGGTGAAGAGAAAATGGCAATAAAATGACAATAAAAACTGGAGCGAGGTGAAGAATATAATTTTCTCTGAAGCCGGGGAGACGAGCTCAACACTCAGAATGCACTGATAATGCAACTATGAGTCCCGAGTTACAATATCCCGCCCAACGTACGAGTACTGGTCAACATCATCGTCAAAAATCAACTTGAACTTTTTTTGGAGTTTTTGTTTCCGCTTACCCCAAGCAGTTGCTTGGCATTGACCCTTGTTACACTCGACGTGTTCCAGATCTGGTCAGGGACGGCGTGTAGAAAGAGAGAGCACACTGTCTAATTCACTGTGCCTGGGCACGATTGACACTTTCGCACTTCACTATGTAAAAGTGGTCAATTGTGACTTTCTCCTACTTATTTTTATAGTGTATGGAAAGAACGGCCATTGCGATTTAGTACATCATATTAGTAAGTTGGGGCTATATCCAGGTATCTCGTAAAATTTCTCGTTGGGTCATATCTTACGTACTTCGCAGCTTCAAAAGGCCGAGCTTAAGTATCTGGGCAAAACCCAGTGACGTCTTTCACAAAGCGAGCTGATTCATCACAGCAACTTGTTCTAAGCCATCTTGGTACTGTGGTAGCTTTCCATGCCAGGTCCCATAGGATGGTTCGGACTTGATGAGGCTGGACAGCTCTGATTCGAGCTCCAGGTCGACGACGAAAAGTGAGAGCGCGGGGATAACGGGAGTAGGTCGAGAAGCCACCGAGCTTTCTCCGTCAATCCGATTGACGCCTCAACCATCCAACATTGTAAGCGGTAGCATAAACATATCCCAGGTTTCGGTCATATTTCCGGAAGCGGAACAGGCTCATCTGCAACTGCAATCGGTGTTACCGGTGTCGTCGTCAAGCGATGTTTCCCTCTATCCATGGATTTAACATCTCGCCGCGGGGCTGTCGCGGATCTCGGGCCTAACGGTGTTGATGTCAGTAAGCTACCTTAGGTAGTGTTGCAAGGCTGTATGACTCCGCGTCGTGTTGAGGGGTATAAATGGGCCGAACCCGACGGCTTTGTGTCCTGTCATTCTCATTCAAAACCATTGAACACACACTCCACGCAGTGAATACTAGCAGTAGATACCAGACAGACACCAACACACCATTGCTACGGGCACCACTATCCTCAACTTCAAGATGCCTCAGATCAACGGACAGGAAGTTGGCGCCACTGGCTATGGCCTCATGGGTACGTCTAAACGTCACCATCACGACTCCCAGACCTCGACTAACTGTCTCAGGCTTGACCTGGCGCCCGAACCCAATTCCCAATGACCAAGCCTTCGAGGCCATGCGGGCTGCCCTCAAGAACGGCATGAACTTCTGGAACGGCGGCGAGTTCTACGGCACCCCCGAGTGCAACTCACTGACGCTCCTTGAGAGCTACTTCGCCAAATACCCCGAGGACGCCGACAAGGTGGTCCTGAGCATCAAAGGCGCCCTCGGCCCCAAGGGGCCCGATGGCTCGCCCGAGGGCATCCGGCGCTCCATCGACAGTTGTCTCAAGCAGCTCAATGGCCGCAAGAAGCTCGACATCTTTGAATGCGCCCGCCGTGACCCTACCGTGGCCATGGAGGTAACGTTCCGCGCCATGCAGGAGTACATTGACCGGGGCCTTCTGGGCGGCATCTCGCTCAGCGAGGTGGCCGCGTCGACCATCCACGAGGCCGTCAAGCACGTCAAGATTGTCGCCGTCGAGGTCGAGTTGAGCATCTTCAGTCCGGACGTGCTGACCAATGGGGTGGCTGCCGCGTGCGCGCAGTACGGCATCCCAATGGTGGCGTATTCGCCCATCGGGCGCGGTGTAAGCTTTGTCCCTCCTCCAATCTCCCCTCCTCGCCTTATACTAACCCCATTCCCCCCCATTGCACAGCTCCTCGGAGGCAACCTCAGGTCCCAAGCGGACATCCCCCCACTCCTCCAGCACTTCCCGCGCTTCTCCCCGGAGAACTTCCCCAACAATCTCGAGCTCTTCAACAAGGTCAACGACCTAGCCAAGCAAAAAGGCTGCACGCCCGCGCAGTTGGCCCTCGCCTGGACGCGCTGCCTGTCGCGGCGGCCGGGGATGCCGACCATCATCCCGATCCCGGGTTCGACCAACCCCTCGCGCGTGGCCGAGAACGCCGTCGAGGTCGACTTGACCGACGCCGAGATGGAGGCCATTGATGACATCCTGGCCAAGTTTGAGGTGAAAGGGGAGAGGTACCCGGAGCATGTCACCACAAACACCTAAGGTAAGGCGTTTGTGAAGCCAGATGTGGGGGCGGGGTGATTTTCATAGCTAGATAATATATGTGATATATATACCTCTGCGTCTTGTCAGTTACCTGGCTGCACCTTTGTCACGGGCAACAAGTGCCGGCGCGTGTGAAAACGAAAAGTTGGCCCTCAGGAAATGGAATGTGAAAACTGTCCACATGGAGCCTCGGCGAGGCGCTTGAGAATTGCAGAATTCATGGAAGAATCATTCATCATAGGCCCGATGAAAAAGGGAAACCAAGGATCAACTTACACGTCATTGTCAAGCACCTCTATCCCGCGTTCAGCGGCCGGATATCCAATCTACCATTGCTGGCTGATATGGTTGGAGTTCACAAGACAGTGTTGCGAGAGAAATTTTGGTGCTTATTTTATATCTAGGATCAGGCGCTCCAGGGTTAGGGTTTGATCACCGCTTCCTGCCTTTCTCATTTATCACCCCTTCGAACTTCCATAACTCCATACATACGCCCTCCATGTATTAGCTCCAGATACCAAAGAACGGCCCGCCCGCCCACTCCCGCTATTGCCTCACACACGGACACCTCTAACCAAGACCCTCTCAAGCACCAACCCCATCACTCCCGCCCACCGCCTCCAGTCTATTCACCAGCTTCTTCACACTCGTCCACTCCTCGTTCCTCAGCCCCTCCTTCCCGCCCAGGTCGGGCCCGACCTCAAACACGGTCACCGCGCCGTCAATCCCGCCCGTGGCAAGCCTCTTCCCCTCGCTGGGCTCCCACGCGAGCTTATTCAGGCTTTTGCTCAGCATGGTGCGCCCGTCCTTCCTCGGGCTGGGCGAGATCCTCGAGACGGGCTCCTCCGTCTCCACGGTAATGTCCCACAGCTCGAGCCAGCCGGCGCCGTCCACCAGCCCAAACACGCCGGGCTTGACAGGCGACCAGGCCGCGTCATAGACAACGTCCTCGCGCACAAAGTCCAGTAGCGGCGCGACCGCTGGCTCGAGGCCGCCTAGTCCCGCACCGACGCCGCCACTGCCCACACCAAGTCCAGCTGCACCGCCGCCCAACCCGGCTACGATTCCGCTAGCTGCTGCTCCAGTGCCGCCACCGCCGCCGCTGCCCGCGACGCCGCCGCCGGACGACGACGACGAGATGACGGCCGACGTGGCCGCGGGGGCGCGCACCTTCCACAGCTTGACGCTCCAATCCAGGCTCGCCGACAGGACCAGATCGCCCAGGTCGACCGGCCCGCGGGCGGGGTGGAACGCGACCGACATGACGGGCGCGGCGTGGCCGCGATAGCTGACGCGGGCGTCGACGCCGGCCTTGGCGCCGGCGCGGTCGTACCGGTGGCAGGGGTAGATGGTGCCGTCTTCGGAGCCGACCAAGAAGAAAGTCGGGTCGGCTTGCGGGAAGGCCATGCAGGTCGGCGAGAGGTCCTCGTTCTTGGCCGGAAGCGGGGAGAGGAGCGTCATGGCTTCTTGAGGCTGGGCCAGCATGTCGACGGACCAGCCGCACACAGCGCCGTCGGTGGAGCACGAGATGATGTTGTTTGCGTTTTGCGTGCCGACTATGTCGACGCAGTAGACCGGGTGGGTATGGCCCGAGCCCGTGAGGGGTGTCTTTTGCACGGGCACCGACCGCGCGCGCGTGTCCCAGAGCAGGACCTGGCCGCTGTAGGCGCCGCCGATGATGAGGTTCGGGTGGAAGGGGGAGAATTTGGCCGTCAGGATGTCGGATTGGGCGTGGAAGACGAATTCGGGTCGGTCGTGCAGGTGGAGGTTCCATACTTGGACAATGCCGTCCGGGTCGTGGGGGGCGGTGGGGTTCTTGGTGTAGGACGCGAGGAGGAGCTCGGGGAACTTGGGCGAGAAGTCGATGGCGCTGACCATGCGCTTCTTGGACCACCGCTCGTCGTAGAACTGGGCAATCTCCTTGACCTTTCGCCGGCCTTTTCCGCCCGTGTTGCCAGTCTGGTCGTCGTCGTCTTCAGCGTCGTGTACTTGGAGCGTGTAGTCGGTGAGGATGTCGTATTCCTGATCCAACGCTTTTTCAATGACCTTGGTCGACCTGTCAATGAAGTCCATGAAGTCGTCAGACTGTGTGACGGCCCTCAGCTCGTCGGCAGTCAGTGTCCGGGCCGGGAAGTTGGCCGCAGCGGATGGTTTAAGCACGCCATCCGTTACCAGCTCCTTGGCCGCCCTGAGTTCTGCCTCAATCTCCTTCCGTAGGTTCTCTCGCAGCTCTTCCTCTCGGTCCCGCTCCCTCCTGCTCAGCCGCTTGCTCGGCGAAGCCGTCACGGGTGGTTCCTCGTCTTCCGACTCGGACAGGGCGCGCGATCTCCTTGGGCTTGCCCATTCGTCGGTCGTCTGCACCCCTTTGCTGTACGTGTACACCTCTTTTACAGGCGATGGAGGGCACTCGTAGACCGTCTTCAAGGGTATCGTGGAGAGAATCTGGGGGTGCGAAGTGGCGATCTGCGCGCTTGCGGGGCCGGCATATTCCGAGTTGTTCTCGTTGCTGAGTTCTCCCGTGCTGAGCACGCTGTTTGGCCTGCTGCCAAATCGGCCAGGCGAGTTGGCGCCGGTCGAAACAGACACCGGCCTGCTCTCGCGGACAAGGCTGTCGATGAGGGACTCTATCTCTCGTCGGTTGTCGGCTCGGCCCGGCGTTGGGGCTAATATCTAACTGAGCGTCAGCTTGCCGCAGACGGCAGCGACCTAGGGCGGACGAGACAAACTTCGCTTGGGCTGATGCTCGGACGGTTGGCCTGGCTCGCTCGAAGCTCCCTCTGGCGTTTGAGCTCTGCGAGCTTCGCCTTTTTGGCGAGAATCTCATCTCGACGTTGTTGCATCTTGCCGAATCCTCATACCCATTCCTGAGGACTAGCCAAGCGCTAAGGGGTCATTCGCTTTTGGGTCCAGCCAGGAGAGTCGTCGTTAAGTCGCCGAGTGCTGCTGAATCTGAATTGGATGCGATCGTTCGGGCCGAGCACGGTATTCCGTCGCCAAGTCTCGTATGTCGCCAACAAGAATTTTCCGTACACACTATCCACCGGAGATGTGGCCTCGCTGGATAGTCGAATGCTATATCGTGGGTTTGTCCCTTTCTGAACTTCAACCTTTTTGCTGCGCGTCGCGACTGGCAGCAATCGACAAGGGTGCGATGCTTGGTCGCTGGGAAGACACCACGGGGTGTAGCTTATCAGTTCACCTACTGTGCAGCTGTGGGCCAGCGAACGACAGTGGGTCCGGCAAAGGCCGCGAGAATTTCCGAGCTCTGCCAAAACTTGCAAGTTGCAACACCCCGACGGAACCGGATCCCATCCATCGACGACGACAAGCTACGGGACCAATAGATACCGTCAATTGACAGCGCCTGCGCCCAACAAGTCTCCTCCCCGGAACCGAGGCCGAAGCAGACGTGTGAAACCCATACAATCACTCACAATGTCGTCGTCCAAGTCCGGAGTCAACGTAAGTGCCACGGCAGCAGTACTAGCACCAGCACCACCTCAAAACCGCGGCTTTACCTCGGTCGAAATTCTCTCTGTAACGGATATAAACAAACGCATTCTGGTTGAGAAGTTCGACTTTGGAACCAGAGGGGAGAGAGTTTGGGAAGCTCAGGATTGGGACTTGAGGATGGGGTTGCGGGACAATCGCGAAACAGCTGTCTCGCGAACCTGGCTCGACTAACAGTGCGCTCGCGCAGGTCCTCCGGTATTCGGCCCTCGGCCTGGGCATCTTCTACGGCTTCTACCACCAGCGGACCATCACGTCCGCGCAAAAAGCGGCCGCGGCACAGCGCGAGTACGAGCACAAGCAGGAGTTGATAAACAAGGCCAAGGAGGAGTACGCCAAGAAGAAGCAGCCCGCCGCCGCCGCCAGCACGTCCGCTCCCTCTGGGTGTGAGTTTTCCCAACTCTTTTCTTCAGGAGAGAACCTGCCGACTAACAGGGCATCAGTGAACCTAGATCTGAACTCACCCAACTTCGACCTCGAGGCCGCCTTTGAAGCTCTAATGAAGCAATAAGCCATGGCGCAGCTTAGACAAGAGTAGGGGGACGGAAATCAGACGCGATGGGGCGCGGCTGGAATTTGACCGGGCATATGCGCCAGAGGAGTAAGCATGGGATGAGAGGGCAAACTAACGACGCCCAGGAATGGTGGAGGGAGAGGTGGAGCAATGGTTAGAGAGCATGCGCTGCGCCAGCAAGGACGACGATCGGTCAGGCTCGCGGGCCGCCAGGGACGACGCCATAGACGGGCAGGCATGGGTGTATTTTTGCGTGCACAGTCGCAGCCACGGCATAGAGATATTTCCTTTCTATCTAGGCTCATGTCAGGGCTGTACATGTGTACAATAGTGAATAAGAGGCGATTTCGCATGGCTTCGCGGTTACAATTCCCTTTCACAAGTGAACAGCTTCCGACGCCCGACGGTGATCCAATTTTACCCCTGATCCACCCCTGAGTAGGAGACATAATTGACGTTCTGGCAATGCAGGCTCAAGCTGACGGCTTGGATCATATCAGACGGTTCTCAACGCTCTGATGCTTGACATTCGGCTCTAGGCGTTCGCTTTCTGTTCAACAACTTCCCACTGTAACCCCAAGTCCAACTTCAGAACCACCAAGCTATCACCAACGCACACGTAGGATAACGCTGCCTCTCGCATCTCACCAGCCGATACAACTGCAGTTACAGATACGTCCCACATGCGTAGAGCCATGAGACATCAAGCCGAACAGATACCGACGACCGGAGCAGAAAACACTAAGAGAGGAACGGCCCATCGCTGGATGGCAGCAGACTGTGTCTGAGTGGAGGTTACGGCGGGCCGAAGCTGATCGTCGAGTGGAATGGCCTTGGGGTCGGAGAATGGTACGTGGTGGTGGCTGTGCTGGTATTTGCAGTCTAACAGCGATGCGTTAGCAAGCAGCTTCCAGCGCCATGTTCAGCTGGGCCGGGTGGGAAATGTCCTACCTGCGTGATGACCGATTTGAGCCACCCCGATAAAGAACAGGACCTGTACTTGGGCACTCTAGAAAGTGGTATGGATTCGGTCCGCCGCCAGGCACAGTCGGTCCGGTCAACGAAGCATCTTGGTGCTACCCAGAACTTGGAGGGCTGATACAGGCAGCTCACTTCCTCCTTGACGCCGGCATTATATGCCTGCGCACAGGAGGCGGCGGCGGCATCTCGTTGGAGACAGGCGTCCTAGATGGATAGGCACTCCGCCTCGTCGACGACGGTCGGGAGTGGTGTGAGGACAGGGTCGTGGGGGGGAATGTGAGATGCTGGGCGCACCTCTCCTGCCAGAGGGCTATCGCCTCGTCATGATCAGCGTCGAACGAGTAACTCCCTGCGCACTCGCGAATCTCCCCCTTGCACCTTCTATGCTTTAGCCTGCTGTTGACACGCGGCGTGGCAGCAACTCGAGGTTAGGCTTCCTCGACCATCAAGTTCAACACGTTCTGGACAGGAAAACAGGCAATGGTGTCCTGCTTGGTTGTTGTTTCCTTGCACCGGATCAGGATTTCCATCAACTTTGTTGCAAGATGGAGTGCCTTTGGACGGATCGTCCGGACACTCCCGTGGTTGAAGGTGCGCCCCGACAACGAAGCCGCCCATGGTTTGTACAGGGAAAAAACAGACTATAAAGGCCGCAAGGAATGTGGTGTTTCTCATGATGAAGGTTGTGACAACTTTGTCCAGAAACCGCCGTTCGAGACCAGACTGAAATCTCGGCAAGCGGGAGCTGGAAGTGGGTTGAGATCACGGGGCGACCTGCGGTAAGATTCTGGAGATGCGTACATGAGGCTTTCGGTAGTCTCCTTTGAGCCGTCGGAGGTGGTGCCGGGCGTAGTGGGCTGTCTGTTTGAGGCTGACACCGACTATTGACACGACGGTCTTGGCTGGACTCGCCGTTGACGGACTACATAGTCCTTAATGCGTAGCTGTACTCGTTAGCTTGTCCTCCCCATGAGTATCCCCTGAACCATTTACCAGCAACTCGTTGAAATCATCCAGTACCGCAGGGTTGTTCGCAGATGGCGGTCATAGCATCCGGTTCAGAACCGTCGAGCCAGGAACGAAGGGTTGGAGGGACGGACACTCGGTCCCTGGCGAAGGAATGGCCTTCTTTTCTTCGCGGTCTTGGACCTCTCTGTCATGGTCACCATTGTCTCCTTGGCAGCTGAGTCACGACGGGATAACGGCTTCGCTACAGTTCCCAACCAGGCGGCGGAAATTTCTGAGCAGGACTAGCCAGTGATCGGTTTGCTGAACATCTCGTGGGACCTGGCCAACCTTTGGACTGTTCTACCGAGCGCTGTGTTGCAGCTGTTGAGCATATACTGGATATGAATCCGAATCGCGGGCCACTCGACAGCCATGCGTTGACCTTGCGGGCCCTAGAGGAGGGCCGGCGGCGAGCTCCATCCTGCTGGACTACCAGTGCACGCCCACGCCCTGGAGGTGGTTGCGGGCTCTCCGGCTGGGTCAGACGACGGTCGGACTGACTACTCTGACGGGTCTGGCTCTGCAATATGTCGTCCCCCCGTTCGCCGCTCGCCTCTTCACCACTGAGGCCGGCTTGTCGCCAGCGGACATTTCGGTGTCGTTCGAGTCGGCATACAACAGGACCAGCGTTGGACTTGACGATATCGACTGGCGGCCGGCGCTCACCAATGCTCGCGTCGCTATTATTCAAGGCGAGAACCCGGTTCCGTGGGCAAACGACGAGTTCGCTTTCCGTCCTTTCTCTGCTACGACCGCCCGTTAAGGCAGCTCCTACATGGCTGCTAATACGACGGCATGCTCGGCCCATGTCAGCTGCGAAGTCATTTCTGACTATACCATGTCACTCGACCGCCAAGAGCCGGAATCAGGAGCCACCCAGGGAGTTGTACGGGTGACAGCGACGGACAGGGTTGCGAGTTCTCTGACGAGTTTCCTGGTGGCGGGGATGGGGTCGGATATCTTCTTCGACGCAGGCCAGAAGCTGGGTTGCTCTCGGGCAGCCCATCACAGCCGTCTCGTTTTCACAGCGGGGCAGTACGCTCCGACCAGCCCATATCTGCTCTCCAACATCAGCGTCATCTCTTGTGCCACCGATGATCAAGCTGTGAACGGGACGCTCGAGGTAGCCGTAAAGTCGTCTTCCACCGTGCCCGCCATTCGCAGCCTCAAACGACCGCCGGGCAATGATACCTCGAACTCCGTTCGGCGTCACACACTCTGGCAGCTGATCGAGCGGGGCATGCCCAATCCCGTCGTCTTCAACCCGTCGGGTGCATGGTCCATGCCGAATTAGGCGTCACCGCTGTGTACATTGCCGAGAAGATTGCGGGCAATGAGAGCCTCCTTGCGCCGCCGGCCCTGCTGCAGGCCATCTCGCCCGTCTTTACCACCACATGTGCCATCGGCACGGCCACGGGCACGTTCGACCGGCTCGAGGCCGAGAAGACGGCGGCAGGGACCTTGTGGATGCCGGCGACGCGGCTATTGGTCGTCGAGTGGGCGGCGTACCTCATCGCTTCCCTCTTGCTGATCGTGCTGATCCTTAGCGGGTGGGTGTCATGGCATGCCTACCACACTCGGTCGATCCTAACCGAGGAGCCCGAGGGATTGCTTGCAATGGCGGGGTTGCTGGACGGGAGCGAGCTGATGGCGCTGGTCCCATATACTCGGCAGCAGCCTAGCTACGACGGCAGGGTAAGGAAGACGGGGGAACAAATTACTGAGGTCAAGGAAAATGCTTGGGTTGCTGAGCCACATGACGACGGGGCTTTGAGTGGTGGCTGGAGGGTCATGAGGAAGATCGAGTAGAAGGGTCCCGCAAGGCACACATGGATTTGCGACCTTCAGGAGGTATCGGAGGCCGGCCTGCCTTCATGCTTCGTGTAAGAGTGCATCGCTTCGCGATGAGGTCGCTCTGCGCTGAGCATCTCTTCAGCCGACTCGGCTATGAACAGACCCATCCTGTAGAAACCGCTTGTGTGATAGAGAAAGCAATCTCTCTGCCCTCGTCTTGGGTAGATGGCCGCATGACCGAATGTTCGACTACTCGTCAAATTGAATGGTAATGAGGAAGAGCAACGGCTGAGTTGAAAGATTTCATAGGTGCAGTCACAGCAGGTGCCAAACAGTTACTTGAGCTGTTTCCAACCCTATCCCTTTTCTTCCACAACCACCTCGCTCATGACTTTGTAAATCGTTTGCCGCCTGCCACCCATCTAACACTACCATAAGTATTAAGACCTGGAGATATCGGTCTTACATGCATTACAGACCAGCGGAGTAGTCGACATACAATGGCGACGAGGTGCCAGCAGCATCATAGCCCAGGGTCTGGTAGTCGCAGCTTGCTGTCCTCTCCCTGATTCCAGCTCCTGTCCATCTCGCTCGAATTGAGGTCGCCAATTCTGCCTGTGAGATACTGTACAGAAAGCACTCGACCTGCATGAGCACGTGTCAACAGCTTAACCGTCTGCAGGCGCTCACAGGCCCCCTCACAAGGCTCATACCAACACCGATAAAAGTACGTTTGTCCCGTTGTGGCGTCAGCAATGCCGGTTGGTTTCGCATCTGGGTGCAGCGCCGCTCGCTGCCGCTGCACAGCGAAGATTCTTGAATCAGCCCTCCTGCCTGCACCTTAACCACAACCCAAATATCGAACCACCAATGGTTGGTGACTAGACTCAAATCTGCCTGGGAATCGACCAACTCGCAACCCAGTAAACAGACGTTCGCTTACCAGATCCGCGCGGCAGCCTGGTCGGCTAACCACATGCATGTCATCGGGAAGCCGGTTTTATATGCTGGTGGACTGCCAACCCACATCCGCGGACCCCTCTTCGGCCGTGTCACCCCACGACATCAATCCTCCCAGCAACCAGCTGTTGACCGCGACGCAACCGCTGGCCACTGTTGTTCTACAACGTATGCTCGGCTACCATGATAATCAATTCCCGCCATGGCGACTGCATCAGGCGAGGCCGAGGACACCAAGGCCTTCTACGGCTATCTGTTTACCAAGGCGAAGCCAATACCAGCTCCCACGCCTGTCCTTGATGCGCTCCTGAGAGCTATCGCATTGCATATCGTTCGTCACAATCTGCAATCTTGTATCGGGACGTATATTGACCACCATCTCCAGACCAGCGAAATCGGCGACAAGAATGACGCCAACTTGACCCCTGCGAAGCTCGCTGCCTTCTACAAGGTCGCCGGTCATGACTGGGACTGTGAGCTACCCCTGATTCAAGAGACAATTCCTCCCGGCAGTGGTTACTGACTCAAGTCGCATCTAGCATTCTTTGTCGATATGCCCCATCCCGCCATTTCCACTGTCTATCAAGGCCTGGGTTGTCAACACTCGCTTCTCCCTGGCGGTGACGACTTCGCCGCCCCTTCGATACCGGCGCTCACAGTGAAGGGATTTGTGCGCTGGCAAACAATTCAGACCCTCCTTGGGCCCCAGACACAAGTGCCGGTATTGCAGTTCGCCGCAGCTAATTGGGCCCTCAAGCACCCCGACACTGGCGCTCCGCTTCCCATCAGCCTTCCAATCGAAGCATTTCCGTCCGACACTGACTCCGATACCGATCGCTGGCATCAGGAGTGTGCCCGCAGGTCGCGCATGAAGGCAGCCTCTGCGGAGGAGGAGGCTGAGGCATCGAAGGACTCGCCGAAGTATGAGTTTACAGACCGTAAGGTTCCCTACACCCACGTCCGCATCAACCCGACGACGCCGCGCGATTACTTTGCTCGTCCCGTCAACGTCACCTACGTCCACGTCGCATCCCCTCGCCCTACACCAACAGGGCGGTCTCCGGAGCGAGAGCGGGCCCGGGACCGAGAGAACTTCGTCCGCCGCCAGACAGCGTCATCAACAGACGATTCCGCCCAACGCCGTCGGAGTTTCTCTGACTACCTCCATTCACCACACGAAGCACGTCCAGTCCGGGTACCACATCTCGTCCCTGAGCGTGAGCCGCAACACCGCCGACGTAGCCCGATCCGACGTCACAGTTGTTCCGATTCAGACGACGATCCAGTGAGCCCATGCACGACCCAGCAACGCACCCAGCGGTCAAACGACCCACCTCCGATTTCGATTCGCCGTGTCTACACCGGAAGCCCCGAGCGCTCGCCACGTGTCGTCCGTACAACCATGCCTCCGCCTCCCATACCGCCGTCGCACATGCGCTCGCCCCGCCCATCTGAAGTTGGTCACGGCAGCGCAACCCACGACGAGGGCAAACGCCCGCGCAGCGCCCTCTTTGACCTCAAGGAGAAGATATCCAGCTTCATTAGCCCTGCCGTCGGCAGCGGGGAGCGAGCGCGGAGCACGAGCGGCTCACGGGGGAGGCGGGACGGGGTGGGCGCCACGGCGAGGGGCTCGAGGGAGGATGTCCTGCCCAGCTCAAGACTAAGCCGATCATGGTCCGACATCGACACGGACGATACCGAGTCAGAAGACGAGCGGCGGAGGCGGAGCGGACGACATTCCCGTGAAAGCAGGGAGCACCACAGGGAGAGCGAAAGAGACAGAGAGCGGGAACGAGAACGAGCCGCGCGCGACCAAGATCAGCACCGGGAACGCGAGAGCCAGAGAGAAAGAGACAGAGTCCGCGACCGCCCGAACCTTCCAAAACGCGATAGAGCCCACAGCGACAGCGACCACGACCGCCGAGACCACGACCATAACACGAGCAACAGAGACCGTGATCGAGAACGAGAAAGAGACCGCTTCCTTTCCACCCCGAGCCCAAGCCCCGCCGCCTCGGCCGCCTCAGCCGCCCTTCACCGCGAAACCGCCCGACGCCGCGGAAACTCCGAAGAGGACCTCTCGCCCCACCGCCGATACCCCCGCGGCCCGTATCTCGCGGAAGCCCTCGCCGAGGGCGGCCATCACCGGCGAACGAGCAGTCACCCGGATCTGGACCGGCTGCGTCGGAGGCCCGAGTGGGATCGCGAACGGGAACGGGAACGGGAACGGGAACGGGAGAGGGATCGAGATAGGGATAGGGAGTTGAGGGATCGGGACAATCGCATCCGCGATAGGGAGCAGAGAGAAAGGGAGAGGTTTAGCAGGGATGATGGTGCGGGTGCGGAGCGGTGGAGGAGGGAGAGAGAAAGGGAAAGGGAGAGAGAGAGGGAGAGGATGCCCAGCCCGGCCTTGTCCAGCGCGAGCGTGACGGGCGTTGGGGGTAGAAAATACCCTGACATGCCCTGGCCGAGGGACTAGGATTCGGACGGGTTTCCGAACGGGTATGAACATGAGGTTTCAAGAGCGAGTTTTTGGATAATGACTTATGATAGGACGACGAGATGCCGAGACAGTCTCCTCTATGGATGATAACATTTGTTGGTTCTGATAGGATAGAGAGCATCGCCGTATACGAGCACATGAAGGAGTTTGATGAGATCGATATCCATCCTTGCTGATCCACATTTGCTTTTGACGCTGGCGTGAGAATCTGTATGGACCTCGGGCCAGTCTGAGTAATGCATGCTCTGCGAGCCTTGGTTGGCATGAGTCGAGTTTTGCGCACTCGAACCGTATCAGCAAGATCTCAGCAGGGAGCAGCCATATGCCGACTCGTGATGGTGTGTACCGGTGCATCGAACCGTATCCTCTCGACCGTCCGCGCCCGCCCGGTCCCCTTCGTCTTGGAGTCATGCGAGGTGCAAACGGCTGCCCCTCTCTAGAGCTGGGACAAGTTACCACCATCACCCTGGATTTCGTGCTCTGGAACATGTACAAGCGCGACGTCGGTTGCAGCTCGGCATCATGGCAGTGGAGCCGTCCGGCCTAGCCTCGACATGCCTGGAAATCACCCACCTCGAGGGCTAGACTTCGTAAGGACGAACGACGAGACTGGGTCATCGCAGAATAATGGTAGTTGGAATGGTCCATTCTGCTCAGTGGCGAACGGTCGGCTCCTCCAAGCCTAAGGTGCCTATGTAGCCCGTCCTGGCTTGTTACGTGCGGACCTCACACTGGGGCCTTGAAAATAGCTAGGTTTGCAAAGGGTAGCTGTTGCTTGCGGGAGGAGCGTCGAGCGGGAATGGCTTGTTGCTGTGTAGCTTGCATCGAGGGTTGCCACCGTCCCCGCCGCCCAAGTTTGTGGATTGGCTCTGTCCGTTCCTTCACAGACCCGTTGTTAGGCATGTCTGGCAAAGGTGGGGGTGGTCCTGTTGGGCGGCCGGGGAAATCCCCTTCGTTCGACGGACTCGGCTATCCGGAGGTAAGCGCGGAGAGCAGAAAGTCGTGGATTTCCAATCGATGTACTGATGTCCTCCGCGGCCTGGAGTTAAATTGCAGGGTGACAGGTAGCCCATTTTCGGGGGCAGTCGAAGTGGAGATAGTTTCCGGCGGCCGGAGTGGCGCCGCGTTGCAGCGAGGGCCGGGACTCGGAATCAAAACGTGCCTTGACCCGAGTTTTCGCACGGCCGGTCCGGTTAATAAGCCTGGCAGCTCAGTTAGCAATCGCTGCGGCGGTGGCACATGCATTCCGCCAGCGTCCCAACAGGCAGGGAAAGCAAACATGGAAACAAAAACGGGTTTGTAGGGGATGCGTTTCTCTGGCACAGCTCTACCGAGCTTGGGGAATGTTTGGCGGTAAAAGCAGCCCCCGACGCGGGTACGCAGGCACGTTTGTTTCCTGGACTCATATTCGCCGGTGCAAAGAGCACAACCCTCCTCGGTTACCGTTGATGGAGGGCGGGCCGCCGTGAAGGAGGCCACGGCCGACGGATGAACCAAACGGCGCTGTGGCATGCTGATTGGACGGCGGACCGGTACGCGCCCATGCACACCACCCGTGTAGCCATATTAGTGGACCGCCCAAGATGTCAGGCTGCAGGCTGGGGATTGTGCGATATGCGATGAGGAAGGTTGGTACGTGGAGGAGTTGGCCGCAGACTTGGCCGATGCTTCTATCCTTGACTGTCCCTCTGGGCCCTTGGTGGGAACGGAAGCGGATGCGATACTGCACGGTAGTGTATGACAGCGTGGTAGCGCCCGACGCCGGGCCCCTCTTTCGGCTCCCGATGGACTCTGCTGGGTTCTGGAGAGGGGTATCCCGTTTCCATCGCCTGAGGGAGCATGTGATGACTGAGACACCTAGGATGCTGACGGTACTCTGAATTGGCCACGGAGGGTTGTTGGCTTCTTGTTGCCTGGCGCTTCAGTGGGTAGGTATCGGTCCAGCTGTGCATGTTGGCGTGTTGGTGCTAAGTTAACAACAGCGGTTACAATTTCTGGATCAGGGCTGAAGGGCTGAGTAAACAAGGCGATGTGATGGCAGGGCGTAAGGCGGGTTGAGTGGCTGGAGGTCCAGCTGAGGTGCGGCCCACCCGACGTCGGGTCGGGGTCGCCAATGCGCATGAAGCGGAACCGAGCAAGGTCCGTACTGTATTGTTCCACGTACTGTAGATCGGTGGACAGAAGTAACCGAGCACGTTTCGAAACGGCCGTCTCAAAGCGCGTCAATCGCCGGGGGCAAGTTTGCTCTTGGACCTCCAATGAAGGTTGGGAGAGTCCAGAAGGGGCTCAGCTGGTTAGGAGAGGCCATCTCGCGGATTGCAGGCTGTGGGTTGCAGAGCGGCCACATGCCGCCAACGGTCAGGGTGGTGAGACGAGTGTGGGAATGTGCGTATGGAAGAATAGTGGCATTGTGCTGTGTAAAGGGTGGATTTGGATGTCTCTAATGTGTTGCGATGAATGGATTGGAGAAAAAGTGGTTTTTGAGTTATGTATGTGATAGTACCTAGCATAGGACGTCCTGTAATACAGTACGATACAAAACTCCGCACAAATACTGACACAGAGTCCCACGGCATCAGCCAAGCCACGTCGATTTCAGGTCTGCTATATCCGTACCGTGCTCGCAGCAATCACTTATTCGCGGTAGTGATAGCCATCATTGGTGAGTACCTTACCAAAGTGTACGTGGCATAGTGCGGCTGGTCTTGAAAATTGCCTGGAAGAAATCGATCCTAAGAAAACGCACTAGCAAGCCCGCTGGATGTGGAGAGCCGGTCAGGTGGGCCAGCCTGGTGGATCCACGGGAGCTCGTCCTCGGGACCCACAGCCTTTTCGACATGGGCAGTAAGACGGACTGCTCAAGTCCAACAAAGCATCCAGCCGGGCAGGGACAGGCATGTCCGAGTCATTGTCATTTTATGCAAAACCGTCAAAAGGCAACGATGCCACAAGCTGTCGTGGCATGCACTCCTAGACCCCGATGTAGGAGGAATACAGGCCTTGATTAGGTCAGCCGGCTACTTGCATTAGGTCGCGAAGACTGACCGAATTCGGCCAGATGAGTGAAGCTCCGTTGAGGTCTCTCTCGACTGTTCCAGCCATGTCCGTGAGAAGTGGTCGCACCATCCCTTCATTTATATGGAAGTACCACCCAGGACACTCATGAGCGTTTAGAGTGCGCTACCTTACAATAAGAAGCGGTTTGCTGTTGTGTTTTCAGCCCGTTCCATCCCTTTTCTGTGCAACAATTGGGCTCGGTCTTTTTAGCTTCTCACTTTTCTCATCCCTCCCACTCTCAAGATCTAGAGTTCCACGTCCCACAGCCCCACAGCTCGCAGGCAGGCCGAGCCTGCCACTCCCAGCATCGCTGTCTTCGCAACACCGCCCGCCTTCCACCTGACCAAGACCCCCTGCCGCGACCCGACAGCCGATCCTAGAGACCAACGCCAGCCGGAGCCACCCAAGGGTCTCCTGCCCGACAATAAGAGCCCGGCACCCTCCGGGCCCGTGGACCCAAATTTCTTCTATTCTCTCCTCCGCCGCCGCACCGACCCGTTCCTACGCCCCCGCACACGTTCAGGTAATCTCGAGCCCAACTCGAACTCCCATCCCGCCTGCCTGTTGCTCGGCGCCGATCCCTACGACAATAGCGGACGAGAACGTTCCCTTGCAAACCCACACCGCCTCTCAGACAAACAGTGATCCTCACCGGCATTGCACCGACCAGGCCGACTCGCTCGGCATCACCATATAACCGATAAAAGCCAACCGTGAGAAGCGACAACGCCATAATGAAAGGCCGCCCTGTCGAAGAACTCGTTTACGAGTACATGTTCCCAAAGCCCCGGCAGTCGGACCCTCAGAACTTCCAGGCCCTTCTCCAACGGTACCTGATCCTAGAAGTCAGGCAAGAGACACACTCATTTTACGGCCACCTAGACACACCCGAAGCCAAGTATCCGGGGCTCGACTATACCCACCCGATCCACCGCATCCGCCTAAGCCGCTGGCCATGGCATCGCCGCCTCTTCCGCGCGTTTGACGGTCTGCGGCTAACCCATGCCGAGATCACGGGTCTCACAAAGTGGGAAGGCACAAAGTGGGCCAAGGAGCGGTTCGAGCGGGACCAGGGCATCCGCATCCGAGATACCACGGCCGACGGCTTCCCAAATTACGCCGACCTCGACGACCCTTACTCTGCACAGTCCCTGCGCGCCGACTCGGAGGAGACGGAGGAACCTGTAGCGGCAGAGGAAGGAAACGGGGAAGAGAACGACGAGGAGGACGAGGAGAGCGACGAGGAGCTGGAGAGTGTCGGCGTGGCACTCAACGAGCGCCTCCGTCAGCGGGTTGCCATGCGGACGATATCCGGGGACCACTCGATGCCGCTCGACGAGGAGTGGGAGAACTGGCTCAAACACGCCATAGAGTCGGGCGAGCTGCCTCACGTGGCAGATCAGATTGCCCGATTCCCGGGGCCGCACAACACGCTTACCGCAGACGACATCTTCCCGCCGCGCATGATAGCCGCTGCCAGGGCTGGCCACTGGGAGGAGATCCCGGATTTTCTGCACGACATGATCCGGCAGGCGCTCCAATCCGGGCAGAGACCACCTCAGACATCCTCTGCTGCGCCGTCGAGCGCCCGGGCCTCCATCAGTTATTCGAACGTGTTGAACACACTCGGCGACATGAACGCCGCGGACAGGGTGGCCATCTATTACGAAAATCAGCAGACCGCCCGTGCCGGGGTACGTCCGCCAGAATCCGGCGGCCGCCGTGGAGCTGTGTCTGGGAATCCGACACAACGGGCCGCACACCCGGGGGCTTGATGCCCGACAGCTGGCGAGTGCGATTCAACTCCTGCTTGGCTCTTTGCCTTGCCTTAGACACCACCGACCTACAATTCACACCCAACATATCAGAACGCCTTGAATTTTAATTCTATTATGGACTGGATCCAAGCTTACAGCAACCCCTCATCGTCCCCTCGGCTATTCAAAGAGGAAAGGCACGGAAAGTGACTATCGTGGGGGTCTACTCTCGCCCTGACACAACGCCGCGCACCAATGGTCCCTGAGAAGGGGATTTGTGGCAAGGCTATTCTCATGAGAGTTATCTTCTCACAGACAGCTGCTGGAGTTGACACGCTTGATTTTACTGCCAACCGGATACAGAAAGGAAAGGGGGGAATACCATGGGATGTTCTCTGGGAGGAGGACTGATACACGAGACAAACAAACAATTGAAATGCGTATGCTCTGCCAAACTGGCTCGCCCCAGTCTTGTGTCTTCTTGTTTCGTGTGGCCCAACGAATACAGCAAAGGAAGCAAGACGTCTGGCTAACGAATCATCCGGACGAGAGCCCTCAGCTCCGGGATGGTACAGAGGATCCTCCCGTAATGCCGGCGGGAAGACACTGCAGTCTCTTGGACTGGTGTCTGAAAGGACGAAGAAAGAACGGATTGTCGTACGGTCAGCTCTGTGGCGTGACAACCTCCACTCAGCGCCAAAGTCCGGCCCAGTGTCAGGATGAAAGAGCCAACGGTCAAACAGCGCAGAATGATGCTAAAGCTCGAAAGACCCAAGATCAAGACGGAATGAGAACCGTGCAATCCCTCCCGTGTTATTTCTCCCACGCCCAGTACATCTGAATGCATCTCTATATCTAAATCCATGACGGAAACCACGTCTTCAACTCCCAAGCAAGATCGCGCCGGACCTCCTTATTCCGGCCCTACCCCCGGAAAGTACCGATATGTGGACAAATCCACCAGTCGTCCCGGCGCCCTAGCATCGGCCATGTTCCTGTCCACCCACGCCACGAACCACTTAAACCCGTTCTTCTCCAGCACCCTCTGGCTCTTCCCATTCTCCACCGCCGTGAACGCAAGCAACTGCTCCCTCACCTTCTTGCCCCCCCCCTCCCCTTCCCATTCCACCTCCGCCCTCTGCACAGTCCTCGGATCAACCACAATCTCAACCTCCTGCCTCTCCAATCCGTCCCAAGCCGGCAACCACGCGGCCAAAAACTCGGTCGCCAACCCCTTGCCCCAGAACTCCCTTCGGATCATATACCCCAGCTCAGGCCACCCAAAATGCCCTTCCAGCCTGTGACATCCCCCAATCCCAATCAGTTTCCCGGATTCCCGGTCGCAAATCGCATAGTTGAACGACTCCCCGTCATTGGGGGGCAAGTTGCGCGCCAGCGAGGCCCGGGTCGCGTCCAGGTCCTTGTCCGGCACGCCCACCGCCGTCCAGACCATCACCTCGGGCTGGGTGCGCAATTCATGCAGGTCGGCGAGGTCGTTGGTGCACAGCGGGCGGAGGATGAGGCGCGGGGTGAGGATCGGTTGGCGTGCCGAGTTTGGGGGCAGCGGCTTGTGAGGAAGAGTGGTGCGGACGCGGATGAAGGTTTTCGGGTCCGGGGTTGGGACTGGTGGGGGTTGTTGGGCGATGGTGGGAGCAGTGGCGGTAGACATGGTGAGTTGGTGGGTTTGTTCTGGTGGGAAGGCTTTTTTGGTTTGCGGCAATGAGAAGTTGATGAGGAGCAGGACGTGAGAAGAGGAGTTCGAAAGTGTAAAGAAGAATTCAAGGTGGGCGAGAGCCAGAACGAGTTCAGGAGAATATATTTTTAAAAATCGTTTGAACTTCAGCTGACGCCAGCCTGAGCGAAGTAGGATAGGAACGTTTTGGAAAAGACCCCAACATTCACCGACGACCTCGTATTGATGGTGCTTTAATGACTCATCCCCAGTTACGAATATACTGCAACAGCAAACCCTGTGGTTATTGTTATCCAGCTTCCGTATTGGGAGTAGGGGATGCAGGTTGAGTCCAACTTGACCGCTTCAACTCAACTATCCCCGATTGAACTGGCCGGCGATCCGGCTGAAGACCCGTCCGGGTCGGCCCAAAACCGCCGCTCTTCTTACCTTCAACGCCGCCCTGCCCCGGTCATCCCAGAGGCCCACCAGGCCACAGCCGCTGGGACCATCAATGGCAAGGCAAGGCCTCGTCAAGGAACAGAAAGGCAGATGAAGCTATGCCACCCAGAAGCTCGATTCCCGGCACTCCACAAGGACCAGAAAAGGGCCAATGATTTGCTCACAAACAAACGCAAACCCATGCTTGACCGTTGATTCACTTCGTGCTCGTCCTAGGGAGCAAATGCAGGATATCCCATTTTCCTAATGAACACCTCAAGAACCTGCCAACCCCAACCGCAACCATGAAATCCCTCAAGCCAAAGTAGACGGGCGCGTCGCGCTGAATACCTTCTTGGTGTTGATACGCGGCACACGATGGGGGAGAGGGAAAGAGAGCTTCTTGGTGATGAGCTGCTTGATGTACGGGCGCTTGACGTCCTCGGTCTTCTCGATCTCAACAACGCGGAGGATCTGTGTGGTATGTCAATACTCCTGAATTCTTGATAAGAGAGGTTCGGAGGCCGTACGTGAATGGACCTGAAACGGGCACGGTGGCGGGCGGCCATGTCGGCGTAGAGAGCCTCAACGGCAGCAGTCCTAGAGGTCTCACGGTACTCCTTGTACATGTTGTGGGTGCCTGACCGCGAGTCGTAGCGGATCCAGATGCCGAAGTTCTTCACCTTGAGGGGGTGCTTCTCGGAGATCTGCCGAACGAGTGAGTCCCCATCCATCCGTCACCCAATTCCACTGCTACATACCACATTGACGGTGACGATCTCGCCAGTGGCCTTCTTGACCTTGCGGAGACCGCGAAGGAAGTACCAGAAACGGGACTTGGCAACGACCTCGTTCGGCGCAAAGATGCGCATGCGGTAGAGGGCCGGAGTCGGGTTGGACTCCGTGGGCAGATGGCGCCCAATCACCTGGTATTCCTGCAGACGACCTTGCCATGCTGTCAGCGAGTGTGCTCCAATGGATCAAGCATGAGTCCAGATTTGAAGAAATCGCGAAGACAACATCGCCGGTCAGAAAGTTGCCGAAAGCTCGCGAAGTCAAGGTACTCGGACGCCGCTGGTGCCGTGTTCGGGCCTCGATACCAGAGCAATCCTCATCCCCCTGACGAGATTCCATGTCCGTATATCTTCTCATGCCCGGATCTGAGAGTCTCTCATTCCAATCATAACTCCATCGTCGGGCAATAGCGTGCCTTGAGCATGTTGTCGAGTTCCATCGTGTATCGGCAAGCTCTCGTGGTCGTCGGCGCTGGAGAAGGGAACGAGATAATTAGATCTGCTTACCCATCTGCTCCAATGTTAGATAAGCCTCCAATAAATAATATCTATAAGCATTTGGGGACTTACTGTGATTGATTCCCGCTGCGATCACGAAGTCGTTGGGTGAGCTGTCGGGGTCCTAAATTAGCAATCTCGAAAGGCAGGAAATATTTGGGTGCGCCTGGTTTAGGGCTCGAGCGCTCGGACCAACCGAGAGTCGCCAAGCTAGCTCCTCTCTATTCGTGGCTGTGCATAGCCTCAGAGCGCCACAAGTTGCGGGGCTGTGGCTAGAGGGAGCCTCATAAGCTTCAACCCAATCCGGCCAATCGATTCACTCACTCACATCCGCAGTAGCTAATGCCGCCTTTGGATCTGCAACTGACAACAACATTTGATCATTCAACTTTCCGCAGGAGAGCTTCTTTGGGACAAGATCTAGCGGTTCCGTATGTGTGCATTTAGGAGATGCAACACTACAAACAACGTAACCCCCCAGTATCGCAGACTGTAGCGACCTGAATCAGACCCGAGATCTAAGAATACTACGACTGGCAACTACATTATCGACCATCCATCAACTCAGAGCCTCGAGTTGTGCGACTATTATGGACTTCAGTACTGCATTCTTTCAGGAGTTTTCCGAAGCCTATTCCGAACGGGATGGCTACCGGCTTGCGCGGACTGTAACACCAGATCTCCCGACTGACAAGCTGTGGAAGATCTGGAAGAGTCAGAATGCTCACAGCATCAGAAGCTTTCTCAAGCGTGGGCTCCAGGGGAACGTTGCATTTGCCGATCACGAAGAGTTACAGGGCTGGGTGGAAGTATATGCGGTATACTGGAATGCCGTGGGAGAGATCTTAGTTGCCCTCGTGTCGAGCAACGATGACAAGAGCAAGGTTAGCGACAGTTCGACTCATCAACAGGCGCGCATTGGCATCGTCTTAGACGCCTCTTATGTCCCCTCACAAGTCGTCCCTTTGCTAATTCCCATTCTCACAGTCATCAGAACTGGTGTGGACAAGGGCGTACCAGGCATGGACTGAGCTGTTGAACGCACTCCTCCGAGGATACCAGAACTCCAAGTTCAAGAATTGGACCATCATCTGCCTGTACACTGTGTGCAAGCACTTGCGTATCTTTGCGATGAAGGCAGATGACGAGCGCAACAGCAACAACTTCGTCGATGACAGCCCAGCAGTGAACTTTCAAGACGACTTCGATCCAGAGACCAACAAGCGCCAGAAGTTGGAGGACTGCGTGAGGCAGCTCTTCAAAGCCTTTAACGTCTGCCAGCAGGATAGGTGAGCTCGTCCCTTTCCGACCGCGGAGTGTCTCGACTCATAATGTTTCAGGGCAGCACTCGAGGAGTCTCGCAAGTGGGGAAGCTACTACATCGCCAACTTGCTTCTCAAGTCGTACTTCAAGCTGAACTCGGCCTCGTTGTCCAAGAACATTCTCAAGAGTCTCCACGCTGGGGGCAAAGACATGCCCGACTTTTCAGCCTTTCCCAAGTCCCAGCAAGTAACGTTCAAATATCACGAAGGGGTAATTGCGTTCTTGGAGGAAAACTACGCCCACGTAATGGCACCATCAATTGACCTCTAAGTCAAATGCTGACCGCTGTCAGGCTGAGGCTTGTTTGACCGATGCATGGAACGGCTGCCACAAGGATGCAGCGAAGAATAAGGAGTGAGTGCACCGCGATGATGGGCCTCTCCACCACGCACTGACTCCGAGAGCAGGCTTATTCTTACCTACCTCATCCCGTGTCATCTCATCACAAGTCACACTCTCCCGACCGAGGCGTTGATGAAGCAGTATCCGAGGCTACAGAAGCTATTCCTCCCGCTATGCCGGTGTATCAAGAGGGGCGAGCTTCACAAGTTCGATCTCGCCCTGCAGGAAGGCGAAGACGAGTTTGTCAGGCGTCGGATATACCTCACGCTGGAACGGGGTCGTGACATTGCGCTGCGCAACCTGCTGCGGAAAGTCTTCACCGCCCGCGGCGTCGAGGAGGCTAAGGAGGGGGAGAAGCCCGTTCGGCGCACCCGCGTGCCGGTCGCTGAGTTTGCCGCCGCTATCAGCCTCGGCAGCCAGGAGAAGATCGACATTGACGAGGTCGAGTGCCTGTTGGCGAATATGATTTACAAGGTGAGTCAAACCCGAATATGCCTCATCAGCACATATCCCTCTGTTACAAGCCTGGTCCGTATTTCGCCGGTTTCTCCCATCGCAGGTTGAAGATGTCATTTCATTGATGCCTGACGCCTGATGCTGCCTTGTCATGCCTTCTCCGCCTGGGGTATCAAAGCAGCATTGCCTGAGATGCAAACATCCTGATTGGTGTATTTTGTCGCCCCAGCAATGAGTCATTTGGCTAATCCTGAGCTACAAAGGGCTTTATGAAGGGATACATTTCCCGCCAGCACGGCATGGTGGTACTCAGCAAGAGCGGGGCATTTCCTGGTACCGGTGTATGAGTGAGGGTTGGCGTGCTTTGACCGAAGCCAACGGTGCACCATCCTTGGGGTTTGGTAAATTTACAGAGTGGTCGACCTCCCGTAGTAACATGACTGCAAGAAGGGCGCACTGGACCTGATCTGATGCGGTCTAGAGAATGTCCGGACATTGATCAGAATTCGATGGACGGGTTGTGGTGCCGCCCTTATCAGCATGTTTGGAGACCAACCGTGGGTCTGAACAGCCAAGCCGTGTATATCCCTACCGCTGCAACCTGCGGGCTTTATCACGGCTCTCCCTGATCGATACCTGGTACTAGTGATTATCAGCAGACGCCCGTGACATGTCGAAGGTGCGGCAATCACCATCACTGAGGTCAGCTGGGATGATGAGAAGCGACCAAATGACCAATAACTATTCATTGATATCTATTCTTGGAGCCCGGACCAGACTCGATTGCCAAAGTTTGAATCTCCGAGCAAACAGTTTGCACTGACGCAGCCCCTTTGTGACCATCACTTGTGAGGCCGCAGTGTGGCAGGGTTGCTCCAGAAACGCCCAATCAGGCAACGACATCCAAACAACTGCCCCTTTTTCTTCCCTCGTTCGCCTCACAATCCGCTCTGGCCCTGGCTTCTTTTGCGCCCAACAATTGCACCACCGTGAACCAAGAAAGTTCCCATGTCGAATCCGTCTTGTTCCCCGCACTTTTACCCAATTCCAGCGTCCCATGATGGAATGTCCCACGGCCAAAGGAAGGATTCACGCGTTCACACATATTCACGCGCAATACTTCCATACTCCACCGTCCGTGCTCTGACCGCGCTCTGCCCGCGCACCACTGTGTCAGAAATCACTTGTTTCCAGTTGATAGCAACAAGTGCACAAGATACCGTAGAAACTCCCCCAACTCAACCACCTCCACTTTGTCCACGTCCACCAATAAGACGCCACAATCGGGGCTTCCCTTGCTCTGTCAGCAGGTCACATAGACCCTACCCTGGCTTTTTTCAACGGCAAAGTACGTGGGGCAGATTTGGTGGAGCCTGAGTGGAGTTGGTCGATTTGGATGAGTTTCTACGGAACCGTATATATAGTACGCTAGTCAACATGTGTGAATCACTCACGTTAGCTTCAGCCCAAACCTGATTCCCCAACATTACTTATGAACGAACTGGTATTCTTTCCATAGATTCAACACAGATTCTGCCTCGTCTCCTTTTTACGCTTCTTCCCTCTTTCCCGTTCTCCATTACCGGTGTGCGACATTTCTCCAACGGATTGACGAGAAATTTTCGGAAACCAGAAAGTCGCCCAATCCGTATCAGAAAAAGAAGGCCAAGACATACCCTGAAGTCATTTCCAAAACCGGACAAGCCGGTGGCAAATTGACCTATTCACGGCCGGACCCGTTCCGACTGTTTCAACCCTTGTTCATGCCATCGTTGGCGTAAACGTGGGTGATCCACTGGATCCGTCTGGATGGGTTCAGTGGATCTTGGACTTGTCGAGCTTCAAAGCCTAGCTTTCACTTCCATGTCGAACAGAAGCCGCGAGAGCCATTAAGTCTGAATATTCGAGGCCTTCTCCTTTGGGACATCACTTGGGAATTCACCGTATCACGGGTTTAGGGACAAGAATTTGCTGGTTGCTTGGTAGTATTGCAGCGAGAGAATGAGCACCAGTGTTGTTGCGTTGTATGATCAGCCTCCTGCGGCCGTGTCCTCCCTTGTCTTCGAACTTGGACATGCCTCAAACACCTAGCGTGAAACAAGTGATGAACGAGAGCGAGAACCGAAAATACACTGCCTCAGTCTTCTCTTATCCACTTTCTTCAATCTTCTTTCCAGACCTGTTGTCCCAGAAAAGTCGCCACCACGAAAGAAACATAGTTAATGAAATGAGATCGCCGCCCTGAAAAGTTAACCCATGCCCGTGAGAGCCACCGTCTGGAAAAGCGGCATCTCCCAAGCAGGGGGCATCTTCAGCTCGCCGCCCAAAATGAAATCCCATGATACTGAAACAGCCAAAGCAAGAGATCCTCCACCGCCCAACGTGGTCGTGTCATGAGGGTATGCTAATGTACAAATTTGAGGGTTTTTGAAAACGCAGAGCAGAAATGAGATCAACTCCGAATGCATAAACCAAAATGGAAATGAAATCAGAATCCACCAACGCCCGCCCCTTGCACCGAATCCATGAAAACGAAGATGGAAATGTCTATGCCCGAGCCGAACCCATGAATATTAGACCATATTAAACCCGAAAAACCCGTGTGCGAAATTTGTAGAATCGAAAAAGGCAGGGGTATGAGGCATCATCCATCGCAGAGTCGAGAGGTATCATGTGTTGTGTTGAGGGGTGTTGGGTATCAATCAATCGTCTTGTGAAAAGGGGCGAACTTGGGGGGATGAGAGTCTAAAAGGGCCGGCCGCTGCGAGGAGTACCAGTGCGAGGTGTGGTGCTGCTCAAAGACTGAGTTAGAATCACGCTCAGATCAAGTTGGCGGATACGAGAATGCTTACGCAGCGCTGGAGATGTCGTCGACATGATTACACAATGCGACAAACAGGTCAAAAAACAGTTGCGTGCCGCCGTTGAACATCTCGAGTTGCATGGTACCGCTGCGTTTGAAGGTGCTGCGGCTGCGGATGATGAGAGCCAGATAGTGCGCCCGCAGCTTCGAATCCGTATCGGGAGTGTTGGCGTAGGCATAGCGCGCAGATGCCAGGATGGTGCTGGCTTGGATGCCGGATTGAAGACCCTGCTTACGCAGCGAGATGCGCTTCAGGTCCTCGAGACCGTACTTGTCGGCAGCACAGTAGATGGCCGTGTCCTTCAGCAGCTCGCCCTCGACGCTGTGATGATAGATGGTGGCTTCGGAACGGCCATCCTCCCCGGCCTCCTCCAGCTCCCATGCATTGCGCTTCTTGTTGTGCACCAGGCGCGGGTAGTAGTCGCCCTTGTAGAGATACTCCAAGATGGACGAGAAAACTTCGGGCTCTTCGTCCGGGAGCGAAATCTTCTTGGTCTGCGAGTCCATCATTTGGTTCTGCAGGACGCTCTGGAAGAAGGGTGACGCGCTGAGGATGTTCTCATGGGCAGCAAAGATCCTCTGCTCTTGACCGACGACGAGGGTAACGATAGCCGAGATGGGACCACTAGAGCGAGGACATGTCAGCACATGGCGGATCTTCAAGAGAAGAACATAGGCTGACGGCAGCTTACCCCAACGTCGACTCGGACGCCCCGGCATTTGACACGGTGCCAGCACGGCGACGTCCGGATTCAAGAGACCTCTTGGAAATGCCGGCTTCCTTGGTGAAGGACGAGCTTGCCCTCCGGTGCCTCCCAGACTTGGAGAGGCTCTTGGTCTGTGGCGGCTCGAAGCGTCGGGAGAACATCTTGACCCAATGTCGATTTTCCTCCTCTGTCTGTCTCCACCGGTTCGGTTCAAAAGTCCGAATGAGCAGTCGACTCGGCTTGGGATTACGGGGCCGTCGGTGATGAAATTCGCTTTGGTAACCCGATTCCAAAGCGATGATGACGATGACGCACAGGTATCAGAAATGGAGAGATTCAAAACGCAGGACAACGACAATAAGAGACGATAAGAACCGATACCAAAAGGCCAGATGTCGATGGTGCGATGTCTTCGTGATGAGCGAAGACCTACCTATTTAAGCGAGGCTAAGGTGGGCTCAAACGAGGATGGCAGAAAAATTTTCCCATCTCATTTCCGGCGAGGGACGGCCGGGTCATATTTAAAGTTGGGAGGGAGGCCGTGGCTGCAGTGGTGCCTGGCATCGTGGGGTGGACACCTTGTCTCGGCGGCCGGAAGAGGCAGCAAAAAAGGCAGCGAAAAGTATCCAGCGTGATTCGACGCGAACAAGTGGGTCTGGGGAAGTGGATTCACGCGCTGTCACCTGACAGCTTTGCCTTTTTAGGCCAAGTGCGACGAATGTTTGCCGGGTTGCGACTGGGATTCTCCGTTGCAGAAAACGTTCCGGGTTCAGCAAGGGGCGGAAAGCAACCGGAAGTAGAAAAGGGGACAAAAAAGGAAGAAGCCATTTGTCATGGCGGGGGGTGCTTGGAGTCATTTGGCTGGCTTTCCAACGCTCCCATCTTTCCATGTGCCAAATGCTATGGAATTTCTGGCGCTGCGGTCGGAGTAGGCGAGGCCGGACGGAGCATGAAGCAGGGGTGTTCGGGGTTCTGGAAAGGCTGAAGAGATTGGAGTGCAACTCTGCAAGGCTACCGAGGCAGATTCACACTCGCGTGAATATTTGCTAGCCGACGCCCGTGAGGCAGCACCAGGCTGATGCGACGGCAGATATCAAAGTCACTGGACACAGCCGACTCACTGAAACAAACAATTGAACTTGTATCGAGGAAAACCCAGCAATTGACTTGATTAATTGAAGTTTAAAACCTCAAAAAGAAAGAAGAAGCATTGGCCATTAGTTCGAGTTTTGCAACTCGCTTCTTGGCAAGGAGGTGGATCGCCGTGTAAGATTAACACGGCCGCACTTGAGACGAAGGCCCACTGGAGCCCGACTCTCAAGTCTCGAGGGACGGACGCTCGACAACCCGATCACGCAAAACGCCCAACGTACCCTTGCAGGAGAAAAAAGAACGGAACAATCCCCCGGTCAGCCGTGCTGGTCTCTGACGAAGCAAAGAAATTGACAAAGCCAATTCACGCAGCTGGAACCGAGAAGCCAGAAGAAGCACGCCTCTTGGCCGGACCCCCAAGCTCGTTTCCTTTTCAGGCAACCTCCCCTTTGCCCCTTTGCTGCCCCGTATGAGCCAGAACCGACGTTTGACGTATCGGACCGCTGCCGGGTTGGTGAACAGGGGCTACACCATGCCAAACCGCTAACCATGTTGTCGGAACTTGCCACTCAGAGTTTTCCAGAAAGAAATTCGATGGAAAATCCAACGGGAAAAGGGATCAATCGCCGCCGCCGAGGGCTCTCTGGGTCAATTTGGTGATGGCTTGGGCAGCTAACTTTTTGCCGTCCCCTCTGGCGATCGCCTGCTGGTGGTATGCCACAGGCACAACCCCCTTCTCGGTGGGCAAGCCGAGGTCCACGCACCTCTGGTAAAGACGCTCGCTCTGTTCCTTTGGCACAAGCTCGTCCCTTTCGGCCTCGAGGATATAGACCATGGGCGGTGTCTGCCCCCTCTCCCTGCATGCCTGAGCAATCAGGCCCAAGTTCGCCCAACTGTCCAGATGGTTCCGGAGAAACGGCCAGAGGTACTTGTATGGTAACCACTTTTGCGGATACAGTGCCTCTAGCATGGCTTTGATGGACACAAACGGGGTTTCGAGAAGCAACCCTCTGATGGGCACGCTTGATGGAATCCGTCCGGTCGCAGCGAGATTCGTTGCCACCCCGGAGCCAATGCTCTGACCCCAGACGAGCAGAATGGGTGCGGTGCTGCCGTCCTTGCCGAACTCGCGCTCATGGCGTTCGGCAATCCACCGCACGCCGGCCTCGGCATCGAGCCGGAGACCAGGCTCGGACGGCCGGCCACGTGAGGTCCAGTAACCCCTATAACTCAAACAAACGAACATCAACTGCATCGGTGGCAGCTCATTTGTCTTGCTGTCGGTGATGGCCCTTAGAACCCACGACAAGCCAGGCAGCCGTGGTGGTATTGACGATGCGTTTCCTAAGGGAGTGTCAGTGCCGGATCGGTGATCTGGGAGTTTCACGAAACGGCCAACCGTGGAAGTAGAGGACATAGACATGCGCAGCGGCCGGCTTCTCTGGTGCTGGAGCCCTCGGACGGTTTCCTTTGGTTAATGAGACGGTGGTCACGGCCATGGCAAGCTTTGTTCCGTCCACAGCCACCGTTTCCTTCCGAGTCCACCGAATCCCTCCGCACAGGCCCTCCCAGTCCGCGATCCGCTCACGCCGCGAGGTTGGAGGTAGCCCCGGCATGTAGATGATCTTGTTCTGAAAGACCACCATCATCACACACTTCCTACCACGGCGTTAGCAAGCCGTGTTCGTATGAGATTTCCCACACACACATACCATATCCACAGAGCCACCAGCAGCCCAGCGAAGACCACCGGAGGCAAGAGGATTGGTGGGATGCGGATGCTGCGACAGTTGCTCCTCGCGAATAAGACGTGCGGACTGGTTTTCAGTATGCTCCCACGCTTGACAGCCACTAAAAGGGGCGTAGAAGCGAGGCGAGTGCTCCCGCGTCCCGAGTGCAGCAGACGCCGCAGTTGGGCCTGGTGCCATTGAACTGACAGCCGTGGCAATCGATGGGGAGCAATCATGGCATGCAAGCGCAGCATTGGTCGCGGTCACTGGCTTGGGAGATGTGGGGTGGGATGGACGGGGACGAGATAGATGGGGTTGATGAGACACGGAGATCTCGCCCTGTGCAGGTAGGAAGATATTCTCGCACTATGCTCATGCCACTGCCTGATCATGTGTTCGTCTATCACTCGTCAGAGTCGTTAAAATTGTCCTGCAGCGAGCCCTATGATTGACTCAACCGGATTGACCTGGTTGGGCGGAGATTCGAGGGTGGTGGTTGTCGAGACACGATTCGCTCGGAGGCATGCACGTTATTGTTACCGTGATACGGAGTAGAGCTCGTCCAGTGGTCAGCGAAGGGGTTCCTCAATTGAACATGCGAGAGGGGTCGTGCATAGGCAGGTATGCGGGGCAAGTAGATGTCTATTAACCAAGCAGCAATCAATGAATCGCCGTTCGACTCTGAGACATGGCGTGCAGCTCTAGTACCTCTTCGAAATGAGTTGAGGATGCAATGAGCTATGCCCAAGAAACTGATAGTCGGCAACGTATTACTGTACATACAATCCAACCAAATGACAGGGCAGCTCAAGAGGGAAATTGTTAACTCAAAACTCAAGAGTAGGGAAGATCGAGAAAGAAAAAGTAAATATTGAGAGATTAGAAGCCTGAAAACCATCTCTTTCTCAACGTCCTCCATTCCATTTCTCCTACCGATGCACTCGTTTACCTGAGTGCTAGCAAACAACTGAGCATGAATTCCAGGTTGGAATCGATGCTCCATTGTTCTGAAGGATCAGCCCTACAGCGCATCCCGGCCCCGGCCCTGCCAACGGGTGCCCCTCTTTGTGGCTTTGAACCCTGACAACCGGGAACCTGTCTATAAACACCACACTTGCTGCTACGCTCGCATGTCGAACGGCCGACCTTGCATTCGAAAACAGAAACACTATTTGAAGCAGGAATCCCTCGACTCATCTCGCTACCAACTCACTTACAACCTCCAACTAAAAGTACGGTCAACATACAGCCCGCCATGCCCGCACCTAATGAAGAAATCCGGTCACCAGGCCACCACATTGAGCTGGTCGATGACAATCCGTCACCTCGACACGATGGCGAAGCCAGCCCGAGCCTTAGGGACAGCAAGGGCTGGGATGGGAAGTTGCGTGTGCCCAAGAGCGCCATTCTGGCAAATCCGGAGGCACTCTCGGATCCGGAGTACTCGGACGATGACAACGTCATACCCGGCGAGGAGGTTGCTGCAGACGAAGGTGAGGACAGCCAGAGGTGCCCGACGACAGGATAAGAATCACAAGCTAAACTTCTCCCATAGACCTGCTCGACGGTGAAGACTCAGACACAGACGAGATCATCTGCACACACTCCCGGATCAAGTCGATTCCCGGCCTCCGATTAGAGCGCTTCAAACAGTTAGCCCGCATCTGCCTGCGCCAGAACCTGATCCAAGACATCGAGGGTCTCTCCGGCCTGGCCCCTACCCTTCGCGATCTCGACCTCTACGACAACCTCATCTCGCACGTCCGCGGCCTGGACGATCTCGTCAACCTCACCTCTCTCGACCTCTCGTTCAACAAGATCAAGCACATCAAACACATCTCCCACCTAACCAACCTCGCCGACCTCTACTTCGTCGCTAATAAGATCTCCAAGATCGAGGGCCTCTCCGGGCTGACCAAGCTGCGCAACCTGGAGCTCGGTTCCAACCGGATCCGCAAGCTCGAGAATCTCGCCTCTCTCACCGCGCTCGAGGAGCTCTGGGTCGCCAAGAACAAAATCACCTCCCTTTCGGGCCTGTCCGGCCTCCCGAACCTGCGCCTCCTATCGATCCAATCCAACCGCATCCGCGACCTTTCCCCGCTGCGCGACGTGCCCCAGCTCGAAGAGCTCTACATCTCGCACAACGCGCTGGAATCCCTCTCCGGTCTCGAGCACAACACGCGCCTGCGCGTCCTGGAGGTCTCCAACAACCAAATTTCCTCTCTCAAAGGGCTCGGCCCGCTGGCGGACCTCGAGGAGTTCTGGGCGAGCTACAACCAGATCGGCGATTTTGCCGAGGTGGAGCGCGAGCTGGGCGACAAGCGCGCGCTGACGACGGTGTACTTCGAGGGCAACCCGCTGCAGCTGCGCGGGCCGGCCTTGTATAGGAATAAAATCCGGTTGGCGTTGCCGCAGGTGCAGCAGATTGATGCGAGTGAGTCGTTCGTTGCCTTTTGTCCCTCACCCATGTACCTTTTATGAAGTGAGAGTACTAATTGAGCTTTCTAGCATTTGTACGAGCTCCATGAATCTACCAGTTCAAGCACAGGGCAGACGGGTCGATAGTTTCACAACGGTCCGAAACATGATCACTTTGTTAGAGTAAAATAGCATTCGTCGGCGTTTTCGGTCCTAGTGGGCAGGCAACGGCGGAACAAGCGACCGGCACAGAGGGTTATTTCGGTTTTTGGGTGGACGGTAGACATGCTAGGACGGCGTTTGTGTCGTCGCGATGGATCATATTTGCTCGATTCAGCATCAGGCGTCCTTCTTGGTGTTGAATGTTCTGTTACGCCGCCAAGGCTGTGTGCACTGGTTTGGAGAACCCCTTACCTACGAAGTAGATCAGGTAGCCGAGGCGCTCTCATCCATCCAATCGTTACAACACTTGCCCTCCTAGAAGGTAGTGAGGGTCTCAGGCAGTACCACAGGCAATATTGGGATGATGGGAATAAATTCTTTAGATGTGATGCATTCTATCAGAAATTCTACGACGCGAGCAAGTCGGGCAGCATTCAAATAAGATCCCTCGCCGCTAATGAGGTATATTGTTCCCACAAGATATCTGTTGGATGTATCTAAAACAACACAAACGTCTCCAGCCCATGCCTTTTCCCATCAGCCAAGCGACTTAGCCAGCATGATTCTCGTTTCATTCGTGACAAGACCGACAGGAGGAAGGTTGAACCATTCCGCCCGCCGGCCGCCCTCGGTGTTTCAATAGTCAGAGGACAATGGGTAGAGAGCAGACCAGACCAGTCGTGGGTCTGAATCTGGTCGATCTCGAGTATGGCCAATCAGGCCAGCGAGAGACTGCGCTCACTCCCGGCATTTCTTTGATCAATCGGGCATTTAGCCAAAGATCCAGAGCAACTCGGTGGGGAAGTACTATAGCCACGACAGTCAGCATATGGTTCACGCGAGTTAGTACCGGGCGGGTTCGGCTCACGTTGGAAGGCTGGTTGAAGCGGAGGCCGCGGTCGAAGGAGCTGATGGTATTGATGTCCTCCTCGGAGAGGTCGAAGTTGCTGCTCTCGAAGTTTTCCTTCATCCGCGCAGGCGAGTTGCTCTTGGGGATGATCGCCAGGCCACGCTGGGAAGCCCAGCGGAGCAGGACCTGCCCGGGCGTCTTGTTGTACTTGGCAGCGATAGCCTTGATGGTCTTGTCCTCGATGAGAGAGGTGAGGTTGGCGGCATGTTTCATCTTGAACTCCTCGAAGCTGGCGGGACCGAAGGAGCTGTAGGCGGTGACGGCAATGCCCTCACGCTTGGCGAGGTTGAGCAGCTCCTGCTGGACGAGGTAGGGGTGGTGCTCGATCTGGAGAGTGGCCGGGCGAATCTTGGCGTACCGGAGGAGGTCGTAGATCAGCTGGGCCTGGAAGTTGGAGATACCGATGCTCTTGGCGAGGCCCTTCTCGACAAGCGACTCCATGGCGGTCCAGGTCTCCTGGATGGTGGCCTTGCTGGGCCTGATCTCGGACTTGCCGTCATAGTGCCAGCCAGGGGGGTAGCGGACCGAAGGGTCGACATACTCGAGGGCGACGGGGAAGTGGATGAGGTACAGGTCGAAGTAGTCAAGGCCCCAGTCAGCCAGCTGCTTCTTGACGATGGGCTCGACGCGGTCGCCGTCGTGGAAGGTGTTCCACAGCTTGGAAACGATGAAGAGCTCCTCGCGCTTCACGATGCCCTCCTTGATGGCGCGGGCGACACCCTGGCCGCACTCGACCTCGTTGCCGTAGTCTGTTCATAACCATCAGCCATTGTCCCATGTCCCGTGTCCCGTTGTATTGTGCATGGTCCTTGGCGCAGTTCCACAACGGTCCACATCCCGTCCCCGGTCATTCTCCGCACGTGCGTCACGGCACTGAGATGCCCCGACAGCCGACAGTGGTCCGGCAGAATTCGACCCCTCCATCCATCCGCGCGCACAGGTTGGGTGGATCAAGACCGAGGAGGGGGCGGGGTAATTTCCCCCTACCCCACGTCGAGCACGCGAACCACGATGTCATCGCACAGCCCACACAGCATCCTTCAACTGAGGAACTCGGCGCGCGATGGGAAGGAGAAGAGTGACAAGCACAACTCACCGCAAGCACCGTCGAACAGGCGGTAGCCAGTCTTGATGGCATTGTAAACGACCTCGGCGCAAACGTCGTTGGGGACCTTCCAGAGGCCGAAGCCCACCTGGGGCATATCATAGCCGCTGTTGAGCTTGATGCTAGCCATCGTGTTGATTTGTGTATGTATGTTTCGAACGAACGGTGTGCGACTCTGTAACTCGTGTCAGGAATCGGCTGGCTCGAGACAGGCGAGCGGCAGAAGCGTGGGGGGTGATGGCAGGAGACTCACAGAGGGACCTGGTCCGCGATGGAGAGGGAGAGGGAGTAAAAAGGTAAAGTGGTTTGAGTGTTTGGGATCAAATCAATGGGAGCCTTCGAGAGCACCGAGGGGGCTACTCCGCTACTTATATCACCCGGCCCCTCTCCACAAGCTTTCGAGAGCGGAGTGGAGGGGTGGTACCAGGCCACGCAGAGCTCATGCCGCGCTCTGCCCAGTCGGGCGCATCAATCTGATGATGTGCCGCCGAGCAGGGACATCCGTTCCGCCAGCGGCGGTATCTCCAGCAACGCAGGCACCGTCACCCCTCCCTCCCCATCTCGACCCGCTCCATCGTCATAGAGGCGGAGGAGTCCCAGGCTGGACGCCAGGGTCCTTCTCAAGCTAGCGGCACCCTGAGTTGCAAGCCCTCGCTCGCGGACTCGATTGCTGCATGAGACCGTCTGTTTCTACTGGTTCCGCGTCGAGACTTGCGAGCTTTTGGCGGTCACTTCTCCAAACTTCGCTCACAGATTGGCATGGATGCTTGAGCAGTTCGATATCCCACAGACATGGCCAAGGCCAGCGAGTGGACCCGTCCGAAGACCGCCCATTTGTGCGGGTTAATGAGCGGCTATCCTTCGGTTTTGGAGATGTGGACTTCATCCCTCACGAGTCGGCTGTCCGTTCGCCTCATGCACATTGCGGCAGAAAGCCATCTTGGGGTTATACCTCGCCGTCGTGTAACCCACTCCCCAGCTGCGACGGTGCAGATCTCACGAGGGCGAAACTTCGCGGCCAGTGTCGAGATACAGACTGTTGGCCAGAACGGGGCGCCAAATTTCAGATGGTCAGCTGGCCGAAGCCGGTGGGATGGACGGAGGTGCATCCGGACAAAACGATGCGTTTCTTCGCAAGACACGTCGAGATTGAGTTGACCCGGTATCCGGCCATGCCCGCCGTTTTAGCCTTTGAAAATACCCGCGCCAACCAGAGGGGCCGGCTAATTAGGAGCCGCGAGAGAAAACAGCGTGATGTCCACAGTGGGTTCCCATTTCGCCGGAGTATCTCCATTGCTGGTCCTTCACCTGGCCTTCACCAAGGTGAGAGCCGGGGAGCTGCTGGTGATGCTAACTGGTCCTGACTCGACGTGGAAGTGAACTTCAGCTCAGAGTTCAGGAGGCGCCTCTCACTTGCCGACTGAGTGACTGTTGTGTCGTGGCATTTGACAATTCTCGGTGGATAGAAGTGTTGCGCGCTTGATTGCGGTCTCGGTTGAGTTCTCTTTCGGCGATGTCGTGGTATTGGAGACCAAAAAAAGGATCTTTCAGGTTGAACTGCAATTTTAGTTCGAGTTCAAGGTGTCAAAACACATAACATCCCACAGAGCCGCGTTGAAACGCCCTTTCCCTTTCAGTTTCAATTTGACTGGTTGGATGAGAACTTTGATGGCTGCATGTTTCCCGGACGACATTTTCCTACTTGACAACGCCCCGAAACCACAAGCCGGGACCGAACACCTGAGAACCAACAAGAATTTGACTGTGATTTTGGGGGGTTCTTATAAATGATGTCGATTTCATGCGGTTGTGGCAGGCTGCTTCGAGCCGTGGCTTTTTCGTGATTCATCAGTCTGTCGAGGCTTGACATGTGTGAGAGTAGAGTGACAATTCAAAACTGCCCCCAACCTACCTCCTCTTAGACAGCTCCAACAGACAAGGCCTCAGAGAGGTCATCGAGACACAGGAGCACAAGGTTTGAAGTAGGCTTAGACATTTTTGGCTGAGTATAAAGTTTAGTTTGTGAAGTCTGAGAAAGTCAAGCTTTGGGGAAGACGGGCGAATTGGGGAAAACCCACCCCCAGATACACATTAGTCCCACCAGCCACATAGGAGCCACAGCAGCCACATGCGCCTTTGAAACCCTGTCCTGCGGATAAGTGGGCTGTCTACGTACCCTCGTACCTTGCCTGCCAGGTTTCAACATCACCGTCGTCTGTTTCTGACCAGGATGCATCTGGAGACGGCGGTATAACCCCACGACCTCCGACGACCCGCCGGATTCAACCGAGTCCAGGGCGAAAACTCAGCATAACAAAAGACCGGAAACCATCAGCCTGTTGCCGAAACAAGGAGGTTCAGGACAGGAGCTACTCCTCGCCGTAACACCAGCCCAACCTCCATCCCGCCAGCCGGACAGCTTGTCAAGATGTCTATCCTGGGGAAATTGCTATACAGTACAGTTCCTCCGCCATGTCTCCTGACATCACCCACCACAGACATGCTGACTAACACCCACCCCTCTACCTAGTTACCGTCCTCCTCCTCAACGCCATCTGCATCCCCTCCGAAGACCGCTTCCTCGCCCGCGGTACGTCTGCGCCGGCCCCCCCTCCCGTGGTACCTCCACCGTCGCGTCAACTCCATAACTTCATATGCCCTTGGCCATTTTTCCTTGAGAATGAACATGGACATAAGACATAGCAAAAGCAACCAGAACAAACAGAACAACTGACACGGAATCCATTCAGTCGGCCTCGCGCCTGCGACATACCAGCGCGGCTTCGGCCAAGACGTCGACAGCAGCGTCAAGTACAAGATCATACAGCTCATTGCGAGCGTACGGACGGTCATGAGGGGTGCGTGTTTTAATCTTCTTGCGTTTGATACCACGTCGTCGTATCTGGACTCCAAAGAAGGGTAGGGGACATGGTGCTGATTCGTGGGCTCGAAAACAAAACAGTACCCCTGATTATAATCAACACGTTGATTATAATCTACGAGCTCATACTTGGCTAGAGTCAATGGTTCATATTCAGGTGGGCAAGAAGTCATCCATGGACCAAGGCGACGGTCAAGCAGGATTGATCGGCATTTGATATGGAAGCTCACGGCGTGGCACGCCTCAGCTCGAAAGCAGGGCAGTGGGTGAGGGGGTAGCCGTTCAGGTTGGCTTTGGCTTAATTGTTAATCTCCGGGTGCGAGTTTGAATGGGTGAGTCAATATTGCCTGGGAGAGTTTAGGACATTGAGTGGCAAGGGAGGCCGCAGAGTGACCTCCTTCGGCGCCGCCAGCTTCCGCTCGTAACATCACATTACGCAAACGGCGATGTTTGCTCGATTGAGAGACAGACAGACGGAAACCCGGAGCGCGTCATGAGCTGACGGACGGGATATAATAAGGTATATAGCCAGACGTCTCCCAACCTAGCCCTGATCGTACAACCCAAAATCCATACAAACCATCCTCCCCCAGCTCCTCTCTCCAACAAGTACCGCCATTCAAGATGGGAGACTTTCGTTTCCCCGTCGGCAAGGCCGCTCTCTGTTCCAACTCTTTACGGCATCCAATGCAGCCCCCGTAGGAACTGCAGACTCTATATAATCAAGAGCGGCTGAGCACCTTGTATGCCAACAAAAGTATCCAAGAACACGCATACCCCAGGCACCCCCATGGATATCTTATAAACATCCCACCACACCTCACCACAAAAAGACGACCACTCCACGACCCAATGTTTAGACAACGGAATCCCTCCCTCCCTTATCCTTGCGGGAATCAAGTGACTCCCTGGACTCGCCGGAGCACGGCAGCAGGCCTCTCATGCAATCCTACGACGGAGACAAAAACCTGCTGCTCTTCTTCCTTCCCAGTCCGAAGCTGAACCGCTCCTTGAGCGGCGGCTTATCCTTGTTGTCCTTGTTGTGCCGCAACTGGTCGACGGCCCCGGCGGGCGCCGTGTCCGACCGCGGTGTCAACCACGGCCGCAATAGGTGGCCGTGTTTACCGCTGCTGCTGGTGCCGCTCCCGTTTTGTGGTTGTTGTTGCTGTGGTGGTGGAGGTGGTGGTGGGGGCACAGGAGGATGGTTGCCGTTTTCCTTTGCCTTGCCACCGCCGTCGGCGCTGCTTTCCCCCTTGTCCTCGCTTGCGTCGCTGCGGTCCGTCTTGTCGCCCCCTTTGCCTTCGTCCTTGTTGTTGTTTTGCTGCCCGATGTGCAGAAACGCAAAGCTCTTGCGCGTCATCGACTTGCTCGTCCGGCCGGCGCGGTTGAGGAAGCCGTTGCGGGGAGGCTCATCGTTGCCACCTGTATCTGAGGAAGTAGCCGTGTCAGTTGCGGCAGACTCTTTGTTCTGCTGCCGCTTCTCGTCCTCGGCTGCCATCTGCTTGCTCTCCTGAATAGCCTTTTGCAGTTGCTCGCGTTCGAGCCGTAACGTTTCCCGCATCTTTTGATGTGCCTCCTGGCGCTCCTTGGCTGCGATGCGTGCCTGCTCTTTCTCGGCTTCTTTCCGGGCCTTTTCTTCAGCCTTTTCCCGGGCTTTCTGCTCTTTCTTTTCCCGCGCAATTTCCGCCTTGGTCTTTGGCGGAACAGTAGCGGCTTTGTCGGCTTCCGTCAAGACTGCTGGAGCAGGAGGTGGTGCTGCGACGAGCGGATGCGCTTCGCATTGAGAAAGTGGTGGTGGCAGCGGGTCGACGGGCCTGGCGACATCGATTGCAGTGGGAGCTGACTTGATCTGGTCGAGCGTGACAAGCGTTTCGCTCTCGTCCACTGGTGACAAGGGCTGTGTGTTGAGTTTGGAGAGGAGAGCGGGACTCGACCCGTTGACCAGCTCGGTGGTCGTTGCCAGGTCCGCTGCCTGTGTGGCCATTTTCACCTGGTCCATACCCTCCGCGTCTAGCTCTTCCCGCACCTTTTCAAAGGTCGTCTCCTGGTAGAAGAGCACATATGCACAAGCCATCCCAGGCTTGTCGCCAAAGAAGTTTCGGACGAAGTGCTTGTCCACCGGTTCCACCATCTCGTCGTCAAAGAGCAGCCACCCACGGTCCTTGGTCTTGATGACCGCGACGTAGTGCCCGTGGTACGCATTTCCTCCGATGTGCACAACCACAGCATAAAGCTCGTACATCCTGTCGGGATCCTCGGCATCGTCGGTGGTGTTAAACAAACGCAGATGGTACGGGTAGACGACGCGGTGGAAGAGCTTCTGTAATCGGCTGTAATCTTCGGTGTACTTGAAACGCTTCAGATGTAACGCCAGAACTTTGGGCAGTTTCTTGACCTTCATGCGCTTTTCCGCCTCCTGCAAGCCGCCGCAGTGGTCGCAGTGAAACTTGTTCCTCTCGCAGAGCATCTCCTCGGCCGAGAAACTTTGCAGGCACGACGTCACAGACGAGTGTTCCTCCAGATCTATGGACAAATCCAGAAAAGTCTCATCCCGTTGGGATGCCGTCTCACAAGTTAAGCACCTGGTTTCTGAGGTCAGCACACCTTCAAAAATGTCGTGGACCCAACCAGTCCCTGGCGGTCGCGTCCCTGGATTGGCATCGGCCTTTGCCAACGCTGTGTCTGCCGACTGGGACGATCCATCCTTGCTCCTGCTCTCGGCCAACTCTTGCATCCGTTTTCCATGCGCCTCCACATTTGCGATGACGTCGTTGAGCACTATGCCGTAAAACTCATGAGCATCCTGGTGCATCGAGTTGCGGAACATCTCGTTGTTGCGCTTGAAAATGTCGAGAAACCTCTGGGGACTAAGGACGCCCGTCCGGGACTGGCTGTCGATGAGAGCCGTGAAGATGTCGCGGAGGCCCGTGAAAGTGCACTCTTCCATGCCATACGGTTCCGAATCCTCCTGCGCTAGCTCTAATACGGGGCCCCTGATCATGGCCTGCTTCTTTTTGTATTCAGGAGAGTCCGGCTTGTCCTCGGGCCGCATAGACGGTGCTATCGGCGGTAGCTGAGCTCCTGCGCCAAAGGACTGTCGTGGCTTGCTCGCTCCGGCAGCATTTCCGTTTGGGATTGCCTGCACTGGAGGCCGTATTGTAGCCTTGACCTTCTTTCTCTCGGTTCCGTTGGACTCCTCCCATGGACCGGGCGGGGGATAGCTGACGACGTTGTTCCGAAAATGTTCTGAATGGTAGAGTGCCTGGACAATGGAGTTGCAATAACTGCACGTGCGAAATCAGCCTGCCGTCTCATGTAGGGAGGAAACGGTTCTGCTTGTCTTTAGACCTACCATGTGTTCCCGAACTAAGGCGGGCAACAAGGGTTAGCCTGGGGTGTAGCAGTGGGACGGAGTTGGTAATGCCTACGTTTTCTAACCCAAAGAACTTGTCGCTGCCGTCCTCCCGGATGGGGCCCGCATTGTGCAACAGCTTCTCAACCGGTGTCAAGTCCGGCTGCGGCTCGTCCTTCTTAGTCTTGGTGGACACGGCGGTATCAGTCTTGGAGGCACCCTGCAAACGATTTGTCAGTTTTCATCTTCACGTAGAAAAGGGTTCCCTAGGGCCCGGGCAGGCGGCACAAGGCCGCAGAGGCCAAGAAAAGTGGCCTGGTGTCGCGGTGTTCTAGTGTGCTGGTGTTCCCGAGACACCGGGCGGATTGGTTCAACTCACAGATCCGGCGCCTTTGAGTTTTTGGAAGAACCCCGCCATGGCGAGCGCCGAGAAGACCAGGCGCTCGGCCCGTCACTCGGCGGCGGGGGTAGGTAGTCGTTGTCGGTTGGATCGCGTGTGCAATGCGAGCAAAGGTCAGGAGGTTGACAATGGGTCGAGCAATGGGGCCGCATTCATCCGGCAGACTGGATTTGAAAAGCCGAATGTGGAATGTGACGCCCGCTGAGTCTGACAAAGTCACACGCGTACTCAGTCGCGAAATTGGTGCACACAATTGTTGGCGGGACAATTATGCCCAGTCAAAGTCGAGGTGTGTCGGCGCGCAATGCTTCGCAAAGACATGCAGGTGTCAGTCGAGAATGGTCCCAGTAGCGTCAAAAGGACGACGCTGGGATGGAAACAAACCAAAGACAGTATCGATGCGTCGAAACAAAACGAAAGGAGCTGCACAGGCCTCAGCAAAGGACAGGGCCAAGGTCTGACGGCGGGTTCAGAGGACGGCAAGGAGGCGACGCACAAGCGACACAAGCGAGGAATCCACGTTGGAGGCAGCGTCTACGCCGTCGGAGGTATGCAGGTCGTCCTCGAAGTCCAATCTTCGGCTCGAGTTCACTTAACGCACATGGCAGGACTGCCAAGCCTCTAAAACAAACCACCTCCGAGTCCTTTCCAGAACAGTTTCTGGTGGGGTGTGGGGCAATGCGATGATCCTGGTCAGAGCTCGGTTTGTTGCGCAACGTTTCTTTACACTCTAGTACACACATACACGTAAGGTACGCCTTCCAAGTTCCTTCCAGCGGTCGGGGCTTCAAAAGGTACAATTACAATGGGTGCCCTACAATTAGGTATGCGCACTGCACATCGACTCGACTCCGGCGGCATCGAGCCGAGTTCGGCAAAGCCACCAACCATCCAGCCAACCTACGGATTCCCAAGTGTCGGCAACTGTTGCCCTCCTGACCAACAAATGGAGCGTTCAGTCTCTTTAAGTTCCGACTCGGCCAGAATAGAAGTGCCGTACGGAGACTGGAGTATCGCCTGTCTTCCAAACTCGATCCCCAATTTGAGATTTACCTGCATGCCTAGCCGTCGCTGGCCCAACTGCATGGGTAACGAGGTAGCACTACGTCGGCGGCCATGCTACGTAGGGGCCTGAGAGAAACAGGGCACCGAGGATGGATTTCCAACCGATCCAACCCGTCATTGTCCGAATCTCGAGTAGTCTGCGAGGCGGGTTTAAGCTTTCGTGGCGGCTCCGAGCGCTACACAGTAGATCGGACATCGGGCATCTGAGCAACACTCGACGGTCCGCCATTGTCACTCGAAGCTTGTCGCTCGACTTAGCTCGGGCTTGCCGTACCCTCGCCCAGGGTTACATGCTCGGCCATGGAAGGTTACAGTATGGAGGCTCCTCGCATCGAAGCGCCAGCACCAGACGGACGGATTCCAGCAGACGTCGGGTGAGACTTGCCATTCACCCGCAGTTAGTCGGCGACATATCTAAGAACAGGGAGCCCACGAGCCCCGAAGTGTGGGGTAAAAGCACCTGAACACTTCGCTTCTCAGCATGGGGCTTGAGATTATCCGTGCTCCCCACACGACGGGTCGGGCTGATTGAAGTTGTTAGGACGCCTTGGCATTGGTCCGATGGATCCCACCACTCAAAGAGCACCAAGCCCTCTCCAGCTTGAACTGGTGGACTCGTTGTTGCAAATCTGTCCAAGCAGAACTTGGAAGATGCAAGCAATTATCCGTAATCTGCACAACTACGGATGTCTCGGCCAACAGAGAATGGCGCGCGATGCAGGGCCGTTGTTACCGAAGGAGTGAAGCTCCAGGAACGCCACGCCGATGAGATCGGCCGCCTGCCTCCTATGCGATGGTCTCCTCCTCCTCGCATGGCACCCTGGAACCTGTGAGCCAGTGATACTTGGTATCGGAATGCTGACATCTGCTCGCCCGCGCGCGAGCTCCACGAAACGTCGAGCCACGCTGCTCACTTGCCAGACCTGAAATCCGGGGTTTTGTACTGGAAGTGGCAATCAGAGCCGACAAATGGCGTCGGTTTGATTGACGACCACGCCCTCCATACTCACAGCCAACTGCCTGATGACGAAAGTCGCAACAGGCACCCTACGCTACGTACATGTGCTTCGATCCTTTCATGCGACCAGCCCTCAAGCTGATTATGTGTTCGAAGCCCGCCTCTGGGCGCGTCCTTTGGCCATGACTGGTGGGCTTGGCTGTCAGTTCGAGTTCGCCATCCAGCTCCTTTTCTCTCCCTCCCCAGCGCCGCCCAGGTCGCCTGCTTTTACATGTCTAACTGACCTCCATCCACACACGGTGTTATCGCACAACGGTAATTACAGCCCACGGCGCCGCAGCGTCACTCATTCAACTATTTCAAAGCGGACTTGACACGGCGACCTAGAGCATCCAGATCATGGGAGACACGCAAGTCAATTGTCCGGGTAAGTCGAGGTCAAGTCCCACTCGCTGCACGTCCACTACCAAACATGCATGTCTAAGATGGTGTTGTGGGCCGAGAAAGTCGCCGCGATCTTTTGTTGGTGAGTGACTCGTTGCAAGGCAGTCAATATTACCTACCAGGTAGGTAGCCTCAGGCCAGAAACTTTAGACGTCGTTGGTTCAGGACACATCCATGCGACCACTTAACAAGCCAGATCACAGCCCAACCCGTGCCGGGATGTGAGACATGAGGGTATGGTGACACAAAGTCTCCATGCTTGTTGTTATTTAGCTTGGGAGGTACCTCACCAAGACCCAGGAGGTGAGGCTTATCTCGTGCTACCATGCTAGGAGAAGAAAGCAGGAAAAGAAGGAGCTTTGTCGCCCACCCGAGGCCCCCCTATAGTGCCTAGGATATCAGGCTGAGGACCGACGGCTCGTACCTGACTATCTCTTTGACGACTCTCTTCAACTTCTTCTGTTTTTCTTGTACTTCATCCTTTTTTCGGTTGCCCCATCCATTCCCTCCCATGCCTCTTGAATGCGCGCTCTACTCTGCTTGGCCCCTTGAGCACTTCGCACGGACATGCATTCCTTTTCCTGGACCACTGAGAGCCATCACGACGGACATAGGACACCGTACTGCCGGGCACGGGAGGACCGCTCACTGAAAAGGGCAATGACGGACAAAGCTGGCAACTGTCTCGGTACAAACTACCGAAGCAGGCATTGCCGCGAGACTTATGTATCCTGCGTCGTCAACCTGCCTTGGTCCAGCGATGCTCTCCTGAGTGCGTAGGTTTTCCAGCAGAGGACACTCTTCCGTGAAACACATGTGCCGACCCGTCTGACGTGCTCGTTTATATTCGCAGTCTTCTTCCAAGTCCTTTGGGCCCTCTACACTACATAAACAGTGACACTGACATGAAAGCCAACATGGAATGAATAATGAGCGTTGTAAATCCAGCGCTGGGTTGGATTAATGGAGCTTATAGCATGCGCCTTACTCCTCCAATGGCTCCAGTTGACAGGAACGTATCGTGGGCGACCAAGAATGCCCTACACCCTCAAGCTTCCCTGCCAGATCACTAGGCAGACTGCAACGTTCGAATTTGTTACCGTTCAGAGTACCGAAGCTGAAGCAACTTACTCGGCCGAGTTCTTCAACGTTGTTTACCACACTACTTGGTATGGCCTGGTCTGTTGGTTTGGAGAAGCTTGGCTGAAGAGAGCCTGATCCATTGAGGTTTGTTACGACTCCAAACGCATTTGCGAGCATTCCGAAACACTGTCATGTCTGCCCGAAGAAAGAACCCTCAAATTCCTAGCTTACCCCGACTAAGTAATATCGTACAACAATTGAAATGGCTATGCCGCGCCACAGTCACATACGACCGAGCTTATTGGGTATGGATAGCGCCAGCCCAGACTACTTGTGTGCTCTTTAGCCCATTGTTGTATCCTCAGCTTGGTTTTCCCAAGGTATCTGAACCCCTAACAGCCCAATATGACATCTTCTCAACCCCGTGAGTCGCCTTGGTCTTGATGCCCCTGAGCGGTCCGTCTGTCCCGTATCCCTATCTTGGCTGCCTCCATAGCCATGCTGCTCGTCGCTCGACGCCCTCTTTTGTCTTTCTCTCAACCCTCTTCCCCGTCCTTGGCTTGTTACCGCATCTAACTCGAGAACCGGCGGGTGATCTTGGCAATGACTAACCCAACAACCGTTAGCACCCATCATCAAACCCTTTTTTGTTCCTCACCAAGCAACGCAGAGGCGAATGGAGATCCACTCACTATGCAACGCAACGACACTAAAGATAAACACCAGACTCAGCACCAGCACGACAACGGGATCGACCTTGAGCCCGGGGCTCTCGTCCGTGTACAGCCGGAGCATGGTGCTACTGGAGCCGCCGGCGCCCGCGGCGCGCGTGCTGTTGGGCCGGGCATTGGCAATCTTCTCCTTCTGGTCGGCGGCGGCGCGGCGGCGGATGGCGGTGCGCGCGCCGCCTGGCGGCGCGGGCGACGAGGGCCGCGGGCTGGGGCTAGCGCCTGTTGCGGAGCCCGAGGCTGTTGGCGGGGAGGCGGCGCGGGGCGAGGACTTGTGTGTGAAAGAACGGTCCTGTTAGTTTTCCCTGTTGTTGTTGTTGACTATGGAGGGAGGAGGTGACGGGGATTTTGATGGTGATGAGGGCTACGAGGTTGGGTCTTTGATGAATGTGCTAGATTGGGTCATTGAACGGACTTACCATTTTGATTGAATTAAGAAAGTAGTAAAGTAAAGGTTGAATCCTGGTATCGGCGAAGTGAGAGAACGAACGGGTGGTGGCCAGAGATGTCAATGTCGTCGGTCGCGTGGTTGATTTGGGCGATGGTCGAGCTCAGAGGCGTTCGCGCCCCTAATTATCGGCAGGTGATCCGTGCTCCCAATTGAGGCCACGAAGTCACTGATCTGGGTTCAATGGGCTGAGAGCTGGAAAAGCGCAATTTTGTTCGGCCGGGACTGTGGGTCAGTGTCAGGGCCCAGCTAAGCAGCACGTGTGCCAAGACATCCATCTTCTAGCAGCAGCTGATCCTGGTTGATGTCCCATAAGGTAACTGTACTTGTCTAACCGCTCAAATGAGTGCAGGGTATCTTCCAAGTTGGAAAGTGTAGGTTATGAGTTGGACGGACATAAATCGTGGCCATTGTCTTGCCTCGACACTAGAGTGTCGACAGGACAAATCCCAGCACCTCCACCCCATCCCCCATCTTCACAAGCAATACCGGCTATGCCGCCTTAACGGCTGAATTACCCTACTCGCCTCTATATAACCAGATCTCAAGGCACCTCCGTGGCACTATCGCTGCTCTTTGCCTCAAACCAAGATTCCTCAAAGCATCGTTCATGTCCAGCCGCTATAATGACAAATCCCATCTCTGCTCTTCTGGTTTCAAGGTTTGCAAGAAAGCCACGTACTGCGCTATACTAAGTAACAGGTACTGCAGAACCGCCATCGTATTTTGCCTTCTGAAAACGCGCCAACTTTCAAATGGACCAGAGCCGGATTCAATATACAAGGGGATGTGAGGTTATGGTATAATTCCAACCAAAAACAACAGACATTGTGAATGTTAAACCCGCAACTGTGACAAAGGCTCGCCAAACCAGGAAGAACAACAACTGTTGAGAAAGGGGTATGGGGTATGGGATCTGGGTATGGGCCAACATAAGAAAACGGGAAGGGATAAATTTAGTTCGCTACCCGTCAATGGAGGGGAATGGGGGTATGACTTAGTGGTTTGCAGCAGATTCGACCTGCAAAAGGATCATGAAGGGGCGAAGTACCCGGTTGAGCCATGGATAAGATCTCTCCGAGTTTGTTACATAAGAAGAGGGAAGAAAAGAACAAGACCAAGAAGGTTGATATCTGACAATGCTGACGTCTGCCCACCTCTGACTTGCTCGCATGCCCCGCCCCGCTGTTCAGAGCTCCGCTAATGTGAGAGGAGAAAGACGAAGAAACGACATAGAAAAGAAGAGAAGGGGTAGAACCGTTTCCCCGACAATATACCAAACTCCCAGAAGCGCTTCTCATTGGATATTTTTTTTTTGTTTTGAACGCGCCCAGCCCTGCTTCTCGCCCCTGTCCGCGTTTTGTTCTCTCTAGAGTTCCAAAATTCGAAACAGCCTTGATGCCATCAACGCTTCACGAAGCTCCGCTCCACGAAGCTCCGCTCAGGGTCTGGCGCGCTCTACAGGTGGAATTGGTGGGTTTGGTGTGGTTAGGTATGTGACGCTCGCGACGGGCCTGCTCGGAGTATGGGAAGTAGGCACAGCTAAGCCTCTTGCTTCGAGCAAGCATTGGCCTAGATAATCACGGTATTCGGAACCGAGCCATGGGCGGGCAGCAGGATATTCGATCCGGAATTAGAAGCCGGGTCGGCGAAAAGGAAAAAGGGGATGTTAAAGAGTGACATCCAGAACCAGGCTGACGTCCCGCACGTTAGGGCCAGCCAGGTCTTCGAGAACGGGGATGAGGTCCAGCAGCTCGTTATCGTGGGCATCCGAAAACCAACTGCTGATGGGAACCGCGTGTTGAGGGTGGAAAATGTACGACGTCGGCGAGTTGTCGATGATGATGGTATCCTTCAGGTCGCGACCGACCTGCGACAAATCCTTCACGTAGTTGCCCTGGTGGTTGTAGCAGCTCTCGCGAAACAGACGGTGATGGACAACCTTGTGGATGTCCAGCTGATCGAGGAGCGGGTCGCCATACTAAGAGGGCAGAATTAGCGTCTTGTAGAACTGTCGGTGCATGCTTAGTTCCTCATACCTTGGACACCGATGCAGTGAAGACGACAACCTCGTAGAGCTCGCCAACTCTCTTCATAAATTGGTCCACGCCCGGCCGCTTGATGACGTAGACATTGTGGTAGTTACCCTCAATTTCCACCGGTATAGTGAAGTCGGCCTGATGAAGAATCTGGGAACAGTAGTCAGTACGGTGTTAGACACCCAGTTGGGACTTTTGGTTAGCTTGCCTTGAAAGAGCTGTGGACCAATGTTTCGTCTAGATCAAGGACAAGGCATTTCCGGCCTTTATGCTCGGGCGCCTGGGGTGGCAGGAGGAATCTTTGAGGTTGGTCAGGAGCAAAGACTGGTGGACTTTCGATTAATGTGTGTGGAGGTGCAGTAGGGACTGCCGGCACCGGTCCTGGAGGTGGGGGAGGGACCCTTGGGAGTGGTTCCTCTGCGGTGCTTGCGGCCGCTTGGGCGACCAGCTGCCGCGCGGCCTCGGCATCTGGCATTGGCACGTCGCCCTCGGCATCCTTCTCGGGTGAGACCTCTTCCACATTCTCCGTGTCCGCGCTGGCCGCGTGTGGTGGTTCCACTGAGATGACTGGATTGCTTGAACCTGGACCAACAAGCGTTGTCTGCTTCGACTCGTTATCCCGCTCGCCTCCAACGGTGGACTGGTCCTGGGTGCTGGTGCCCGAGACCCGCTTTCCGTTTCGCACCGAACCTTGGGATAGGGGAGGAGCCTGCTGGATGGCTTCTTTCTCGGACAGGTGGGTTTTGCTGCCCGAGGGTTGCTCCGACGGCGTGGCGGTCCTGCGGCTAGCGGTAGCTGGCCGTGCGGGTATCTTTTCGAGCTTGTGGTTCGGAATGGGGGGTTCGGTGTCGAGGCCGTTAGCGCTATCCGGCACGCCGCAGCATCCAAAGAGGGCAAGGAGGCCGCCCTTCTTCTTCTTGTGGGAAGCAGTCGCTGGCGAGTTGGGCTCCGAGTGGCCCGGTGTCGCTGTCGGTCCTGTTCCGGCACCTAAACGGTTACTAGACGCGCTTCCCTCGTGGTTTGGCGGTAACATACTGCCTCTTGATTCCTTGGAACGCCCGCCGATGCTGTCTCTCGAATCGCCGGCTGTCGCACCGCTTAATCCCGTCGCTGTCGGCGAGGGCTGTACTCTTTGCGAGGATGACCTCGACGGAACCGACAGTAGCCCCCGTCCCTTTTTAGAAGCGGCACCGTCATCCGGCGCTAGCATCTCCTTCTCTTTCGAGCTCTCAGCCGCTTGCGGCCTCTCTTCAATACTCCTTGCCATGTCAATGAGTGGGCGGCAGTTTCGATAGCCCTAGCGAACGGAATCCAGTCCTTCAAATCGTGTCAGCTGGCATTTGAGGCATTGATGCAAGTGTTCTGAGGGGGGGCCGATTTCGGTACGCGTAGTCAGGAGCGACTACGTTGGGTATATGAGTGCTCCATTGCGATTACACGATGTGAACGCAATACGCCGGCACCTAGCCAAGGCGAAAGAGGCAGATGTCCAACGCGAGCACTCCTGAGATGTTGCGATCGTCTTCATCCGAGCTGAATCAACCCACCTCGATATATCCCAGAAGCTTCCCAGCTGAGCCCAGCCCTCTGTCAGCCTGCGTATAGTTGCTGATTCTCTCGTCCGGGCCGGCCTTTCTACGATCGCCGGTGTGTTCGCCGTATTTTTGATCTCGAATACGCGTTTCTCGCGGAAAATAAAGCTGTTGCCGCAGAAACGTTGGGCAGACCGTGACAAATGGTCAGCGGCGGGCGGCAATTTGGCGCGCAAGCCGATCGGAAAAGGGACAAGCACACACGGCTGTGCGTGTCTGCCTCGGAAGACGTGAGAAGGATAGGTAACGTCCAGTCAGGAAAACCGGGTCGAAAGAAGACGCCGGCCGATTGAAAAATGGCGAGCCGATGACCAGCCGATGGCCAAGCGGATAACTAGAGCAAGAAGAGGGCGGCTCGACGCTGAGGAGGTCGAGAGAGCGCAAGCGAGATGATTGACCGAAAGGGTGATGGGGTCGGGTCAGGTACTGGGATCGCTGAAGGACAGTGGACTGGGGGTGAGCAGGCAGCCCAAGAGTGGAATAGCGAACTGCCCTGCAGAGATTAGCCAGGCGGAGGCACAAGGTGGACGGAGCGTTGTGATGATAATTGTTAGAGCCCACTTGGGAATCTCAGGCACCAAAACATGCGGCGGTCAGCCCTCGCCTTATCATTCTCCATCACGGCCCTTCATTGACCGAGTATTTGACTCGTACCAGCTGCAACATCCGCTAGCAAACGTTATTGATGGGAAGTGCCCCAGCTCCCAATCTGATGGTGGGTCGCGGTTGCTCCCCGTTCTGCGAGACAGCAGCTTCCATAGTAAACTACCTTATGATTACGTTGTTGCGAAGTCGTTCTACGAATATTCCATGCAAGCACCTCGCCGCCGACAACCGTTTCACGGTTCGCATGGATGAATTGGGAACGCCGCCTACCTAGTTCAGGTGGCTGGCATAATACAGTATACAGAAGACCACCAGCAAACTCAATGCCATTCGTGAGTTCTCATTTGGCGACTAGTTGATTCCTTTTCCAGATAGGAGCCGCCCATCCATGAGTAAGAAGAAGAGGGAGGTCTGGCGGCCAAGCCAACACCAGCGCCGGGCAGTGGTGCCGCTCTGGTTTGACGCCGCATAAACGTTATCGGACTCTCAGCGAGAGACCTGGGGCATTTTACCAACCAATGCAGCGGATTGCGAACAGCGAGAAGGGATTGAATAAAACAGCCACCTGGCGTAGGGTCATGTCGGGTCTGATTGGCACTTGCTGCAGATGAGCTAATCCCCAAACACTCATCAATCAACGAAGCTTTGCATTTCTCCATGTTCGACAACCTCCACCGGCTCCCAGGGGAAAGCGGAGGACTGTGGTGGATGGGCAATTCCACAGTCCAGAGCACGGCATCTGCTCGGCAAGGGGTGCTAGACACCTGCAACGGAGCCCCGTGATTGGCCATGTTGGCGCCCGGAACGTGACAAGCAGCCCCAAGACCGCTCAGCCCGTCCAGTCATGGCAACGGTCGTGTCACTGGAAATGCGTACTTGACGGAGTGCAATGCGTGTTGGACAGTGTGCTTCGTCCAGAGCTTCCAATTTTGCTGTTTCTCGACTAAAAGTTGTTGTGATGCTGGTCGAGACCTCGACAACCCGATGGGACGGCCCCGCACCCTCCTATCCGGACTGCTTCACAGCTCACACGCTGGCAGTCCAAGGCTGCATCGGTGCACCTGCACCGGCATCCGCCCGCTAGCCTTGCATCACCAGGGGAAAGTTCTTGCTGGCACAAATGCCATAAATAGATTTTAGATCCTTTGGCAGAGTATTTGACGCCTTGGTGTAGGTTGACGATTCCCGGAAGCGCACCGACCATCCCCACGTTCCCGTTGCATCTCCAGTCCGGAGCCCTTATTGTCTATGGTCCTCGGTGGGGTCCGGTTGTGCGGGGAAGAGTTGTTGATTGGGCAAGCTTGTGGCGGCCTTGGGGAAAGTGGCTGTGGCCTGCCATGGATGACGTTCGGGGACTGAAAGGCCACTGTGGCTGGCCGCTGGGACGTTCACATGCCATCGGCATTCTCAAGTCTCGGAGGCTCGGACTGCAGCCGATATCCACACTGGATATCCCTCCTAAGGACGAAACCACGAATGCCCAGAACAAATCTGTCCTTGGTACAGACGAGACGGCTGTCTTGTTTGATACCAAACCATCTGATTTTCGGGGTCGACGACCTGCTCTCAGCATCCACAACGCCAGAGCAGCGCTTGTACAATACAAGTACAATAAATACTGCAGCACACTACCAGCACGATTACACTGCGACCACGCGGGCACTAGAGGTTGACCGACGGATCGCTGCCGACACTGAAGGGGTCGCAAGCATTGCCCGGGGCTGATGGAACAGGGCGTTTGATCCCGGAAGCTCGGGTGACGCACACGACAGGTCGCATCTCGAGACTCGAGCGGTGCCCTCCAAGATACTCCAGCAACCCTGAGCGATAACCAGCGACTGGCAGCCGGCAATGGCCGCCCAATCGACCCTGCGGCACACGGCCGCCGAAGAAGCCATCGCCGCCTTTATCGACAAGTACACCGAAATCATCCGCACCAAGCTGCGCAGGACCTCGAGAACAGCCCGGCTCCTGTCAACTCTCGCCCTGGCCACATCCATTATTCTTGCCGGTCTGTGCGCACGCCGCCGATGGAAGCGCAAGCGCGCCGAACGAGAGCAAGGCCAAAAGCTGGTACGCACGAATTCGTGGCTCCATAACTCGGATGGCTCCCGGACCATCTACGTGCCCTACATCAACCGCGACCGCCCGGCCAAGGTCGTCATCCACACCACCAAGCCTCTCACCTTCCAGGCCCACCGGCGTCTTTTCCTGAACCCCCCGCGCGTGTCCGGCCTGGGCGACGGACATGTCCCTCCCACCCAGACCAAGCCCGGCATCAACCTGGCCTTCCTCCACCAGATCCTCAGTCTCATGAGCATCATGATCCCCCGCTGGAACAGCAAGGAGGCAGTCCTGCTCGTAAGCCACAGCGCCTTCCTGATGCTGCGCACCTACATGTCGTTGGTCGTTGCCCGCCTCGACGGCGAGATTGTGCGCGATCTCGTGGCCGGCAACGGCAAGATGTTCCTGTGGGGGCTGGTCAAGTGGCTGGGCCTTGGCGGCTTCGCCTCGTACACCAACGCCATGATTAAGTTCCTCGAGTGCAAGGTGGCCATCGCCTTCCGCACCCGGTTGACCCGCTATGTCCACGACTTGTATCTGAACGATAACCTCAACTATTACAAGATTCATAACCTGGATGGCGGCCTGGGGTCGGCTGCGGACCAGTTCATTACGCAGGATCTGTCCCAGTTCTGCGACGCGACAGCGTCCCTTTACTCGGCGCTGGGGAAACCGTTCGTTGACATCTGCGTCTTCAACTACCAGCTATACCGGTCGCTCGGCCCACTGGCCCTTGCTGGTCTGGTAGGCAGCTACTGGCTTAGCGGCACCGTCATGGGCAAGTTCAGCCCGCCGTTTGCCAAGATGAAGGCTGCCGAGGGAAAGATCGAGGGTGACTTCCGCGGTCTGCACGCACGCCTCATCGCCAACGCCGAAGAAATCGCCTTCTACAATGGCGCCGAGACGGAGAAGAGTTTCTTGAACAGAGAGTTCAAGGCGCTCAGGGACTGGATGGACCACGTCTACAGGACAAGGATCAGGTACAACATGCTGGAGGACTTCATTGTCAAATATAGCTGGAGCGCCTCGGGCTACCTCCTGGCGTCCCTGCCCATTTTCCTACCCGCTTGGGGCGGTCTGGGCGGCAAGTCGGAGCAGGCCGGCCGCGCCGTAAAGGGCGGCCGTGAACGGGCGCGCATGAAAGACTTCATCACCAACAAGCGGCTGATGCTTTCCCTCGCCGATGCTGGCTCGCGCGTCATGTACTCGATCAAGGATCTTGGAGAGCTCGCCGGGTATACCAGTCGGGTGTACACGCTCATTTCGACGCTGCACAGGGTTCACGCGGCGGCCTACCACCCCAAAGTAGGCGAGGATGAGCTCTTCTCTCTGTCGGACGTCCAGGGCACGACACAGCTGGGTTTTGACGGCGTGCGGCTGGAGCATGTACCCATCGTCGCGCCGTCGCTGTGGCCGCAGGGCGGAACCGAGCTGATCGACTCGCTCTCCATGATCGTCCGCCAGGGCGACCACCTGCTGATCTCGGGCGCCAACGGCGTCGGCAAGAGCGCCATCGCCCGCGTCATCGCGGGGCTCTGGCCCGTCTACCGGGGGCTGGTGAGCCGCCCGAAAGCCAACGGCGAGGACGGCATCATGTTCCTCCCGCAGCGGCCCTACCTCAGCATCGGCACTCTCCGGGATCAGGTCATCTACCCGGACGGCGAGGCCGACATGCGGGAGAAGCGCAAGACGGACGCGCATCTGAGGGGCGTGCTCGACTTGGCCCGCCTGGCGTACCTCCCCGAGCGCGAGGGCGGGTGGGACACGCGGAAGGAGTGGAAGGACGTGCTGAGCGGGGGCGAGAAGCAGCGCATGGCGATTGCGAGGTTGCTGTACCACGAGCCCCGCTACGCGTTCATCGACGAGGGCACGAGCGCCGTCTCGAGCGACGTCGAGGGGTTGTTGTATGATACCTGCAAGAAAAAGGGCATTAGTAAGTCACCCTCACTTACTCACTGACTCCCACAGTTTTCGACTTTGTCGTCCAAGATGTGATGTGATGCCAACTTTTGCTAACTAACCCATAAGCCCTCATCACGATTTCGACGCGCGCCTCCCTTAAGAAGTACCACACGTACCACCTGATCCTGGCCGAGGCCGAGCAACTTAATGGAAGTGACGGCGGCAGCGGCGGCGGTGGCGTGCGGTGGGAGCTCCAGCGCGTCGGCACCGAGACGGAGAAGATGCACGCCCGGCGCGAGCTCGAGGAGCTGCGCGAGAAGCTGGCGCAGGTCGAGACGTGGAAGGCGCGGCACGCAGAAATTGAGAGGGAGCTCGGGAAGGTGTGGGTGGAAGGTGCGGGGGAGGAGGAGGGGCAGCCGTTGCCGCCTCCGACGGCGTATGTTGTTGATGATGATGATGATGATGGCGAGCGGGGAGAGAGTATGGGGAAGGGGGTTGGTGTGGAGGAGCAGCAGCAGCAGCAGCATGAGACGGAGGTGGAGAGGACGGACGATGAGGCGGATTATCAGGAGGCGCAGGAGATGGGGGTTGATGAGACGGAGACGGAGGGGGGGACGTTGGTGACGGCGGAGGTGGATGAGGATGAGAAAAGCGCTGCTGGAGAGGGATCGGGGGTTGTCGTGTGAACTTGGTGGATGGCTTGAGTTGGAAGGAGGATCAGGGATGGCTGTGTCATTATATATCGCGTGTTGTGCATTGTTGGATCTGGTGGTGGCGGCATGTACGGCCTGGTTCGAGGTAGCGGTTGGAATAGATGAGTCAGTTTTGACGCGCGGCGAGCGCATGGATTACGTGTAGTGAATGTTAAACTTGTGGAGGAAGCAGCCAGCCCATACCCGTGATGGGAGTTGGCCCAGGACTCGAATCCAAGCAAACCAGTAAGGCAACAAGGATTCTCCGTAGATACAAGTCCAGTCCGCTGTTGCATATGCTCTTGGGCATCGACTCAACCACCCACTCCTACTTCACTGACGGAAACAGTGAGTGAGATAGCATTGAGGGGAAAGCACCTGAACCAGCAAGAAATTTAGCAAAGGCGTAAAGCGTAAATTGTTTCACTCTCCATCCGGACGGTTGGAGCTGAATTCTTCGTGACCCGTGACGGAGAGTCCTCTGGTAAACCGTGCCTGTGTAGCGGGCAGTAATTGTTTCAGATATGTTCAGCTGTACTAGCCTCAGTGGAAGGAGATAAGAAGGTAAAAGGGAAACTGTTCTTATTACCCCAGTGACGGGGACTTCGCCCAACTGACATGACAGTTCATTATACTTAACGAGAAGCAGCTTCAATACATCTAAACTGCAACCTAACCCCGTCTGAATATCTATAATAACCGACTAAGAGTAAGGAACATTAAATGCATTACAAGCGCAAGTATAGTTATCTGCCTTTATCCCTTTATCCCCATAGCTCAAAGTTCATAATAGCGGAACGCGATGAGATATCCTTTCCTCCCATCCACCAACCTGATCTTTACGTTACACGACCAATTCCAAATGCCGCATTCATTCTCCATTGACCTGGAGCTACTCGAGCAACTCAATATCACAACCAGAGCAGCCATCCGGTCACAGACAGGAGGAGCCGTACGCCATCGAGCATCTCGATCACCATGTACCGTCTCGCCGTCCGCGCCGTCCCCCCGGCAGTGTTGGACAGACCGCCAGGAGGAGACCAGAACCGCCTCGACGGCGCCTCCTCACTCGCGACGGGTCTGCCAGCTATAAGAAACGGGCCGGAACACCCGTACGAGGGCGGATCCTCACAGACCGTGACAAGGAATCCTACGACGTGCTCATCGGAACAATCCTGCTTGCGGCTAGACTATGAACAGCTCACGGGGGATTCACTTAGCCGCGTTCCTCTACTGGGTAGTTCCCTCCGCTCTTCCATAACCCCATCGTTGACTACGTTGCAGTCCTCGGGGAGGGGGTGGCGGAGAGGAGGGGGCCCAGGAGAGCTCTTACAACAAATGCTCTTCCTTCCCGTCAAGCCTTCGCCCACCCCAAGGGGCTCCATCCACTCACAAGACGGCCCAGCGAGACCCTATTTCACGGACCCAGCCCAAACCACAACCCATCCAAGTAATCTCCCCCTCCTGACTGGGAAGAGATACATAGCCCCCTTCCCCCGAAGCCTAGCTACGGCGGCGGGTTGGTTGGCGCCCAACCCCTGGCGGTCCTGGGGACCGCGACGCCCGGCAGTCCAAACCAGATGCACAGCAGTAGCAGCAACAACATTGTCCCTTCGCTGGGCCGCGGCCGGAGCATCCACCGCCCCCTGGCATTCCAAGCCACGATGCGATAACAACCCACGGCGCGGCCGACCACGTTTCTTTCCGACCTTGCAGCACAACGAACCAACAATCGCTTGTTCAACATGGAAGAGAACATCATCAGCAGCAGCAATACCAACAACAGCTCCTTCACTCGCAGCAATCGGCTGCCATCGGAGGGGCTTCCTCGCCATACCGAACCCCTTCGCCGATGTCAAAAGCACACTGCTGTCAACGAAGCAAAGAAGTCAACGGAACTCAACAATTACTTCTTCGTCTTCACGGTGGTAACCTTCTACCTTTCCGCCGAGTTTCGTCGCGGTGAGTCCACACCCCCGACACTAAGAATGAACATAACGATGCTCCGTACTAACATTGCCTTATACAATGATGCTCCCCTACCCTTAAGCCAGATCAACCGGTACCGACGCCAGAAAACGAAATAGCGACGCGCTGTCAAAGTTACCATTCCTTGAAATCACCAAACCCAACCCAATTCAATGGTCCCCAGGGTAAAACACCAAGCCCAGCCCAGCCCAGCCCAGCCCCGCCTGAAGACAATCACAACCCGTCACAGCCCATGCTAACGAAAGAAATAGACGAAACCCCATCACTATCCGAAAAAGCGCGACGCCAACGAAACAGAACAACGCCGATTTAAACACGCCATACCCCCGGCGGAAAACAAATGCTGTTGAATAAGGTCATGAACCAGACCAACCCGAAACATGAAAATGCAATCGAACAACAACCCTTTTCCTTTCATCAAGCAACATCAACAAACTTCCTGGCGAACACTTGAGAACAAGAGAGAGAAGAGGCCGTGCTCAAACGTCACCAACGCTCGACCAGAAATGTAGTAGAGCGAAGGAGTATATATAGGAAGGCGTTCAAGGATTGGGCGTGGGGGAAAGTGAGACGAGAAGTATATCCCATCATAAGGAGAAAGGAAAAGAGAAGGGCACTAAAAGATGAAACCGAAAGCAAAAACACGCTTGCGGGTGTATACTTTACAGCCACTAGTAAGGCGACGACTCGGGCGTATTAACCCCGGAATCAACCAAGGCAAAGCCCGGGCCCGAGCCCAAAGACGCAGCAGCCTGCGGTATCGTCACCTGCAGCCCGCCATTGAAATACGGCAGCAGCTGCTGCGTAGTCGAAGACGTCGGCACACTAGAGGTGATGCCCGACAACGACGAAGCGCCGGCGACATCGCTATCGAGCGGTCCAAAGCGGGCCTCGTACCGCTGCAGGAGGGCGAGCCGCTCCGCCAGCGTCCCCAGCACGTCGGCCATGGGCGCGCGCAGGCCGCTGAGCTGTCTGGCAGGGTCGTTGGTGATGGCGAGATGGCGGACGGCGAGGGTCGAGATGCACGTCTGTTTTGTTTGCTCGGTTAGTTATTTCTCCTCCTTTGCATCCTGACGGGTCAAAAAAGGGGGCAGAAGGCAACATACCTCGATCCGGCTCACTTGGTGCTCCATAAAGTTGATCAAAAACCGCTCCGTCACCTCCCCGCCGCGCTTCCTCATCCGCTCCAAGAGCTCCGTCTCGGGCGGATGCAGTCCGCGGTTCCCCTCGTCTTCGAGCGTGCTGCACAGCATCTCGAGCCGCAGCGCGACGTGCCACAGGCCCCACACATCGTCCGGGTTGATGGCCAGCTGGCTGTCCGGGCTGAGAGTAGCGGGCTTGTCGGCCGAGTTCGACTGTTGCTGCTCGTGGAGGTTGTGCTGGTCGATCCGGCCCGCGAGAGCGTGCGGATAGAGCGAGTAGATGTACTCCGGGTTCTCGAGGCCCTTGAGCTTCTTCTCGCCCATGTCTTTGACTTCAAACCCTTGGCTGCTCAGGGAGCGCAGCTCGTTGCGGATGGCGCGTGCAAAGTTGTCATCGTCAAATGTGTCTTCAGCCGGAGTCCCCGATTCCTGGTAGGTCTCCAGGCAGCGCTGGATCTCCATGATGAAGTCCGAGGACACGGTGATCTGTCCGCCGTCGGCGCAGGCCGAGATCCGGCTGGCCTTGTTGACCATCGGACCGTAGTAGTCCATGCGACGCGTCACCGGGTCCATCTCGGCGAGCGGCTCGCCCCAGTGGATGCCCATCCGCACCGACAGGCCCCTGAAGATGAGCTTGTTGTCCCTGTCAAACATCGGCTGGCAGCTGATCGAGTTGAGCATCTCGTTGGGCCAGTTGACCGTCAAAAGCTGTGTCTGGACGGCGAAGCACCACAAGAGCGCCGAGGTGGCGGTGGGGAACGACACCATGAAGGCATCGCCTTCCGTCTTGACTTCGAACCCGCCGATGCGTCTGAGCTGTCGACGCATGACTTCGTTGTGCAGCTTGATGGCCGACCTCATAGCCTCGGGGTAGGTTTCCCAAAGCTGCGTCGAGTTCTTGATGTCGGTGAAGACGATCGCAATCATGCCTGTCGGCGCCGGCACCTCGGCCTCGAGTCGCTGCAGGGTCGAATCAAGTGGGCCCTCCGCCTTGGCCTTTCTGCCTCGGCGTGTCGCAACCGGGAGGCCAGTGTCGTCCTGAGGGAAATTGAACCACGACATGCTCTGGCCCCGATGCATCCGCGACCGCTCGCGCCGTCGCTTGAGGTCCGCAACGCTGAGCATCATGACCATAATTCTGTCCTTGGAGCCGTAGGCCATTGCGAGATCGCGAATCTTTTGAGCAGCTCGCATCAAGTCGCCCCGCACGGAGCGGGCAACATCAACGACGAGCTCCGGCGTCAAGTACTCCCACACCTCTCTGGTAGCGATGAGGATCGTCTCGTCCTGGTCTCCAATCGTGTGGTGTTTGATGTGAGGCGCTGCTTGCACCGCAGGCATCCAGTCCACGTACCCAAAAGCCCGGGACACAGCAAGAGCTTCGTTCAGGCGCCCTTGGCGTGACACATAGCCGCCAGCATCCCGGATGCGGGAGCGCTCAGGAGGGTCCGCCGGGTCGTGCTTCTTGGTGAGCATCTTGGATTGGCCGTCGGTCTGGATGAGCATGGCTTGCACATCCCCCACGTTGGCAACGTACAGCTCCTGCTCATCAATGTAGACGACGGTGGCCACACTCCCGGAGTTGAGGTCTTCTTTGCTAAGAACCAGCGGAGCTTGCGATCCGCGGTGCGTCATGAGCGACCTATCTTCGGTGTGTTGGATGGCCGCAGTGACCAGGTCTTTGTTCAGTGCCAAGAAGGCACGCCTCAAAGCGTCCTGCGGATTCTCGCCGACGTTCGTTCTCAGCTCCCTCAATTCATGGGCAAAGATATGACAGAAATTCTCGTGGAGGTACTTGGCAATCTTGGAACCGCCGCTGCTGGATGCGTGGCCATCAAACAAGCCTAGGAGGGTCTCCGAATCGGACGAGTTGAAGCGGGGGACCACGAGATCGATGGTGGAGAGATGTTCGTTCTTGCCGAGCGTGTCGGCCATGCCATAAGGCATGTATCCCGCTAGCGAGCTGGAGGTTCTGACACGGCGATCCTCGCTTTGGTCGGGAATGCTGGGCTGGGTGAGAGTCACATCTATAAGGCCCAGGACGCGGAGATTGGCAAGGCGACTAAAATCAGTGTATTGCTCGCGGTTCTGGCCGACCCCGCCGGGAAAGCTCTGCTTGATCTCGAGGCGTCTGTTACCTGAGAGGTTGAGATACCTCAGATTGGGGTTGAGATTCCAGTTCCAATCGTAGGGCACATTGGCAATGTTGTATTTGAGCGAGTTGCTGCCGCAATCCAGCACGGCTAGCCTCCTCGCCCGCGAGATATCGGCCGGCAGGTTCGTAAACTTGTTGTTGTTGATGTGCAGCGTTTGCAAAAGCGAGTAGTCTTCCAAGTCATCAGCAGGGAGGCTCGTGAGTTCATTGCCGGAAAGGTACAACTCGGTCAGCTGCGGCCAGTTCTTAATGGAGCGCTGCGGCATGTCGCTCAGCTCGTTGTATGAGATATTTAGAACGCGAAGCTCAGAGAGAAGGGTAATCTGGTCAAACACGTCGTCATCCAGCTGGTTATCTGCGAGATACAGATTCCTAAGGGAGCCAGCAAAGGTGTTGGTCAGAATCGCTGTGAGGCCAGAATCCTTCCGCAGGCCGGGCCCCGTCGTCGCGGTGCTGCTCTGTGTGCTCCGCGACACCACAGACGTTTTCCGGCCTCCTTTTCCATACAGCGAAACCATGGAGCCCTTTCTATCGCCACCTCCCGGGACAGGCGACGGACCGACGCTGAGAAGCGTGCTGGAAGCTTGGCTTGGGCGCCTGGACGCATCGCCGTTGAGCTCCTCGACGCTCGGCATTGGGGAGAGAGCGCGCGTCGTCCCTGAGAACTTGCTGCTGAGGGAGGTGCTTGTGCTACTCGGGTCTTCAGGAGGCTGCGGCGCCCGAGAGGCATGCTTCGGAAAGTGGTCCAAAATATTGGATGACGCGTTAAGGGTTTCGAGCTTGTTTGCCCACCACAATTCCATGGGAAGCTTGCGGATGTTGTTTCCGCGGACGTCCAATACCCGAAGCTCGGTGAGGCATCCAATTTCGGGGGGCAGCTGGCGCACCGAGTTGTGAGCGATGCTGAAGTGCTCGAGCTTCCTGAGGTTGCCTATCTGGCTCGGCAGCGAAACAAAGTAGTTCCTGTCCAGAACCAGCCGCTCGAGGCTTGGCATGTTGTTGAAGGATTCGTCAATGCTGGCCAGTTGGGCGTTGGACAAATTGAGAAGCTTGAGGGTCGGGACGGGCGACCTGATCTCAAATTTGGTGATGGGGTTCGAGTTCAGCTTGAGACTTCTGAGCCTGTCAAACGTGCCAACAAATTGGGAGACGGAGTTGTGGTCGACAGTGAGAATCTCTAGCTTCGGAAGTTGAGCAATGACATCAATGCTGGCAATCGTGTTGTACTTGATGTCAAGCTCACGGAGGCTGCTCAGGTTTTTGAAGGATTCGGGAAGAGTTCCAGTCAGTCGGTTGTTTGTGATGACAAACTTCTCAAGGCTCCTTAACTTCCCGATCGAGTCTGGGAGGTCGGAAATAAGGTTGAAACTAAGATCCAGGTCGACCAGACTTTCCAGGTTACAGAGGAATTCAGGGAATTTCTCCAGAAAGTTCGACGAAATATTCAATGTGCGCAGCATTGTGTAGCTGCCAAAGTAGGCAGGTAGCTGGCTGAGGCGGTTGTTGGCCAGGTTGAGCTTGAGTAGTCCAGTGAGCCTATCGAGGTCAGCGTGCTCTAGCCGCTCTAGGCGATTATTGGAGACGTCCAAGTACGTCAGCTTGTTGGCGCATCCGAAACTCGCTGGCAATTTGCGGGCTTCGTTGCTGGTGTATTTGATGTCACGCAGGCTTGTGCACGACTGTATGAAGTCGCGCGGCACGTCGAGAGAAAGGTTTCTCGACAGGTTGATAGAAATGATCTCGGCGGCTCTGGAGTAGAGAATAACCGGGATTGCGCTCAAGTTGCGGCCAGACATGTCGACATGGCTGTACTTTTGCATCCGACCGAATCCCACATCGTGCGCAATGGCGTGAAAATCGCTCTCCCGCGACGACAGAAACATGAAGCGACAGAGATAGCTATTGTCCTCGCGCCCAATGTCCTCTATCCTGTCTCGATCCTCGTATCCGACCTGCTGGAGCAGGCGCTTCTGTATCAGGAGCGGACGTTCGACGGGAGTCAGCACTCGGATCAAGTCGTGCTTCTTCAGGACGATGTTGTAGTTCTCGACGCCGTCGATCACGTAAGACTTCTTGACGATCTGGGAAATGAGATCCGAGACGGTTGCGTCCAGCGCCAGCTGGAGCGTCGCGAAGGTGCCGTCGGCCCTAAAGACGCGGATGCAGTAGTTGGTCAACTTCTCTTCGGGTCTCGGCGGACTCCCTATGTCGTCGGCTTCTGGAGCTTGGGTCAAGGCCTCGTTCCCACGGCGGACCGCCCAGCTGTCGGGGGCATTCCATGCACCGCTTGGGTCGGTGGACCTGATCGGCAACTTGTCAAAGTCGATTTCGTTCAGGAAGCCCGGGTCCATTGGCGTCAACGGCAACGGCCTGCTGAGAATCCCCTCCATATCATTGAGGTTTGTGTCGAGGTGGAACATGGTGCCGCCTGAGTCTTGCCTGTCGGTGGGGCCGATATTGTCCTCTGTATCGTCGTGCTGTCTGAGCGTACGGGTCTTCTTGGACGAGAAAGGGAACTTGTTGTTGAAAGTAGCGCCGCGCACAAACCCGGGGCGCGTTCCGTATGTATCGCGGACGTCGGGCGAGGCTAACCATTCGGCGCCCTGGGGCGGCTGGCCTTCGCCAGAGAACGGAAAATCATGCTTGCTTGGCCGATGTTGGAACGATTGGAAAGACCCAGGGAGTTTCCTCAGATCTGCTGCGTCGTCCTTCTCCTTCCTCCCGCGCAAACGCCCAAGGAAGCGCCGTTTGTGGTGGTGGCCTGGTGATGTCTGTCCATCAGGCCCAGAGTGTTTGGAACTGAAGTAACTACTGCTTGCGCTCGGAGCCGGGCTCTGAGCGCGCGACCTATGGCCAAACATGGCGGTCGAGCCACTGCGCTCCTTGACCGTGGCTGCTGTGGAATCCTCCCTACTGACGGATGGGCGTAGCGACCTGGGGTCGTCGTTGCTCTTGTTGTGTCTGTGATGGTGCCCGGGCAGGTGCACAATTGAGTGACCGGACCGTCCGGAGCCGGATGTTTTCGGCGGATTCTGCGCGGTACCCTCGGTGGCAAAGCGGTCGCGATCAGGGCCACTGAGGATGTCTCGGACGGGCGCTTCTCCGTATCGCGCAATGTCCTATGTGATGGCGGTCAGAATCGCGAAGTCCATGATGTTTGCATGAAAGTCAAAGGAACAGCACAAAGAATTGCAGAACGTGGAGCGTTGTGGTTGATTGGCAGGGCAAAACGCCCAAAGAGGAAAAGGGGAGGGTATCGTTTCGAGGCTAAGGTAGCGGTGTGGGGTCAAAGCAACGTACATCGGCTTCTTGGTACAGAAACGGCACCACTTCGGGAGCCGGAACCGGCGTTCGGGGCCGCGACGAAGGGGAGCCATCCCTGCCATGGTCGGTAGCGTTGGAGTAGTTGCGGTCCCTGTGCGGCGGCCGATGGTAGCTGTACGAATGCGAGCGGTGCTCCTTTCCGGCGTTAGGTTGGGAGAGGCTGACCTCGGACGAGTCTCGTCCGGGAAACTCCTCGCCAAAAAAGCCCTGCAGCTTCCGCATTCCCCCTCTCGTACCGCTTGCTCTTGAACCTTGGCTGCTTGCTGTGGTAGCGATGCTGGCGATGGAGGGACGCCTGTCGTCGGTAAAGTAAGCAGCGTCGGGCGAGTCAGTGCTGCCGGCGGGAGTTGGGCGGCTAGTGGAGGTCCGCATGCCGGGAGAGAGTTGGGAGCTTAGGGATAGGTTATCCGTTGAGTCATTGTAGAATGTCGTGGGCATGGTGTTGGAAGAGGGCGGCGCTGAGGTAATACCGCTGCTGCTGCCCATCCAGGGCGCGGCATGGCTCAGAAAGCCGGTGGACGGGTTCGTCTGTTGGTTGCGCGACGACCGACCGCCGGCGGGGTCGAGGATCGCTAGGTCGCGACGATAATCCAAAAGGTCGCTCATGGCATGTTCACGGATCGACGTGTTGGAATTTATTGAGGAAGGGGAAAGGGCGAGGCGCGCGCCGTTGGATGTCGGCGAGACTTGGCCGTCGGAATCCTTCACGGAACTGGGGTCGACGATGCCGTTGGAGGCATCCCATCAGTTGACGTTCAACGAGTGGATAATCAAGGAATGCATTGGAATCAGAACCAAGTGCTGGGCAGCTTGCAAGGGCGTTCGCAGTGGTGGAGCTCGCCACTCACCGTATTAGATTGCCGCTCTCGTCCGTCTTGAGGCGCGACGGAGCCGCTCGCCGCGAGCCATGCGGGGCGGCCCTGACGGTATTGTTTGCTGCACTGACGAAGCTTGGGAGCGACGGGGTCGTGGGTGTTAGAGGCAGCGGTTTTACCGTGATGCTAGATCTCCCGCTGTCGGTGCTGGAGCCCGTCATGGAGCTGAAGCGAGAGCTTTCCCGGTCGTCGAGTCGGGGCATTGTCACGGCGTGCAAGCGGCAACCCGCGGGCGGATAAAGGAACGGTTCAATAGGCGACTTCCATTCCACGCATGCTCTCCAGGGGCGACGTCGTCTTCCAGGTCATTGCCTCAGGTATAGTTTCCGGCGCCGTCCTTTTCGTTGTCTGCGGCGGTCGTCGGTATCAATGCGGGCGACAATGGTGGTTGGTGGATGGGCGCTGGAGACGGGGCCAGGCAATGGAAAATGGAGCGAGACTCAACACACAGCGGCTGAAGCACACACAGCCCAGGACAGCGGCAGGGTTGCGGGCCTGTGGTTCGGTGGGTCTGTGGATTGGGATGTGCTCATCCATCGTGCTGGGTGGTGGGGCTGCAACCTGGAAGACATGGGGCTCGGAAAGTGGAGGCTGTCGCATGGGATTTGTTATTACACCGACCTTGAAACCTCAAGAGCCGGCTAGAACTTCTTTCCACTGCTTGATGAGCCCTTACATTCAGGCAAGAGTAGTACGTACCTAGCTCTCTACAATATCAGATGCTTTCAGTCACGGGAACCTTCAAGCTGTGTGACCCATTTCCGCTTGATGCGCCCAAGCCTGAATTCGACGGATTGGTTCTTAAGGGACCAGGCAGCGTGGGCGCGGCTCTCCCCGTTATTGCCAGCACATGGTTTTTTCACAGCATTTGGGATGCGATTGGACCCGGAGCAACCAATTCTTGTCGAGCGAGTTCTTCAAATAAGGTACCGAAGCTACAAGTAGCAGGGAATCGCCAAAGTCCCAAAGCTACCACAGTTTGAGCTTCACTACGGTACCTTAAGGTATTCGGGACATCTCCCAGCTAGGGGCCCCAAACTTCCAGTGCTACCTATGGTTGCCACGAGTGGCTGAAAACAGAAAATATTACTTAGGCCGTACGTCTATTACTGGAGTGTATCTTGAATCTGTGCCTGGAACATTTACTGGTATTCTGTACCTTGCCTTGTACTGACTACTCCAAAGGTTGATTAAGGGTTTGGACTTGGTGTTTCGGGAACCCAGCATCGACCCCAGACCATTCTCCAAGGCCCTCGGAAGGATTTAGGGCCTAAGCTGGAGTCAACTACCCCGTCGCCACCGACTCAAGCATCATGAACGCTTACACGATGGCTCAGCCCAGTGTTAGAAACACATAGATGGTCTGTGCGAAGACGGCGGAGACTGGATCTGCTCGCGTATCGATCCTAAGCCCACTTAAGTTAAGCTTTCTGCACACCAAGCTTTCTCCAACCTCCCGCGGTTCAAGATAATTCTCCGTGTCATCGCAATTTTGGGCAACAACTCGATAGAATGAATGGCATACGCTGGTGTCCGATATGCTCCAGAAATGACCGGATGGTCCTGAAACTGGTTGGTTCGCGATTGATACAGCAATTCACAGACGAATGTGATTATTGTCTGCCGTGCATCTTTCGTACCCACGCCCGTGTGTCAACTTAGGATTGAGATTGGCTATGAGGTAATATCCTGACCGGGAACCTCCATTCGGTAACCGTTTCAAGCAGCCCTTGGCGAAGGTTGCGTTGTCCCCACTCCGATAAAGAAACCAAGTCGAGACTTCTGACTTTGGGCTCTAGGCTCTATGACAAGCATTGGAGGAGTTTTCTTTGTGAAGAGCAGGCCAATCCAGCACGAATGATGCCACTTTCCGGTCCAGACCTTGACGGAGTCTGGTTGTAGCTCGGGTCCGTAACGAGTCAAAAATGAATATCATGGTCCCAGCCGAACTCTGTAACATCAAAATTTCGACGTTGAGCTGACCGTCAGCAACGACATCTGTGCCGGCTACCTTAGCAATGGAAAGAAGGGTGTCGTCGGTCGGCGGGGGTGGTTTTCCACAAATATATCCGGGGCGCTAGCATACCTGAGTGATGTATGTGGACCAAGCGAAGAATTTCCCGATCAGGATAAGTAGAAAGAGAGACGTTCTACAAACAGACCCCAAGCCGGAATTTGCGTAAAAGTGTGCCGTTTGTAGCCTGAAGGGGAATCCGCCAGACTTAGTCGATACATTCTACACAACGACGGCTACCATACCCATCGAGGCGCATGGAGATCCTTTGTGCAAGTCCATGTAACCTTACGCAGGCCCAAACACAGGTGATATCTGGGAGGTGCTCGCGAACCTTGGGACACGCTCCTACGAAGCGCGTATCATCCTCTTACAGAGCATGAGCCATACATTTCAACCTCCTGACAGCCATGTTCCTGCACGCCACTTGTCCGTCATGGGCATCTGTGCATCTGTTTCCTTTGACAACCGATTTCCGGACATGACCCCATGAAGAGCTAGACGGGACATCATGTCCAAGTACAGCCGCATTACAGCTCCTCTTCTTGTCGTAACTTCCACATCAAAGACCCGAAGACAACCCAGGCACATGGTCCCCCTAGTCCCTACTCCTATCTTCTTCATCATCGTCATCCGACGACGAAGCAACAACATCAGGAATCTCATCATTCAACAGCTCCCCAACCTCGGTGCTCCCAGCCAGTATCTCCCTCGCCTCTTCCTCCCCGACGCTCATATCCTCCATAATAAGCCGCACCGCCAGCTCGGGCACGACCACCATCTGCAGGTACATGGTCGCCCCGCGGGCCGAGACCAGCCTGTCCTCGCGCGCCCGCTTCAGCAGCAGCGGCCCGAATTCGGTGACCAGGTTCTCCGTCATGGCTCGCAAGCCGCGGAAGCCGTAGTAGCCCGGCGTGAGACTGACGTCCGAGGTCAGCAGCGACTTGTTCCGCCCGGTGCGGACCATCTCGCCAAACAGGCGACGGTAGTGCGACGACTCCTCCACCTCTCCAGTCTCCTCAAGCAACTTGCTCACATAGGGGTAGTGCTGCGCGATGCGCTCGTCGAACCGCTGCCAGTTGATGTCCGGGTAGCCCCTTTGGACCCACGTCTCCCGCGCAGACTGCCTCCTGTGCCCTTCACAGAAGCGTCGCATGTTGGCGACCCTGCCGCGTGGGTTGTTCCTCTTGTATTCGTCGAGGTGGGCCTTTTCCACTTGCTTGCCGCAGAGCGGGCAGACGGGGTCCTTGTCCGGCTCGGGAGAGTCGAGGTCGGTCAAGGGGGAGGAGGTTGAGTCTCGGAGTAGATTGGGTGAGTTGGACGGATCGGCTAGTGGAGAGGAGGCAAATTCCCTTCTCTTGCCATCGCCTGCCAAAAACGAAGCTGGGAGCTCGTCTGGTATGCGGAGCACTGGACGTTGCGATTCCTCTGCAATATCGCGGTCTGCTGGAAAACCCGGGCTGCCGTCATAAGGCATCTTCAACCGCTTCTTTCGTGTCGGAGACGGTTTTGCTGGTGAGTCCAAGTCACTACCGGGCATGGCCTTGAACCTCCGGGCTGGCGAGGCGGAACCTTTCCCGGGCGACGATGGTAAGTCTGGGATGTTGAGCTTGTACCGTTGCGCATCCTCATCTTCATCCGATGTTACCTCCTTTGGTGGGCGTTTGGGTTTGGCTGATGGCTTGGGCTTGCTGATGAACACCTTTGGTTTGCTGCTGTAACGCCGCGTGACGGGCTTGTGCAGAAAGATACTCCGTTGAAAGGGGCTGTCTTGCTCGTCCTTGCCTGGTGGACTCCTCTTAGATTTCTTCGAGGCAGGAGAGCTCATTCCAGTGTCACTTTCTATCGCTTCTAGCTGTCTATCCGTCGGCTCCTTGGGACTCGAACCGGGCAGCTTCCTTTCGGGCAGCCGTGTTGGTGCTCTGGTCCGCTTGAAGCGCCCTGCGGATGCCGTCGAGTGCCGGTCCGTCCTGGCTTTGTTGGCATCATGAGCAGGTGATAACCGCTGGCGAAAGACACTGGGCCGGATTTCCCCTCTAGTGGGTAGTCCGTCGTCGTCGCTCGAGCTGCTCAATGGGGGCGCATCCACAGGGACGTCCTTCATCTCGTTCGTCACCGGGGCTTTGCCGATGACACTCAAGAGCCGAGGAACGGGCTGCTGTTTGCTGAGGCCAACAAAGCGCTGGCTGACCATATAGACAACTGGGAGATCGGGTCAAGCCGGTTACAACCCAGATAGAGCTTGGTAAAAGATTCGAGATCGTAGAATGGGAGGGTTCGACCGGGTGCCGACAGCAGGCAGCCGCGAAATAGACGCTGTCAATGCGCACTTTTTGCTTCAATACAGCAAAACGACAGGATGCAATGCCTGGGAAGCTGAGTTCGCTCTACAAGAAGTAGAAGGAACTGGAAATTGTGACAGTAACCGGTCAAAACCCGCTCTTATAACGTCTTTCGGTTGCGTCACATGTCTGTGAGTATATGCTGAGCGAAGTGTGACAAGTTGTCGTCAGCCCTGATGCGAGCAGACTGATCATGTGGAAGAAACTCGGTTAAAGATGCGGTCTGAGAGGCGCGTATGAAGCGCATTGACCAATAGATCAAACCTGGAAGTTCGAGATGCATACAAACCGTCTCAGATGGCAGTCGCGTCCGGATTGTGTCGGTTTTGGACGCGACGCTGGAAGTGTAGTGGGCCTCAGGCTATCCCATCATTGGCAATTTGGCACCATGTCAAGTATGTGTACAGTGTAATCCGTACGGAGCTAGTGTCAACCAAGTCTCCACTCAAGCTTGGCCAAGGCCCTGCAGCCTCAAATGGACTTGCTGCGTGACAATTGGACAGGGGACCAACAACCTCCCTTTAATATCGGAGGCCGGAACACAAACCAGATCACGCAGGATTAGGCTGGGTTGCCCCGACGGCAGACAAATTTTTTCGGGAGGCGTTACGGTACAGAATCACGATGTCCTCTAACAGGAAGTACGCTGCATTGCCGGATCTGGTATGCGAACTGGGAACGAACAACAGTGGTCGTGTCAGCTAATGCTGTTGGGCCAGGATTCAGCACCAGATATTTACGAAACTCCAGAGCTCATTGACGACCAGTCAACAGTTCCGGTTCGTGTGACCCCGCCTGCGTGTCAGCAGACATCTGATCCTTTTTACAGTCGACCACGGTGCGGTCGCCTTCCGACGATGACTACGACGACAACGAGGGCGACGCGACCGGGATATCACGATCGCGTCTCCGGATCAACCAGGCTAGATCGAAGTTTATGCCGGCCGCAGTAGACGCGACAGACGTGGATTTCTCTGACCGCCTGGTCAGTAAACGGAAGTCGTACAAGACATCAACGCGACGGCACCGGATTCTCAGGGACGGCACAGAGGAGATATGCGACCTGAGCGATGAGGACGACGCAGGTAACCTCGCGCGAAAGATTGCGCGGTTAAAGCGTGAAATTGAAGAGGCCAAGGAAGAATATGGGAAGCAGAAGGCAGCATCGAGCCAAACCCAGGATGAAGAGGTTGCCGAGGGCGAATTCGAGTCTCTCAGCAACATGCTGGATGAGATCTCGGGGCTCGGCCAATCACTAGCCCCTCGCCTCATCCCTACATCCCCACCGGCCGGTCTCGGGGGAAAGGCTCCCGGAGAGCCCGAAGACAGCATCAGCTACGCGATAACATACGCGCCAAGCTATGAACAGACACATGCTCTGGAGAAAGCCGCGGAGTTCGACCGGCGTCTGGTGGTCCTGGAGAAGGCACTGGCCATTGGTTCCGCGGCCATGCCCGAGTTTGACTCGAATGGCCTACCGCGCGCCATCATCCCTCTCCTTGAACACCTTCACAAGCAGATCTCGACTTTGTCTGAGGCCTCAGTCCCCTCTCTGGATAGCATCAGTCGGAGGGTGCGGGCGCTGACTCAGGAGGCCGAAAACCTGGAGAAGGCCCGCCGAAACGCCAAGTCAGCGCACGAGGCACTTGTTGCGGCGGGAGCTGCGCCAACGGCCGAAGCTTCTCCCGAAGACTCGGAGCAAACAGCCAAGATCAATGCGCTCTACGGCACCCTCCCAACCATCGAAAACTTGACACCTCTTCTGCCGCCTCTGCTAGACCGGCTCCGTTCGCTTCGGACGATACATGCGGATGCAGCCACGGCGGCGGAGACCTTGGCGCGCCTGGAGAAGAAGCAGGCCGAGATGGCTGGCGAGATCCGGCAGTGGCGGGAGGGATTGGAGAAGGTCGAGGCTGCCGTCAGGGCAGGAGATGCAACCATGGCCAAGAATGTGGATGTGATGTCTGGGTGGGTGAAGGATCTTGAGGAGAAGATGTCCAAGTTGTCGTAGCGGCAGGCGCAGTGATACCCAATGCGAGATGCTATTACATGGACTGGCCGAAGCTTGAGTGTTGGCTCTGGAGAATGGGTGGAATAATAACTGGCAGCTGTCGCAGCTTCGGCCCCTGGATGTTTGCAAGGCGGGAGTGGGTCAGGCATTGACCAATCAAACGGCAGAGATCCCCCTCAACCGCAAGTTTAATTTTCCAAGAAACCTCCAGCGAACCTTCCTTCGATTTTTTTTTCCTTCAACACAGCTCAAAGGCAATGGAACGCAAGCTTTCGGTCTTGCGCGCCATAGCCATTGGCTTACAAGAGACGCCCAACATTTATAGAGGCCGGTAGAAAGATGTCTTGAGCAGCTGCGGTATCGCCATGCACGTGATGGCGCGCCCGGCGAGAGCTTATCAAGCGTGGGATTTCTTCGGAGGGGCCGACTTCTCTCGACCAAACCATCCCACAGCAGAAATTGTAAGTTGAAAACGCCCTTTGTCATGCTCCCTCTTCCCCGGTTGGATGATGCACTAAATAGCATGTATTACCTGAAAACAATTTGATGTATTCTCAAATCACCAAGATCTCTGACAACCGACATCAATCCTTCTTCTCTTTGCAGTTTCTGTCAGTGTCAGAAGCTAACAGTCACGGTTGGAGCTAGAGTTAGGACAATGACGCCGAAGCCTCCCAAAGGCCACTTCAACATTCTGTACTTTGCCAGCGCCGGCTCGTACACATCCAAGAATGTCGAAGCCCTGCCTGCGCCGCTTCCCCTGAGGAAGCTTTTTAGCACACTAGAGGAGCGGTATCAGGGCATTCGGGCGAGTGTGCTGGACCACAGCCTGGTCACAATCAATCTGGCCTATGCAGATGTGCCAGATGACAAGGCCCCTGAGGACAAGGATGAAATTGTGATACAAGAAGGCGACGAGGTTGCCATCATTCCTCCAGTCAGCTCCGGGTGACACCACGCCCCATACTATGTAATAACAATACCACAACATGACCAGACGCCTTACTAGCCCGTACCTGTGATGACCACCTAAACTACTGTACCTAATTCAATGTTACGAAACTGACCCCAACAATGGCTCCTCCTCTCCAACTCTCTCAACCCTCTCACCACCTCCATCCCCGCCCTCACCCCTCCACAACACCCATTTCACACCGACTCCATCATCCCACTTGCTCTTCCAAGCCCTCCATCGAGAGGTCCAACTCTCAGCCCACAATCGACTCTTTGCTCGCCGCCAGATCACAGCAACTGTCCAAACCAACCCCACAACAACCAACGTCGCCGCTACCGCCACCAACACACTCAGGCTCGTAATGCTCGACACCTGACACCCAAACGGCTGTGTCCTGATCTCCCATCGCTCAGACCAATGCGGACAGATCTGCTGGTCGTAGGCGGGTGCGAGTAACGAGATGGGGTGCGCGTTGGGGACGCAGGCTTGGGTCTTTTGCGGATCACGCTGTGTTAGTAATCATGGTGCTTGTTCTTCTTTTCGAAGCTCCTCCTGCGAGGGGGGAAAGTAGAGCGCAGTAGGGGAAAACAAAGGCGGAAGGGGGAGGGGACCGTACGAAAGGGCACCAGGAGCAACTTGGTTGGGTAAGACAGGAGGAGCAGTATTGCTCGCGCCAGCAGCGGTGGAGGTGCTCGTTTGGTGTCTCTGGCGGGATCATGGTCATGTTTGTTGTATGGAAGAGCTCTTGAGCGGTTGTTTACTTGTTCTTGGTCTGAACGAAGGAATTGACCTACCGAAGGCCAATGTGGTGTACTGACCCAGACGAAATTTGGAAGCTTTAATCCAGTGAAGGAGGGGGCCAGTGTGAATGAAATGGAGGGGCAAGCGCGGGGAACGGCATAAGGTAGCTGAGCTCCTTGAATCTGGGCCGTTGAGGAAGGGGTCTGATGAGTGCAAAATCTCACGACCACAATTGATTACTCAAGGTATCATTTCTAAAGCGATGGATAGAGAATTGAAAGGGATCAAGAGAGGGAAAGGGCGACACTTACAAAACGGGTACCATTTCCTCGCGGGGATCACCAAGCAATCCTGCCGGTGATGGATGTACGAACCGTTCATGGTGCCAAGGTCTTCTTTGGAGCTCTTCCTGTCTCTCGGTGCAAGACTCCCCGGGCAGCGGCGTACATATCTTCAGGCCATCAAGGCTGGGAGACAGTCAACTGTATCAAAACGATGGATCTACGATAGGCAAGCAATATGTCCCCATTTGCTTCCAGGGATCGCCCAAGTCGAGGGGCTTCTAACGATTCGCTGTCTCTAACCGTCCTCTCAACTCCTAACGATACTCCTCGCCCTCCTCCTCTCGTCCTCGCTCAGCACCCACTCTATCGCCCCCTCCTGTCCATCCCCAGCCAGCTCCTCCCACTCCTCGTCTTCCATATTCGCCACCATCAGCACCTGCGCGGTCCGCGCAAACACCTCGCGGACAGCATAGTTACCCTTGCTAATCGTCCCAATGATGCCTCCAAAATCCCTCTCCATGCGTATCGCCCCGTACGGACTCGCCCTACCCCCCGCATAGCTCCACACCCTCTTCTCGAGCACGCGCGTGAGGTAGTCGGCCGTCAGGTCTAGCAGGGTGGTGTAGGTGCGCGGGGTCATGAGGCGGGCGATGGGCCGCATGAGCGCGTCCCAGCCGTGCTCGAAGGCGCGCGGCACCTGATCCAGCAAGTCGTCTTCGGTCTGGCCGTTCGCCGCCGCCAGATCGGCCAGCTCGTCCTCCGTCAGCCCGTAGTCGGCGTCGCGGAACGTGTCGCTCAGCACAGGCCGCAGTCGCGCCTTGACCACCTGGCTGAAGAGCACCTTGATGCCTTCGGAGAGCAGCTCGGTCGTCTTGGCCGAGAAGGAGGCGTTGAGGTTGTTGAGGCGCGCTGCGACATCGGCGGCGTCGTTCTGGAAGGGGAAGGCGTTTTGGAGGGGTTTGGGGTGAGATGTCCCGTTGGATTGGTGCTGCTGGTCTGGGGGGCTGAGGATGTTGGAGACAATGCGGGCGAGGTATTCGTTGGCCATGTCGAGGCTGTTGATCAGGACGATGAAGGAGATAATCTTGTCTTCGGGCGGGAAGTTGCCCTGGACGGTAGCGCTGGGGTACGACTCATCACGCATCTTGCGCTGTACCATGCCGACGAAGTCGGAGCCGAGTAAACCGGATATGGTGGGTATGACGGAGTCTATGACGCCTCTTTGAGAGGTAGATATTGATCTTCGGATGACGGTGTTGACGATGTACATGACCACGTCAACGGCCGAGATGATGAATGGGGGGTTGGTATCTATTGACCTGTTCATGTTTAATGATAGCCCGGTCGGTGACTCGTCCAGCTGGAATGCCTTCTCTACAGACCGGCGGAAGAAGAACATGGTCAGCGCGTTATACGGGCTCACAAGCTTTCCTGACACTTTCTTAATCAGGTTGGACTTGATGAGGACGTCCGGCATGGTGAGCGGTGTGTCATCAGGAGTGTCGGGGTCCTAGGCCATTGTCAGCATTGGATGCTATACGATAGAGAGCGTTCATCCTACCTTGCACTTTCCAGCGAGGAAGCGACAGTAGACCGACCACTTCTCGAGCATGGCAGCACTCTCAACCAGCAGTGCATCCACCTCTCTCATGTTGACACCTTCATCTTCGCTATTGCGAGGATCATTGGTTCCGCCGCCAACGGCGGGTGAGTTGACCCGGGGTGTCCCTCCGAAGCCTCGTTGGCGTGGCAAGAAGCTCTGCACCAAGAAGGTAAAGGGGTAACTCTTGACGTCGGTCAATCGTCGGTCCACAGTCCGGTCGTCGCTCCATGCGTCCAGAATGATGCCGCCCTGGACATCCGCCTCCATCTGCAGCCGCTCAATGACCTTAACCATCTTGCCCGTTCCATAGTGCCTCTCCACAAGCCCACCATGCGCCTCAATGATACGCGCAATATGGTCAAACAACCTGGTGAGGGCGTTCGCAAAGAACACCCCATCCTTTCTCCCCTGCCCACCAAGCCCAGCCCCCTCCTTCAAAGACGCTCTCGCCTCGCCCGCCACGCCCTGACAGACATACTGCCCATAGACATCCAACCCGACATCGCCCCTCCCAATAAGCGGGAAAAGCTTAAAGAACCTCGTCACCTTGGCCGCATCCCCCTCCGTAGCAGCCTTTTTGAACTCCCTCAAAAACAGACTACACAAACTCTCCCTAGCCTCCTCAAGCGTAACCCAAGGCGGGTCCGGCACCTCAACCGTCGGCACGACGGCCGCCGCGAACCCGCCCCGCACAATCTCCTCGGGCACCCTCGCCGCCCGGCTGATGTACCCGGCCGCGGCTTCCCAGTCCTGCGGCGCGCCCATGCTCCCCACGACGCCCGCCACGCAGGCCTTGAGCTCGGCGACCTGTTCGACCACCCGCAGGGTGTCCTCGACGCGCTGCTTCTCGAGGTCGAGGGCGCGCACCCGGCCCGAGAGGCGGGATGCCGTGTGGGAGGCCGACGCCAGCATCGTGTTGTATATGCTGCGCGCCGCGATCACCTGGTCGCCGAGCCCCGCGCGCAGGTTGTCGAGGCGGGAGAGGGAGCGAGTCAGGTCCGCGTGAGTCGAGAGGAGGGTGGTGAGGTGGGCTGTGAGGGAGGCTTCGCGGGCGTGGAGGGATGCGAGGGTGGTGCGGATCTCGGAGGGGGTTGTGGCGTTGCAGAGAGCCGTGGAGGGGTCGGAGGGGCTCTTGGAGGAAGGTGGTTGTTTCGTAGTGGTCGTGGTCATGGTGGGCGGATTGGATGGGATGTTGCTGCTATTGACGGCAGGCATCTTGGCTGCTGTGGTCCGGGCGGCGCCATTGGGAAGGGCTGACATTGGTATTGCCGTCAGCGGCGCATTGCTGCTAGGTGCGCCGAAGGTGGAGGATTGGCGAAGTGTTGTTGTCAAAGGCACGGCTTTACAGGTAACTCTGGTTCCTGAATATTTCGGCGAAGCGACTAAAATGCAGAGCACAGCCAATCATCAGTTCTGTTTGCGCCAGAATTGTAAGGTACTGTGTAATTGGGCCCGGGTCCCAGCCCGCAAGGTCGTCATTTCATCACAGAGGTGTAGCCAAGGCAAGAACTACCTTAACACACAAATGCCAAATCAAACCAAAAGAAGCAATTGAAAGAACACACTGGAACTCTCCCCCAACCTGCCTACTGCCGCAAAATCTCCTTCGCCGCTGTCAAGTCGGCAATCTTCCTGGTCAATGCTTCCCGATACTCCCTGATACTCGGCGATTCGCCTGCGATGGCCTCGAGCTGGTCCGACCTCAGCCCAATCACCCACTCCTGGCTCAACACTCCAAGCGGCGTGGACGGTCCGAAAAGCAGGCGGTAATTGACCGCCTGGTTGAGCACGTTGTCGACGAACCGTTTGCGAGCAATGTCATAGTACGCGCTGAGGTCATCGTGAAGCTTCTCGACAATGTCCTCGATGTTCGACTTCCTCTCCGTGATGCTCCGGACCTGGTCGATAGTCACCAGGTCTCGGCCGTGCTCGTCCTCGAATGAGATGCCCTCCAGCCGCTCGGCAATCCGCTCACCGCGAGACCGCTGTCGGTTCTCGTTGAAGGCGTAGTCGAGCGTGTAGGGCTTGGCATCCCGCTCAGCAGATGACAGAAACTCGGCCGCCGCCATGCCAGCCTCGTAGCGCCGGAGCAGTTCCTCGACTATGGCCGCCCACAGCTCGCCGCGTACACCGGGATCGATACAGACGTCTTTGAGCGCAGCCGTGATGAAGCGGTGAATGGCAACAACCACCCTGCTCATGAAGGCTTTGCTCATGCTCGGCCACTTGGTTGACTGCTCTCTCCAGGCGCTCGCCCAGATGGCACTGCTGAAAGTGCCAAGGTCCATTCCACGAGACCGCGCATACAGCTCCCTGATCCAGTCCATGATGCCGTCTTCGGGCACGTCGACGTCACAATCCTGGCTGATAATGTGTTCCAGCTCGGGGAAGTCGTCTAGATCATCGTCTTGCTCAAACTCCGAACCTGCCGCAGTCGTGTCGTCCAGCGACGCACGATTCGCGACCTCTTCCCTCCCACCAACGGTCTTGAACCGGCGCAGAACCCCTCGGTCTTGAAACGCCTGGCTGAAGGTATCGGCGAGATTGACCACGTGCGTCACAAGACGGAGCTCCCGTTTGCTCTCAAAGGCGCTGTCGCCGGCATACTGCGCCTCCAGCGCCTGTCGCACACGGTCCTGAAACTGACCGGCGATGCCGCTTAAGAATCGGCGTTGCTCGTGCTCATCTTTACGGGACGGGCCAAGTGAGTTTCGTTCCCGCTCTGCGGCTTGCAGCATCTTGCCGATGTCCTTGGACAGTGTCGGGAACTCTCGGCGAGCGATGTGCCCCAGGAGCTCCGCGAGGCGTGCCTTCAGTGCCCTGACTCCGACCCTCTCGGGCGGGAGCTCGTTCCAAGGGTGCTGTTTGAACAGATCTTCTCTGCGCTCGAACTCTGCATCGCCGTCGTCGGCACCCCGGCTCCTGACAAGGTAGTACCCCAGCGTGAGCTGCTTCTTCTTCCCGCGGATAATGTTGCACACCGAGGCCTTTGCACTCGGCTCCAACACAAGGTCGGGCTTCGTCAAGATGCCCAGAGTGCGCTCCCCGTTTCTGTCGTACTCCTCCGCCATGGTCAGGATTCCTCCGTTGGAGATGTCAATGTTGCTGGGGAGCACGGCCAGGATCACGGTGCGGGGGTCTTGGATGTACCAGCGCACCATTCTCTCGACCAGGGCCGCATCTTCCATGGTAGTCTTCCCCGGTTCTGCAGTGCGGAAGATGCCCGGAACGTCGATTACCGTCAGGTAGTCGGCCGATGGGCCGCAGATTTCGATCTTGAGCACGTCCTCGCTGAACACCCGATCTCCTTGCGGCGCCGAATCTCTCTGGGGCGATACTCCTGAAACTCTGTCATCATCCGAAGTGTAGCCGCCGTCAGAAGGGGGCTCGGTCGACGTGTAGCCGGAGTCATGAGTACTGTTCATCCGGATGCCCATCCTAGCGTTGACCTTCCGGCTGTCAGCCTCCGCCGTCCACGGGCTTTTCAGGCTACTCACCTCACGCAAGATACTCGGGAACCTGTCCCGAAATTCCTCAAGGGACAGCGCGTCGGTGCGGTATTCCCTCACATGCATCTTGTGAGGATCGGAGGCATTCGGCCCCGGGGTAATGCTGACCTGGACGCGGGAGACGTCGTCCCGCCGCTGCGTGATTTGCGTTGCGTAGCGTGTGCAGAGCTCAACGTCGCGAGGGAACGGGATCCCTGTCAGACTTTCTAGTAAGGACGACTTGCCCGAACTCTGGTCGCCCACGACCACAAGCTGATTGTATGGTTAGCTTCCGGTAAGAGCCAAGGTCCGGTAACGACAGTACCCACCTGCGGCAGAGGAACATGCTTGCTGATGTTTCGCTCGCGGAGTTTATCGATTTTGCGTAGCAAAGAAGCGCTGACGAGGTGGTTCTCCTTGGGGGTCCTAGTGTCCTGCACCATGGTCAAGGTGGCTCGCGGGGCAGAGAACCAGATTTAACAAGCTCAAAAGTAGGTTCAATCGAATGCAAAGTATTGGGCTCGAAGTAGGCCGAGGTCAGTGTGGCAAGGTAAGTTGCCAGGGAACAGATGCTTAGTCTGTCCCATGGAAACGGCTGACTTTCCCCTCGTTCTTATACTCGTCCAGCCTCCACTGACCTATCTTCCATCCCCCATCGCAAGGCTGCGCATACGCGTAGGCGCACCCACAAGACAGATGAAACCCATGATGACGCGCGCCCAACGCTAAGGAGCCTACCCGCGATGTTCAGGTGAAGCAAGTCCTCGCGGTAGGCCTCAGTACGTTGATTCGCCAGGTCGCCAGGCGTTCCTGCGGTGTTTATCGACTGGAGACGCGGCCGCTCGCAGCGTGGCGCACAAACTGCAACACCTACAAACGTCGTGGGCCTCTCATCTCAAGGGGATAATGTGATGAGTTACCAGGATAGGGAGTGCACAGCCCAGCCTTGTTCGGCCACCGCAAGGCAAGGGGGCGGGACGGGACGAGAGAGGGGGGGAGTGTGGAGGCGCGTTCCCGGCGCGGGTTCCTGGGTTTTGCCTGCCTGCAATGCAGTCAAAGGCCTGTAAGTCTACTTTACGATGTTGCTGGGTGTGGCTTGGTTGTGTTGTTGGTTACATGGCTCTTGGCGGGCTTTTTCTTCGACCTTAGCTGAACCGCCCAGTGCTTAATCGGGTATATTTGGTGTCTTAAATCGCTGTCACTGGGTATGTACGCGCCACGCCTGCAAGCTGCTGTACTGTGCCTATGTTGGCTCGAGCTTGGGTAATGATCCAGCCCGTTGGTAAGTAGAGGCTACTCTGAAGGCCTCAACATGTCCGGATGGGGTGGGGTCCGGGGTGATCGGGCCTGGGCGATCGAACCGGGCAAGAGTCTGGGTGCGATATCCGGGATTCGGCGGCTGGCTGAGGTTGGATTCATTAAATCAGCAAGGGAGAAAGACGGTGTATATAGACAACGCTTACTCCGTAAGGGTGTACTATGTATTGCTTGTATACATACAACACGAACAGTCGACCTCTAAGCGCCAGCTCGCGCACCAGCAACCACCCTCCAGTATACAGAAAGCACCCAGGACTGTTTCCACACCCGTTCCGCACGCGAGTTCTCAAACCAAATCTATTCCCATACTAAGTACAGCATGACCAAGGCTCATCCACATCATAAACAACTCCCGTGTAATCCCTTCAAACCGCCTGACTATACCCCCCAAGCCCTCTCCTCCCTCTTCCATACCGCCACCACTTCCTCGCCTCATCCGCCCAAAACACGCTACTGCACATCACCATCAAGCCCAACAAATCCCTGAACCCGAGCGCCTCCGTCTGGAAAACCTCCTGCAGCCAGGGGAAATACACGACAGCCAACTGCCCCATCAAGCTCCCCGCGACGGCCCAGTTGAACAGCACATTGCTGAACAACCCCACCTCGCCTCTCAGCACGCTCTTGCTCTCGGACCGGCAGGTCAAGGCATTGAACATGTCGAACAGCACAAAGCAGGTAAACGTCATGGTCGTGTCGCGGCGCGTGACCTGGCCGTCCTCGAGCATCTCGTGCGTGTAGACGAGCATGGTCCCCGCCATGATGATGGCGGCCTGCGTCAGGACGCGCATGAGCAAAGGGCGTGTCAGGACGGCGTCGCCCCGACGGCGCGGGGGTCGGTTCATGACGTCTTTGTCGACTGCTTCTACGCCAAGAGACTGGGCGGGGGGGCCGTCCATGATGATGTCTGTTTGTGTGGTTCGGTTAGAGGGCTTTTAACGTGGGAAAGGGGGGAGAGGATGGAAAGAGGGGAGAAAGTGCTTACTGATCCAGAGAATCTGCATCGCATTGAGTGGGGACTTGAAGCCGAGTGCGGTGCAGATCAAGACGAGCGAGAGGCCGGCGGCGCTCGTGGAGAGCTGGAAGGTGAGGAAATTTTGGATGTTGTTGAAGATGGCTTTGCCCTCTTCGATGGCGTGGAGGATGGTCGAGAAGTCGTCGTCTGTCAGAATCATGTCGGCTGCTTCCTTGGCGACGTCAGTGCCGTGCATGCCCATGGCGATTCCAATGTCGGCCTTTTTGAGTGCCGGCGCATCGTTGACTCCGTCTCCCGTCATGGCGACAATATCGCCGCGGGATTGGAGGGCTCGGATGATCTTTAGTTTGTGGTCGGGGTTTGTTCGTGCGAAGATGGTGGTGTGATCCATGGCCCTTGCAAGGTCCTCTTCGGACATGGCATCGAGCTCGTCACCTCGCAGGACCGGCTTGACGGTGATCTGGTTTGATGTGTGAATTGCCGGAGCAGCAATCGCCATCCCCAGCTGCTTGCCAATGGCGAGAGCTGTGGTCTCGGCGTCACCCGTGATCATGATCACCTTGACCCGGCCCCGCATCAGCTTTCGAATCGACCGCCCGACGCCGGGCCGAGGCGGATCGCTCATGCCGACGAGGCCTGCAAAGGTGAGACCTTTGTACTGTTCCTCACTACCATGGTGGACCGGGCTCTCTGATCTATCGGCGCCAGGGGTGTTACTCCTGGCACCTACCCTGCTGCTCCTGGATCGCGCCACAGGCCCGCTGGCAAAGGCCAGGACTCGGAGGCCTTGGGAGGCCATCTGTTCGGCTGCTTCTAGAGCCTCCTGGCGCCGCGCTGAGTCCAACACGATCTCCCTGCCTTCATTTGTGACATAGGTCTCACAAGCTTCAAGCACCTTGTCAATGGCGCCTTTCATGTATGCAAACTCCTTGTCGTTCCTGCCACCTTCGCTGCCAATTGTGACACCCATCCACTTTCGTTCGGAGCTGAAGGGCGTCTCAGACACTCGAGGCCCGATGGAGTCTCGCACGTCATGTTCCTTGAATCGGTCTAGCAGATCGAGCATCGCCACGTCGGTGGGCTGTCCCACCCATCGCGTGTATGTCGCCGTGTGGCCCCTGTCCTGGGTCGAGGAGAGTACGGCTCGCGCAGCCGCGCCATTTTCGGTGTAGTTCCGAGCAAGGCGAGCGTTGTTGGCAATATTACCGATGCGCAAGATTCTGAGCGCTGCAGGATCAAGCTTGGTCTCGGCCGCTTCATCATCTGATTCGACGTCGAATGGGCTAGGGTTGCCAAAGAACCACATCTTGGCGGTTGTCATGTGGTTCATGGTCAGCGTCCCTGGTGATGTTAGCTCAGCTCTACTGCAACCCCGTTCAGACCTACCCGTCTTGTCCGTACAAACCACGTTGACGGACCCCAGTGTCTCGACCTTTGGCATTTTCCGGACGATAGCATTGTGCTTAGCCATTCGGTGAACGCCCAGGGCGAGCGTGACGGTGACGATGATGGGCAGGCCTTCGGGGATTGCCGCTACAGCCAGCGAAATAGATATGGTGAAGATTTCGAGCAGCTTCTTCCCTTGCAACCACCCGATGAGCGAGATCATGCCGATAATGACAAAAGATGCCTTGCTCAGCTGTGACCCTAGGTCGTCCATGGAAATCTGCAGCGGCGAACGAGGGCTCTCGGTTCCCGAGACACTGGTTGCAATCGTACCGAAGTGGGTGTCTCCGCCCGTCGCGAAAACAATGCCTTGGCCATGCCCTGATTTTACCAGCGTCCCCATGTAGGCAATGTTGTACGGCCCGTCATGGTCCCTCTTGGCCGCGCCCATCGAGTGCCCATCAGGGGCTCCGCCAAAGGAAGGCTGGGTTAATTGCAAGCTGGAGTTTCCGTAACTGGGAACTCCTAAGGCACGTCGAGGTCGTGTATTTGCAGTGACCCTTACGGGTTCGTTCTCGCCCGTGAGATTCGACACATCGATGGTCAGGTCCGCGGCCTTTGTTACCCGAATATCGGCGGGGATACGGTCGCCGGTGGTGAAAATGACCAAGTCCCCAGGTACGAGCTGCGCAGCCATAACCTTAGATGATGTTGCCTCCAGCACCTCTTCTTCAGGAGTAATCGAGCCAGAGCTTTCGGGCACTTCGGGGGTCCTGTCGCCAACCCCTGACCAGTTGGGCGAGCGGGTGCCTGGCGAGGCCTTGGAAGCCTGTTTTCGTACGAGATGCGCGTGATTGGGTACCAGGTGGTTGAGGGCCTCGATCGACTTCTCGGAGCGGTATTCCTGCACGAAGCCCACGCTCACCACGATGGTCACAGCTACTGTGATGCTGACGGCGTCGTCCATGTTCCCCACCACGATGGACGCGCCCGCAGAGACCAGGAGCAAAAGTATAAGGGGTTCCTGAAATTGCTTGAGGAAACGCAACCATATTGGCTCAGGCTCGTCATGCGGGATCTCGTTCGGCCCGTAGACGCGCAGCCTAGAGAGGGCTTCGGCAGGTGTGAGGCCGTGCGTGAGCGATGTCTTGAGTCGGGCGGCGACTTCGACTGGAGTGAGCGATGCGTATTCATCAGCAACGCTCTGCAGCAGGTCCCATTAGCTTCAGCGCTCAATCCTCGGCAGATTCCAGGGGTCCTACTCTTGACTGCGCAGATGTTGTCCTCGGGCTCAGTCTTGGTGAAGCGGACCAGGGGCGCTCCAGTTTCGCAGCGGCTGCTGCTGACCCTGGCTCTTGCGCGTTCTGGTACAGCGGCAGCTCATCGCCACCATCTTTTCGCACGAACCGATCCATTCTGGCGCTGGCCAGAGGCTAAGAGGAACCGCGGGACGTGAGCGGAAAGGACCCCGAAGGGAGTCGATGGACCAACTGAACGTCATCAACCAATGCCTCGAGGAGGAATTGGCGGTTCAGAGACGCGACCGACGGAAAGGAAAAGTGATCATTCGAGTCTAATTAACACAGTAGAGTGGAAGCAACACCATTGCCGACAACAGAACGCTTTGCCGTTTCAATGTGGTCCTGTATGGGGGAGCGCTGGGCAATGGGCCGAGCCGAGACTAGAGTTCGTGGAACGTGTTTGATTCCAAATCTGGGCAATCCCTTGTCTGGACGCTCGAGCTTTTTGTGCAGGCGAACAAGGGTACCTGCAGTTGGCCAAGGTAAGTTGTCCCAGGCACATGGGTTGTGCCATTGCGATGGCTTGGCATCTTGGGGTCGGCAGACATCCTCAACATTGACACTGGAGTTGGCGAACAGAGAACTGACGTAGGACTGGGTTTTTGACAGGCACCTGAGGATATAGAAATATATCGTGTATAGCCTGAGAGAGTACAATACATATAGCTCATGATCATGTCCTATCGCGCGTCCCTATCTCCGGACAGCGAAAGGGTAACGGAGCAGCGTAACTGTGCGACTCGGCCAAGTTCCATCTAACAGATACGGCAACACAGGAGCAAATAATTTCTTCATCTGGGATGTGGAGAAACAGAGAGGACTCCTTTGTTTGACGGCTTCCGTCCTGTTGTTGACGACTTGGGATGAGTGAGTGTGCAATTACACGATGCTAGTTACGGTGTTAAGTTTGGTTTTTATGCCACTCCGCTACCTTATCAGGATGACACCAGCCACGTGATCATCCGACCCATGTGCGCGGTCCGGGGGGCTGGTGGGGCGGCCCCCAGCCTCTCAAATTTCGCAGGGAATCTCAATTTCTTGAAAGCTTGCTGCACATTCTTGCAACCGATCGCCCATCCGAACTCGACCGCATCCCCCTCCTTCCTTCACCTGCGATTTTACTTTATCTAGACCATCGCTTTTACTTGTTGTCGCATTGGCTTGATGCCCATTGCACTGTCTGGAACGAGTTTTCTTGACCACATCGACGGTTTTTCTCGATTGCGCGTGTCTTGACACGACGACGTGGCCGAGCTCGAGCGCGCCTTTGCCCAAACAACGCAACGCGCTTCCTCTTGTTTACCTCCGCCATCTACCCACCATTGCAGCCCCGCCTTTCCCGTCGCCAGATTTGCCGTATGCGGAACCCTCCCTCGACTTAGCTTCTCGATACTTGCTGTATTAGCACCGATTTATCATTGATTGGCACATACCACTCCTACTGCCGTCACTATTACTGTCACCCTCGTCGCCATGTTTTGGTCGGGGACACTGCTCAGTGCCACCGGCCCCTTGGCCAAGGCCTGGCTCTCTGCCAACCAAGAGCGCAAGATATCCAAGGTCCAGATCCTGCAGCACAACCTGCAAGACAGTGTGGACGCCATCATTGCCCCCAATGACGCTCCCCTGGCTCTCCGGCTAAGCGGCCAGCTGCTGCTCGGCGTCGTCCGCATCTATAGCCGCAAGGCGCGTTATCTCCTCGATGACTGCAACGAGGCCCTAATCAAAATCAAGATGGTACGCTTTACCCATACCCGAATCCCAGAAGATAGCCCACTGACGCCTTCAGGCTTTCCGATCCACCGGCAACCATGATATTCCTACCAACCTTCATGCGACGACAAAAGAGTCGCTCATGCTTCCCGACACGATTACGCCCTATGACAACCTCGACTTGCTGCCACCGCCGAGCGCTGAATTCCTGACTTCGCAACTTGAAGAAGTGACTGCGACACCGATTAGCGCCCGCAAGGCTGCCGTTCGCCCCAGCAACCGTGACATCAACCTTCAGGAAGATTTCAATAACAGTCAATTTCTTCAAGACACTACTGGGGATGACGACGAGCTTGCCCTCGCAAACATGGACGACCTCGATTTGGAGCTCGACTTTGGTATGGATATTGACGACCGTCCATCCAAGCTGATGGACAAGAGCATTGAAATGGGCAGAGATGCGCCTGCTGCCAGGCCAATTGAGGAGGACATGCTCAGTGAGCCGGATATGGGCGGCCCGAGTAAGGTGCGCGAGCCATCGCTCGGCCTCGATCTCGACTTTGGCGATAGGGTTCACATTGCGGACGAGGAGGGTGATAATCAAATGGGCGACGATGGCCTCCAGTTCAATCTTGAGGACGAGTCGGCCATGCCCGGAGCCGTTCGCCCGGACATGAGCCGTGCCCGCATCTCCGAATCTCCGCTGTCCGACATTGATGACGAGTTTGCCAAGGAAGTCGAGATGGAGTATAGCCGTCACATGCACACCGACATGTACGAGCCAGGCGATGACCCGAGCGCGACGACCATCCAGGCGCCGCAACGGCAAAAGAAGAAGAAGCTGCTCCAGCCCGACGACCAGACAATGCTGTCCAACGCCCAGATCAAGGAGCAGCAGTCAAAACGCGACAACATTCTCAAGCCTCAGTCGTTCCTTACGCACGATCCGTATATCGTTGGTCTGATGGACCTGCACAAGAACGGTGGTTTCGTCAATAACATTCTGTTTGAGAGCCGCAGTGATGGATGGGCTCCCGAGCTGAGGGGTCTTTTGTCCCTCGGTTCCATCCGACCAAATGAGCTGAAGAGGAAGAGAGACAGCGGCGTTGCCGACATGGACAGCGAGGAAGAACAGGGCGCGTCAAAGTCGCCTCGCCTGGAGCTCCCCGAGGACGAGACGGTGCTAGGCCTTGACGGAACTATTGCAGGCGACCAGAGCATTGCCGCGGACGGTACAGTGCTTGAAATTCCAGCCGATGACACCGCCGTGTTCCACGCCGAAGACGAGGATGAGCGACCCGGCTCCAGGGACGGCGCACGCTCTAGCCCCATGCCGGCTTTTGACGACACAACCATGCCCATCGTGCATCCCGCCGACAGCGGTCCGGTGTCCATTGGCACTAAGCACGCCGTCCACATCCTCCGTGACCTATTTGGCGCCGACGCCGCCACCAACGCCGAGAAGCGCAAGAAGTCGGCCGTTGTTTTCCAGGAGCTGCTGCCCGAAAAGAAGACATCCAAAGTTGACGCCACCAAAATGTTCTTCGAGTGCCTTGTCCTCGCCACTAAGGATGCCATCAAGGTCGACCAGCCCGAGGGTTCGCTCGGCGGCCCTATCCGTGTCCGCGGCAAGCGTGGGCTGTGGGGTGACTGGGCCGAGCGTGAGGCTGGTGGTGAACTCGCGCGCGAGCAGCAGCAGCAGCAGCAACAAGGCAATAAGCCTGAATCTGCTGTTCAGTCGTCTGCCACGGTCGCTGTGGAGGCATAGGAGTCGTCTGTGTCGGATGCGTGAAAACGGCGCGATGCCGTTATAATATTGGCTTCATTTCGTTGTACAGCATATCTCTTATGGAATTCCGGTTGACGGCATGCCTGGTGTTTGGAATGGACAGTGCTTTTTGTTCCTTCCCTATTTTGGTCGTCGAAACGACCGAGTGGCGTTTGGCGTCCGGAAGACTGGGAGATACCATTGTTGGAGGGCTCAGTCTGGGTTTGGGGTAAAATCTGCTTTGTGGTTTATCGGGGCGAGCGAGGGGATGGCTGCTTATTGTAGTAGTGTTTTGCGTCTAGCATTGGTTTGGAAGATGGCAATGTTGGCCAGGCCTTGTTGGGGTGGGCAAGTTTGGCGTTGCCGGCTGTAGGATACATGCAGCTGCAGGGTCGTAAACAGATAGCGGTTGAATCAAGACGGGCATCCAACTAGATATCGTTAGTGATTCATCGCTTGTGTTGTTGCTTGTTGTACCGGACAGTTGGCTTCATGTGAATTGATCCCCGGCCCCCCCCCAAAGTTCATCCTGTGAGCACTTGATTTGAGTGTCTCGAAAGCAGGTGCGCATGCCAGCCTCTCTATTTTCTCGAAATCCACCACCTCCTTATGCCTCACTCGTGTGCTTCCAGGTGACATGGGCCAGTATTAAGAACACTATCAACCAACTGGACACATAATGTTCGAATGCCTTTCTCGTCACCCCAGCCAGCATTCCCGTCTCCTTGAATACTTCCGTAATAATACCTTTAATTAGCCTGCTCAAATCACGCCAGCCGCTCCGCTAGCCGCTGCTTGTCGTCGATACCGGAGTATTTGTTAATCCAGGCCAGAACCTCGCGATGCCAGACCAGGGAGTTCTCTGGCTTCAACACCCACTGGCAAATGCGTTAGTGAACCAGCTTTCTCGAACAGGTTATTCATTGACAACTCGACGAAGGTAGAAGAGGAAGTGGGTTTCTCACGTGGTTTTCGTCCGGGAACACGAGCAATTTACTCGGCACCTTCCTGGCCTGCAGGACATTGAACGCCGCCAGTCCCTCGGTGATGGGGAGGCGGTAGTCGAGCTCGCTGTGGATGATGAGCTGGGGCGTGGCCCACTCGGCCACGAACCGCGCGGGATCCCACTTCTCGTACGCCGCCCTGTTGTCGTAGAGCGTCCCCTCAAAGTCGTGGATCGGGAAGAACAGCTCCTCGGTGCACCACTGGTTGAGCGTGCTGAAGACGCCATCGTGGCACACGAGCGCCTTGAACTTGCGCCCGAGCGGGTGGCCTTGAATCCAATCTGCCCAGAAGTCAGACCAGTCAAGCATTAGCAATCCACCCGGGCTTGTCTTGTCCCTCGCCTCTTACACCCGAGGGTTCCAGAACCAAACGATCATGATGATTGAAAATGAGAGAGAGAAAACGTACTGATCATATACCCCCCATAACTTGCCCCCAACGCCACCGCCCTGGCCCCATCCACCTCAGGCATGTTGTCCACCACCCACTCATAGCACCGCACGAGATCGTTATACGGCCGGCCGCCCCAGTCGCCGGTGATGCCGTCCTCGAGCGCCATGCCATAGCCCGTACTGCCCGTCGGGTTGGGGCAGACGACGACGTATCCCTGCTCGGCGAAGACGGCCGGGTTCCAGCGGGTCGACCAGCTGTCCTGCCAGGCGCCCTGCGGCCCGCCGTGGATGAGCATGCAGAGCGGGTACTTCTTCTTTCGAGGATCTGCTTTGTTGAAGGAGGAAGGGCGGACGACGAGGGCGTGCACGTCGTAATCGCCCCCGGCGCCGCGGAAGGTGATGGAGTCGAGGCTGGCACGGGACAGGCCGAAGGATTTGCCTTGCTTGGAGGCGGACGAGATGACTTTGCACGTGTTGGAGAGCGGGTGGGTGATGGAGTAGCACGAGTTGTCGATGAGGGAGGTGGAGGTAACAAAGAGGTGGTCGTTTTCTGCTGAGCCTAAGAGGTGGAAAGAGGAGACGCTGCCGTCGGGGGTATTGATGGGCGTGGGGAGGGAGGTGGCTTTGGAGGGAGTAGAGGGGAGCTGGAAGATGAGGGTGCGAGCGTAGGATTCGGCCGTGACGTAAAGCTTGGTGTCGTCGTGGCTCCAGAGGATGGCCTCTGGGCGAATGTCCCAGCCGCCGACATTGTCAGAAGTCGCGTAGAACTCTTGGGTCTTGTCGGGATTGTAGATGTCCGGTGCCAGGATGAGGCGTGGTTTGTCGGATTCGTACTGCTTACTACGCATGCGGGTGAAGGCTACCTTCTTGCCGCAGTGGGAAAAGACAGGACTGTTGGAGTAGCCCTCCAGACCAGCTGTCTTGACGATCTGCGGAGAAGGAGGCTTGGATTCGGCGAAGGTCTTGAGCGGGATGAAGTAGAGATCCGTCTTGGTGTAGAGGGCAGGGTCGAGCCCGGGGTCCTTAGCCACGAATACCAACCCGGATTCGCTGATATCAAAGTCACCGGTGCCTCCAAAGGGAGGGACGGGCGAGGACAATTTTGTTCCGGCCAGGGCGTTGGTGAGAGCGTTATCGCGGAGTGAATACTTGCCATCGCTGTGGTCAAACACACCATAAAAAATGGAGCTGCAGTTCTCCGAGTTCCAGGCGTCCCAATGGCGGACAAACAGGGTGGTGTACACCTTGGCCGTAGAGTGTGGCTTTTTCTCCGTCTCAGGGTTGAACAGCTGGCCGCCAGGGGTAGTCAAGGCTGAGCAAGCAAAGGCGATGCCGCCGTCTGAGAGCTTCTTGACTTTGACGTTGGAAATGGGCGCATTGATAAAGCCAGCTTCATACGATCTGCATTTTACTTAGTCTTTGCGAGGACAGAATGCGGAGGAGAACAAGACACTAGACATACAACTCCGCAGTGGAGGAGTTGACATGACGAATGACCAGTGAGGTGCAGCCATTGTCGCGGCTCTTCAAATAGAGAACCTCTTCGTTGCTGAGCCAGACAGGCTCACTCCAGCCCGGCTCGTCGACCAGCAGGACCGAGTCTCCCGACTCGATGTTGAGGATTTTTATTTGGGTAGTCTTTTTGTGGTCACCGAAGGAGTATGTCGACACCTGTCTTTATCAGCCCAAGTATCTAAAGTCAACAGAAAGAAGCCTCTTAAGGCTACAAAGCAGCTGCTGACCGTGTACAGAGCCAGCTTTCCCGAGGGATTGGGGATTCCGGCTGATCGCCGGGGGGCCGAGAGCATCACCTCGGGGGTGAATTTGGTAGCTGTGAGGGTCATATTGTTTCAGACGGCGACTGAACCAATTGGGAGTTGTTTTGGGGATGACGACTGGCGTGGTTTAGAACTCAAAGGAGTACCTACTTGTAAGTTCACACATGTCCCGAAGCTGTGGGAAGCCGCTGCGTCGGGGCTGCTGTGAGGTGCGACCCCAGTTCCTCCCCCCCGCCACTTTTACGAGAGCTTACGTACACCACTACCAATTTCATAAGCATCTAGCCGCAACAACCCCCATTACCTGAGCCGTCAATGCCATTAGTAATACTCTTAATAATATCATAATTCTTACTTTGCTTTGATCTAAACTTATTAGACTATCTATTATCAATCATAAATAAAAACTATGCTGTAAGTGTGACGGGCACCACCCAAGGTCTGGTCAGCTCGCACATACAAGATCGATATTGTTACAACAAGAGCAAGAGCTAGATGAGAGGAATGGGCGTGCAACCAGACCTTAAGTACTGGAGCAGAGGCCTATGCGTAAGCATGACCATAGACGTATGATCAAACCCCATGACGTATGCATAACCGCAAGCATATGACATAACCATGAGAACAAGGAACGGGGAATTCCGTGACAGTAAGGCTAGATATGACGAAAAGCGCACTCTGAACTTATACTCTCTTCGGTGGGTCACTGGTGGGTGGCCTATGCGCCTACTTAACCTTCACGCATCTAGATGAACATCCTATATGTAATGGCCTCAGGTAGTATTTTGCAACTAGCTGATGATGACTCTATGAGTATACTGAACTTGGGGAAGGAAAGAAGAGATATGAGACTCAGGTAGCTCGAGAGCCAATTTATCCTTACAGGTGTGCGCTGCTAGAACGTTCGACACTGTGGGTCAAGTGGGAATAGCTTTACTCAGGGGGTTTAGTGGACCGTACTTGTACGAGAGCTAGCCGAAGGTTGTTGGGCAGCCAACAGTTACATGCTCAAGTAAGCTTAGATCAACCAAATGGTATTGAACAGATTGAGGTATGAAACGAAGCTTGAATTGGAGTCACGATTCCAGAGTGACCACACAAATGAAGGATCAAGATAGTGGGTTAGGGTGCCTCAGAATGTCCCTTTCATGTTAGAACAGAATTGTCCTCTCTAATCCTCCCAGGGGAATTACCCCCCTTATATAGAGACAGTGTGCTATGATATGACGTTTATGTCAGGAACTGCGTCATTGTGATGGATCTGTGTTGACTGAGAGTCTCGCATTGAACATCAGTGCTCAGTCCGTGAATCTTGGTGCCAAGGAACCCACTCAGTTCAACAAAGGTCACCGAGGCCCATCTCGGGCCGAGCCTATTACACTATATATTTTTTTTCTTTGTTTCTTTAGCTTTCGATTAGTAGAATTGAGCCGGTAATCGCAGTGCTCATTGCCTCGTCCACATACTAGACTAAAAATCGTTGTCTATCTTATACTAGTCTGCTACTTTAGGTTCGCTTATTATAGTGAAAAGGAAGAGCTAGATCGCTTATCAAGCTAATTACTTAATTATTATTATTATTATTATTCCTATACCGCTATATTCTAGGGCTCGCCAGACCCTCTACTACCAATTATAAAGAGAAACTATACCTGTAAAGCTGGACTAAAAGCACCTATCTTCCCTACACTAGTCTAAAGTCCTAGATCTTCTCGCTATAGCGAAAAGAAAGGCGTAAATAGCTATGTAAGCAGCCATCGAACTAGCCTAGTTCTAGCCGTACATCTAGCCTATACTTCAGGTGCCTCCTAGAGCATAGTAGCCACCTAGTCACCTTCTTTGCAAGCCTTCTCTCTTTGTTACCCCACCTCTTGAGAGCTTTATACAGGTCTCTCTACGAGCATATTTCTATAGCCGGCCGTTAGAGGCTGCGCAGTAAATCTCTATGCCAACTAGACCAAAAGATCCGCTAATGCAATGATCGTTGCATTGCTGCGCAATGTCACGGGTGGGCGCAACTGACCACTGCGTAACTGTCAGGGCCCCCACCATGAGCCCTACACTTGGGCAATTGGCGGGCGAGACACTGTGGATTTCATGGCGCAGCGACATGACTCGCAGCAGAGAGAGGATATCTGGAGAGCAGGGCACTCAGATTGGAACTTGTAACTTCCCTCTCTCAAGGATCAGTCAGTTGGTTAGTGGCGCACGCACAATACAGTCGTCTTGCCTGCTGCCTGTTGAGGATTCGGTGCATCTTCCTTGGTGAGCTTGTGTGTGTCACCTTACAGTAACACCCTCAAAAGAGGGACCGTGGTTCGAACTGTCCAGTCGAACCAGGAGTTGCGCATATGAACCTCACACTGTCACTACCCGTGACACGCAACCACTTGCTTAAGTACTCTCTCTCTCAGAGCCTCAAAGAGTTTCTACCATAGACTCTGATACCGGCTAAGTCCTTAGCTTTGGGGATTGGCGGCACCATATAGCTAAGTGTTCCAATGTTTCCCTGCCCCAGCCGCATTCGCAGTAGAGGGTAGGTATTCAAGAGACCCTAGCCCGGAAGAGGAAGTCCTTGAGGCCTATAGCCCCAGTTCGAGCCTGGGTTAGTAGGGAGCTCTCGGCCTTTGTAATGCCTTCATGTCTTTCTAGTGCCTGTGACGGCGCCTGCCGTTAGAGTGCAGGTGGTGCACCTGCCAATGAGTGCACGTGCCCCACCTGCCCCGGCATTTAACCTGCATCGCGAGAGCTCTTCCAGCTTCTCTTTCTTTTCTCCTCATCTTGCGATTAGCAGAATAGAGTCAGCAATTGCAGTGCCTACGTGCCTCGCCTCGATGCTACTCGTCTCTCACAGGCCTCTAAAAACCAGCTTTCTCATAAGTATGATGTCCTCTGTACCTTGGTATGCTCTCACCTCTAATGCCGTCCCAGTTAGATAGACAAGGTAGTAAACGCCCAATGTGTAATCCGTATACCTTACCCATCTTACTGTATCCGACTACTTATTTTCCCGCAAACACCAGAGTATCACCCAACCTCCTGTAACCCATCCCAAGAATCCCAGAACGCCGACCTTCCAAAAGACAAAATACCACACCACCGACCGACGGGTAATCCTCACTTCCTCGCCCCAAAACTCGTCCTCATTTTCTTTGCCTCTCTACTATCCGTCTCGCTATCATCCGCCGCCGCAGCAGCAGCAGCATTCTTCTTGCTCTTCTTGGACGCGTTAGCCCTCCCTCCTCCGCCAGCCGTACTTGCCGGCGTAGGCGCGCCCGACGGTCCGTCCCTGTTATTGTTTCCAAAACTACTCGAGCTCGGCGTTGGCGCGTGCGAGGCCGGTGTCGAGGCTGGTGTTTGCACGTCCTAACCCAAGAATGTCAGCCACTAATCATTTTTCGTCTTCTTTCAGTGAACGTGGGGGAAAGGGAAAAAAAGAGAAAGGAAAGGAGAATAGCGTACCGCTGCGGTGGGGTTATACGACACGGAGCTCCGCGAGAAGACGCGGTTCTGGTCCGGCGGCCCCGTCTTTCGCCTCTGCGCCGCCGCGCTGCTCGCGCCCTTGATGTAGTTGTCGAAGCCAATCACGATGTTTCCGCTGGGCGTGGATTCGAGGTACTCTGTTTCTTTGGTGTGGATGAGGTCTTCCACCGCGGCCTGGAAACCAATATTCATTCGTTAGACCTCGTCTTCTTTGGCGCATTGAAGCCGTGGAAAAAGAAAGAAAGAAAACGCACAAGCTTCTTCTCCATCGCCCTGCGACGAGCGATCAACTCCTTAAGATGCTGCCTCTGTTTCTCGTAGAAGGGGATCCCCGCCGCCGATGACGCCGCTGTGTCGCTGGTGCCGTTAGGACCTGCAAGCTTGGCGGCAGCGCCGCCAGCAGCTGAACTCTCAGTCATTCTCGTGATCGAAATGGCACCACTATCGTCGTAAGCGGGGAGCTCGTCTTGTCGCGTCGAGGTCGTGGAAGTCGAGCGGGTTGCCTCGTCGCTGGCGGGCGATGAGAGCAGGTGGAGCGTGGCACGTGCAAGGCCAAGTCTCCAAGCGTCTTGGCAAAACCTCGCCCACCACTCAGAGCACAGAAATCCCTCTATCGCACTGTACGGTTAACATGAGGAGTCTTGACGGATGGCCCCAGTGTGTGTTTTGACGAGGACCGGCTGGGCCAACGTGGAAAAGTGTAAGGAATTAATATCAGATGAGATAAAAATGGCAGTTATATGTGCAGCCTTAGTGTCGAGTTATATTGTGAGGCTGCACCTGTGGGAATTCCGTCTCCAATCTGAATCTCGTCAAACATATGACGAGTAAGGCATGCAGGCGCATGTTACAGGTAAACAAATAAAAGCTACGCTGAAGGAGTGAACGGGTGAGGTTTTAATGCAAAGTATACGGCAAAATCGTTAAGACTATTTTAAGCATTGCCTCTTTTTACAACTCTGCAAACTGAACTACCTGCTTTAGTCAACTTGTGTAAGCCGGCGAGCAGTGTGAGGGGTTTGGGGACTGATGCCACAGATCCCGTCGACCAAGCAAGCGTGAGTCTAAACAACGGGAACAGCCCTCATGTAGCGCATGTAACTTGACCCATCAAGAATGAGCGGAACTTCAAGCAGCGTTAGCCTCCATGTCGTTTCCGCTCTTCGAGGATCTCATCTTCTTGATTCGCTCCTTGAGCTCCCTCTCGCGCAGTTCGTTGACTGTTTTGTTGTCCTGGCAGGCGATTAACCACACGACACGACCTTTACCGGGTTCAACACCCGCGACGTACCTGCTTCGCACTTGTCGAAGGCATCTCATTACGGAAAGATCGCGGTCTGTCTTCAGCGCCTGAACCATCAGCCGATCTGTTCCGTCTAGAAGAGTATGAAGATGCAGAAGAGGCTCTCCGGTCCCCGTGTCCGCCCTTGGGTCTGTCGTTGCTCCTCGCACGCCGTCTGGGGTTGCCTCGCTCACGAGACCTCCGCCGGGGAGAGCGGCGTCGACTATCATAAGAACTGGCCGGGCTTGTGCTGCGACTCCTGCTACGACTTCTACCCCTGGTCGGGCGTCTGCCCGCGCTACGAGAGCGGCTTCGGCTCTCCCGTCTTGACCGTCTCGCTGGAGTACGGCTGCGCAATCGTGACGATCGAGACAAGCTCGAAGACACCGACCGGCTGTAGCGCCGGGTTGGCGTCCTCGACAAACTGCGGCTCTCGCTTCTGCTCGGGCTCCGGCCACGACTCCGACTCCGACTCCGAGACGGAGAGTAGCGGCGCCGTTTGGGGGAGCGTGAGCCACGGTCTGATGAAACTGGGCGGGTCCGGCGAGGAGACCGGCGCCGCTTAGGCGCTTCGCGGCGGTGTGCCGGGGAGCGGGAGCGGGATATCGCGCGTCGTCTCCGCGGCGGACTGGGTGACCGAGTGACGGATCGTCTGCTGCTGTCAACGCTAGGGGTGCGCGAAAGGGACCTGGACGAAGTTGACCGGCCTGACACGGACCGAGTCCGTGATCTCGATCGAGACCGTCGGCGTCCGCCATCGCGCCGTCCTCCACCGCGGGGAACGTATGTGTCTCTCCATCCGCCGCCACGTCCGCCACGGTCGCCTCGGTCCCGGTAGCGAGGCGGCGAGCGAGAACGGCCACGACCAAAACCGCCTCGATCTCTGTCGTCACGGCCACCGCGCCACGAATCGCCTCGACCGGGCCCGCCACCACCTCGGCCACCTCTACCACGGTCACGCCGCTCAAATTCCTCTCGGCGCTGACGGGCTTCTTCGGCCGCCTTCTCCGCCTCAATCTGCCACCGTATCAGCCCATGTCCATATGTACGATATGTATGACGCTCCGGTGCAAGTGTCCCACCTTCTCCTGCATCAACTCCTGCTTCTTGGCCTCGAGCAACTCCTTAGGAACGCCTTGGGGGCTAGTCTGCGCGCTAAGAAGCAGCTTCCAAAGCTCCTTGCAGAACGTCGGTGTATCTTTGTCGAGGAAGCCGGTGAGCTGGATCTGCATGGATTTGATATCGGGCTTGCAGCGTTGCATTCAATGTCAGTAATCAACAGATAACCTAACGTGCACCGGGAAATGTGGCAAAATAATAGGGCACTAACATGGCGGCTGCCCTCGACCAGGTCAAAGATGAGCTCGATGACGACGTCGTCTTCGCTCCCAAGGATTTCCGTGACTCGGTTGGCGATCCATCTGTCCAGCGTTCTGTTAGTAAGGGCGTCTCTCGCCGGAGCAGGCGGCGAAGGAACCTTACTTCTTCATGACCTGCACATTGACCTTTTGCATATCCACCTTCTGGTTGAACTCGGGCGGAAACTTTGTGCTCTTGAGCAGCTTCGCGTCGACTCCGGTCGCCATGGCTGCCCGTTTCCCGTCGCGCGCGCACTAGCACCAACGATTACCAGTCGTACCTATCAGTCAGCGCTTGTTGCCAACGCTCTACAGCCTCGCAGCAGGACTCCGGGCTTGAATGAAGTCGGTCAATGGCCGGGATGATTGAGTCCTTAGGTTGTCGAAGTCGACGCGTTCTGATTCGGACGAGATCCATGCAACTTTGTAAGTGGGTCATTCAGCTGGGCTTGGCGAGCGGATCATCTGCACCCCAACTTGAAAGGCGACAAGGGGGGTGCCGACGGTACTAGTGTACGGATACTCCGCAGTTCGTGGGGTTGAGGGACAGGCGTGCCGAGATGGCGGGATGTCGCGTGCTGCAACCGATCCGTAATTGGAGCTGGTTGGGAAGGAAGAGAGGGTGTACACGGGAAATTCTGATCACAGAGTCCGAGGAGCCTGACTTGAGGGATTTTCGGACTGCCCCAGATCTGAACAGGTGTTGAGCTATTCTGATCACCCGCAGAGCGAATCGAGCCAGGGCTACTCCGTACCTTACCTTTCTCACCTCTACTCTCAACACATGGCCTGGGGTGGAACAGCATTTAAACATACCTGGGTATGTAGACACTCATAAAATGAGAGGGCGTGATTGTCCCTCAGTACTCGTACATTTTCCCCTCTCGTCCCCATCCCATTACTTCAAGGAAGCCCGTACTGTGGTAATGTCCCCAACCTTACTCCCACCAGTGATGTACTCCGTAGCCATCCCGAAAACGCCGTATTTATGATGCAGAATACCCCAGTCCCCTTACAAGCAGTATCGTTCCAACTCATAATCCAAGCAACCAGTCCTAGAAGCCCAATCCCCGTCCGATATAACATAAACAGCGCGTATGCTCCAGTCGTGAGCCGGAGACCTCAAGAGCTCTTCGGGTAGCTGTACTTCATCTTCCCGTCATCGCCATCCTTCTTCTCGGCCTGCATCTGCTTCGCATGCAACGCTGCCACCTTCTCCCTCAGCTTGCTCAGGTTCCGGCTGCTGTCTTGGTCCTTGAGCTTGGCTCGAATCTCGTAGAGTGCCATCAGGGTATTAGCCCGGTCGACGTCATCGTCCATCTGCTATCCCATGGCATTGTTTAGCACAGTGACTCCCAGTTGCTTCTGTGGTACGGATGTAAAAATGAGATTCGGTAAGTAAGATGCATGTAAACATGACGGCTCACCTCCGAGTCTCGCCGCGGTGTCCCCGGAATGGAGCCATAAGCCGAGTTGGTGCGCGTGTTGGGCGGGGTGGCAATGCGCCGGCCGTACTTGTCGAACTTGGCAGGCGAGGCCGTTCGGGACATGAACGAGGAGGCTGTCGATGCCTGTGAGCCTGTTGAGCCGGTGCGCTTGTGATTTCGCAGGCCCGGTCGACTAGGTATCGGTTCTGGGGGCTTGCTCGGCTCGGCGGACGATGTTGATTGTGATGATGTTGGGAGCGATTTGCTCGCGTTGACCAAGGCCCTGGCGGCTTGGGAGTCGTGCTGTAAGATATACGTCAGGAATCGCTCAATCCATGGCTTTTAAACAGGCGATAGCCACAAGAAGGACGACATAAAAGAAGGTTCGCAACCTACCGCCGCGTGCAGATCGCTCAAGTCAGCGAGCATCTGCGCAAGCTGGATGCTTTCCATCTTATTCTGAGTGTTGTCGCCTAAGTCGGCTATCGCTGCTTCGTGTTTTCGTGACCATTAAAGATGAGAGTGATGGTATCGTTTTGGGCTTAAGGGTGGCCTCTCGTGTTGAAATGAGCTGGTGTCACGGTGACGGCAGTTTGAGATCGATTTCCGTGGCTTATCCGTACTCAGACTCCGCTTGGACGTCGCGGGGTGACACAGAAAGGATTATTCAGGCGAGGCGAAGAACAGTCGCAATATATGCTATTGCTACGGCTAGCTCAATGCGAGATGCAATGGATTCAGGGCAGGAGCATACCAATCATGACCCGTGGCATCCAGGATGGTGTGCAGCGACTTGCGATGGGGGAACGGCAGGGCTGGGGTCCAGACTGGGAGGCATTGTCCAGCAGGGGCGCGGCACCAAGGGACGGTCAGAGCACAATATGGTTATGTGCAAGAGCGCGTGGGACCCCTTACCACATTGGGAAGCTGGAAGATCCCCGGCCCGCTTGCCCCTCCATTCAACACTGTTGGGCGTTATTCCCCAATGCGGGATCTCCAACCCTTCCGCTCATCCCCAGTCCCGAACGAAGTTAAAGACGGCAAACTTCATAATCTTTAATGGGGAGTTTCCGGAGAGTTTTCCAATTTCCGTGGTGGATAGCTTGTTCCTGGGATTACTTTTATGGCGACTCTGTCACTGTTTTGCAATTCATGTTTTTTTGGACTCCGAATCTGGACTTGAAAGGCTGCGATCTGGAAACTGGATCAATGGCCTCCATACCTTCCAGATTCTTCTACGGGTGAGTGCTGCCGCTTACCGGATAAAATGTCCTGACTGTAGTGGCTCACCCTAGTAGGGTGTAGTGATTTCAAGAACTACACGTGCACTTTGAGACGTGAAATGTGAGTTTGTGAGGGCATCTGCCGTCGGAGTGCATATGGCGGCACCTGCCTCTGAGTGCACATGCCCCATCTGCTCTAGCATTTGACCTCTGCATCGCGAGTGCTCTTCCAGCTTCTCTTCCTTTTCTCCCCATCTTGTGATTTGCAGAATTGCGTCCCATCGGCAGTGCCCGTGTTGGATTTGGCAGGTGGTCAGGGAGGGCATTTCAGAGGTGACAAATGGCTTGGCACTGGGATTCTCAGGATCAGGAAGAGGGGGCAACTGTTTGGAAGTACAGAAATACCGGGCATCATCATCAATTGAGTGGTTACCCATCCTTTGGTGCCCAATCACTACGGTACGGTAGATTCGTGGCTGTTGGCTTTCCAACACTCCTCCGGGAAGGCAACCTGAACTCCCAACTTCCGTTCCCACGCAGCAGAACGAAACAACAGCTACGGCAGATACGTTAAACCGACCATATATCGCCATAGCCACTGTCAACGAAGATGTTAAACTTACTGGCCCTGACAATAGGAAAGCCTGGAATGAACGATTTAGATCTAAGGCGGCGACTAGGGACCTTTGGGAGGTCATTGACCCTAAGAGCTCTTCGGTTAGCGAAAACAAGACCGCACTAATCAAACCAGCTATTAAGTATTACCCAAAGCGCCTTGATCGTACCGACGCGCCACCCGCGCAGAGCGTACGCGTAGGAAGTGCCACTTCTAGCACTACCATAGAAGAATCATAAGCCCTGACTCTCGGCCCTCCAGTAGAAGGATTTGATAGACGAAATCTATCTTGAAATACTAGCGAGATAACCGCTCTTAGTTGCGATATATATTAGACCGACCTCTCGGAATACTACTTCGCGTAGCGACTTTACAAAGCTGAGCGACATAACCTCAATAGAACTAGGAAGCTATTAACAATAATTGGCTTATATTATGTAAGCTCTTGAAAAACTTTAGCGACCGTATACATAAGGATACTAATAATCGCCCGAGCTCTATCGCTAAGGGAATATTCTCGATATATGTTGAGTAATAAGGGGAGGAACAAAACTATAGACATCGAGAACTATACATTTATATATGCTCCCTAAAGCCGTGTTATTAGCGCTTAAGCTGTAACGGCACGGCTGGTCGGGTCGGCAACGCCCGGCGACAGATGCCAATTGTTACAGCTTCATAGTGCAGCCAGTGATTCAATCTGTCGGATTGAATCATTTGTACCCTTTCAGGAATATGGCGCAACGGTATGGCTGCACGTTGTATGCCGTTACAGCCGTCGAAGTGGAGAATCGCTACTCAGTTGCTCAACTAGGCCCTCACCTATTGTACTACCCACTGTGGGAAGCCCTGCTCCCGTAGAGTGGCTGGTAGCCGTGTATGGTTGACAGTGTCGAAGGCCCCTGAAATGTCTAACTGCAGAAGGGAAGCAGCCGCCCTCTCTCTCCAGGCTTCCTGAGAATTCTTTATTATAGATCCCATAGTTATACTCTATCGTCGAGTGCTGTGACGGGCACCACCCAAGGTCTGGTCAGCTCGCACATACAAGATCGATATTGCTACAACAAGAGCAAGAGCTAGATGACAGGAATGGGCGTGCAACCAGACCTTAAGTACTGGACCAGAGGCCTATGCATAAGCATGACTATAGACGTATGATCAGACCCCATGACATATGCATGACCGCAAGCATATAACATAACCATGAGAACAGGAACGGGGAATCCCGTGACACAGAGCCTATTATGCTAGGCTATACTTAATCAACTGATACGGAAAAGAGCCGTATGCTGGGAAAAGAGGGCAAATGCCATGTATTCGGGGAAAAGTCAGGTTGTGCTCCTCTGGTAGTTGCAAGCAGCAACTGCAGTGGTGGGAGATATCCCACGATCCAGAGTGGGGCAGCCTTATCTTATCTACATACAAACAACCACCCCACCAATGGTGAGGTATAGCACCTAGCCCTAACCCTGCGCGATACCTTCCGGTATCATCAACTCTACCTTAATTAAGTAAATTTCTATATATCTTAGCTAAGTGGGCAGATTCAGAACTTCAAACTGGTATAGCGGACACAGAGGTTTTGAGTCCAGCCTTGCAGGCATAGTTTTACTTTATAATTAGTGGTAGAGGGTCCGGCGAGTTCTAGGGCATGTGTCACGACGACTGCGCCGCGCCTGCCAGGACCCACGGGTGGAGCCCGGCATGTGGCATGCATGGGCCCCCTGTGGTTTGAAGATCCTATATCTCGCTGCCGCGAGTTCTGTTCGTAGCTCCTTGAGCTACGTCTTGACAATCAAGCCTGCCCGTATGATACCGGAAGGCACCATGTAGAGTAGCCCCGCTGCAAAGGTCTGTGCGCGCTCAGCACCTCCATGCCAGTTTATCTTGCATGTGGGACGCGCGACACCGACTTCTCTGTCGGAATCTTCATTCTTCATTCCAACAATTCAGTTACACCCATACCATGCCATCCCTCTGGTGCCTCCTGCATCACCGTACCTGACCGAATAGAGCCTAGACTGTAGCTTAGAGCCTAGACTGTAGCTTAGCCCGAATATAGTTGTTATTGGATTGTCCGCCTGTCCCGCCATGACTCATAGCGGTATAAGAATAACAATAATAATATATCTTAGCTACTGTATATAGCGCTTAACAATACTACCGAATCTTAGCTCAGCTACTTACTTTATATGAGTTTCAGGGCCCTTAGGAAATGAAAAACTTAAATCGGAGGGCTTAAGATTAAAAATTAGACAATTCCATTACCATACCCCAGTGATTGAGATGCGAAGCTTTTGAACACTCGTATGTGGCTTACGCCAAGCCATAGCACGTGGAATCCGCTGTGGCATTCAATCTTTGCTCAAACTCTACCGTCGAAGCTCTACAATATGAAGCTCTCGCTCATTCCTCACTCCTCTCTGCGTAAATACGATGTTAAAACTCCATTATTGAACCTTCGCTTCAATTTGCCTAATAGTGCCTAATGGAAACAAGATGTTGTACACATATTGAGCGTTTTTATCCATCATCTCGCATGGAGGATCAGAAGATCTCGGCATTAGACAGCAGAGCTACAGCAAACTCCACTTCCTAGATCCTTGATTGCCGCAAAGCCGTGGTTTAACGATTATAATCAGTTAGCGGAGAGCATTTCTATATCCACGTCCCTGGCGGTTGATCGCGGCCATCCGAAAGTGTCGCCGAGCCGAGCGATTACTGCCGAAGTTGTATCCAGCTGTCTGCAGGATTGGTTGTGCTGTCATCATAAGACTTGGGATCATATATCACAGTAAGCCGCCGGCAGCGAACGGGCGGGAGTTATTCACAATGGTGCTCTTACGGAGAGGATTGGCAACCATGGCGTCGCTCAAGAGAGCCGGAAAGATTGTGTGCATTGGCCGCAATTATGCGTGTGTAACCCCCTTTCGTTTAAATCGAGTTCGCGAGTCTCGGTTCCCTGTCGCCCAAGCTGCGCCGAAGCATAGCATTCTGGCTGACTTCGCATCAGAGACCATATCACGGAGCTCAACAGCGCCCGGCCGAAGCAGCCCTTCTTTTTCCAAAAGCCGACCTCGTCCATTCTGCTTCCCGGCGAGGGGCCCGTCATTCGGCCCCGGGGTGTCGACCTGCACTATGAGGTTGAGCTCGCCCTGATTTTGGGCAAGCAGGTCCGGGATCTGAATCTGCAAGATGAGCAGGGTGCGATGGATGCAATTGAGAGTGAGTAGCCACCTCCTGACCGCGCGTCCTGAGTCCCAGTGCTCAAAAGTTCTGCATTACCTAGGCTACGCGCTCAGCATCGACATGACGGCCCGGAACATACAGAACGAGGCCAAGAAGAAGGGCCTCCCCTGGGACATCAGCAAGGGCTTCGACACCTTCCTGCCCCTGAGCAACGTCATCAGCAAGGCGGCCATCCCGGACCCGCACAACATCGAGCTGTACCTGACCGTCAACGGCAAGGTGCATCAGAGCGACTCGACCGAGCTAATGCTGTTCCGCATCCCCAGGATTTTGGGGGACATCTCCAAGGTCATGACGCTCGAGCCGGGCGACATCGTCCTAACGGGCACGCCCAAGGGTGTTGGCCCCGTCGTACCAGGCGATGTGATGCGCGCGGGCATTCGGATCGACGGCAGGGAGCTGGAGGAGGCTAAGATGGAGGTTGCGGTCGAAGAGTCGACCAGCCCGTATGAGTATGCTGAGACATGATTTAGGTGGTGAGAATACAAGTAGAAGTCAGGATGGCTGGCCAGGTGGCAGTCTAGTACCACCCCTTCCGTCCCAACTTCCCCGTCCGCAACTTCACTACCTCAGGTACCAGTGCTTTATCAGCCAGTTTCCGCATCGACACTAGCACCACCTCCTCCCAACAGAGCCAACAACCGTCGAGTTGGCTCAGCCGTATTAGGCGCGAAGTCTCGGAGGAGCTCTGGCGCGACAAGTCGAACGGACTATACGACAATCACTCCATTCGACTCCGCTGCGAAGCAGAACCCATTATGGGTTTCATAGCCAGCTACCTCTGAGAAACGCTTAGGTGTTTTATGGCCAACCGCCTCTATTCAACCGGCGCGGGGCTGGGGTTGGTTAGTGAGCTTTTTGTATTCCTCTCTGTAGACTCTTTTTTCTCCCCCCCATCGACTTCCACAGAGACACCACCTTGATATGGCATTGCCTCCACAAGAACCTAACACTCTGAGTAACGAGAGAACCATAACTGGCGTCAGTTGATGCCCTTCGCACTGAACCTTGAATGCACCATTGATAATATATGCACTGCTCACCCAAATCACCCTCCCCAACCTGCCGATCCTCGTGCCGCCATCCAATGCTCAATCACTCCAGGTTGGGATCCCGAATCGATCCGGGCTTGGGACACCAATCCGCCATCTCCCCGCACTTCTTACACGTCCTCACCTCGGTATTCCCCTTGAACTTCTCCACCGCCTCCTTGATCTGCGTCCCCAGATCCGTGCAGTGGAAGGCGGCCTCGTGCACGACGGCGCCGCACCCCTCCCGCGGGCAGTACCACCGCATCCGGTCAATGGACTCGGCGGGCCGCTTCTGCTCGAGCACGATGCCCACCGTGTCGGCGAAGCGGACCGGGTTGTGCGGCGTGTTGGGCGGCAGGAGGAACATCTCGCCCTCGCGGATGACAATATCTCGGAAGGCGCCGTCGTCGACTACCTTGAGTAACATGGCGCCTTTGTACTGGTAGAACCACTCGGGCGTCTGATTGATGTGGTAGTCGGTGCGGGCGTTGGGGCCGCCGACTATCTGTGTGACGGTGACGATGTGTTAGGTTGATGTGGGGGATCGGGCGGTTGGTAGAGTGGTAGGAAGCAAGGAGGGTTTACCATGACGGTGAAGTCCTCGTTATAGACGCAGTAGTTGTTGATGGGTGGTTTGAGTAGGTGAGAGTTCTCCTCCAGCCTGTTGCGTGGTTAGCCATCTCGACTCATCTTAGACCGTTTTGGCAACGCTGTTGGTTCATTGTGTCTTAGACATACCATTTGGGCAGGTTTACTGGTGGAGCGAGCATCTTCTTGAGGATATGACCAAATGCGGCAACAAGCTTATGAGTTAGAACAGAAATTGTCCGGAATCAGCTGTTGTCGCGAGAAAGATCCTATTCGAGGTTTCAAGTAGGCGTTGACCGTTGTCCTTGTGGGTCGTATGAACGAATCGGTACTGTAACTTATTCCCGCCGGTGTCTCCAGTCTGAATGGGTGATGTGCGAGGTGAGCTCACTCCCGTCCTCCCCGCAATCCAGCTCGGATAACGCCGGGAGGTCCGAGGCCGGTAGGGAGGTTCATTCATAAGCTGACAACTTAAGATCCCGACATTCAACATGCCGAATTCAGCCGTCACTTTACTGCTCGGCTTGCACAGCTTTGTGTCAGTAAAATTTCAATATGTGGTAATCTAGACCGTGTATATACATTACATGCATACACATGGTGCAACGTTTCTGACTCTTCCTACGCCCCAAGTTGAACCACCGTAGCAAGTAAGGGACGGTATTGCTGCTCCTATGTAAAAATTGCAGCACGTCCACATGGACGGCACTCAAACCAACTTAGAACCTAAAGATAAGGCCGCAGTCGATACTGAAGCGATTCAACCACTTAGCCATCTCACATTTGACAAGCCCAGGACTGGCATCCTTTGTCCCAGACGGTCGAGGTGACTGTCGCAAACACGACTGCCACACTCGTGTACGTCGCCGACTGGGTCACGGTCGTCGCATAGGTCGTGGCCCCCGGCCTCGTCGTGGTGCGCGTGCTGGTGGTGTAGAAAACCTTCGTTGTCGTGGACACATGGCCGACGGTGCTCTCCCACGTCGTGTCATAGCTGTGAGCGTCGGTTAATGAGAATGCTTCGAAACGTGACTGGAAGGCTTTAGACGTACGAGACATCCCGAGTATAAGTGATACTAGTCGTGCTCGGAATAGTGTATGTGACGGTTGTCACTTGGCAGACTGAGGACGGTGCAAAGCCCGGGGATGTGACGGTTGATGTATAGGTTTGCCAAGTAATCGTCGTGGTGTCGGTGGCCACATTAGTTGTGGTCGTGGTTGCTGTGTATAGGAACAGAAGGATTGCTCGCATTAGCCGACTGGACCAAAGGAGCGAAAGTTGGGCCGCTCACCTGGAAGTGTAGTTACGGATGGCGAGATGACGGTGGAGGCGGTGACTATGGTGCGAGTCTCGGACTCAGTCTTGGTGGAAGTGACGGAGCCCAGCGAGGACCAGCCATTTGTCACGGTGGTCGTCGACAGCCACACCGTCGAGTAGTCATAGCCTCGCCAGCGCGAGACAGTCGGGCACACAATCTGGCGTGGGGCAAGGATGGCATGCGCTTCTAAAGGAGCGGCCAGAGCCGTTGATACCAGCAGGGACGGGAGGGCGAGGAGGAAGGGGAGTGTAGAAACCATCTTGGATTGTCTAGATGGCTAACTGAGTGAGGGCTAGGCAGAGTTCAAAGACGGTTTTGAGAGAGCGGCACCGAGGACGTCGGATGGTTCGAACAAAAGCAGAACCATTCCCTATATGTATACGTCACACCAAAGTCTCAAATGGCGTGAGGATCCGGGACTATCCATTGCTTCGCTCCCGAATGCTCCCTTCTCGACACGTTTAGCCCATGCTCGGTGCGCCAGAACGAGGAGTACCTAAGGTCCCACACAGGTTTGCTCTGCCTGTTGACATTGAGTCGGTGCCGAGTTCGAAACAGTCGAAAGTTCCTCGGTCTGCAGTCGTGGGAAGGAATGAGGGGTCATGTTGGCAGGATCATAAAAAATACAACTGGCGCGCTGAGGTGGTGATTTATCAGCTGGCAGGTGACATCTCCACGATCCTAATGGAACCCAAGGTAGTAGAGGGAGCACCAGGTGCAGGAGACTCGGAGCTACCTCCGTCCCGCTTGAGGTGATGGTAGGGTGCCGGCGGCGTTTTGGCTTGGGAAATGGCTGCACTGCCCGAGACTGTCATCTCTTTCCAATGTTTCCACAACTCATGATGAGATGGGCAAGCATACAGGTAGTCTACCCAAGGTGAAAGGTCACACATTAGGCTTGGAATGATACAAGAAAAATAGAATCTTGCAACCGCACGCCTGGACTTACATGAGTTCACTTTACTTCAGTTATCGAGGGTGACAAAAGCTTTCAGCATCGAGGCCATCATTCTTCTCGGACTCTGAGGTGGTCTGGAGAGTAAGATTCGCCCTCGAGGACAGTTGGTCCGGCAAAATGCTGGACGGTTCCCCAGATTTGCTCTGCGGTCCGTGCGTCCAAGTAGCGTTTGAGGACACCTCACTGGCTCGCCCGACAGACATTCAATATTCCTGTATTTCACCAAGAAGAGAGAAACATATTGTCAATTCAGCCATTGCGCAACTCAAGTTGTGCAACTTTGGTACTGGTCTAGCTCACAGGTTTCAGAGTTGGGAAACTCAAATATCTTGCTGGGATACCAGTTCCCGCCCTCTCCTTTCCATTCTTGCCCAAAACAGTCGCCGACGGATCGAACGAGACAGACATGGACCACTCGTCGCACGACCATCACCACATGATGGACCCCTCGTCTCATGGCGGCATGGACCACGGGAGCGGCTCAATGTGCAATATGAATGTGAGCAACGATCCAAATCAAACAATGCAGTACTGCCTCCTTAGCAAGCCGCTCACTTCACCCACTCAGATGCTCTTCACCTGGGACACGACCAACCTGTGCATCGTGTTTCGCCAGTGGCACATCACAACCAGCTTGAGCCTCATAGTGTCGCTGGTCGCTATCGTGCTCATTTGTGCCGGGTACGAGGCGCTGCGCGAGGGCATCCGGCGGTACGAGGCCATGGTGTTCAAGAGGCTAGACACAGCGCCGCGTAAGTGTTCGCTTTCCGCATCTTCCTGCCCCGTTACACTCCCTGGAAATGGAATCTGTTGTACATGCATGGCGAAACTTGGTCGCTAAGAAGTGTGTAACGAACTGGAGTTTCGGGGTCCCCGTTGCGCTCACCGCGCCACTCTGAAGAATCAGCTACTGAAACAGCGCCTTTGCTTGCGCCGGCCACAGGCCAGAACCGGGAGCAGGTTACGCGGCGGGCTCATGTCACCAAGGCTGCGCTGTACGCCATGCAGAACTTTTACGCCTTTATGATCATGTAAGTCTGCCCTATCTGGCCCGAAAACGAAAGCAAATACGTGCGCTGACCGGACAGGCTCATCTTCATGACCTACAATGGCTGGGTCATGATCGCGGTGTCAGTCGGCGCTGGTTTGGGATACCTCATCTTCGGCGAGAGCACGCCCGTCACCAAGGAGACTGCCTGCCACTGAGCAGGGTCAAGCAAATACCGAGTCGCGGTCCGAGGAGGCTGTTCATAGATTCTTACGATATATGCCCTATCTCCACCCTGCAGTATACACAACCCATATATACCCAACCGGAAAGCCGAAACCGTCATACACGGTATCTACATCTTACTTGGCTCGCCCTTCTCCCTCTCACCCTCCTGGACCGCCTCCTTGACCTTCCTTGACTCCTCGTCCGACAAGACACTGCCCTGCTTCTTTTTGTCCCCCAACCTCCCCTGCTCAGCCAGCATCTCAATCATCTTCTCGTCCCCAAAATGCCGGTTGTGCTCGAACTCGGGCTCCTCCCCGTACGCAATAGTGGCAGCATCGACCAGTATCCTAGCCGTCATACCCCAGACCTTATATCTCCCCGGCTCCCCGTCCTCTACTCCTCCCTCCCCATCATGCTCCGACAGCGCAGCCAACCCCCCCTCCCTGACCCTGGGCTTGACCACTTTCTGGCCCGACACAGGCACGTAAAAGAAGTGCATGCGCCACTGTGAGTCGTGCCACGTCGTCCAACTGCCCTCGTACCATATCCCCGGCGGCAGGTGAGGCCCCGGCTGCTCGTCGGTGGCCCTGAGGAAGTTGTGGAAGGGCGCCGAGAAGACGGCTGCTACCTCCTTGGCGTCGAGGCGCGGGATGAGGGAATTCTCTACTGTTGGCGCGGAGGAACAGGAGGGGGAAGTGAGGGTGGTGGTGGTGTCGCCTGTGTGGAGGAGTGCGACGCAGGGGCGGACGACGAGCTCGGTTCGGGCAAGGCTCATGGGCAGGTAGCAGAGGTGTTCGATGCGGAAGGGGGCCGGGAGTTTGCTGTCGTCGAGGGGCAGACCGATTTCTTCCCAGGCTTCGCGGCGGGCGATTTGATCTGAGGCTTGTCAGGGGTTGAACGGGGGTTTAGGGGAAAGGTGGGAAGGGGGCAGTACAGGGTGTCTCGTCTAGGCTGTCGGCTTTACCTCCCGGGAGGGCAGCGTGGCCTGGCGGGGTCGTCAGTGAGGGGTTGGTGTTGTGTGGGGAGTGTACACAATGCGAACCAGAGAAACTCCGCAAACTGGCAGCGCGCATGGTGATGACGACGCGCAGATCGCCCCGGCGGTCGGCATACAGCAGTAAGAGCACGGCAGCACGCCGGCTTAGTGGGAGGCGGTCCCAGAGAGAAAACGGCGGCGGCTTGTAAGCCCTCAGCCGGGCGATGGCGGCCTTGCTGCGTATGAGCTAGGGCCTCTTAACACAGATTGCAGGAGCAGAGGTATAAAAGCTGCAGGACTGACCGCCGAGGCTGCATTCAGCGGTGCCATGGTCGATGCATCCCAGTAGTTAGATGCCTCGTTAAACTGCCCGGCGTCCTCGTCCGATTCAACGGGCGGCACAGTGGCGGTGACGGACGCTAAAAGCCCTTGAACGCCCTGGATTGCAATTTGGGCTGCTTCCCGGCCTTCTCGGGAGCCGGCGTCGAGTTGAACGGGTGCTTGCTCGCCACTAGCAGTCGCACCACAGCCGCTCATTTTTTCGAGCAGGTGCGATACGGCAGCTGAGGTGACTTGGTAGGGGTGGCCGCGCCTTACCTCTTGATTTGGCATGTCGCCAGGAGCTGCCCTGGGCGTCGTCGGGACCTCGGTCCCGGCCGGTCATGTGGGGTAACTCAGGTGCCGTGATTGTGGGGGAAGCGCCAGTGACGTCAGGGGCTTGAAGTAATCCGGCACCTTTCTAACCCAACCGATATCGTACATGGCCTGATGACTTACAATACATCAGCAGGCATCAGTGGAATGTGAGAACCGACGCCGCAGTGTTAAGGGTGTTTTCTTCCCTCTATTCCCGTCTTCCACTACTTTTCCAGCTTTCAAACTCCCAACCTGGGTATCATCCACGCCTCTTTTGTCTCCTCTGAGACTAATCTCACACCGCTACTACATTCAAGATCTCTCCTCAACAACATTTGCAAGTTGATAAGTGTGACATGGAACGATTAGAATGTACAAAATCCACGAACTCTGATATCACTTCCTCCACATATCAATTGTCGACCCAGTCCCAACTTCACAGCATGTCTCACAAAAAGGTCCATATACCACACTTAACTCAGATCCCAGTCATTAATTCCCCACCCGATAATTACGACCTCTTTCCGCTGACTGTCTCGGCGACGGCCCGCTGTGATTCCTTCCTGACCGATATTTCTCCCTCGATCTATCACTCTTACCACCTTGGGCCGCTCGGGGCTCAGGGCTGCCCCGCGGACTGACTCCTTGCCTAAGACGTGAGCCACGACGACCGCCCCCGTTCTCGCTTGTCGTTCTGAAGCTGTCTCGGCCCATGCTCATGCTCGAACTCACCCCTTGCCCGTGTCTCAACCTGAGACTTCCCCTCCCAACAATCTCAGGCATCTCCGTAGACCCTGTTCCCGTCGCCGACCCCTCCCGCATCATCCCCGAAGGTAATGAGGAGCACCCAAGCGCAGCAGCAGGTGCCGAGCCCAATCTGCCTCTGAAGCTACCCATACCACCACCACCACCACCACCACACCTCATATCCACCACCCCATGCAGGCGGCTTCCCTGGATGGCACCAAAACCCCCCCAACCACCTGCAACCGCCCCAAAGGACCCCACGGAGGCGGAAACCCAGGCCCAGAAACACCTGCACCCACCGACGCAGACGTAGACGCAGGCGCAAGCACCTGCCCGCCGTCCCCCGGCACCCGGATACTGCTCTTGAGCCGCTGCCGCCGCCGCTCCTCGCCGCTTCTCGCCGCTCATGCTCGAGTGGATGCGCTGCCCCAGCCCTCCAAAGCTGTGCGTCGTCTGCCAGCTGGCTCGCCGTCTCGTGGTACGGGTCCAACGTGAACTTGGTGGGTATATCTCGACCTGGCTTGGGGCTTGCGCGGTCGCCCTCGACCCCGGGTGTAAGCCTGCGTCGCGGAGAACTACCGCTGCGCCTGGATGACACCGACTGTTGCCGCATCGGATTGCGACTGGGCCTTGCGGGCTTGAGGACACGCAGAGGGCTGGATACCGCGGATGAGCCCGTACTGTGTCGAAGTGGTTGGCTGAAGCCGAAGTAGCCCGGGCTAGGCTCAGACGAGCACTCCCTGCCCGTCCGCCTCCGTGTCGCCATCCAAGTCGGACACGGCTGTTCTGGGACCCTCAAAACCGCGATCGCTGCTGCTGATGCTCACAGGAGAAACCTCTTCGCCGTTGAGATGTTTCTGTTGCTCCTTCAAAATTCGCATCTGTTGCTTCTTCGCCTCGGGACGATCTCCAAGGCCGGTGAGCTTTTGGATCTTCGTTTCGGGGTTGTGCCCGTCGGGGTCGTCGTTTGAAGGTCGGGGTGTCTGGCACGCCCCCTTATGGTGGCTAGTTCTGCTACTGAGCACTCTCTTTGTGGAGATATGGGCGTTTCAGACTGGCCCTTTGGCATGTCGGCAGTGTCGACCTTGCGCCCCATTCTGTCCTGGATGGGGCCGGTGGGTGTTTCATGCTCGTGATAGAATCTGATACAGATACTACACTCCGGGCCGATTCCTCGCTTTGTTGACCTCTGTCGCCATCACCTCCCGTCACGAGACAACGTTCTCCTTTGTCCAGTTCATATCTGCAGACAAAACGAAGTCTTGAAACATGACGACTGCGGCAACTGGTTCATGTGGGTTCCTGGCGAGCAGATACACGTAGTATAGTTTGTTTTCGGTATAGCAAGCCCTTCAAGCTGCTTGCCTGCCTACAAGTCAAGATCGGGTAGCCATCATGTTGAACGATGCGCTGAAAGGACGCAGATGTCTATACTTCGACGTGATATCAGTCTACGGCTCAAGGGTTTCAAGGAGTCTGTTTCCACACCTAAGGTAATGCCACATTGTCCAACGCCTTTCTAATGCATTTGCCAGAGTCCGACACAACATACGGCCCACCTTAACGCCTGAGAATGACCGCTCAATCCTCATCCTCATACTTATTCCCTTGAAAGTCACCCAAAAGAACCATGTTGTCCAATCCCAGCCCGGTCGAGGCGTTGCGGATCCATTCGGTTTCGACCCGGAAGAAGATCCACACCCAGCGCCTGAACACCTCCAAGAACTGAATCAAGAAGATGGAGCTCTCAAAATCGCTGATGCGGTCCATCTGCGGGCTCAGCTTGATCATCCACGTACACCTCAGCACCAGATCAAGCACAATGACGACATAGTACACACCCGGCTTGTGCACCAGCAGCGTCCTCCTCAGCCCAAACGGATGATCGGGCGAGTCCCTGTCCACCGAAAAGAGAGTCAAGTCCCAATCCTTGGTCACGTCCCAGTAGAAGCTGTAGAGCGAATTGATCAAACACGCGGCGACCCACGCCCTGTACAAGCCGGGCGAACCCTCCTTCCGGCTCCTCAGCATTGCTCCGAGCACGAGCACCGGGAAAGCGGTCGAGTACTTGGCCGCGTTGGCCAGATGCTGCCCGCCCCAGCCGGTGGCCTCCATGTACGGCGCACGGCGCACGCGCAGGAACTCGATCAGACACTGGCGCAGGCGGATGGCGCTCGGCAGGGCCATGATGAACGGCACGAGCACGGCGCCGCCGCATGCTCGGTCGGGCCTGGCAGTAGCGGACCCCTCGCGGCCGTCGAACAAGAACATGCAGAGGCAGACGAAGAGGTCGGCGAGGATCTTGGCGTAGCTTGTCAACACGTCGGCGAGTAGGATGTCGCCAAATTTGCCGTCTTTGGCCTCTGCCAGGCCGCCGACGCTAACGCGGCGGAGGGTCCACAGGAGGCGGCTGCGGCCGGTGTGGGAGAGCGAGAGGCGGCGGAGCGGGATTGCGAACAGGGCGGCGAGCGCGAGCAGGTTGGTCATGGGCAGCCAGTCATAGTCGATGACGCGCTGTGGGTCGCGGCGGGTGCAGAGCCAGAAGATGACGATGGAAGCGGCCGAGGTGAGCGAGAGGAAGGAGGCGAGGCGGTAGGTCGAGTGATGGTGGGATAGCTGGGAACCGTTGGAGCGACCCGGGTAGCGGATTAAGGCGGGCACATCGATGTGGCGGAGGTGCAGGAAGTGCAGATTGAGCCCCCATCCCCATACGGCTGCAGTTGTTAGAATAAACGCCTACCTCGTTGGGTTGTGTTACACCAGGCTAAGCACGCACCTAGGATGACGATGAAGGCAACTCGGTAGGGGAGGGGAAACGTTAGGCTAAACGAGTCGAGCTGGTGCTCGACGGCAGGATCTCCGTCCATTGTGCCAGTGTGGTGGCGCCGTTGGTTTCATCGAAGACTACGGCCGCAATGCGCGTGAGGACCGTGGGAGGAAACGATGCGATGTTGAAAGCCAGTACGGAGTAGGGGCAGAGAATTGGCATTTCAATGTCACGGTGTTTCCTGTCGAATCAGGTCTCGATCCCGTCAATGTCAAATTAGAAGCTGGAGAAGTTGCCCCACTCTCACGCCCTGGGTCCGTCGGATCTGACCCAAACCGTTACCCCTGCCGCCGCTAGCCGTCCTCACCCTGCAGTTCAAGATCCCGAGGTCCAGCGCTTGCATCTGCAGCTGCTTGCCGAGCCATCCTCACGGGCCGAACCTCATTCAACTTCGATGCGCAGCTCGCGTTAAAAATCGACAACGCCGACGACTCAAGAGGCAATACACAATTGTCTCTCGCTCTTTGATATGCCGACATGGCCTCCCAACCACCGTCCTCGCCTCGACCTCCTCCCCACACCTCCTCCCCCTACCCGTTCGCCGCCGCCCCCGACATCATCCGCGCTCACCAAAAAGACGCCTACTTCCAAGGCATCCTCAACAATCAACTCAGCGACCTGCACCGTCGCCTACGCGGTGCCCGCTCCGCCCACGCCTGGGCCGCCGAAACCCGCACCTTTGCCGACGTCCTCTACCACTGCCTCACCACACTCCTCGGCAACCGCACCCTGGGCGAAGAGTACTGCGACCTCGTCCAAGTCGAAGCCCCTCCCCAACAACAACAACAGACCACCACCTCCTCCACAACAACAACAATCGAAGCCGAACCCGGCCCAAGCGCAGGCCCAATCCTACCCTCTTTATACCGACGAGCAGGCTACATCGTCACCTCCATCCTCCTCCCCTACCTCGCCTCGCGGACCCTGCCCCCGCTCCGCTCGGCCCTGCGCAAGAGCTTCCAAGCCCGGCTGACGGCGCTCACCGCACAGGGGCGAGACGAGAAGGGCGACAAGTCCGGGTCGCCGAGCATCGAGTACCGCGTGCTGCGGTACCTGCTGGCGCACCTCACGCCCTTGACCAGCGGCACGCATTTCCGGGCCTTGACACTCGCGCTGTTTTACTTTACGGGGGCGTACTACCAGCTTTCGAAGAGGGTTTGGGGGTTGCGGTATGTTTTTACGCGGCGGGTGGACGAGAATGCGCAAGGGGCGGGGGCTGCTGGGGCGGGGGGAAGGGCGGGGTATGAGGTGCTGGGCGTGTTGCTGGTGGCGCAGATGCTGGTGAAGGGGTTTCTGCACGTGAGGCAGCAGATGAGGGCTTCGGCGGGGGTGGTGTCGGAGGTAGGGGACGAAGGGATTGTTCAGATGTTTGGGCCTGGGGCTGATGTGGATGTGAGCTTGAATGAGCAAGCCTATACGAGCAATAATGAGTTGCTCGGCGGCAGTGGCGGGGCTGGGTCGCCGCAGAGGAGCTTGGGCGAGATTGGGGCGATGGCGCACACGCCTGTTCCGAAGGCAGGCAGGGCGCGGTACGATCTGGGGAGGGGGGACAAGGTGATGGGATGGATCAAGGGGGCTCAGCAGAGGAAGTGCACGCTGTGTCTGGAGGAATTAAAAGACCCAGCTGCGACGCAGTGCGGTCACGTCTTCTGTTGGGCGTGTATAGGAGACTGGGTACGGGAGAAGCCTGAGTGTCCGCTGTGTAGAAGGGAGGCGATGCTGCAGCATGTTTTACCCCTGCGAGCTGCATAGGGTAAAGTTGTGTGGACTACTGTACCTGACTACATCACGAATGTACATCAAGCTGTGGATGACGGCCACGTATGAGTGAGCCCGATTATGTACTGGCCGTTGTCGAGTACTTGTACGATGACGGGGTTCGAAAACTTGACGTTGTTGGTATGTCTCGAGTTGAGATGCTTCGGAAAAGGTTACGGTGCGTCGGACCATATTTGTTAGAGAGGTTCGAGTTTCCTCGATATCACTGACCGCTTCAATGGCTCAATAGTCTTTAGAGGCGGTCACCCCGGGCAGGAGCTCCTGGTAAGGTTCCTATGCTCAGCATCACGAGGTTACCAGTTCGAATCCTAGTTGCCCCGGTGTACAAATTGAGCGCCACTCCCGGGCCCCCGGCCTCCGCGAAGCGAACCCTCCCGCCGGTTCCGTAACCGGGTAACTCTCTCCGATCGGCGGAGAGGGCTAACCGGTGAGCGTTTGCCCCCCGCTCTTTCTGCTTTATCCTTGATTGAACCCTATTACGAAACCAACTTGAAGATGGGGCTCTCAAGGGTACTCCTCGAGTACATCCGACCCAGAAGAACGAGCAAAGCGACCGGGTATATTGAGGAGAAAAACAGTTGCACTGCGTACCGGGTTAGGCAGCTTGTAGTGTACAGTATAGCAAACAGGAGAGCCAGGAGCTAACCTGCCCGCCAATTTGAGGGAACTGACCCTCGAACATTACCTTCCCTCCGCACTACTATGGCTTTCCATCAGAGAAGACGCCTAGCAAAACTAGTGTCCCTTCGCATTTCCGGTCAACGTCGAGGAAAGAGCATAGGAATAAAAAAGGAAAGGCGAGAACGTCCGTGGTCAGATAGGACGACTATAGCCGACAAACAGAGCCAGAGAACATCGCCCGGTTGAGTCTGCGACTTTGGACCTTGCGAGAGAGAAGATGTAAGACAGAACGTAAATAACGCTTCGTGCCCACATATCGCCAAATATTCTCACACGAAAAAAGGTATCATGAAAAGGAAAAGAGGAAACCAAGAAAGAAAGACATGCCTCATGCCATCATTAACTCCCGCCAATGTAATCCCCTCTTCCACTTCACCCCTAACCTCTCAATGAATGCTTTTTGGTCGATACAACATGTCACTCCTTCTTCCTCGATTGAAATCACTCATCAATACAAAACAGCACAATCTCACCCCTATCATTCTTTTTCATCCGCAACGACCTCCAAAGCTCTTTTTCGTCCATCAACCGGCTCGACCCCGACCCCGCCGCACTCCTCTCGCGGTGATACCTCTTCAGGGCCTTGTTGACGCTACAGCCGCGCTCGCTTTCCGGCCCTTTGGTCACGAAACTGAGGAATTGCTGAGCCGGCGGCTTGTACACCACCAACGCGCCATTCTCCTCCTTGCCGTCGTTGGACCCCGGCCTGAACTCGAGAAGTTTCTGCTCTTTCGGGGCCTCGAGGCTCTTGGCGGTTGTTCGCTTCTTCTTTGGTTTAGAGGGGGTGGAGCTGGACTTGGTTTTGGTGCGCTTGGTGGACTTCGGTTTGGAGCCGGCGGCGATCATAGCCATTAGACTGTTGCCTAGTATCTCGGTTGCTCGATTGGACTTGTGGTGCTTCGACTTGGTCTTCTTGAGAGGGCTGGCCGGGGTCTCGGCGGCATCACCGCCAGAGTAATCCGGCGAAGGCGGGAAGACGGAAGGTCGGGACATGAGCCGGTTTATCCCACCTGTCAGCCCGGAATGCAGCACTGGCGGGGCGTCCGTCATGATGTGGTCCGTCTCGATGTGTAACCTCTTCCGCTTCTTGTCCTTCTTGGTTTCCTTGTCGCTGTCCTTCACCTTCCTCCGCGGTGCCTTGGGTGCGGGCGTCTCAAAGTGCGTGGGTACGGGACCAGTGCCATACTGTACCATCGCCGCCTGTTCTTCAAAAGTCTCGGCCATGCCGTTGGCCTCTGGATCGAAGCGGACGAGCTGCGTGTCCTCGCACAGCTGGATGGGCGCCGTGGCGGGCAGGGAAACATGGGAAGCAGTTGGCGTCGGGTTGGCGACCAGGAAGTCAAAGACATTGACTTGAGCATCTGCCTCAACGGCCGAGGGTGGGGTTGGCGCCTCCGGGAGCGGATCGTTAACGGATTGGTCGTCATCGTCGCTGCGCTGTTCGTAATCGCGCCAGGAATCGTAGTCGTCTGCGACGTCTTCAACATATGCTGCATGGGCCATGGTGTTTGAGGCCGCGTTGTTCGCGCTGTCTGCGGGTGCGGGTGCCTGCGCAGACTGGGCTTTGCCTTTCTTTTCGCGGTAAAGGGCTCCCTGGTATTTCTGCGCTTCGGTCATGCAGCTCTGTATGCCAGTCAGCGGGGCCAATGCCTCGAGCATTGCTAACAGATCTGTCCTACCGTATGGGCACGGTACTCAGTACCGGGAAAGTACACCATGCAGTCGATGCAGGTAAAGGTGGCACCGCGACAGCGGTTTCTATGCGGGTCGAGCTTCTTCTTGGTCAAGACGTCGCCGCACGCCTACAGAGGATGCAGAAACACTCGTCAGATGCGGGCGAACACAACAAGATAATCGTCTTTGAGGTACGGATGGCTGCGTAAGAGACGATGGTGTTCTCCATGTGGCAATGGAGAGGGATCAGGAATAGTGGCAGGAGCGCGAGTCAGTGAAAGAAGGGAGGATCTGCTTGATCAGGAGGGGGTGAGGCGTGCGGGAAGGAGGGGTGATGTGCTGGGGGTGTGGCCTGTTGGCCGTGACCCATGCAGTGGCGGGTGGGCGGGTGTGTTGTGTGATGTCAGTTAAGATTGCCCTCCCGAGATGGTCACGGGGGGTCGCCGCGAGCCAGCCCAGCCACAGAGCCGGCTGATGCGTTGGAATTGAGTCGCGGGCGTCCCAAGAATGCGGCTGTCTCTGATAAAATGCCCAGGGGCCAGGCCATGCCAGAGAGCGCCATATCTCCCTGAGGGAGGCATGAGAAAATAAAGGACAACACCCACCTCGCATGAGAAGGAAACCATGGTGACGGTAGGACAGGTTGTCCAGACTACCGGTTAGGCCCAATTGGCGCAGGATGCCGCGAGGAGAGCGGGCTGTCAACAATGGCTGCCAAGAGCTAGCCACACCACGCTGTCCAGCTTTCCGACCGAAAACCAGAGATCGGATACCAAGTGACCAATAGTCCTCAAAGCTGGAGAGATGATGGCTTGCTCGGGTCTCAAGAGACGGCGTGATATTCCGATGGGGCAAGACTCAGTGGTAGAGCTCGAAATCTCTGCCAGGTGCGGTTGGTTTGGGCGGCACAGAGCTCGAGCCGGACCCAGAATACCGTATTAGGGCCTGTGTATATCTTGCCCGCAAGGTGGGCGGCTAAGCCGATGTTGGAGAAGGTGGGAAGTGGGTTGCTGCGCCTTTGGGCACGAATGAGGATCGAAGAAGACGAGCAGACGGCGCGCCAGGAGCCGCGGGGAAGCTAACGGCGCGTAATAGATCGGCTTGCTTTGTGAGTCCGAACCTGATCTCGGCGGCTTCCTGGTAAATGATGGATTGGTAATTGGCAACGTTTCTGAGGTGCCCTGGCAAAAACCTCAAGAGTTGGTGAAGCTCGAGGTGTGTTTTTTTTCTGGTTGGAGATTTTGGGCGCCGATGCATGCGAGCTCCACTGCTCCACCAGTTGCCGGGCTCGCGTCCAGGAGCCACAGCCCCTCCATGGCCCTGCTCGCCCTGGTCCCATCCCGCCAGGACGGGATGACAGGCGGAGCAACCCGTCACCCCGATTTGTGCATCAGACAGCCGGTTTGGCCCAGACAAGGCTGACGGAGAGCCAGTGATAGTTGGAAGATCAATGAAAAAGTGGGGAGGTGTGGCACAAACATGGCTCGCGATCCTGACACGAAACCCGGCTGAAGCATGAGCTTGGTTGGTCAGGAAACAAGCGAGCGCGCGTTCCCATTCAACTTTAAAAAAAGAAGCCAATGCCGACATCCTGCATCAACGTCTGCCATGGTCGCATCGAGCTCGTCAGACCGGATGGATCAACACTGTCCTACCCGTACGCCGTATAAACAATGAATCACTTGTTTCGGCTCTACTTTCTTTCCCTTATTCTCTGGCACATTATCCCCGTTACGGCTCGATGTCTCGTGCAAGTGACAAGAGTCGCCGTAGAGGATTGTCGGGCCTACTCCAGACCAGGAACCAGAGAACAGACATCATATCGTGCAAGCGCATGACGAATCACTTTCCCCGCAAGCTTCCCGAGCGTTTCAGCAGCGGCTGCTCTCTATGTGATGTCTGCAACAGGTTTGTCGCAACGCGATTCGCTGGTTCACGGGGCTCTCTTTAGGCGCAGTCGACGAGTGTTGCAACACCTCCGATCCGCTCCTGTTTCAGAACCTGCAACCTGTTTCCAGCAGGCTGGTCCGTGAACCTGCTGGGCCTGACTAGCGCTTCGAGGGCTGGAACTGGGAGCCTAGGAGCCAGGTTTTCAAACGGATGGCCTTGCTTGAGGACCTGTAGACCGACGACAGCGTGCATGGACGCGGCACAACGGCTTGCATGCCAACTGGAACAGACTGACGGAAGAGATGCAAGCCACAGGGTCTGAGCTGGTCAGATCACTCCGATCGTCGATGAGCATCGACGAGTGTCGGGTCAAGGTCGACACCTCGATAACGTAGCATCTGATCATCAACGTCAACCTCTCCCTGGCAAAGCCCCAATTTCGAGCCAGCCCAGCTGACTCGCCCATCTCGACGGTCGCACTCACTCCGTCTACTGTGGTAAGGCCCGCTCAATCGGCCTGGCATAACGGGATGGTGGCCGCCGGAGGCGGGCCCTTCGATCGGGCCCGTGATCCCCGCCAGATCAGAAGACGACAATGGACCCCAGTGATCGGCTGGGCTTGGGCCGATTTACATTACATCATGCTGCTGCTCTGCAACTGTGGACATTCTGACCGGCGCACCAAATTTCCACCTCCGCACTTCCCCAAACCCACCCTGGAGCTTGCGCGAACCAGCTGGCCGCTTCTTCGATATTTGGTGCAGCGCTTTGTCCCGAACATTTCTGAAATCAATCATTAGGCGTTGGTTGGCGCAGGCTCCGCTTTCGCAAGAGAGTGAGACCGCCAAAAAGGGCCACTGCAGCACATTCCCCCTTGCTCGTTCCTGTCCGACGCATTGGGCCTGGTTCCTTCTCGTTTCTCCTCATATCCCTGAACATCCTCCACTCCCCGGTCGCTATATTCCGGATACCGCCCTTTTCTTCCCCATCGCCATGTCCGACTCGTCGGCCAGCAACTCTTTCTTGGAGCAGACTGTCTCGCTGATGAGCAGTGCGGCAGGCTACATGCGCTTGCCTGCGATAGCTTCTACTGTATGCCCCGACACCTCTGCGCATCCCGCCCAGTGCCTGAATGGCTGCGCCGTCACCCGCGCCGACTGGTCCAGGGGGCAAGTTCGAAGCCTTCCTTCGTCGCCCTCGTGTCGTAGTGCAATTGATCCGAACTGACCGCCTGTCTCGTCTGCCTTAGGGGGTCGCGGCGGTTTTGACTGCCCTTCTCTACTTCAAGCAAAAGTAACCTCCTCCTCTGTTTACGGCCCCCTTTTGGATGTCAACCCGTACTGACGCCACGTGGCAAAGGGCATTGATTTATCCATCTCACGTCCCGGCCAACGCCCGAACCGACGTGCCCCGTCCGAGCCAGTTCAGCTTCAGAGACTACGAGGAACTCATCATACCAACTCCAGATGGCGAGAAGCTGTCGGCCTTTTACATCCGCGGCCCTCGCGGCGGCCCGAACTCCACGTTGACCGTCCTGATGTTCCATGGCAATGCCGGCAACATTGGCCACCGCCTGCCAATTGCACGCATGCTGATCGCCGCTGCTGGATGCAACGTCTTCATGCTGGAATATCGAGGATACGGCATATCGACCGGCCAGCCCGACGAGTCCGGCCTGAATATCGACGCGCAAACCGCCCTCGACTACCTCCGTGACCGCGCCGAGACGCGGGACCACAAGATTGTCGTGTACGGACAGAGCTTGGGCGGCGCCGTCGGCATCCGTCTGGTCGCCAAGAACCAGGCGGCCGGAGACATCGCCGGCCTGATCCTCGAGAATACCTTCCTCAGCATGCGCAAGCTCATCCCGAGCATCATGCCGCCGGCAAAGTACCTTGCCTATCTGTGCCACCAGGTCTGGCCGAGCGACACCCTGATCCCGAGCATCAAAGTACCGACGCTGTTCCTGAGCGGGCTTCAGGACGAAATTATCCCGTAAGTGCATGTGCCGCCTTTTGCTCGGTTGGTCTTCATGCTTACCAACGTGGCTAGACCGATTCACATGAAGCGGCTGCACGACCTGTCCAAAGCCCCCATCAAAATTTGGAAGCCACTCCCCGGCGGCGACCACAACTCGAGTGTGATTGAGGAGGGCTACTTTGAGGCCATTGCCGATTTCATGAACCGGATTGTGGCGGACAAGAAGCAGTGACCATCCAGCCTACCATGTGTTGTTGTACAACTCCAGCACAGCAGCTGAGACACCGTTTCCGGGACCATTACGGGGCTTGGCCAGCTGCGTGGTACTTTTGGAATTCGAACAGGGTTGACGGAGACGGAGCACCTACGCAGTTTAAAAGAATATTGCTCGTTTTTTATCTGCACACTTGATACCCCGACCTGCGTCAAGAAATATCAGCAGGTCTCTATCCTAGACTCAACCGATTATATGGCAGATCTTGTGCACCAGGACCTGATACGTGCTGGACGCGTTCATGGCCCAGACATGATGTGTTTGAACTTGGTGTTTATACCGGTTATTCCAAGGTGTGTATGTGCATGCCGACTAGGATTGCCCACTTGAGCCGTAGGTAGCAGTTTCGTGAAAGAAGAGTTCGACAGCATCCACTGCAACACGATCGAGTCGTGCTTCTTGGTATATCTGTGCTTTGGAATTGGCTACGTCGCGAGAGGGCTCGGACCATGAAATGGCATCGTCCCTATGCATTGACTCACGTAAGCCGATTCGAGGAAACCGGCCAAGGCAGTGGAGTGCAGCGGAGGTACTGGACCTGGGCATTCCAGGCCGAGATTCCTCCATGTCACATTCACAAAAATACAAGGACAATAACAGGAGCCGGCAGGATCCTGCTCATTGTCTTAGTCGATCATGATGGTAAACGCCGGGCGGGGGAGGGGGTTGGGGTTGGTTTCATGACGCTCAAGTCCTTCGATGGCCAGACGAGGCACCTGTCAATGCCTGAAAAGCAGTGAATGTCACAATGTCACCCGTACTATCCCCAACCATTTATAAAGCATCAGGGAGGCCTGTGGAGGACTGACGCTCGTTCTTCCACGGCAAGGCTAAGAGCGGGAATCTGCCATATGACTTTATGATCATGGACTAGTTCTGCTTGGTTCTCAAGGACGATGGGCATAGCCTAGAGATCGAGTTTCAACAAGTCTTCTTGACGTACGAGACTAAACATCCACCGCAACCTCAGGCGCAACGGACACAGTGTCAACCTGCATATCCTCCTGCTTGACCTCAGGACTCCCGTCTCGTTTCTCACGCACAATTCCCTCAACACCCTGAGCCACCCCTTCTTCGCTCCCACTCCGACTCCCACCTTCCCCCTCCTCACTCCCACTCCGCTCCCGCTCTTCCTTCTCAACAGCAGCCAGCCAGTCCTCCTCCACCTGCTCCTCCTCCTCCGCAGCCCTCTTCTTCTTCGCCTCCAACCGCCTCAGCGCCACAAACGCGCTCGGAACCCGCTGCTCGCTCGCAGCAGCAGCCACCGGCGCCTTATTATTCACCGTCCTCCGCCACGGCCCCCGGCTCGCAACCGCGCTCCAACCCCCGTTGCTGCCAGCGGTCGCGTCACCCTCTCGACGGGTAATGGCCTGCGAGGACGCATCGACATGACAGAGCGACACGGCGCCGGCGAGGCCCAGCCGGGACACTGTCCTCGCGACGGTAGCCTTGAGGCTCAATAGAGCCGACTCGACCGCCTGCGGGGTCGGCGCGAGCGAGGTGGCGATGGCGGCGGCCGTGAGGCTCAGCGTGGCCTTGATCAGAACCTCGTCCGAAGAAGGGAAGAAGCTGGTGGCGAAGGTCAGCGCGGGACTGGAGCGGGAGACCGTGGCGAGGTCTGGCGCCAGCGCGGCGTCCAGTTCGTCGATTGTCAGGCCGAACCGCGGGTCCTTGAGGAGGAGCGCGTTGAAGGGCTGCTGCTGTAATTGCTGAGTGGGGGCGGCCGCTCTCGGTTTGATCGACGAGGTGCCGGTACCCAGGCTGGCAGCCGCCTGGGCGATGCGGAGGCATTGTGCCAGCGTCTTTTGCGGCGCTGAGACGAATCGCGGCGTCTTGAAGACACACACGTGGCGGTGCGGCTCCGGGTCCTGGCTTTCCGAGTCAAGACCGAAGTCCTCGGCCAGGGCGTGGAGAAAAGCGCGCTGATGGGCTTGCATGGGCTTGAAACGGAGGCGCTTCTCCGGTGCCGAGGCGAAGACGCGGAACTCGCGCTCCTGTTCTTGAGCCCATTTGATATTCTCCCGAAACCGCTTGAGGGTGAGGTCGGAATACGGGACATGATCGTCGGCGTGCGTGTTGGGGTCAATGTTGAGTGCCTCGGCGAGCTTTTGGTTCCGCTGGAGACGGAGACATTCATCGTCGCATTTGAGAAATGACTCTGCGTTAGGTGACGGGTTGAGCTTCGTCGCCTGGCATCGGACTTCTTGTTTCCGGTGCTGGCAGGGGCAAGTAATGAATGTCTTGGACTGACATGGTTTGTCCTCCTTGCAGGCATACGGCGCGTGGCACTGGTCGGCACACGTATGCTCGCACGATTTCCGAACTTTGCCACAGGGCTGAGAGCAATGCGAACCGGAGATGTCGACATCTTCGCACTCCCCATCCTTGTGGCATGTCTTCCTGCACTCGTGCGCCCCGCACTTGAGCTTTTTCCCGCACGGCAGACCACACCTGCCCTCCTCGAACCAGCAGGGCTGGTTTTTCAGCGATTTCTTCCCACAGACGCAAGGCTTTTCCACTAGGAAGGGGCACTTTGGACAGGGCGTCTCGTTGGGGTGGCATTGGTGCTCGACAGACGGATGGCCACATGGACGAGCTCTCGTGCATCGCAACCGGCACTCCGGCTGCCGCGTCCCGCACGGTTGCGGGGGCTGTAGGACGGTTCGTCCACAAGCGCAACTAATCTCGTCGAAGATGGCTTCTGGACACGACATACAGGGCCCTTTGTGGCATAGTTGTTGGCAAGTATGCTTGCCGCACTTGAGCTGACGGCCGCAAACTTGCAAGCAGATATGCTCTGGTTCGATGTTGTCGTTGGCGCTCCGCTTCTGCTTTCTCCGCTCGGCCGCCTTCTTCTCGCCACTGCAGCAGCGGTCTCCGCACTCGTGTCGTCCGCAGTTGAGCTGAGCTCGGCAGACGCGGAAACAGTGCGGGTGCTCAACGTTGCCCTGGTGACATACAGACTTGGCCGTTGTCCTCCCGCACCGACACGTGATGTCGGCGTACTGGGTGCAAGGCGCGCAGGAGCCGGTATGACACTTATCCGGGCACAGATGCCCACAAGCCAGCATCTTATTGCATGCTTTGTCGCAGTGCGGGACGGGATCCTGACAAGCCCGTCTTGGTTCTACCGGCATGGAATCGAGCCGAGTTTTGCCGCATGGGCAGTGAGTGACAACGTCCGGCGACAGGGGACAGTGGGCGGCCGGTTCATCTTGGGGGTGGCATGGTTTCTGGCAGATATGGTGTCCGCAGTCAAATGCCCGGCCACAGATATTGCTGCAGCGGAAGGAACCGTCGAACCACTGACTTGACCCGGGTTCTGCGCTATCAGATGCTGGTTTCAGTTGCCCATGGTTAAAGGACTCCATGACGCCGTCACGTTGGCTGCAAGGGATTTCTCGCCGCTCCTTTCCGCAATAACAGGTCGACGGCATCAACACCTCGCAGGAGCCGCATAACCCGGAATGGCAGGTTTGGGTGCAGTGGTGCTCTCCGCAGGGAAGAAGGTCGCCGCAAGGCTCCTGGCAGCTCCAGCCCTTTCCATAGTCGGTCTCGCTGCATCGTTTGGTCGAGGTATGCTTTCCGCAGAAGCAAGACTGTGTCGGGCCCATCAGCGTGCACGGCGGGCAAGGCCCCGCGTGGCACATCAACGGGCATTGATGCGGACAAGTTGGCCTTGGTTTCGAGCAAGTTTGTCCGCAGGTATGGGGAGGAAGCCCGGCAATGGGCTTGGGATCGACGTCTTTGCCACACCAACAGCGATAGGGCCCTGGCTGTTCGATCAAGGTAGAGTTGCAACCGGGACACCGCCAACCCTCAGGCCGGTCCGGGCCCTGATGCTCCTCCCGCTCCTTCATCTGGTTGGTGTACCACTTCTTCACACAGTGAAGATGGGTTACGGTCCAGCAAATGGAGCAGGACCACACCTTGGAGTTCCGCAGCACATCGTTTGTGCAGATGACGCATTCGTACTGGCGACGGTCGATATCCTCATGGATACGAGTGGGCAGGTCCGCAGCAGTGGATTTCGCCATGATAGTTGAAGAAAGCTGGGGTTTTGGCTGAGGAATCAAAGACGGTACGGGTTGACCCGGGACGAACTCGGCGGCGGTAACATTGAGCCCGGGAGTAGACCCGCCGCCGGCTCCTGCCCCCGGAACCGGAGGAGGTCCTCGTCCACCCCGATGCGATACCACGATGGAGCGTTGACCGGCGGTGGTACCTCTACTACGTCTCACACCGCCCTCCCTCCCCCTCCCACCTCGGCCCCTCCCGGAATGGTTACTGCGTTGGGATGTCACGTCCGCAGCCTCATCGCGGTTGGTAGCCACTGGCTCGGAAGCGTTTGTGGCGGGCTCTGTGTGTGCTGTTGCGCTCCCCTCGCCCGGAGTCTCCGATCGCTGTGGGCCATGTCGACGACCAGCTCTGAAACGGCCTCCTCTGAAATGGCCTCGGCGGCCCCCTCTTCCTTGGTGAGAGCCTCCTTGTGATGGAGCTGCTGCCGGTGTCTCGGCCATGGTAAAGATTGATGCCAAGTTTCCTTGTACCAAACCCTGTTGAGAACCAAAGAAACTCTAGAGTGGCGATTGTTTTGTGATGCGCTTTTTGAAATACAGCGACTTCGAATATGGTGAGGAAAAGGAAAAAGGAAAAGACAAGGCCGCCAACTTCCAACAGTGAGAGGCAGAAGAAGTGCTGAAGGCGGCAAAAGGCTGACAAACTTAAAAGTTTCGAGGTTGATGGCAAACACACAGCTTCAGAAACCACGCGAGCTTGCCGTATGAGTAATACTGTGTTATTGATTCTTCACACTGTTATGCTCAGCGCCTTCCAGGGCTGTCATGGTTGGCTGCACTGTGCAAACGGTCATTTGCCCTGGGTCTTCAATCTCAACGATGTCTTCGATCGGCTCGACCGGCTCAGACAGGCTGGCTGGCTCGACTGGGATCTTTGCTACTGCTTGTACTTCGAAAATGTTGTAGGAGACAGTGAGAAAGACACACCCGACCAACAGCCGCTACTTCGCGGTTTAAAAACGCAACCATCCACACCGCCTTGGTACCTATCTACATTATATGTTGGCCGCAAGGTAATGGCAGCACCCTGTACTCGACACGCCGTTGCCAATTCCAACGACATCTCGGGAGGGCGTGATGAAATTGATGAGAGGAGAATCTGCTTCATTACCCTCAAGAACATGATCCTACAGGGCAGCGAACTCTGCGGTGGGCACAGCCGCGTCCGCTCAAGGAGCCTCATTCCTCGCCGTGGGCGCTGGATACGCCACGCGGATGTGTGGGCCCGAAGCTGCCGGAGGCAAACCGGGCATCGGGGAAGGTGGACCCGCGCCGCTATCACCGGGCCCCTTGAACCATTGCCGGAGATTCAATTTCGGACGCATTTCAGCAATAGTAATCCGTAAAGCTGCCAATTTCATTCCTGGATGATGTACGCTATATTAGCAGGTAACACAAACAGCGTACCGCATCAATAGGTGCACGATGGATTCAGCGCAATTGGTTCAATGTACAGGTAAGTCAAGACCATCCTGCCGACCCCCAACTTGCAGTCAATGAGGAGGAAGTCTCTAGAACCATCTACCCGGCGGGGAAGCTTGCAGACCAGCCGAAGCGGTGAGGACCGTCTCTCTCGATGGTTGCCCATCTGGGGACAACAGGACACTCGTCCCACAGATATTGCCAGCAGGACGAACCCGTTTGTAACCGTGAATCTCGGTGGAACCCCTTCAGCTTCAGTGTTAAACTACAATGAGGTACTCCATACATCACGTACTCGTTGGGGCTTCGAAATCGCTGGTCCGACTACCCGCCAAGGTTGGAGCTGCTGTCCTGTGTAAGTCGAGACCTTGGTGGCTGTATGCAAACAGAACTTGCAGTGAAACCACAGGGCAAACTGAGTCGTTGAGCTGAGTCGCAAACGATCAGATGAAGCAGTCTTGCTGCCAAGTAGTTAGTATCTTGCGGGATCCCTTGCGCCTTTTCCGCGTGGCTTGAACAAGCCATTTGAAAGTGTGATTTGACGGCCCAATGGCGAAGGGACTCCTCAATTCTGGGGAGACGGACGATCGTGACCCGAGGATCGGACTGCCCGAAGAGAGGCATTTAGTTAAGTCTTTATAAAGGGGCGTTTGTTGAACTTTGTTCCACAGCATGGCGTTTCGGGTGACTCCCCGGTCCCAGTTGCCCCTGGGCTCGGTCGAGGCCTTGTCAATCCATAGGTACAGTAATTGCTGGCAAATTTGCTCGCACGCACAAAGTGTGCCGTTCCAATGTGCTTGGAATACTTAGAGGGTAAATACCTCCAACCCAGGCCATCGTTGGTGGTCTGGTGGTTCAGTGGGTGTTTCCCGTCATTGCCGGATTCGCATGCAAAACGCAAAACGCAAAGGCGCGTGATTAGCGTCGTCAACCAGCGCGCTTGACCCCCAGGCCCAGAAACGAGCCCCGTCTCTGCGGGCTTCATCACTGTCAACCGCTTGCGATTGGCGCCCTTTTCCCGGGTAAAGACCCCGCCTCGATCCCTGTCTGCATTCCGGGACCGCGCCTTGCGCCCTTGACAGCCAGCCAAACTTCGGCTCTCTTCCACTGGCAGGATCCATCATCTGGTCATATGGCAGGATCGCTGCCTGCCTGCTGCTGCCAGGCCTCGACTCACCATATCCGTATTCCTGTTCAATCCAGCCACTGCCCGCAGAGAAGTTTTCTCTAGCTTTTCCCGTCGGTCATGAGCTCGGCGCCAACCTAAGCGGCCGGTTGGCGTATTGCGATTCCACCACGTGGGCTTTGGAACCAAGCCGAACCCGGTTCCGCGAAGCCGCCCACTCCGGAGAGACGACGTTGGCCCGAGCTGCGAACGGGAATTTATTCTTGCGGCAGTTGCCCACCTATACCCAGCTCTGCTCCCAAGTTCCCGACTGCTGTTTCTCTCTCGTCATCTCAAACCGAACCGCCGTCGAGCCCATATGCACCCTTTTTCACCGTCCCAGACCCGGCTTCCCGAGCACATCTCATATCTCGGCCGCCATGGAGCCGGTTCCCGAAACGGAGAGAATGGAGGAGTTCCGGCCTTCACCCCTCCCGAGCCTGAGACTCTCGGCGACAGCGACGCTCGGTTCTTCTGAGTCGGACTTCCTAAGGAAACCACCTACCATCCGTCGATCTACTGATCCATCCCCGTCGTCTCCCATCTCGCCGTCTTGGATGCCGCTTACGCTCCCCTACCGGCCCCGCGCATCTTCGCCGTTGTCTAGCAACCACGCCAGATCGCGGTCAGCAGCAAGCTTGGCGCCGCCAATGACGCGCACCCAGTCTATGCCGGGCACGAGTACTACCGGCCATCTTCTATACTCTCCCCACATTCGACCCCAAAGCCCCTCTGGGTCTCCCGGCCGGATCCGTCTGCCGCGCAAGCCCGTCGACGAAGCCTTCCCTTCCTCGCCAACCCGAGTTTCCGTCCTCGACCACGAGCGAAAGTTGCCAGAGAGGAACACCTCGCCTAACCGAGCTATGGTCCCTGCGCAAACCAGCACGACGATGCCGAAATTGCGACGGCCGTCTTCCCCGCTCTACCAGATTGCACACGCCAGTAGTACGAGCTCCGGAGCAGCCCCTCCGACCACGCCCTCTTCGACTGCTGCTACCTCGCCGTCATACCGACCTTACGATTCTTTCTCGTCCGGCGCCTATGGCCACCCGGCCGCATACCTGTCCTCCTCCTCGGTGCCCTCGACCCCGACCTCTGCCCGATCCAGGAGCCCCAGCATCTCCAGCCTCGAGACCATTCCCGACTCGCCCGACGCCGAAGAGGCCGCCCTGGAGGCCGAGCGGATTGCACAACTGAAGGCGGCCGCGGACGCTGCCGAGGGCGGAGACGCCAAGGGTAGGAGCAGCGTGGATGTGCCCGCTCGTGGCCGGACTCTGAGCGGTTTCGGCTCGCGCGACAAAAGGAAGCGGTGGAGCGTGTGTGGTGCCGAGAGGCGGCAGGATCTGGACTTGGAGACGATTTGGGAGGATTAGAATATGCCCATGGTTTCCGTTGCGGCATGAGCGGGGGACGCGAGGTACACGACGAGCACGGCGAAGGCGGCGTATTGTCTATGCCATGAGCCAGTCTCGGCACGAAGAGCATGGCACTATACTACTCGCGTGCCGGTCGTCATCATGGCTTCACATATTGGCGTTTGGGTTTTGTCTTTCAGTTTTTCTGTTCCTGTTTGTTCATCCGGCATTTTGTGGCATGGTCGTCATCATTGGCAGGCGTTCAGTGGAGAATCTGTCGTTCTGATACCCTTCTCCATCGGTATTCTTTGAGGAAGCTGTGGCGGACTGGCCACACATTGTATCTTTATCTGGGAGCCTGGGTGTGAGGGGTCAATGTGAGTTTTGATGGCTGTTCTTGACTCCTTCGTTAAGCGGCAATAGGACGGTGTACTGCATTAGTTCGGACTGGATGCGGAGAGCCTATGTGCATATATTGCTTCTGCCTTAGGGTTCCGCGTGCTTCCGTTGGCTTTGATGGTTCTTCAAGCCCAGACAGTCCATGTGAAGTGTAGCGAGGGCTTCGAGTCAAGCGAGTATTCACACAGCGTTTATGGTGCCATCCAGTGCATTGATTGAGCTTCTTTCATTAAGCTGATATATGTTGCTCTCCAATCTATAATTCTTCCCTCAGTCAAACGGTATCCTCCTCAACTGCTCCACAGCCCCCCTCTTCTTCATTTCCTCGGCCGCAGCAATACTGCTCGGCACCTTGATCCCACAACAATCTCCCCATCCGACCTGCTGATGTATGTGCCTCACCCCGTCCTTGTCATCATACACCTCCACCTCCCCGCCCTCTTCCTCCTCCTCCTCATCTTTCACACCCCTCTCCGCTGGCTCGCTCATCCCCTCCGCGGCGGGAATCAGCGCGCCAAACAAGAAATGCTGCATCACGGGCAGCTTGCCCAGCACCTCGCTCACGAACATGCGCCTCATGCCGCCCTCGATTTTGGCCCAGTTCTTGGCGCTGCTGATGTCGTCCAGCATGGGGCTGTGCCACCTCAGGCCCTTGACCGTCTTGGTGCTGTTGACGAAAGCCACCTGGCCTAGGTACAGGAACTCGCCGCCAAACTCCTCGAGCGTCAGCTCCTGGTGCACGGCGCGCGGCGTGATGAAGGGGTGGTGCACCAGCTGGCTGGCGCCGAAGAGGAACGGCAGGAACTGGTAGTCGTCTAGCCCCCACACGCCGTGCGAGCCCGCCGGCTCGAGATAGTACGTGCTTTGCACCCGGCGCATGAGGTCCAGGTAGCGAGCAAAGACGCGCAGGGCCAGGGCGGGGAAGTCGGACCGTTGCAGGAGGGAGAGCTGGTATAGGCAGAGCAGCCACATGAAGAAGTTGAGCTCGTGGCCCGAGCCGTAGTCGATGCGGGTGCGGTTGCCGAAGGATTGGTGGAGGTAGGTGGAGAACTCGGCTGCCGCGGCCGCGTTGGAGATATTGAGCAGGGTGGCGTGCCATGAAGGGGACCGGTGCTTGACCTTGTCGAGAAAGACGCGGAAGGCTTTGTTGCCGAAGCGGGAACCGCCTTGGTCGTCTGGAGGGGAGTCTCGGCAGAGTGACTCGGCTTCGTCCAGGATGGAGAGAATGGATATGACGGTTGGGGACAGATCGGAATCTTTAACGGCGGAGATGGGCTTGTCGACGACGGATTCCGAAAGGCCGAAGATGAAGGAGAGAATGAGGGTGTAGGTTGGGGAAGCGAGGAACAGTTGGTGGTCCTTGGGTGAGAGTATCCTCCTGGTCGGCGTGGTGAAGGTGACAGTTGCTGGATCTGGGCGCGGCGGTGCTGCCGGTGTCTCCGGGACGGGCATCGGATTCGCAGGCTCGGCCTTTCTCCGCCGTGGCTCCAGTTTCGGGATGCGGTCCTTGAGGTTGGGTACCCCACGGTCTTGCTCAGGCGAGGCTTGGGCTGGGCCAGCGGCCTTGGTCGCCTCGTTAGGAACTGTGTTTGATGTCGCGGTCATAGCTTTATGTGTTTCTTCTAGTCGGGTGCGATACTGAGCACGAGGGAGTTCTCCAGTTGGCATTGCAGGTTACCGAGTTCAAATAGGAAAGTGAAGTTGATCGATGCCTGAAGGTTCTTGGCTGACGCAGGATCCTTGCAAGTACCGGGGCTGCTCGTTTGTCTGGAGCCGCTAAAATGCGGGGCTAGCCGCCTGCAGATCAGCCCGGAAAATCGCTGCAAATTCGATCCAACGGCTGAGGTGCGCTTCTCAAACTCTCAGACAACTTCATCAAGCCATTTTGCGAACACATGAGTCTCCGAAACAACATCTCAACATGACAGCAACAACATTACCGGAGGCCGCTCTCGGCGTTCTTCCACGCGCGGACGGATCTGCAAGATATTCTCACGCTGGATACACAGTGACGGCCTCAGTCAACGGTCCAATCGAAGCCCAACGGAGGGATGAGCATGCGTATGAGGCACACATCGATGTCATCGTACGACCAGCAGCAGGGGTTGGAGGTGGGAGGTCCCGCGACTCCTCAGCATAAGACGGGGTTCTCACTTGTGATTCGGTTATTTAGGGACCCGGGAACGGCACCTCGAGTCGATTCTGCAGTCCTCGCTCGCTCAGATCATCCTTGTCAAAAACTTTCCCCGCTCTCTCATCCAGATTGTCCTCCAGGTTGAGGATTCGCCAGAGAACGACTATGTGAATACCAAGCTCGTTCAGGCGAGCCTGGTGAGTGGGAGAGACCTGTTGACCGAACAAGACTTAGTCGGCTGATTCCTCGTATAGAACTTTGCCATTATGCCGGCGCTGATGCAGACTGCCGTCCTCGCGCTTCTCTCTGCGGCTGTGCCGATGAGGGCAACCGCAACAGCCACTGCTGTAGCGATCATGCATCAAGATGGTGCCAAGCAGACCGTGGTAGATCCACACCCGAGAGACATCGAAAAGGCCCAGTCAGTCCATGTGCTGGCCTTCACGTCGCATGACGAGTTACTCTTGGCAGAGAGCGAGGGCGACTTTACGGTCAAGGAGTGGGACAATGTGTATGAGACCGCCAGGGGAATTTGCTGCCGCTCTCCACCACAGGCAAAAGAAGGAATGGCGATGCTGCTTGACGACGAAAGTACCGGTGGCCCAGATATGCGGCAGTTCCTTCGGTCAACAATGGGGTTCAAAGTGGCTGCCGACCTCCACTGGAAGTGAAGCACCAAGCGCGATGAGCCGATCCACCTTGATTCCAAGAATTAGAACCCCCAGTTGAGCTTCGGCTCGAGATCGGTGCGTCACAGAAAGCTGGGTGGCGCCACTCCGAAGCAGAGGGCGTTCGAAGGACCGCCCGCATCACGACTGCGGAGTCGTCGAAACAACCACGGCGACTGCCCACGTTGGAGCAAGCATGGGTATGTCGCTCCAGGCCAGCAGACCGCCATGCTACTCGCGGCGCCGCAACTGCGAAGTGAATTTCGGCAGTCAGCCACGGTAACCAGGGAGTTCGAAGATGCACCAAAGGAACAAAACAATCAATGCCTCTTACTGGCGCTTTGGCGACTTTGCATTTTTTGCCTGTGGGACTTTGGTGCGGTGATGGAAGCAGATTGTCGCCTCCTCAGACACTAGTGGGCCGCCTGCTTGGCTGTGTTTGGGATTGCCCCATCAGCGCGCCGAGGCCTTGTTTCATCTCAACTCGGATCCTAATAAAACCACATAACGTTACAGTGTCTGTGACACTCTTCTCACGACAGCCTGGCGGACGCTCACTTCTCACAGGTTGGAGTCCAAACTTCGCATGTCTTTGACCGCGAAATCCCGCGCCCCCCCCCCCCCCCCACCACAAGTTTGGGGGCGCTTGTTGGGGCTGCCAATGCGGTAGCTGCGCAGCCTTGCAGAGACAAATACTGAAAAAAAAACCGCTTTCCGTTTCACGAGTAAGGTTTCGAGTTCCTCGACGTTCGAGGGCCCCAGAGCTTCGGTCCCGGGTTGACCTGCGCCGGGGCCTACGGTGGTACCCTACACCAAGTGCATCGTGTCTAGGGGCGAGGAAGCTGCAAATAATCCCACGTCTCGGAGCTTACAAACGTCTTCAGCATCGCTAAATCACGGTGAACAGACCGGGCGTTTATGCGGCTGCTTTCGCGGCCCAATGCGACGTTGCAGATCGATCCCCAGCGGCTGCCCTGAGCGGCAGATTCGCGGAGCTTCCCGGCTTGCTTCCAGGGGTTGCTTACCGTTGGCTGCTAGCCCCGGCAGCTCGCCTCCAGACCCCAGCCTCGAGGAGACAAGGTGAGACTGGCGAGCCTGCCACATCCGCTCCAGCGAGAGGTCGTAAATGCTACCTGGCCCCTTACTACGTGGAGTATAAGGCAGACTGGGGAGGTGAAGAGAATTGCGACGACGACAAGAGCACAGGACGTTGAGTACCTCCGTACTTGTTTTCTACCGTCTGTCGAGCCACGCTGCAGATGCCTCGCTGCATACACTGCATGCATGAGCCAGTACGCTAGACCAAGAGACTGGAACGGGGATACGGAGAGAGACGGGCCCCATGTCACTAAGGTACCTCGGGCGATGTACAGTACATACATGTACAGGCTTAGATATCCTGGACAGCACCCTTGCGGCAAGCTCTGACTACCCAGTACTCCGTACGCTGTTACCTTCCCCGAGCTCCTCATCCCCTGTCATGACCCGGGCTGCATCGTTGCTGCACATGAGATGGGTATTAAACCGCCAGAATGCGTTCCATGATTCTGGCTGGTCTTTGGCCTCGTCTTGATGACCCAGCCTACCATTCCTTTGCTGTTCACGTTTTCCTTCTTCAGCTCCGGGAGCACGTCTGGAAGCCGAGCTCTGGCAGTTCACCCTCGTTGCCTTCGATCATTGTTTGTCAACTCTTCAGTATATTCCTTTTTAATCCGGTAATTCAGCCTGCACTCCGTCTCGACAGGGTCATCTTGCATCTTCCCACCCACTCACTTGTGGCCAATCCCTATCAACATCGCTTCGAGCAGTATTGGACCGCCTCCGCATCGCTGTGCGTTGCGAACCCTCACACCTTACCTCGGCATTCTAGATCCGGCATACCTTGTGCTATTCGAGAACTTGCCATCACAGACCAGAGTGGTGCATCCACGTGAAGGTCGAGCTGCATCTTGAATCACAATCCTGCATCCCCACACCGCCAATCGGGGGACTTACACGGCCAAACGCCACAAAGAACCCATTGCGTAGCCGGCCGGAGACTGCCCCGCCATCAGCGGGCACTTGTTCCAGTTTGGCCCCACTACCCCGCCACCCACAAGAGCCATAACATCCAATATTTCCGCTCCCGTTTTGGCATCGAGTCCCCAAAACTGCGCATCAGTTCCGGTCACTGTACGGGGTATTGGGGAGCATTACACCGCGCATGACAAGCAGTTTGTCGGTCGAGCCTCGATTTTTGTTGGCCACACCGAGGTGAGCGCTTTCTCGACGTTCTTTTCTCTCGCTGTCCCTTGGAGACCAAGTTACATTAGACCTAAAAGACCCCTAAAAGGGCTGGCCGAGCCATGGAACGGCCCAGTGGCCCCGTTTTCCAATGTTCCCTTTGTCAAATGTTCCAGACCGGCCATTCCTAAGAGGCCAAGGCCTCTGACACTCTCGGCCTCCCATGCATTGCACAGAGCATGTCCGTACCACAGTAGGAAAACGCCCAGTGGTGTTCCCTCGGCCTGTGTAAGCTCGGCCCAAGTCAGGGCAGTCAACAGATCAGGGACCCAGCCTCAACTTTCACTGGCATACACTGACGTCGACGAAACAGCGCATCGGGTCGCCTCGTGCATTATCTCCGTTTCTTTGCAAGGCTTTTGAGGGTTACACAGGCTGCACTCCCCCACTGTCTTCCGCACCTACAGTACGATTTTCCGTGAGATCCGACTCTGCAGGTTGCCCTGCCTACCTACCAGAACTTTCCCTGGCATCCAACGGACGGCAAACGCACAAAGCGCATCGGAGACACACGAACATCCGTACGGGTGATTACTCCGCGGGACGCTAACCCTGGTCCCCTACTTTCCAACTACAGGGGCTCTAACCAAGCCCTGCTGCGCTCGACTGCTAGATTGCGGATTACCTGAGAGCGGAGCCGAGAATAGCACCCCACACCCCATCTGACCATGCCTGGTTCAATTCACCCAGTCCTTGGTCTCCCCGCCGAGCTCCCGCTTCCACTGCGGCAGGAGGGCCACGAGCCAGAGGGAGTTAATAAGCCCTCATCATCCGTCAACTCCGACTCCTCGCAAACTCCGGCTCCCAATGCCGCCCTCGCCTTGACCCTGTCGCCTCCGGACAACGGGGACGACCACTCGACTGCGACAACGCCCACCGCGACACCCGCGTCCTCAACAACAAAAACCCGGAATCATGACCTTGTCGCCGAGCCGCAATCCACTCTGCCTGCAATAGGCTCCTCTGCTTCGCCAGGCCACGACTTGTCGCATCACCTCAACCACTCCCTTCCAACCTGTCCTGCTCCCGCCCGCGGCCACCGCAGGAGCGCGCTCTCGGTCGAGTCTGTCCCGCGACAGACGATTATGAAGGCACTGGCCTCGGTAGCACGCAACAACAAACCGCAGGCCCTCTCGCTAAGCAGCATGCTCTCCGCACACAGCGCCCAGATGGGCGCCGACACGCGGCCCGCGTCCTCTTCTTCGCAACAGCTCTGTGACGCCCTCAATGGCCTCGCCCAGGCACAGAATTCCCGTTCCAACGTCACCGCCACCCCGACCGCTGCTTTCCCCTCGCTGCAGTCGCCTTGCTTTTACCACAACCGCTTCGATGACGCCGTCGACATCGACAAGGTGCTTGAGGAGATCAAGAACGACGAATGGATGTCGCATTCGCGCTTGGTGCAAACAGCCACCGGCGTGCGCGAAGTATCGAAGCAGCTCCAGCGCCGGCCCATCAAGCGCGCCGTCAAGAACGTCATGATCGTGACCAAGGCACGCGACAACCAACTAGTTCTGCTCACTCGCGAGCTGGCCCTGTTTCTCCTCCAGACCCCGCGCTATGGGTCCGACATTGGCGTCAACGTGTACGTCGACGCAAAGCTGAGGCATTCGAAGCGTTTCAATGCTCGGGGGATAACCGACCAAGACCCGCGATTTCACGAGATGCTCAAGTATTGGACACCGGACCTGTGCTGGAGTCAGCCCGAGAAATTTGACCTGGTTCTTACTCTCGGCGGCGACGGCACCGTGCTCTTCACGTCGTGGCTCTTCCAGCGCATTGTGCCGCCCGTGCTCTCATTCAGCCTGGGCAGTCTCGGGTTCCTGACCAGCTTCGAGTTTGAGCGGTACAAGGATCACCTCAACCGCGTCATGGGCGAGGACGGGATGCGTGTTAACCTCCGGATGCGCTTCACTTGCACGGTATACCGCGACGGGCCCATGGGCCACGAGATGGAGGAGGGCGAGCAATTCGAGGTGCTGAACGAGCTCGTCATCGACCGCGGGCCGTCGCCCTACGTCTCCAATCTCGAGCTGTACGGCGACAACGAGCTGTTGACTGTGGTTCAGGCGGACGGCTGCATTTTTTCGACCCCGACTGGTAAGCTCTCACTCCTCATGCCTTTCTCCTCCCCATATTCTTTTCGCGTATTGACTCCGACGGCCGCAGGATCAACAGCCTACTCCCTCTCCGCGGGCGGCTCGCTCGTCCACCCCGACATCCCCGCCATCCTCCTCACGCCAATCTGCCCGCACACCCTGTCCTTCCGCCCCATGGTCCTCTCCGACACGATGCTTCTGCGCGTCTCGGTCCCTCGCAACAGCCGCGCGACCGCCTACTGCGCCTTTGACGGCAAGGGCCGCATCGAGCTCAAGCAAGGCGACCACGTCACCATCACGGCCTCGCAGTACCCGTTCCCCACCGTCGTGCGGACCGACACGGAGTGGTTCGACAGCGTGTCGAGGACGCTGAGGTGGAACGTGCGCGCCGCGACCCAAAAAGCGTTCAAGGCCGGCGGGAACATTAATAATGGCGAGGCGGCGTCGTCGGAGGGCAGCGAGGACGATGACGGGTGGGATATCGATACCGACTCGGCGTGCTATGCCAGCGAAGAGAGCAGCACCGCTGCGAGTCCGCTTAGGAGGCAGATGAGCATGTTAGGGCTTTGAGTCTCTTCTTTAATCTGTCATGTGGGGGCCTTGGATCAGAGTAAGCTGTTGGCTTGTTTGGTAAATCGTTGAGCTTGGTTGCGAAGCACTGCTGTTAGAAAGCGAGCGTGGAACATGGAGTGTGCAAAGCGGCCTCGGAGCCCTGGCCATGGCACGGCGGGTGCCGGCCGGAAATGCTCGGCCTTTCATCGTTTTTTTGTTGGCGGCGTTCTAAGAGTTTGGGTTGCTCGAACGATTGGGATGATGGGTATTGGAGGTGCGTAATCTACATACTCGTGATCCTATATATTATCTGCCTGACATTCGATCGATGGCGTGAGCTGTTGACGTCCTGGACAAGTAGATTGCTTTGATGTCATGGACGAGTTGGGGTTCAATACAGCTAAGCGCCCTTCGGCTGCCCCGCCCGCAGATCGAATGAGATCAGACCGGATCGAACCACATCACATGCTGTATAGTAGGAAGTTGGCTGGCCACCGTACCCATGTGTGTTCTATGGCCGGGTCTCGGACCAGAGCGTCGCGCAAGGTGCTCTAGCTGGCGCCACGCCAAACATTTGCTCAATGGAGGTGCCGCATGCCAACTACCTTACTGAACCCATGTCTCACGGCGACCACCCAGCTAACCAACACATCTTCAGAGCCCCTTACAGTGAAACCAGTCAGACAGTTGTATGGACACCATCCATCCATTCCTTCGCTTGTTGGATGGGAAATAGCGAAACGACAGCCACACCCGCCACAACGAAGATGCTCCTACCCTAAACAGCTTATCCGACAAAGGCCATCAACGACCACAGTCCCAACATTGCGCAGGGAGGCCCTACCCCAGCTCCATTATATTCTACCGTCCGGCTTTTCCTGCACTTCCTTCTTACCCGAGAGCTAACTGGGCCAACTTTGCCCATCTCATATGCTCGCGACAGCTGTTCCCCCTGAGCCCAAGATCCCCCTTATATACGTTTTCAGACTAACAGCCCATACACTCCTTGCATCATTAGATAGTCCTTCGCGCATATATATGCTCACCCTACAAAACCCTTCATATATCAAAAGACAGATAGCCGCAATGCCATGATCCACAAATCACCGCACCCAGCTGGACCGTTTGAGCGCAAGCAAGCCCGTCGCAGCGTCGACATCGTTCTTCTTGCTGGGGCTGACTTGGCCGCCGCGCATGAAGCGCTGGATCTCGTCGTCATCTGCCTCCGCTACAGGATTGTCCGGGTCCGGTGCAACGGTGCCGTCCCCGTCGTCGCCGGCATCTTCATAGATCTCCAGCGGAGATTCGGCACGTGCTTTGTCCCGTTGGTAGTGGTACCGGGCGCGAGAAAATGCCGGGCTGGTGGCGGCGCGGTTAAGAGAGAACAAGCTGCCGCGCGGTTCCTGCGGGAGCGTACGGCGCGGGTTTCGGCGGTCGTACTTAGATGACGGCGCCCCGGAGGGCAGCAGGCGCCGGCCTGATGATGTGAAAGTGCTGGAGAATGGGCGGCGGGGGTTGCCGTTCTCGTCCGGGCTCCAGTTCTCCTTGTCTGAGTCGTTGCCAGACAGGCCGGCCAGCGTGGCGTTGTTGGGCTTGTGCTTGTCGAGGTGCAGATTGGGAGCCATGCGCTGCATGTTATGCTTCTGGGTGGGTGTGAAGACCGTCTCGATTCGTCCCCAGCTGCTCGACGACCTTGCTAACTTCGCCCGCTTGGTCATACCCGGACGGGTGGCCGCCCTGCCCATGGGAGCACCGCGCTTCCCGCCGCTGCTGCTCTGGTCGAGAGGGCTGCCGCTGCTGATCGAGCTTGTTGATCTGGCGAGGTGAATAGCTGCGATGGCCGAGCCGCTGCTCTCATGCTTGGCTTGCATAATCAACGCGTCCTCCCGGTTGCCCGGATCGCAGCAGTCTTCCCAGGCTTGGACGTCGAGTGACCGGCCGCGAGTCAAACGAGGCGGCAGGCCGATCCTAGCTGCAGACAAAGTGCGAGTAAACTCGGAGAGGGATGAGCGGGAGGACTCGGTCTGTCTGCGGGAGTCTGGCCTTAAGAAAGGATCCACCGATGCAGGGGGGTTTCTTGGGCGTTGTGGTGAGATCATTGGGTCGATAAGCTCAGCCTTGCCATCCAGAGACAACGCCAGACGGTAGTGGGACGGCTGGGAGCTCGGGGGTTGAATGGGGCCGGCAGAACCTGCGCCAAAATGCATGTCGGGCGGGCAGGTGGATGGGAACGGCTCGAATCTACATACACATGGTAAGTGCCAGCTTGCGTAAAGGGCCAGACGAACGGACCTGGAAGAATCACCGGAGCAAGGATTAGGAAACGAGGTCGAAAAACCGGCGGCATTCCGTCGGTTGGCCAGGTAGCCAGTTGGACCTGAAAAGGACCGAGACAGGATCGGCCTTGGCTCGCTGGGACGTTCGAGTTGTGTAGGCCCCGAGATCTTCTCCAGGGGAGGCATTCCTCTTCCCTCCAAGATTATCGGGGCCTTAGCCACTGGTACGTCTTGCGAGGCCCCCGGCTCCGCATCTGAGTGTGCGCTGGCAGGGTCAGAATGGACAGAGGAATCCGTGCTTTGCTCAGGCTGGGACAAGGTCTGGCTGGGCGTGAAAGTGGGTTCCAATTCGAACTGTGCGTTGTAGTCGGTTGACAAGATCCTGACGCGGCCCTGCGTGACGGATTCGATAACCTGGGGCGACAATAGACGTGATCTCCGGCGGTCGTTCTGGCGGCGGTTCTGGAACCATATCTGGGCAGGCCATTAGCCGCGGGTTCACCTGGGCAGACGGTGGTACTTACCTGAACCGCCTTCTCACTCAGAGAGACGCGCTTTACGATCTCAAGGCGCGCTTCCTTGTCGGGCTTCGGGTTCTCATTGTAGGCCCTCTCGAGGATCTCCTTGTCTTCTAGCCTGGAGAATCGTGTCAACACTAGAGGAGGCATTGGTAGGAAGAATTCGTGGTCAAGAAACGTACTTGGTCCGATTCCTCTTGCCCTTGGGGTGGCGTTCCCTGCCGACAGATGGTGACGCCGACTCCAGGCTGGCTCGTGGAAGTTGCGCAGGACCTGCAGGTGGCGGAACAGTGGCCGAGACGCTGGAGGATGTCGTTGGAGGACAGGGCGGAGAGGATGAGGACGATGACGAGGAAGGCACGGCATTGGAGTCCATGGTGGACGGCGGCGGATTCATCAAGGTATGTCTGACGCACTTGGTCGAGGACAGAGCAAGACAAGTTGCAAAGGCGGGACACCTGGACAATTATACGCGTCGCCGCGTCAATTGCATGACGGGTGCCAATGAAACACAGAGGGGAGAGAAGAGACGAAAGTAAAAGTAAAGGGTGAGCCTGTCAGCTATCATGCCATACGCACAACTGTCATGGATAGAGGAAAACGGCCGGGTCGGAACAAGGACAGGACGTCTCGCGGAGTCGGGTTTGGGAGTCGAGGGGATATCCATATATAAGGCGCCTCCACTGTATCTAAAAAAGACCCACGTCGTGTGCCAGCTTTCGCGCCTGTCCGCGTCAAGCTTCGGCCAATCACAAGCCCAAGCGCTTTCCTATTTAGGAGAGAAGTCAACAGAGCGGCGGGGGAACAACTGCAGAAGAGCGTGCCAAGGCCGCTCATCTTGGACAAGGCTCTTCCCATTGCACCTTGGAACGCTACATAACAAGGGAAAGAAAAAAAGAGATGAATATCATCATGACACAGGACACCGTTCCTGCGAAGAAATTGACAAAAGGATATGCTCACAATCCAAAGGTATACCAAGGTCGTACTCCCTCCCCTGTGAATCGCTGACGCACGAAAGACACCAGACAACAGCTCGATGAATTCCGCAGCTTAGTCTTCCACCTCCTCGGACAACGCCTCCAAATCGTTCCTCAGCACCGCCCTTCTCATTTGCCTCTCGCGCTCGAGCTCGACCACACGCGCCTAAACCAACAATGTCAGGTATGAATTCCTATTCAGGGAAGCATTAAGATGGTTTCAAGTGTCGGAAGCCGCCCCACTCCAGGGACAGCCATAATGGGTTACAAACAGCACACAAACAACGAAAATTACTGTACCTGCAGCTCGGCAATCTTGAGTTTGCTCGACTTCAGCTTATCCCGCACGTCGTTCCGGCCTCTTTCCAGGCCACTCACGATGAGGGCGTGCCGGTTCAGCCTCTCCCGCACCGCCTGCCGCGCCGCCGCCGACACGGGCTGCGCCTTGAGCAGGTCCAACACCGCCTTGGTAATGTCCGCGTCGTCATCCCCGGGCGGGCGCTGCTGCCGCCCTTGCGAAGACGAGCCGCCTTGTCCTCCTCCCGCCGCCGCCGCGGCAGCTTCTGCATCCGCGAAGATAAAGTTCTGAGTCCGGGTTGGGGTCGGGGCGAAAGGTGCCGCGAGACCTTGAGCATTCTTTAAACGTTTGCCTCCTGGCTCCGATGGAGCGACAAAGCTGTTTCCTGTCCCAGGAGTTAGCAGACCGCCGTGGCCTGTGCGTGTGGCGTGCCGGCTTGGGGTGATAGGGCTGTCGCTGAATTGGGACCGCTGCGACTGCTGGGCTTGGTGAAGTCGTTCGCCCCAATCCGCCAGCTCGACGAGTTCCCGGGCGTCATCCGGATCGATATCAGACAGATCCGCAGTGCCGCCTCTGCCTACACCCTCGATTGCGGGCCGCTTTCTCTTGGAGGTGTGAGTTGTCGGAGCCGGGTGCTGGATGCGACTAGATGGGCGACCCGCGCCCGCCGTCGCATCGCTGTCGTCATCTGAGCTCGACGAATGGTCCACTATACGGGGGTTACCACGAAAGACCCCCTGCCTCGGTCGTGGTGTTGGGAACACGCTGCTACTGGGCGAATGGAGTGGCCCGCTGATGACTGTTGACGCAACCTCGGACTGAGGGGTCTCGGCGCGACTGCTCCCTTCCTTGCCGGGGCGGGCCCTAGATCCAGGCTGGACTTTACTCCATGCACTCATTGTAACCGGCACGTTGGCGGTTCCAAGGCTATGGCTGCTGCTCCCCAAGTTGCTGAGAGCCGACCTCTGCTCAAGCGTCTCCTGAGCTTGCGCCTTGTCCTCCCACAGGAAGAAGCCGCACTGCTGTCCTCGTGGCTTATGGCACGTGTAGAACCAACGCCCCTTGTTTGGGGTTTCCTTGGATACCTGGAAAAAGGCCGCTTGCTCAGGAGGGTCACAGGCACCTGTCGAACAGATTGTTAGAAAAACACCGGTAATACAACAGGATGATCAACTCACAATGCCATTTGTCGTCTTCGAACCTCCCTAGTACGTGACGTTGGGTTTGCGTTGGAGTAACCGTTGCTACCGACATCGAAGTCCAACCGCTTCAAAGGGGATATGGATACTTTGTTCACGCCAATCCAGGGGTCAGTACAAACCAAGCCGGTTGATGTCAATTTCGAAAGCATATCATAGATGGTGATTGAGCGTTGGCGTAGGTATGTGAATTGCCAGGTAAATTCAGGACGGAGTTGAGGCTGGTTTTCACAAAATGTACGGAATATGCGGGGAAGAGCTGAGGATGAAGCCAGCGGGAGTGCGAGTCGACTGCGCCATCGCAGGGGTCTGGATGATATGGAAGGGGATGCATTTCAGAGTGGCTGGAGAAAGCCCTGCTATTTGAGCCCACTGCATCAGAATGCAGGAGACGCGCGGTTCGGCACCGCATATCTCCTTCGTCCAACTCCAGAAATAAAAGTGCCGGGCGGCTAGATTGATATATTCGATTCAACGCCGGATATACTTTGAGGACGAAGTTTCTTGTCAACCCTCAAGAAAGCCTTACTGCAGGCATACCACTCCTAGGATCACTCCCGGCCATGGAATTGGCAAAGATGCATATAGATGCCCAATCAAAGTTTGAATTGCATTGTCAGTGACATCAAAGGATGCCTTTAGATAGCCAAAAGGCTTCCTACAGACACAAGAAGGCAAAGTGAGAAAAGTAATAGTTAACTATACTCCGTATATAACGTTATTGGTCTTAGCCAGCGGTCCCTCCGCGCTATTTTACATGCAAGGCATCCGCTCTTGGGCGTTCCCAGCAGTCCCTTCCCATCTAGCAGTCCGGAACTCACCTTCCCGGCTTAGTGATGATGAAGCTGGAGGCGGCCATCCGGTCGTATTCGTCACTTAGCTACACAGTTAAACAATAACTAACCGACTATTATATTGAAGTAGCAGTCACCCAAGAAAGGGTAACTCGCGTTCAAACCTTGGCTCTCTTCCATCCTCGAGCTAATAGTGGCGCCAAATACCACATTAATAGGTGTTCGACAGTCTCTTGCCCTTTCCCATACTCGCAGCAAGGCGTCAAGACCTCTGGGATACTCATTTTGAAGAGAAATTCCTGAAGGCCTATAGCCCCAGTTCAGATCTAGACTAGCAGTGGACTAGGAGTGTTGGGCAGCCAACAGTTACTTGCTCAAGTAAGCTTAGATCAACCAAATGGTATTGAACAGATTGAGGTATGAAACGAAGCTTGAATTGGAGTCACGATTCCAGAGTGACCACACAAATGAAGGATCAAGA